>NC_056626.2:67387117-68088367 GCF_002870075.4 Lactuca sativa | reverse complement strand
TTTGTGGTTGAACACAGTGAAGATGATGACGACGCTTGTGGTTAAAGGAAGCGATGATAGTGGTGGAGCTTGGTGGTGAGTTGGCTTAAACTTTGAATCAATGGTGAGAGAGGGTAAGAGAATACGAGAGAGATGTTATATGGCATGTAAGTAGAGTAAGGATGATTAAGTTGGTTGAAAAAGACGAATACTACGTCAATTTTGACCGATTCAAATTGGTAAAAATAAGGAATATGGAGTAACATTTGACCAAATTACTTTCCTTAATTTTCTGTAATGTTGTTAATGTATAAAAGGTTAGTACATGATGCTTTAAGGGTTATATCTCTTAAAATTCGGCATTTGAAGCTAAATGCTTATATATATATATATATATATATATATATATATATATATATATATATATATATATATATATATATACACACACACACACACACACACACTAGTTTATAACCCGTTATAAAACTAATTAACATTTTATAGTAAAAACTCAAAATTATTAATCAATTATTTTAAATAAACTATTAATTAAGAGATATTTTTTAGTTATAGAATATTATAATTCTTGATTTAAATAAACACGTGACCTTATAATTTGTATTAATTTAATTTTAATTTATTCTAATATTATTTAATTTAATATAATTAGAATGAGAAATTTAAAATTTGAAATTTAAAATGAAGAATCAATAGGTTGACATGTGTGATGATATTAACTAGAAGACTTAATAGGATGGATGACATATGGCAAAAAAATCATGCATATTCTTTTATTATAATAAGGATATATATATATATATATATATATATATATATATATATATATATATATATATATATATATATGTGTGTGTGTGTGTGTGTGTGTGTGTGTGTGTGTGTGTGCCCGCGTAAAACGGCGACGATTAATAGTTTTTTTGACGAATAGTTTCTTACGAGAAATAGTTATTAGATTTTGTTATTAGTTTTTATGTAATGAAAATTTACCACTTTTAAATAAAATATTTATGTTTATAACTTATGTTTATATTTTCTGTTTATAATATTGATGTAAATTAATTAGTACATGTTTTTAGTTTAAGAAATATAAATTAATTTATATACATGAATTAATATTTAAAATTTTTCATTTTGTTCTAAATTGAATTTCTTATTTACTTTCCTTAATTCACATTTTGAACTTTTGACAAATAGTAATGAATTATTTATGCATAACTAATTTGTATAAAAAGCTTTACAACTTATACTCTACCTTTTAAAATTCAAGATATAATTAATATCATTTATATTATAATATATTATATTATATTTCATTATATATATATATATATATATATATATATATATATAATGAAATATAATATAATCAATTATTTTAAATAAATTTTTACTTAACATATATTTTTTTAGTTATATAAAATTATAATCATTGATAAAAATAAATACGTAAGGTTATATCACCTTATAATATGTATAAATTTTATTTTATTTTTTAATATAATGTTATTAATTTAACATAATTAAAGTGAAAAAGTTTAAAATTTGAAATTTAAAATTTAATGTAAATAGGGTGAGAAATTTAAATTTTGAATTTTGAAATGGATAATTAATATGTTGACAAATGACATGATGTGGGACATATATTATTAATGAGAAAGTCTAATATAATGACACTTGTTAATAGGAGAATAAATCTATTTATTTATTAGAATACGATATATATATATATATATATATATATATATATATATATATATATATATATATATATATATATATATATATATATATATATATATATATATTAATTTGAAGTTTTGAAGTTGTTAAATAAGTTTATCCACAAAATCACTTTATTAAAGGATGCCAACCTTTTTTCCTTTTTCACTTTTTATCTTAATCTTTTGACCCACACATGCAATAAAGAAACAATGACAAGGATATTAAGAAAAATCATCATATAGGCATTCAAACATCTACTTTCATTTCAACATAATTATACGAACAACAATCAACAATGCATGTATCTGGTCGTGGATGGCATTTCGGACTTTATAATAAATATATAACAAACAAATTTTTATGGAATTACATTTTATTTTAGTAGCATACTCAAATAACTGAAACGAGAGTCGACAGAGTTATAGTTTATGGCTTCATGATAACATTACAAATTGATGATGAAAAGGTATAGAGTAATGTTCAAATTCGTAATAGATAGGTTACTTGTGATTTTATTTTCATCAAATAATTTAGATATAACTTTCAAAAGAGATTTAGATGTCGATAAGAACTACAACGTTGATTTCGAAGAAAAAACTTGTATAGTTTAAAGTGGCAATTATCTGACTTATAACATATATAAGATATGGAGATTACGTTTGAGGCGACTATCAAAGCCTATCATACAAATTATTAGATTATTAGCTCTCGTATCATATTAACTCTTTAAAAGAATTCTTTGGAGAGAATGAGACTCTAACATATATATAGAGACATAAGAGATTGTATCGTATGGATATGAGATAATACTCCCCGTAGAGATGGAGGCTCAATGAGGTTAGACAATGATGTGTTAAGCCACGGAGATGAAGATGGTGCCTCTATATAATGTATGATGTATGTGGAGTTCCATATTAACTCTTTAAAAGATCAATTAATTAAAGTAGGAAGACTCCAAGATATATAGAGACATAACAAACTGTGTCGCAGTACTATTAAATAGGTAAAAGAACCCCGTTAAAAGCTTAAGAGAACCCCATTTTCAACCGGGTCTTTTGTGGGGTGAGTCATATGTAGAAAAGTGATAAAAACCCGATGTAACACCGGGGCTTATTAATATAATATATCCCGGTTCTTTTGATCAAAATTGGGTCCTTTCATGAATTTTCCTTCCAATTTAGAACGGTCACGGTGGACTATATATCCCGGTTCTCCTCTACACAACAGGGTTCTTGTACACTAAATTTTGTTGATTACATGGCTATTTGAAATATGTGTAATCGGGTCTTTTAATTTTGTTTATTTTTGTTTTCTAAATATCTTTTAACTTGTTTATAATTGTTTTCTAAATCTATCAACTCAATCCCTTTTATAGATGGAATGTCCCTTACAAATCCATCCGTACTTTGAATTTATTTTTTAAAGAAAATTGTAAAATGGTTTTTTTATTTAAGAGTAAATTACGCGAATGGTCC
This sequence comes from Lactuca sativa, assembly GCF_002870075.4. Classification (NCBI taxonomy): domain Eukaryota; kingdom Viridiplantae; phylum Streptophyta; class Magnoliopsida; order Asterales; family Asteraceae; genus Lactuca; species Lactuca sativa. The sequence goes on along the minus strand of NC_056626.2, from coordinate 68,085,167 downwards.
CTGTGGTTTAGTGTAAATTACACGCTTGGTCCCTAACTTATTTTTCTAACTCGAACTGTCCTCAACTTTTAATTATGTAACCCGCCTAGTCCCTATTCTCACATTCCGTCAATTGTTTCCGTTAGACACCCCACGTGCAGTGGCGGATCCTTTAAGGGGCCAGGGGAGGCCATGGCCCCCCAGGTTTTTTCCTTTCTTATACCAGTAAAATACAGAAAAATCTTTAAAATAAATTTGAAGATCGTTGAAGATGGTAGTTATCTATTTTGACCAATTTCATATAAGAAAACCACCTCTTGATTTTAGCAGCACTAGAAAATAATATGAAAAGAAAGATCTTTTGAATACAAAAAGTTAAAATAAATAATCTCCAAAACTTAAATTTAAAATAAAAAAATCACAAATCCTAATCAATATTAATCTCTATTTTAAAATCAATAAATCACAAATCTTTTAATCTAAGAAAATCCACAAATCTTACATATTATCGGTACCTAGTAGTACAAAAAGTTCAAATAAATAATCTCTAAAACTCAAAATTTTCAAAAACCCTAACCGATATAGAACTTCACGCCGTTCACAGCTTCTCCCTTGATATACGGTACATCGTCTCCCGTCACAATCTTCAAAACACCACTGGTTACTGTTGAACGTCGTCCTTGACTCTGGTCACCGCCTTTGACTCGCTCTTGTTGCCACTTACCAGGTTTTGCCGTTTCAAACTATTTGTTCTTTTTTCAACCTTTTGTTACTTTCTCTCACGCTGTTGATCTTATTTCTTTCGACTGATTGTTAATTTGTACTAATACGGAGTTATGATAGATATGATTATGAGCATATGACCCAATATCCTATGTCTGATAAAGTAGATATGACAATACAATAAAGTAAATGAGATACATTATGAGGAGTTCATAAAGTAAATATTTGTTAATACTTAATGTGTCAACTGTGTATAGAGATACTTTAATGTATAGAATCTTAAAAAGCTTTTGATTTTTATCTCTGTTTATATATTATATATTTTGTGAATATATTGTTATGTTTATTTACATTTTTTTTGTTTTTACTAGCTATTTTAGCTATTTTATGATGTAATCGTTCCATTAATTTAATTAGTTTTCTAAATTGTTCATTTTATATGTATAGTATGATTTACGAGTATTGTACGTAAATAAAATCCTTGTATGCAAATTGTTCAAACATATAGTCTAATTTAAAGTAATATTTATACTATATGTGTATAACTTTGTCGGCCCCCTGACTATTCATGTTTGTGTTCCGCCCCTGCCCACGTGCCTTGCACGTTGGGGGTATAAAAGTCTTTTCACATTTCCAACGATCTTCAAATACTAATTTTTCATCAGGATCGAACCTAATTTAGAGTTTCTTTCAATCCTCCATCGTTTGAAGCGGTTACACCTAAGGATGTTCAAATCAAGGATGGTTCAATGCGATTGTGGGCGTGCTGCTGTAATTCGGACTTCAACTACTAACAATAATCCAGGAAGACCCTTTTACGCATGTCCAATTAAGGTATGTTGTAGTTGAGAATTTTGTAATCGTAACCCTAGATGGGGATATCACCGTATGCGATTATAGGTATTGTAACCGTGGCTTTTGAAATTGACAGGAACCACGTAAAGGATTTATTGCTTGGGTAGATGATGATGAAAAGGATCATGGTGACAGATTGACAATCTCCTGGCTTGTGAGGTTGAACAAGAAGCTGAAAAATGAAAATCTTTTCTTGAAAATATGTTTATTTATTAGTTGGGTATTGTTCTTGGTGATACTTGTTTACAAGTTGTAAGGTGGGGATGAGTTGTTATTGTAATGGTAAAGTCTTCTGTAATGGTTAGGTTGTAGCAATGTATGTGATGGTATCATTATATGTAATGGTTAGGTTGTAGCACTGAATGTGAAGGTATCCTTTTCTGTAATGGTTAAGTTGTGTATGTATTGTAATGCAGATGGTTAAGATTTTTAAGATCAATGAAAATGGTGTTTATGTATTGGTTAGGTTGTCTATGTATTGTAATGCAAATGTACTGTAATGGTTGTAGCAGTGTTGTATTGATTATGTTTTAAAGTGATGTATAAGCAGCATATTGACCATTAATTAGTACCAAACTATAACAGGGCAATGAGGGTGACATCATAAGAAGAATATAACAATCTAATTTAGTACCAAACTATTATGGAAAATATAAATGTAAAAATCAATATAAACCAAATTATTATCTACCCAATGGTGTATCATAAGAAGAAAACATTCCATTAATTAGTACCAAACTATTACAGGGCAATGAGGGTGACAAACTAGTTCATCCAAAAGTGCCAACATATTGGCTAAAACAAGTATCAAAATACTGCCCCTATTACAAACTATTCATAAATAATGTACCAAAATATTAGCCCTATTACAAGCAGTAACATAACACAATCCATTCATATTTAAAGTAACAAAAGACTAGCCCTATTACAAACCATCAAATGGTTGCCTTCCCTTTCCCTTTTCCTTTGACTTGTGATTGTCCACCACCCCCACCAACAATTGGTCTTTGCCCTTTGCAGGTTCTTGCATTGTGACCAACATTGTTACACTTCGTACATGTTACTGATCTATGGGCCCTCGATGCTGTGTTTCCTCTAACAAAGTCCTCCTTTTCCACAATTGATATTGTTCTCTTCTTCTTTGGTCTTCCTATGGGAACACGATGATTTAGAGGCAACAGAGTTGTTGGTATAGTTGACTTCTCCCACATGGACCTTCCATTGATTGGACTAACCTTAAAAGAATACATCTCTTTCCAGCTTGATAACCAGTAACATGGATGCACAAATGATTCTGGGATTCCCACATCTTTGTCATTCCTCCCCATGTCCCAAATAGCAGCCACACCATGTTTGCACGGAATTCCTGTTAATTCCCACCTTTTGCACGTGCAACTTTGTTGACCTACATCCACAATACACTGATCTTGCCATGGTCCAGCAACTTGATATTTTCCAGCACCACAAAATGTTGCAACATACTGTTCTGCCTTACTCTTTATCTTATCCAATATTGTTGTAGCTGTAGGAGTCAAAGGACCTACAACTTTCTGAATTTCCTTGTCAACTTTGACTATCTTCTTCATAATGTACTCTCTGATGAACTCAATGCAGTTAATAATTGGTGCATCATGACCATCTTCTATCTTGCTGTTGAATGCTTCACACAGGTTATTAGTTAGAGCATCACAATGTGCTCTCCCTGAACATAAACAACTTATATGTCAATATTCAATTTACCTTCTTTTAAAATTATTAAGTAGAGATCGAAAGTCATTATACCAGTAAAGTGGGAGCGAGCCCAACTTTGAGGAGGTATTTGTTTCAGCCACTCATAAGCATCATTGTTAAGCTTCTTTAGTTTTTCCATTGCTTGATGAAAGTGTTGTACATTAGAGGTCGTGGCACATTCCCAAAGAAGATCCTTGAACACCTTTCCCCTCCAGTTCTTTTTCATGTTGTCGTGTATGTGACGAAGACAATAGCGATGCTCTGCACATGGAAATAGTGTTGCAATCGCAGGCAACAAACCCTAGCAATAGTAACATGTTTGTATGTTAGTATAACTGCATCAATAGTATAAAACTATAAAACCTAGTTTGGATAGGTTCCAATACCTTTTGTCTATCACTCATAAACGTGAAATTGGAATTTGTTCCCAAACCTAAGTCATCACCCAAATTCTTAAAAACCAAGTCCAAGAATTCAATGTTTCTGATTCAACCACAGCATAGGCTAAAGGATATATCCCATTATTACCATCCAATGCCTTTGATAAGAAACATAAATTACCAGAAAACATTGGTCAGTTAACACTACTTAAAATAAAGAACATACAATACAAAAAGAAATAAGAAGATCTTACCACAGCAGACAAAACTTGGCCTGGATATGGACCTTTCACGAAGGCTCCATCAAGTCCAAGAAAGTCCCTTCTTCCCGCTGCAAAACCTCGCTTCAAAGCTCCAATGCAAACATAGATACGCCTGAATGTTCTTGTCTCAACAGTTGGATTCGCTTCACTTTCAACATCAATTTTAACCGTAGTATCTAGGTTACGTGCTTGTACCTCTAAAACATAGTCCCTTAACAACCTGTATTGGCTGGCATAATCTCCTTGAACATGCTTTAAAGCTTGCTGCTTTGCCCTAAAAGTTTTCATATGCGAAATGTCCATCTGGTACTCACGTTGGAGTTGCTCTCGTAAAGCCCTAATAGGAATCTTTGGGTTTGTCTCAATAACTTGTACTATATGCTCTGAAAGGAACTTATAGTCACATGCTTTGACTTTCCTTGTTTGTAGACATCGATGCTCCTTCGTGTATGTCTTAACCATCCAATCTATGTCACGCTTCCACTTACTACAATATATAACCCATGGGCATTTCTCTTCTTCATTAGTAGCAAGATTTGGTATAGTGCCCTTACACACAAACCTAACCCTATTCTTATCATTTTTCTCTAATTGTATTTCCCTTCTTGTCATTATGGAATGTAGTTTCACTTGTGTCTTAAAGTCCTTAGATGAACTGAAAGTTTGAAAAATGTAGAAGGGCTCACTAACCAAAGTTGCATCATTTTCATAAGCCCTCTGTATGGCCCTAATAGTTTTCCTTCGCTTACCATCATTTGCCTCATCTGATGAAGACCCAGACAACAAAACCTCTGTGTTGATCACTTCTAAGTCACCTTGTTGTGTATCTTCAGGTACATTACTTTCAGAAGAACCTCCAACCCATTCTACATCCTTGTCAATGTTCATATGGAAATCTTTCATATCCACATCAACATCATGTATGAGATTGTCCTCATCAATAAAAAAATCACTATCTTCACTCTCACTATCATCATCAAACTCATCATTTCCACTGCCATTGTTGTGTCCACTACCATCATAATCATCCTCATTCTCTACATTCATTTCAAATTCAATATGGTCGACCAAAGATGGTTCTTTGTCCAAATGACTATCATTCTCAACTTCTGTTAGGTCTGGAACACTCTCATGCTCAATTGGAGAGTCATTCCACTCCAAAAACAACTGTTTGGAGCAAGCTGGTGGCTCTTTAATTTCAACAATTTTAACCTTACTAGGGTTGGGGGACATAGAATAAGTATGTAAATTTGTTTTCCCATGCTCAATATATACATCTATTAGCTTATGGTTAGCAACATACGTACCCAGATGATGAACATCCTGATCTGAACCCAAAGCAAATAACCCAAAATCCAAATCGCCAAATGGTCTCAGGAAATGATAATAGAGTAGTGTTTCGTCTGAATCAATATGCCCAAGTTCCTCCATAATCTCGTCAATGTCGTGAATGGAAAAGGTGTCAATGTCTAGTAAATCAACATAATTTTGCTTGCCTTTGATGTACTTTCTTCCAGGGAACTTTGTAAACTGTCCACCATGGTGTAATCGGACAGAGAATATCGTCGGATGTCCGGCTGTATATTCACGGAAAGATTGGTTAGTCACATTTTTCTTTTTAAGTTACTAACTGATTGAGGGAGTAAACACTTACCATATCTACGAGCAACGTCAATCTCGTCCATGGTAGCACGTATCCTCCAAGGCGCCATCGTCGTTTTCAAATGTAGGGTTCTTTCGATCAAGGGTTTTCAAGGGTTTTCAAAGGTTTTATCTGTGAAGCTTGTGTCTGATCATGTTGATCAACGATACGTCCTTTTTTTTCTTGGCGGTATAACATTGGATATGTGAAAAGACTTTTATACCCCCAACGTGCAAGGCACGTGGGGTGTCTAACGGAAACAATTGACGGAATGTGAGAATAGGGACTAGGCGGGTTACATAATTGAAAGTTGAGGACAATCCGAGTTAGAAAAATAAGTTAGGGACCAAGCGTGTAATTTACAATAAACCACAGGGACCATTCGCGTAATTTACTCTTTATTTAAAAAACAACAGATAATTAAAAAAATTCAATCTTTTTTCTACACAAAATAAAAAAAAAATCCAAAGCATCTATAATAATACGAATATAATAATTCAAATCCAATACATTTATATATTCCAAAACAAAAAATCTAATACGTTTACCTATCAAAAAAATCAAATACATTTACTTTTCTCGTTGGACCCTGAAGGTCCATCGAACTTCCTTTTCTCACCAACATCTATCTTTTCCAGACCCTTTTCCTTCTGTTGGGCCTCCACATTCTTAGTTGCTCGAATAACTGTTTTCAAAGTGGTTGCCATTTTGATTGTCGGGCCAAAGTCGGCAAGCAGTCCATTAGCGAACCTCTCGATCTTGGAGAGTTCTATTGGCACTAGGTACGAAAATAACTTCATTTTCTCAGTGAATGCAGTAGCATAGTCGTCAATGCTTATTCTCCCATTCTTTAAGTTTTGGAACTCATTGTTCAGATCAATCAGATCTATCTCTGAACAGTACTGCACCCTTAGTTGTTCCAAGAACTCCTCCCATGACATTTTTAGGGCTTCTCCTCATGGCATAGTATCCGCCAACAACTTCCACCAGCTCAAGACTCCGGTATTCAGTTGTCTAACTGCAAAGACAATCTTCTGTTTGTTGCTACAGTCACAACTTTCAAACACCATCTCCATTTCGGAGATCCAATCAATAATCTCAACAAGCTTTAAGCTCCCATAAAGACTTGGCGGCTCGGCGCCCAAGAAATTCTTATACATACGCCCATCCTTGTTTCCCCTTTCCGGGTCATTCCTTCGTTCTCCTTGAGTCCCAACTTGACTCACAATGCGACTATTGTTCCCTTCCTCCGATTGCTCGGGAATCAGCTCGGGTTGCTCAATGGGTATGATAGGTTCGTCCATATTTTCATGCAACATCTGTCACATTTCTTCCCATTGTTCAGCTAACATATCCCGTATCATGGCTTGCACTCCAGCCATGGTGATTTGCTCTGGTGCAGCAGCTTCAACAGCTACTTGTTCAATCACAAGCGGTTGATTCCTGTTCTCGTTTACGTTTCCAACTCCGCTTCTTGTTCTTGCCATTCTTGATCTATATACCGAATAAGGTGAAATTTAGATCTTCATTCGAGATAGATATTACAATCCTCCATATCACTCTGAAACGTTTACATGCTAGTTCTAATATCGTAGACGTACGCTTAGAATCCTAAACACATAAGGTTTCCGGATCCGGTCGGCAACAGACCAGAGATCCGAACAAATAATATCATATATGGCAACATATAACATTTAGCACATAAAAGCATTGTAGGCATCTTTCCTAAAATATACTAGTGCTCGTGTCTAAATATAACAGACACATCTCCCACAATCTTCACTTAGCATTCTAAGTTCAAGTCTAGAAATCCTACAAATTCCTAATTCGCTTAAACTAATGCTCCGATACCAACTGTGACATCCCCAAAATCACGGCCAAAAAAGACCGATTTTATTTATGCTTTTAAAATATATTCAGAGTAATCCTTTGATTAAAATAGTTGCGGAATTTGTTCCCAAAACAAAATGTGATAAAATAAAATTTATCAAAGCATTTCATCAAGAAATGTATTTTCATTATATAACAATATTCGGGATGTCATGTTCTGATAAACAGACCAAAAGCATAAACAACACAAGATAGACCTTACAACAGTTACATATAACAACAGGCCTAAAATCAAAACATCTTGATAAGTCATCCAACTTATGTTCTCACGCCACTACCTGTAATATAAACAAAATTGAGTGGGTCAGGCTTGGGTGCGTATTGAGCATATAGGGTTTTCAACCCATAATAAATAATTATATTTAATTTCACCAACCAACAATAACCCGATTACCCATTCCCGTTATCCTCATTCTACGTCCCTAAAACAACATCTATTACAAGGGACCTAATCTATGATTTTCATCGGGATGGACATTACTGCAAGAGGTTTCCTTAGCAATAAAAGTCCTAAGGAAACCATGAGGGGGATTGAGTACACCGGTGAACACATCGTTCATAAACACCTATAGGTTATGAGCCTGATAGCGTTCCACAAGACTGTCTAGAAAGAGTATGTGGTCGTCATCCATACTCTGCTGGATAACTAGATCAACAACAACAACATCGAGGCCTCTCATCTTTTTATGACACATCAACTATCTACCCATGTTCTACCCAATATATTTGTCGATATATATATATATATATATATATATATATATATATATATATATATATATATATATATATATACACACACACACACACACAGTTTAAAACTTGTATAAAACATTTGTTCAACACATATACAAATAACAAATAATATATAAACACATAACACGTATTTTATAGAGAATACATCGTATCTATGTGTTAGAAGAAGATGAATATACATTCACACATATAAACAACAATATATACACATAACACATATTTCATATCAAATACTTCATAATTATGTGCGAGAAGAAAGTAACTACACACTCACTTGATCAGAAGATGCTCGAACAGCGCTACGGCTTGTAAAAGTAGTATTCTTTGGTGAAATCGGGAGATATTCACAAAAACTGGGCTTCTCGCGGGCAGAGCTTCGGCTCGGTAATTTCACTTCTCAGGATCTTCGGGGCTTCATAACTTGCTTCGGGGTTCGGGATTAATACTGGGGCTTCAGGATATTTCTTGCACGAAAATCGAGGCAAAACGGGAGAGAGAGAGAGAGAGAGAGAGAGAGAGAGAATAGAAAATGAGCACAAAGGCCAGCTGCCCTCGCATGCTATTTATAGAGGCTGAACTTCGGGGTTATGTTGAGCGTACTCCAATGTTACGCTGGGCGTAACGCGATTTCGTCACCGCTTACGTAATCGGAGCACTTGAGTCCGAGGGGGTTCATGCACCGGGGTATGCTGGGCGTACGCAACTACGCTGGGCGTAGTTCGAATCAGATCAATGACTCCTTCGGATAATATCTGAATTAAAGATTAAATAAATAAATATTAATTGTTTAAAAACTTCAGAAATTCAAATCTTCCTCATACGAACTCCGTTTTCGACGTTCTTTATATCCACGCGTAGGTGAGACTATATTCTACAACTTTCGTTTAGACTCCATCGGCTGATTTCGACTTTATTTTTATTGTATTATTTTTAGGAGGCCGGGACAGGAAAACTCTGTTATAAATTCATAACTTCTTCATCCGACGTCCGTTTTCGTTTGTCTTTTCACCATTGCACTAACAATAACGAGATCTTCGATTCTTGTTTAGATTGCTTCGACCAAAAATCACTCGATCTCAAATTCGAGTTTTGGGCTGCATACTGTTAAGCTGAAACTTAGAAAAATCATAACTTCTTCATACGAAGTCAGATTTGGGCGTTCTTTATGATGGGTTTTGGCCAAAAGAACATCCTATGTGCTCATGCAAACCCTAATGCTTGGATCTTGGTTTCTCTATTGTACATGCAATGTATCCAAGACTTAAAATCTTAGATCTAACATATTATAAACTGAAATTAGGGTTTAGGAAATTACCTTTGATTGTTATATAGCAATAACAATCTCAAATCCTCCTTGTAATGACTTTAGAAAGCTTAGAGTCACAATTGTCACTCCTCTAATGGCTCACAAACACCAAGAGCAAGAGGATGAAGAATAAGGAGAGAGGAGGCTGCCCAAAACGTCCAGAAACCCTAGTGGAACTCTTAGCCACGTTTTTGGGGCTTAAGGGTACTATATATACATGTAGGCTATTAGGGTTTTCAACTAGGAAACCCTAATCTGACTGCTTAAGCCCTAAGCAGCCCATGGACCCTTTTAGAATATCTCTTGGACGATTTCTAATGGGTTTCCCCATAGAATTCGTCCAACCTATTATTCCAAGGTGATCCATAGCCCAAATGCAATTATCTTATAATTACAGTTCCAGTCCCTTAAGTTTAATTAATCTCTTTTAGCCACAAAACTAATTATCAATTAATTCTTGACTAATATTAATTAAACAATATGATTTCTCCTTTAATATATTATTCTCATAATATATTAATAAATCATAATTAATCCTTTCTCTCCATAATTCATCCTATCAAGTTGCCTTGGTGAAGGCAACCCAAAAGGATCATGCACCATCGGGTCAAGTACATACCAAAAAATATTTATGGACTTAGACACTAATCCAACAGTCTCCCACTTGGATAAGTCTAATAACTATTCTGCGTATGACTTCAGATCCTGATCTGCAATCGTAGTTTTCAAAAGCCGCTGTCAACTCTGATCTTATCAGATACGCATTTCCTTTAGATAAGGGATCATATATTCCTCCATTCTAGATATCGTATAGATGTGAGACATGAATTCTAATCATTCTCTCTATACTATTTCCCGACTTCCGATTTATGACGACTGACAACAGACTACAATTGAACACATCAAATTAGTCCCGGCTTGGCCAAGCTCTTATGTGCCATCACTAAATCATCGAGGGGCCCAAAGATATCGCTTTCATCCTACTTTGGATAAAAGGAACGGATAAACTTTGATTCAATGCTTGCTTGCACTCACTTACCGAATCACACACAACAATATGTTTTATAACACCAAGTTACTGGTGCGTTTACATATTATCAATGTGCAACCGACTCGCAAGATACAACTCACACATCTCGGTTTCAAGAATATACAATATTATCGTCTCACCAATCACTCGTGATACAATTCATGAAGTGATCCAAGTGAGCGTGGGTTTAATCCAATGCTCAAATCATATTCATAAGCACTCATGAACGTTGCAGCAAACATTTGCTTATGTCTAATACGCTTTAGACAATCCACACACCAATTCACGACAGTCTTCATTCATACCTACTTCCAACATATGAACGACTGTGGCCCGTTCGAATAATTTGATCATTCTGAAATAGATCAAACGAACACATTTCCAATCATACTCATTTCACAACTCCCAATCCTTATCATAAGTATAAGAATATCATATTCTTGCCACTTATAGAATATGCTAGATTCTAACATTTTATGCAATGATCCTTTCGTAAAGCCATAGCACAAAAGTCACAATGACTATTGCCAATGAAATTACAAAGTCCTCTATTTGAGATTGTTACAATACAATTCCATAGACGTGATGTCTCTCACTCAAAGTACATTCCTTGAACATCCTTTTGCATAAAATTTTCTAATCTAGACATAGACTCTTAATATCCTACTCCCAATATGGAAACATTTCCATATTTTCCACTTAATGTCACAATCATACTTCATTCCAAATGTAGAATTTGGAAGGTTTTTAACATTCATCAAATGTAGAATTTGGAAAAAGGCTTTCCTATTCTCACACATTTGGAATTGGAAAATTGTGATGTCTTGGATAAGACAAAGACCAACCAGGACCAATTTTATGAAATGTTTTGTCTTGATAAAGACTACACTAACTCTTGAATATTTCTTTGTCAAGAAATGTTTATTGACAAGAGAATCTTATATGTCAAGGAGTCAGTGGGAGTCTTAATGGTCTTGAAAAGTTCAAGAACTAATCAAGAATAAACCTTATCGGTCATCACTAGCACACGAGTAGAGGTTTACAACCTATCGTGTTGACACTATCTTGTTTCTGTGCCGTTCCAGTAAAGTTAATTATGCATGTGAGTTCTATGAGTTCTCATTTGAACGCATAAAAGGCAAGCACCATGATCAATTGAAAGTACATTGATAGGAAAGGGTGAGCTGCTTAACTACTTGGAAGACATGGTGGGCACTCGTGTTACCATAAGGCAAGATATCAAGATTGAGAAGGTTCGGTCCATATGAGTTTGGATTTGTCGCAAACTTTGGTTTTGCAAATTCGCATGGATAGGAACACATACACCATTAAAATCTAAGTGTCATAAGATTCCCTCCTTCATGAAAATGATTGTGAGGAAATGCTTTCACTAAGAGAGATTTTAAGAAGATAGTGATTGTGAAATTATATTCTCGAATTCGATATGGTTACGGTATCCCTTTCCATGATTCGAATTGTGAGATTTGGCAATTAGTCTGAATTGTTTAAACACACATATGAGCTGTCTAAGGAAAAGGTGTATAAGACTAAGAAGCACTGATAAAAGATTATCAAAGCATTGGGTATTAGAAATATGAACTTAAAGAAATTCAATAGGTATTGTTTTTCTAGAAATTAAGCTATTTTCTAAATACATTTCAAAGCTAGTGGGAGCATAAGTGTTATGCTTGTAATAATCATCGTGATAGTGGGAGCATAAATGTTATGATTGCATGATTATTAAGGCAAGTATTGCAAGTTAGCAATATTAATTATAGAAAACAAGAGTTATACTTTGCAAAGTCGCAAGGGTTGAAAAGTTGTTTTTCTATAATTAAGGGAGAGAATATTATGCTTCATTTCAAATCTAAAGGCTTAGGTTATGGAATGTTAATAAATTTAGTCAATGAAACATAGTGCGTTCTTAAAATTCGATTATGATTACGGCATTCCTCTTCATATTTCGAATTGAGAGAACGTAGCACATATAATATTATGGCAGAAGTTTGATAAAGTATCGAATCTTTATGTAAGACATTATGCATCGTGTCGCATACACTTCGAGTATAGGATCGATGGAAAATGCTATAATATTTGACCATTCTAAAGTTTTCCAAATGTCTAGTGCATTTAGAGGGAAAAAGACAAGAATCGGTTTTGACTAAGATAATTAGACAACTATCAAAAGACAATCCAAAGTTCGCCGAGGATTGGTCGCTTGTGAGTAGTTGGAAGCATGATATTGGATGGACCATATCGACATTATTATGAATATATAAGATTCTATTGAGAATGAGTTGTCATATGGTAAGTATGGAAAGGTTTCCATATTAGGAATTAGATATTGAGAATCAATGTCTAGATTAGAAATTTTATGCAAAAGGATGTTCAAGGAATGTACTTTGAGTAAGAGACATCACATCTAAGGAATTGTATTGTAACAATCTCCGATAGAGGACTTTGTAATTTTATTGGCAATAGTCATTGTGACTTTAGTGCAATGACATTATGAAAGGATCATTGCATAAAATATTAGAATCTAACATATTCTATAAGTGTCAAGAATTTGATATTCTTACACTTGTAAAGACGATTGGGAGTTGTGAAATGAGTATGATTGGAAATGTGTTCATTTGATCTATTTCACAAAGTAAGAACCATAGGTAAGCATTGTGTACATGCTAAGAGCATGGGACAAGCATAGTAATAATTCAAGTAAGAAGTTGATTACCCGAAACAACAAATAATGAGTAATCGATATGGTGATAAATAAAAGGTGTTTTATTTATACTTAAAGGTTTGAGGCCATATGGGATTAGTATTATTCTTGTTTTTCACTTTGCAAGTTTTGACTTCCTGAATAATTTAATTGGTTGAGAACAGTCAAATTATTCAAACGGGCCACAGTCGTTGATATGTTGGAAGTAGATATGAATGAAGACTGTCATGAATTGGTGTGTGGATTGTCTAAAGTGTATTAGACATAAGCAAATGTTTGCTGCAACGTTCATGAGTGCTTATGAATACGATTTGAGCATTAGATTAAACCCACGCTCACTTGGATCACTTCATGGATTTTATCACGAGTGATTAGTGAGACGATAATATCTTATATTCTTGAAACCGAGATGTGTGAGTTGTATCTTGCGAATCGGTTGCACATTGATAATATGTAAACGCACCAGTAACTTGGTGTTATAAAACATATTGCTGTGTGTAATTCGGTAAGTGAGTGCAAGCGAGCATTGAGTCAAAGTTTATCCATTCCTTTTATCCAAAGTAGGATAAAAGCGATTTATGTGGGTCCCTCGATGATTTAGTGATGGCACCTAAGTGCTTGGCCATGCTGGGACTAATTTGATGAGTTCAAATTGTAGTCTGTTGTCAGTCGTCATAAATCTGAATTCGGGAAACAACACATAGACAGAGAGAATGATTTAGATCCATGTCTCAGTCTATACGATATCTAGAATGGAGGAATATATGATCCCTTATCTAAATGACACGCATATCTGATAAGATCAGAGTTGGCAGCGGCTTTGGAAAGCTACGATTGCAGATCAAGATCTGAAGTCATACGTAGAATAGTTATTAGACTTATCCAAGTGGGAGACTGTTGGATTAGTGTCTAAGTCCATAACTATTTTGGTATGGACTTGACCCGATGGTGCATGGTCCTTTTGGGTTGCCTTCGCCAAAGCAACTTGATAGGATGAATAATGGAGAGAAAGGATTAAATATGATTTATTAATATATTATGAGAATAATATACTAAAGGAGAAATCATATTGTTTAATTAATATTAGCCAAGAATTAATAAGAATTAAGTTTGTGGCTAAAAGACATTAATTAAACTTAAGGGACCGGAACTGTCAATTGTATGATAGTTGAATATTGAGCTAATGGACTCCATAATAAAGGGGTGGACGAATTCTATGGGGAAACCCATTAGAAATCGTCCTAAGGCCTTTAAGGAAGGAGCCCATGGGTTGCTTACGGCTTAAGCATCCAAATTAGGGTTTCCTTGTTAGATAACCCTAATAGCCTCACTATTTAAGGAACCCTTATGCCCCAAAAACGTGGACAAGACTTCTTTTAGGGTTTCCACACGTTTTGGGCAGCCTCCTTCTCTTCTCCTCTTCATCCTCTTGCTCTTGGTGTTTGTGAACCATTAGAGGAGTGACATTTGTGACTCTAAGCTTTCTAAAGTCAATACAAGAAGGATTTGAGATTGTTATTGCTATATAACAATCAAGGTATGATCTAAACCCTAATTTGTATGTTATGTTGATTATCATATGCTAGATCTAGGGTTTATAGTCTTGGATAACTTGCATGTACAATAGAGAAACCTAGATCCAAGCATTAGTCTTGGATAACTTGCATGGCCAAAAGAACATCCTATGTGCTCATGCAAACCCTAATGCTTGGATCTTGGTTTCTCTATTGTACATGCAATGTATCCAAGACTTAAAATCTTAGATCTAACATATTATAAACTGAAATTAGGGTTTAGGAAATTACCTTTGATTGTTATATAGCAATAACAATCTCAAATCCTCCTTGTAATGACTTTAGAAAGCTTAGAGTCACAATTGTCACTCCTCTAATGGCTCACAAACACCAAGAGCAAGAGGATGAAGAATAAGGAGAGAGGAGGCTGCCCAAAACGTCCAGAAACCCTAGTGGAACTCTTAGCCACGTTTTTGGGGCTTAAGGGTACTATATATACATGTAGGCTATTAGGGTTTTCAACTAGGAAACCCTAATCTGACTGCTTAAGCCCTAAGCAGCCCATGGACCCTTTTAGAATATCTCTTGGACGATTTCTAATGGGTTTCCCTATAGAATTCGTCCAACCTATTATTCCAAGGTGATCCATAGCCCAAATGCAATTATCTTATAATTACAGTTCCAGTCCCTTAAGTTTAATTAATCTCTTTTAGCCACAAAACTAATTATCAATTAATTCTTGACTAATATTAATTAAACAATATGATTTCTCCTTTAATATATTATTCTCATAATATATTAATAAATCATAATTAATCCTTTCTCTCCATAATTCATCCTATCAAGTTGCTTTGGTGAAGGCAACCCAAAAGGACCATGTACCATCGGGTCAAGTACATACCAAAAAATAGTTATGGACTTAGACACTAATCCAACACTTTATATATTCAGAAACCTCGTTTCAAACACTACAACATTATCCTTAGATATCGACATTTTATAATATTCATTTTGATGCTTATTTTTATCTTTAACTCAATTAAGACACACAACAGTTAAGTATAAAACACATAATACTCAAATAATACAATTCTATTATTTTAAAATTGGTTACAAAAGTTAACCTAGACTATAACATTATCATTAATGACAAGCCCAGAAACATAGGCGTTACATCATCCAACTATACCCTTGTGCCACTACCTATAATACAAGAAACTGAGTGGGTTAGACTTGGGAGCCCAGTGAGCACATAGGGTTTTCAACCCACAATAAATAAGTTTATTTATTTCATCAACCAGCAATAACCTGATTACCCGTTCCTGTTATCCTCACTTTACGTCCCTAAAACACCTATCATAAGGGACCTAGCCTAAGGATCATCATTGGGATGGACACTACTGCTAAGAGGGTTCCTAACCAATAAATGTCATAAAGGCAACCATGAGGGGGGTGGAGTACACCAGTGAACACATCGTTCACAAACATCTACAGGTTGTGAGCATGTTAGCGTTCCACTGGACTGTCTAGAAAAGTATGTGATCATCATCTATACTCCACTAGATGACTAGAAACATCGTCAACATCGACATCGAGGCCTCTCATCATTTTATTTCATGACACACCAACTATTACATCTACCCATCCCAACACATTTTGTAGATATAAAATACATATACAGTTTTAAATCATATAAAACATGTATAAAAACGTTCATCCAGCATAGACAACAAGTATTAAGGTAATATGGACACATAGCACGTAATTTATATAAAATACTTCATATCTATGTGTAAGATGAAAGTAACTATGCGCTCACTTGTTAAGGTGGCGATTCCGAACTCAGATAACACTTCGCTTCTATTAATTTATTTTCTTTCGACGAAACCTAGTATCATTATCACTAGATTTTAGTATAGTATTCATTGCGACTAATTATGAGTCTAGATTCATCATTAACTCAGAGTCTACTTCATGATCTATCAAGTAAGGAACAACCAGGGAGGATCATATCGGAGGTAGGGTCCATTTGGTATACGAAGTATACTATTTGGAAATCCCACTTTAAACAACTCACTAAATCACAGCCTAGACATCATTCCCGTAAGTAGATCATTCAGTATAACGACTTTGAATCACTGATAAATCTTATTTGTAGGTTCATAATAACAATATTGTATTTATATATAAGCTATATTTAAAGTGCGGTAGGCGTATCTCACTTACAACGAGTTTTTATTAAAAATCGGGCTCTGCTGGAGCAGCGTTTCCTAGCTGAAAAGGTCTTTTCTTGGAGCCTTCGGGAGCTCCGGGGCTTTCTACGGGTGCTAGGGGGTTTTCCTAGACTTTAGGGAGGGGGTGTTAGGGGCTAGAGATAGAAAGTAGTGAGAGAAAGAAGGTGGAAAGGAGTGAGAAATGAGGCTGCCTTTTTTGCCTTTTTGTAGCTTACGAGGCCTCGGTACGCCGGGCGTACCTTGGACCTACGATGGGCGTAGTGCTCGCATCTTACAACAAGCATAGATCGGCTGTTGGGGCGACGTGGCTCAAGGTGGACTGAGGAAATGGAGTTCGATGGGCGTAACCGAGATCGAACGCGGGGCATACACGTTACACGGGGCATCCAAAGCTTACACTAGGCGTCCGAGATGCGACGTGTCAACAACCAAAGAGAGAACCGTGATATGCCACATCATCAGCATCGCAATAGCTTCTCAAATTGCATACTCGAGTTCTAAAATTCGTAAATTTTTCATACGACCTTCGTTTTTGAATTTATTTATATCCACGCGTAGGCGGGACCATACTCTACAACTTTCGTTTAGACTCCGTCGGCTAATTTTGACTTTATTTTTAAAGTTATATTTTTAACCGTCCGGGAGAGGATTAGTCCGTTAGAAATCCATAACTTCTTCATCCGATGTCTGTTTTCGTCTGTATTTTTATCATTATGCTACTATTAATGATATCTTCGATTCTCGTTTAGGTTGTGTCGGCTAAGAGTCGCTCGATCTAATATTCAGACTTCGGGTTGTGTACTACTCACCTGAAACTTAGAAAAATCATAACTTCCTCATACGAAGTCAGATTTGGGCGTTCTTTTTATGCACGCTCTCGGTTTAACAAAATCTACGACTTTATTTTAGATCACTATGGCTAAAAATCACTCTATCGTAAATTCACTATTTACGTCGCGCAATGTCGTGTCGATTCTGTCGCAAAACTTCGACAGGTCATAACTTCTTCGTTATAATTCGGATTTCAGTGTTCTTTATATATTTGGAATCCTTGTCACGACCACTACCACTTCATGTATAGATATCAGATTTATCTAGCACTTAAATTTTGACGCTTATTTTTATCCATATTTGTTGTATTATTATAAACAAGTATTTTAACACATAAAATCATATATTTCACATAATATTCATGTAATTTCTCTTTAGTACTCAAAATAGGTTATAATTGTTGATCTGACTATTACATTACTGCACTAATGTTTAACCCGAAAAACGGGCGTTACACAATACGTTTTATAATACCAAGTTACTGGGCATTTACATATGTCAATGTGCAACCGACTTGTAAATTACAACTCACATGTGTTGGTTTCAAGAATATAAGATATTATCGTCTCATAATCACTCATGATAAAATCCATGAAGTGATTCAGGTGAGTGTGGGTTTAATCCAATACTTAAATCTTATTACATGATTACTCATGAATATTGCAGTAAACTTGTGCTATGTCTACCACTTAGACAATCTATGGACGGATTCATGATAGTCTTACCTCAATACCTACTTCCAAAGTATGATCGATTGTGGATGGTTTGAATAATCTTATTATTCGGGAAGTCAAAACATGCAAAGTGAAACACAAGAATAATTGAATATAATATGGTCTCAACACTTTTGAATAAAAATAAAACACCTTTTATTTAATCACCATATTGATTACACATTATTCATTGTATAATGTTTCGATTAATCAACTTAATACTTGAATTAAAACAATAGTCATCCCATGCTCCAAGCATGCACACTATGTTTACTATGGTCCTTACTTTGTGAAATAGATCAATTGTAAACATTTCCAATGACACTCATTTCACAATTCCAAATCCTTATTTAAGTGTGAGAATACCAAGTCCTTGCCACTTACTGTAATCTATTAGATTCTAAGCTTATATGCAGTGATCCTTTTGTAATGACTATGTACACAAATAATAGAGACTTTTCCAATTACAAAACTTTCCATCGAAGATTGTTACAAGACAATTCCATAGATACGAAGTCTCATATTTAAAGCGCATTCCTTTGAACATCCTTCTTGCATAAAAATTTCTAAATTATTCATAGATTCTTGATATCCAACTCCTGTTATGGAAACTTTTCCATAATTGCCATATGACTATCCATTGTTAATATAATCCTATCTATTCAGAATTATATCAATATTGTCCATTCATTACAGTACTTCCAATTATCCATAAGAAACCAATCCTCAGCGAACCTTAGATCGTCCTTGATAGTTGTTTAATAACTTTAGTCATATCCGATTCTAGTCCTTTTTCTCTCTTAATGCCCTAGACATTTGGAAAATTAGAACATGTGAGTATTATAGCATATGCAATCAATCCTATATCTGAATCATATGGGACACGATTCATAATGTCTTACATAAAGACATGATACTTGATCAGTCTTTTGCTATAATATCTCCACACATAGAATTTCATTATGTTGAATCATTTCAACAAAACATTCACATATGTCCATGAAAAAAATTCGATTAAAATCGCAATATAAGCTTTTAGATTCGAAATGAACTATGAATTTCTCTCCCTTAATTATAGCAAAACAACTTTTCAAACTCTGCAACTTTACGAATTGAACCTTTTGTTTTCTATAGTTAACATTGCTAACTTGCAACACCTACCATAATAATTATGCTTCCATTAGCATGATAATTATTATCTTACTAGCATAATACTTATGCTCCCACTAGCTTTGACATATACCCAGAAATCAGTTGGAATTCTAGAAATCAATACTTATTGACTTTCTTTCCAAAGTTTAGATTTCTAATACGAGATGCTTTGATAAGCATTTATATAAGCTCATACACCTTTTATTAGAAGGCTCATATGTGTGTCTAAACTATTCATGACTTACAACAATAAGTTTCGAATGTTCAAACTATTTTCCATTTCTCACAATTCGAACTATGAAGAGGGATGTCGTAGTCATAATCGAATTTGAGAATGCAAATATCACAATTCTTAACTCTTTAAAATCTACTTTTGTGAAATAATTTCCTCACAATCATTTTCATGAATCGGAGAGAAACCTTATGACACTTAGATTTTTATGGTGTATGTGTTCCTATCCATGTGAATTTGTCATTTTCAACCATCACCATAAGATAAGGTCTATGAAAAATTCAAACTCATATGGACCGAACCTATAAAATCTTAATTTCTTTCCACTTGGCAGCATAAGGGCCTACCATTTCTTCCAAATTGTTCAGTAGATCACCCTTACTGGTCAATGAACTTTCACTGACCAAGGTGCTTTGCCCTATGCAAACAATTGAAAACTCATAGAACTCACATGCATAGTCAACTTTAACTGGAATGAGCATAGAAACAAGAATATGTCAACACGGAGGGTTACAAACCTCAAGTCGCGTGCTATTGTTAAACGATAGGTTTATTCTTGATTAGTTCTTGAAACCTTTAAAGATCTTTAAGACTCCCACCGACCACTTGACATATAAGTTTCTCTCTGTCAAGAAACATTACTTGCTAAACAAATATTCAAGAGTTAGTGTGATTTCTTATCAAGACAAACACTTTTGACAATCGGTCTTAGTTGGTCTTTGTTTTATCCAAAACATCACAACTACCAATTTCAAATGTGCATGAGCAAGAAAACTTTTCTACTCCACATTTCATGATGTGTTATGAACCTACTTAGGATCATGTCACTCAAGGCTCGATCTTGGAGTGTGACTCTAAGAATTGATCTTGGAACGAAGTATGACTCACCTTAACTTATTTTAACCATTTCACTAATTCACGATTCCTCTTCTTAGCCATACAAATGCACTAAGATGTCCTTAGAGGATCAATTGTGATATGGTTTTCATAATCATTAAGATGATCATAAAACATGATACTAAAGTACTCTCCCTTCTTTTCAGATTGGAGAAACTTTTATCTTTCTCCCGACTTTGACTCTTCTTATTTGTTCTGCTATACATTGAAACTTTTCAATAACTCAGAATTATACTTAATCTTGTAAGCATAACCATATTTACTAAGTTTTTAGTACATCATGACGAATAGTATTATCGTTCTTTGTGGTGGACCTGAACCAGTACACAACAATTTTTGCTAGATCCCCTAGTCCTTCACTTGAATCATCTATGTATGTGAACAAGGAATTAGTATTAATTTCCCAAGGATAAAGGTTCTCATTCATCATACAATACAAGTTGCATGATTCCAAGTTTCTGTCCAATTGAAACTTGGCTGATGAGAATCTTTCCTTATTTGGTAAATTATGACACTACCACAAATGGAAGAATCAAATCCATATTACTAAAAATTACACACATCAATTTTCACATATGCCATTGGAAGGTGATATAAAACAAGATAAAATTCAAAATTTTATTTATTTATAAAAATGTGGAAAAACCTTTTCCTTACAATACAATTACAAATGAAAAACTATGTTTCCTAAGCAATCATGATAACTCTTAAGCAGCAGCTCAAAAATACGATCATTGAATCATGCGATCGGAATCCATCTCTTCGCGATCAGACTCAGCATGCCTTTCTTGTAAGCTTCCTTTGATCCTACAAAATATCAAAATGTAATCTTATTACATCATGTATTAAGAATCTACAAAAAGGAACTCAATAGAGTTAGATAGTGAGCTTACCTGAAGTAGAACCATACAATGTGATTCTGCCATCACTTAGATCTCTTATGTAGTTAGGGCAGCTTCGCTTCCAATGTCCCTTTTCTTGGCAATAGAAATGAACAGACTCTATTGGAATGGTACACGGGACAATCACTGACTTAGCCTTTCTCGTTGATTCTTTCCCATTGGGAAGAGAAGACTTTTCTGGACTTCCAATGTTGTCATTGTCAATGTCCATGGAAGTTTGGGAAGTAGATCTTCCAATCAAATTTGCATTACCAGTGCGCAAAATCATTGCAGATTTAGCAGCAATAAGCAAATAGGTAAGATCAATATGGGTCATGTCGCGGTCTGTCATATAGTAGTCTTCAACAAACTGACTATACGACTCGGGAAGTGACTGAAGAACCAAGTCAACAACCAACTTTCTTGACACAATGACTCCTAACATTCCCAGCCTGTCAATGTGTGACTTCATCTCCAAGACGTGTGCACACACATACCTTCCATCTTGGTGTTGGCTTGCCAATAGGATTTGAGTGACCTTGAACTTTTCAAGTCTTTGAACATGCGGGTTAGGGAGAATTATTAGAGGAGGTGGAGGAAGTGAAGTATGATTTCCATTTGCACGATCCAATCGTGGGACATCATCTTCATAAGGAAAACTTTTTCCATAAGATTCGAAAAGACCACAGTTGTCTAACCTAGACATCTATAATGGGAGAAATTCAAGTTAGTTGATTTAAGTCCTTAATATAACACCCAAAATGAAATATTAAGGCTAGGACCCAACACAATATTCTACAACTCGGAAGAGGGATGCCATAATCTAATTGTAAAATATTTGAAGGTAGGTAAATGACGATTTACCAATTTCCTCCACGAAAAACGAAAATGAATTTTAGGTTTTAAATGAATTGAAATTCCTAGATCTTTTGAGATTCATTAAACTTTTCAATGACATGTTTAATCTTGATTATGCCCTTCAAGTTTGTGACTGGGATGCTGAGGATCACAAACAAGGTGTGAATAACCATGCAAATTAGCTTGGTACACTTAATGTTACAAATCAACTAATCAATGTGTCTGTTAACCGCACACATTCCATTGATCCATGATTAACACCAAGCTACCCTTTTCCACACATTTTTAGTCCTAAATTAGTGTGCCAGTTAACCACACACACTCCACTAACGACTTAACAAGATGCAAAGTGCAGTTTCATGGGTTAGCATCAAATTCACATTTTTCCTAAGTAACTAAGATTGGGAATTTATAAGTGTTTAGTTATTTCGTATTTTTGTTATACTTTTAATGAGAATTAATTTCCTATCCTACCCATTCGGCTAACGACCCTCCACCAGTCAAGGAAGCGGTGGGTGAGAGTGGACACACATTAAACCACCATTTTATAGGAAGTAACCTTATACCCCCTTATAGACTGGCTTCGTGAATGAGGCCTACTAACAGTAAGACTGACTTTTAACCTATACATATATAATATATTATACTTTTAATTTTATATAGTTTAAGGGTGTATTTTAAACACTTTTGGTGGTTTAATCTATTAATAAATTATACTTTTAATTTAATTAATATTAAAGCATGTTATTATGGATTTATTAAACTTCTCTTTTAATTAAACACTTTAATTAATTTAATAAATTCCATAAGGTGTAATTGAACTATTCAAAGCATATAGGTTGTTAAAAAAAGTTCAAAATTAAAACTATTTAATTAATTTTTAAGTTATGAACCCAATAGATGCATCTTTTGAAACCTTTCAATTACTAGATGTTTTAGAATTCAATATTACAAATTAAAACATTTTAATTAATCTTTTCGAATTCCAAAACTTGAGGACAAGTTTTGAAACTCTTCATAACCTTTTGGATTCCAAAACTTGATAACAACATTTGTAACCATCCAAGACTCTTGAATTCCATAACTTATGAGTTTAATATCATTTTAATGGATGAGACTTTTCATGTTCCACAACTTGAGGACAAGTTATGGAACTCATTAAAACATTTAGATCAATTCCAACAAACAAAGTTATCATATAATTCATGTTTTATCTAAGTAAACTCATATAGCAAGATAATGTCAAATCAACAATTTACAAGTAACTTTTTTATCATATAAATCAACAATTATCTTAAAACTTTGAAAATTATCTTTTAATTGTATGAGGATCATCATTACCAAATCAGAAAATACAATTTTTATGATTACAAAACAGCTTGTGGTAATGATCTATAACAACCCAAAAATTTTGAAGAAATTTAAACTTTCCAAAAACCAGTTTTTCACAAATAAAGTTATTCAAACATCAACAAGTTCTAATTGATTTCAAAATGTTTTCATATCAGAGTTCCCAGAATCCAAAATCATAAAAACGGGGATGTGTACGTCACGTCTTCGCCTTTCCATGGTCAACTGATGTACTTGAAACAATAAACGATAAAATGTAAGCTCAAAGGCTTAGTGAGTTACCCCCAAAATACCAACCTCTAGCATCCAATAATAAATAATAACAAACAGCATGCATAATGAGCCTTCAGCATAACTAGATCGCCTCCCACGGGCCTACAGCCTATCCGGACCGCCCCGGGTATGTTGGCCTCAACCGCACAAAGCAGGATACCGCCTCAAACCAACCCCCAAACAACAATCATGTGCATATGGATAACATACAAACAATATCATGCATATAACAGTCAAATAAATCTAGCAGATCTCTAACCATAGAAACATCGTGTAAAAAGGATATCGACCTAACAGGAACACTGAGCATATCATATCACCATCCCAACTACCAGGATGTAAATCAGGAATCATATCATGCGATAATCCGAATATAATCCATAAGGTCCGGCCTTGGTTCCTTAGACCCTGTTGATATAGTGAGGATAACTCACCTAGCGATAGTGCAGAACTGAACTGAGAGTCTTCAACTGCTACGCCCGACACCCTCGACTGAGAGATAAAGAATATGAATTAATCAACGAGACCCAAATCTATTATTGGCCCAATTTATTAAATTCGGCCCATCATGCTATTGGGCCTACACGAGACCTATGAGTCCATCCTGACCCAAACAACATTAAGTCCATTGCCCATTAAGGTATTACTCCAATTGACCCATAATCGGCCCAAAGCATAAAGCCCAAAAGCTGAAAGTCCAACAAGGAGCGTATGCGGGGCGTACCTCCCAGTTACTCTGTGCGTAGCATAGTTCTTCGTTGACCATCATCGAGACCGCTGACCATGTACGTTGGGCGTACACATCTTACGTGGGGCGTATGCGGGGATTTACCACAGTCTTAATAAGTGCTTAATGGGTTGAGCTCTTGAACCCATATTCCAGATCCATCGACCAAATATGCCATATAATCATAAAGTCTCGGACTTTATCACTTTAGACGTCCAAAACGTCCTTAACTCATAGTCTTAACCCATTAAGACCTTCTTATCACATGCATGGATCAAGTTTAGCTAACAAGAACCGATTTTTATCACTCAAGGCCTCTCAAAACGTTTGAAAGGACAACTTATTTCGTCTATAACTTCCCATGCATCAACTTGGAAAAACTAGGGACCAAGAGACCCTCAAAAAGCTAAAATGTCTAGATCTAAGGTAAATAAGCATAAAGGTTCAATCTTTTTACCTTCTGGAGCTCTAATGTTGTAACCCAACTTCAGATCCAAGGCCTTGCTTTCCTCCTCTAGCTTCTTGGTGCAATAACTCCACTCTCCAAAGCTCAAGATGCACACTAACTCACTCTTCACGCACCAACTAGGTTTTCGGGGCGTTCTCTGAGGTATGGAGGCTGAGGTGAGGGTAAAGAATGATCCATAAGGGTGTT
This sequence comes from Lactuca sativa, assembly GCF_002870075.4. NCBI lineage: Eukaryota > Viridiplantae > Streptophyta > Magnoliopsida > Asterales > Asteraceae > Lactuca > Lactuca sativa. The sequence continues at coordinate 68,059,576 of NC_056626.2, read as the reverse complement.
TATATAGTCCCTACCCTGAACATTAGGGTTTTTAGCTAACGCGTGTACGCCCAGCGTATATAGGCTTACGCCAAGCGTACTAGGGCGCGCCTAGTACGCCCAGCGTACTCTTATGTACGCTTAGCGTACTCCTCCTTGGCCCAAAGTTTCAACTTTATCCCTTAAACTCCCGGGACTCAACATCACTTCTCTGAGGGTTATAAAAGACAATAATCAAAAGAATGCGGGTTTCAAAATATACCTGCTAGGTTCGGGGTGTTACAACTCTCCCCCACTTGATCTAGACTTCGTCCCCGAAGTCGGTTGCTACGAAAAGATCTGGGTAGTGCTCCATCATTTTGGACTCTAGCTCCCAAGTCCACTCGGATCCCTTACGGTGCTGCCACTGCACCTTGACCAGCGGTATTTCCTTGCTACGTAAAATTTTCATTTTCCTTTGCAAAATAGCCACTGGCTGCTCCATGTGGTTCAGGTGTTCGTCAACCTGAACATCATCCAGAGATACCACTACATCCTGATCCAAAATGCACTTCCGCAACTAGGAAACGTGAAAAGTGTTGTGTATCTGACTGAGCTCTTCCGGAAGGTCCAACCTATAAGCTACCTTGCCAACTCTAGCTATCACTCAAAAGGGTCCAATAAACCAGGGACCCAGTTTTCCCGTCTTCCTGAAATGGATCACACCCTTCCAGGGTGAGCCCTTCAAGAGCACCATGTCTCCGACCTGGAACTCCAGCTTCAATCGGCGTCGACCAGCGTAACTCTTTTGCCGACTATGAGCAGTCTGAAGTCTCTGTCTAATCAGCTGAATCCTCTCAGTAGTTTGCAGAACTACCTCAGTCCGACCCATAACCTTATGACCCACTTCACCCCAACAGACCGAGGTGCGACATCTCCTTCCATACAAGAGCTCGTAAGGCGGGGCACCTATACTAGAATGAAAGTTGTTATTGTATGAGAATTCTGCGAGAGTTAGGTAGGAGTCCCAACTCCCTCCAAAATCAATAACAAAAGCCCTCAGCATGTCCTCAAGTGTCTGTATGGTCCGCTCACTCTGGCTATCTGTCCGCGGATGATAAGATGTGTTGAGATGCAGTCGTGTGCCGAGTTCCTCATGGAACTTCTACCAAAATCAAGAGGTGAAGCGAACATCACGATCTGAGATAATAGAGACTGGAACTCCATGACACGCGACAATCTTGCAGACGTATATCTCGGCTAACTTCTCTGCTGAGGATCCCTCCCGAATGGCGAGAAAGTGAGCACTCTTGGTCAATCGGTCTACGATGACCCATATAGTGTCGAAACCCCTTGTCGTCCTCGGCAGCTTGGTAATGAAATCCTCAGGCATCTCTCTACGTATTCAGCGATTTCTCGCTTCATGCACGACCACCAATAGCTCAATTATAAATCCCGGTACATCTTGGTTTCCTCCGGGTGAATGGAGAATCGAGACTTATGCGCCTCCTCGAATATATTCTGTTTGACTCCACCAGTCATCGGAACCCAGACCCGAAGATAACGGGTCATCAATCCCCGGCTATCTTGCTCAAACCGGGTGTGTTCACCCTTTATCCTCTCTAGTTTCCAGTTCTCTCTACGCATACCCTCCGAATGTGCTCCTTGGAGCAAGCTCACGAGTGTGGAATCCACTGATATCCTCATACATGATACTGGGACAGGTGGTCCAGCCGCCTTGTGGCTTAAGGCGTCTGCAACCACATTCGCTTTACCAGGATGGTAAAGGATCTCATAGTCGTAATCCTTGACTACATCCAACCACCTGCGCTGCCGCATATTCAGGTTCGGCTGATCCATAATATACCTCAAGCTCTCGTGGTCCACATAGATGGTACAACGGACCCCATAGAGGTAGTGTCTCCAAATCTTGAGAGCGAATACCACCGCTCCCAATTCCAGTTCATGAGTGGGGTATCTCGACTCATACGACTTCAGCTGTCGCGATGCGTAGGCGATAACCCTACCCCTCTGCATGAGAACTGCTCCCAAACCTGTGATGGATGCATCACAGTACACCACAAAATCCTCCACCCCTTCGGGGAGGGTCAAGACTGGAGCTTCACACAACCGTTGCCTGAGAGTCTCAAACGCCTTTTGCTGCTCAGTGCCCCATCGAAAATCCATGCCCTTCCTCGTCAGACGAGTGAGGGGTACCGCAATCTTCGAGAAGTCCTGAATGAATCTCCAGTAATACCCTGCCAAACCCAAAAAGCTCCTGATATCGGAGGGGAACCTCGGGACCTCCCGCTGCATAACAGCCTCGATCTTGGCAGGATCAACCAAAATCCCATCATGGTTAACGAGATGTCCTAGGAACTGTACCTCTCATAACCAAAATTCGCACTTTGAGAACTTAGCATAAATTCGTTTCCCCTATCAGAACCCCCAATAATTCTCATAGATGCTCCTCGTGTTGCTCCCGGGTCTTGGAATATACCAAGATATCGTCAATGAACACTATGACCGAGCGATCAAGCATCGGTCTACAGACCCGATTCATCAGGTCCATGAAAATTGTCGGGGCATTGGTGAGTCCAAATGGCATCACCACAAACTCGTAATGCTCATACCTAGATCTAAACGTCGTCTTCTCTACATCCTCCTCCCTTACTCTGACCTGGTAGTACCCGAGCCTCAAATCAATCTTGGAAAACCAAGATGCTCCCTGCAACTGATCAAACAGGTCTTCTATCCTTGGGAGTGGGTAACGGTTCTTCACCGTTAACTTATTCAACTCCTTATAGTCTATGCACATCCGATGAGATCTATCATTCTTCTTTACGAAGAGTATCGGGGCTCCCCATGGAGAACTGCTCGGACGAATGAACTGCTTCCCTAGAAGCTCCTGTAGCTGTGACGACAACTCCTGCATCTCTGGTGGTGCCATTCGGTACGGGGCCTTAGCCACAGGGGCCGCACAACGGCACCAGGTCAATCCTAAACTCGACTTGCCTCTCCGTAGGTATTCCGGGAAACTCCTCCGAAAACATATCGGCGAACTCCCTGACTACTGGGACATCCGAAACTGAAGAAGGCCTGCTGACCCACGTATCCTCCACGTACGCAAGATAACCCGCACACTTGTGCTGAATATACTGTCGAGCCCTCGCAGCTCAACAAAATCTGAAATCCGATCTGGTGCCCTCACCATAAACCACCAGTTCTCCCCCACTTGGGGTTCAAACTGTAACCCGCTGACCGTCGTAATCGATCATGGCACTGAACCGACTTAGTCAGTGCATCCCCACGATCACGCAGACATCCCTCATGGGAATGGGAATCAGGTCAATCGAGAAAGGTATACCAAATATCTCCAATGTGCAATCCTGATAAACTGAAGAAGCAGAAACCCCAAGCTCACTTGTAATAGAGACTAATAACGAACACTCGAGCTCTCCTAAAGGCAGACCGAGTCGGCTACTGAGAGTAGGGGAAACAAATGACCGACTCGCACCCGAGTCGAACAATACCAAGGCAGGCAAGGAATTCACTAAAACGTACCTAATACAAGTACCTAGAATAATTTAGAATAACAATCATATACATTAAACAAGAAATAGTATAGAAACATATCGGCCACCACATCTAGTGCTGCTCTGGCCTCCTCGGCAGTGAGCTAAAAAGCGCAACCCCGAGCCTTCGGAGGCTCTGCACCACCCTCTTTCCCATCCGTGATCCTCAAAGTAGCCGGCGCTGGAGCCTACACCGGTTTGGCAGCTAATTGCGGACAGTGGGTCTTCACATGACCCACCTGATGACAATGATAGCAAATCCTCATATCAGTAGTAGGGTCGAGCTGACGGCACTCCCGTGTATAATGTCCCTCCTTGCCACATTTGTGGCATCCAGTACTCAGTCGACATACCCCTGAATGAACCTTCCCGCACTTCCCACAAGTGCGGGCCTGCTGCCCTCTCAACCTAGAATTTGCGGCCTTGAACCGCCTCGGCGCCGGCTGCGCCTGACCTGGGGCCTACCTCGCCTCACGTAATTGTAACTCAATCTCCAGCTCGTGCCTCCTCGCGGCCTCCTGGAGCTCCAATAACGTAGTACACCTTTACATCGCGACAAATTGTCTGGTATTCGTCTTGAGCATACCTAGATAACGAGTTATCTGCGCCTACTCTATCGCAAACTCCTGGCAAAACATCTCCCTCTCAGTAAAAAATATCGTAATCTCTGCCACCAACTCCTTATCCTGCCGCAGGTCTAAGAACTCCTGCGCCAGTCTCTCCCTCTCCACCCGCAGAACATAACGGGTACTGAACATGTCTTTGAACTGATCCCAAGAAACCACAGCCCGCTGCTCCTCAGTGTATGATCCAATAACCAATCTCCACCAATCTTTTGCCCCGGACCGCAATAGGTTCAGAGCACCCCTTACCCTCTGATCATCAGGGCACGAACACGTGAAGAAACATCCCTCCACGTCGGACCACCATCTCATAGAAATAATCGGGTCCTGAATCCCATCAAAAGTCGAGGGTTTCGTATTGTCGAAGTCCCGATACTGAAAGGCTCGAACAGCTCCTCCTCCCGCTTCTGTTACAGCCGATGTAGCTGCTGCAGCGACTATCTCAGCCAAAGTCGCACAACGCTCGTCAAAGTACTCCACCACGACGGTCTTAATAGACCCAAACATCTCTGGTAACTGTGCCCGAAATAGAGTGGCAACCTCATCATGCAGGATGTTCCGAATCCTGGCATCCAACTCATCCATCCCCATCTAAACAACAACCTCGGGTTGTACTGGTTCCCCCTACCCATCAGCTCCTGTCCCTGATCCTGATCTAGATGTGGCTCCAAAGCGCCTCGTCATCACCATACTAAAAACATACCAATAAATACATTAGAAAGATCCCGTATAACCCATATGCTAACAGGGAACCAACTTCCAACCAACCCTAGGGGTTGTGACTTCCTTGCTACGTGTATGGGTCCTGTGCTTTCAGTAGTACGTACCCATACTACCTTCCACACCTACCCATATTTGTCTCAAGTATCACCACAACACCCTAACTGTATACATAATCTGGCAAACGCTCGATCCTCACTCTTAAAGGAAGCTAAATATATCATAATTGGCCTTCCGGCCTCATACAACCCACCTATCCATGAAACTTCCACCAACCCTGCAGCACTAGTGTGTTCTAGCCACACATAACGCTGGACCCCATAGACTTTCGAATATCCAATCCTACCCTAAGCTCCCAATCAAACAAGAACAGAAAATCAGGCCAAATCAAGCATTCTCAGGCTATAAGATCTTAATTATGTACGGTCGTGATGCATACACTGAGCAACTACAGTAATGATGTCAATTTCAAATAAGGAAAACCCTAGGCTAGCAGGCATCATATAATCAGGCAATTCTATCATGCAATTCCTGAAGATCCCTAGCCTATCTCTAGCATGCGGTTCTAACACGTTATAACATCAATTAACAGTATGGAATTTTGGGGTATACTTACTGGCTCCGGCTGACGGTACACACTTCATCCCCTTTGTCTAAATTTTTTTTTTATTTTGAAAACCGTTTTAAGAATGTTTCCTTGATTTGAGACTGCATTCACACAAACATTCCTTAATTTTCACTCAAACCAAGGCTCTGATACCAACTTGTAACAACCCAAAAATTTTGAAGAAATTTAAACTTTCCAAAAACCCGTTTTTCACAAATAAAGTTATTCAAACATCAAAAAGTTCTAATTGATTTCAAAATGTTTTCATATCAGAGTTCCCAGAATCCAAAATCAAAAAAACGGGGATGTGTACGTCACGCTTTCGCCTTTCCATGGTCAACTGATGTACCTGAAACAATAAACGATAAAATGTAAGCTCGAAGGCTTAGTGAGTTACCCCCAAAATACCAACCTCTAGCATCCAATAATAAATAATAACAAACAACATGCATAATGAGCTTTCAGCATGACTGGACCGCCTCCTACGGGCCTACAGCCTATCTGGACCGCTCTTGAGCCTTCGGCATGACTAGACCGCCTCTTACGGGCCTACAGCCTATCCGAGCCGCCCCGGGTATGTTGGCCTCAACCGCACAAAGCAGGACACCGCCTCAACCCAACCCCCACACAACAATCATGTGCACATGGATAACATACAAACAATATCATGCATATAACAGTCAAATCAATCTAGCAGATCTCTAACCATAGCAACATCCTACAAACAGGATACCGACCTAGCAGGAACACTGAGCATATCATATCACCATCCCAACTACCAGGATGTAAATCAGTAAGCATATCATGCGATAATCCGAATATAATCCATAAGGGCCGACCTTGGTGCCTTAGACCCTGTTGATATAGTGAGGATAACTCACCTAGCGATAGTGCAGAACTGAACTGAGAGTCTTCAACTACTACGTCGGAAACCCTCGACTGAGAGATAAAGAATATGAACTAATCAATGAGACCCAAATCTATTATTGGCCCAATTTATTAAATTGGGCCCATCACGCTATTGGGCCTACACGATACCTATGAGTCCATCCTGACCCAAACAGCATTAAGTCCATAGCCCATTAAGGTATTACTCCAATTAACCCATAACTGGCCCAAAGCATAAAGCCCACAAGCTGAAAGTCCAACAGGGAGCGTACGCAGGGCGTACTTCCCAGTTACGCTGGGCGTAGTGTAGTTCTTCGTTGACCATCATCGAGACCGCTGACCACGTACGCTGGGAGTACTGATCTTACGTGAGGATTTACCAAAGTCTTAATAAGTGCTTAATGGGTTGAGCTCTTAAACCCATATTCCAGATCCATCGACCAAATATGCCATAGAATCATAAAGTCTTGGACTCTATCGCTTTGGACGTCCAAAAAGTCCTTAACTCGTAGTCTTAACCCATTAAGACCTTCTTATCACATGCATGGATCAAGTTTAGCTAACTAGAACCGATTTTTATCACTCAAGGCCTCTCAAAACGTCTGAAAGGACAACTTATTTCGTCTATAACTTCTCATGCATCAAATTGGAAAAACTAGGGACCAAGAGACCCTCAAAAAGCTAAAATGTCTACATCTAAGGTAAATAAGCATAAAGGTTCAATCTTTTTACCTGCTGGAGCTCTAATGGTGTAACCCAACTTCAGATCCAAAGCCTTGCTTTCCTCCTCTAGCTTCTTGGTGCAATAACTCCACTCTCCAAAGCTCAAGATGCACACTAACTCACTATTCACACACCAACTAGGGTTTTGGGGCGTTCTCTGAGGTATGGAGGCTGAGGTGAGGGTAAAGAATGAGCCATAAGGGTGTTTATATAGTCCCTACCCCGAACATTAGGGTTTTTAGCTGACGCGAGTACGCCCAACGTACATAGGCTTACGCTAAGCATACTAGGGCACGCATAGTACGCCCAACGTACTCTTATGTACGGTTAGTGTACTCCTCCTTGGCCCAAAGTTTCAACTTTATCCCCTAAACTCCCGGGACTCAACATAACTTCTCCGAGGGTTATAAAAGACAATAATCAAATGAAGGCGGGTTTCGAAATATACCTGCTAGGTTCGGGGTGTTACATGATCCTAGTCTAATTTTGGCCAAAAACTCGAAATTTTGTAACTAAAAGCCTCTAATCGACGAGTCCATCAATTGTAATCATCGAGTTTCCCTTTTAGTGAATGAACTCGTCGGGTCAGTCAGTGGACTCGGCGAGTTCATCAGTCAAATGCCAGAAAATCGATTTTTTTTCAGCTTTGAAAAATAACCAAGCATCAAATATAATAGAAAATAAACCTGTCACTGATACCACTGTTGGGTTTTTAGCACTATAACACTCCTATGGTGCACATGAAACCCTAGATTTTTGGATCTATGTTTTCTCTAATTATACATGCAATTTCAATTTTCCAAAGCGTACATCTTAACTAGCATACAATAAAGGATATACAACATAAAATCAAATTAGAATAATACCTCTTGATGTAGTTTGTAGTTTTGGCCTTTCAAGAGCCTAGCACCTCAAGTGTGATGCCTCAAATGGTTCACAAACACCATGAACAAAGGAGGAGTTTGAGGTAGAGGCTAGGCACACTCAATCAATTATGATTCTATTAGAATACATAGGTCTCCCGATTTTGGCTAGGGGTGAAATTTTATTTAGTGTATGATTTCAAGGGTCATGGGTAAACCCTAATCCATACACTTAAGTTATGATTCATATCTCATTTGGGCTAACTCTTCATGGAACCTTACATAAACTTAGCCCATCATGGATTAATAACCGCCAAGCAATATATATGCAACTGATTTACATAATCAGTCCCCATTAATTTAATTAGTCTCTTTTGATCACTATATTAATTCTTGATCAATACTAATTAAATTTTATGATTTCTCAATTAATATATTATACCTATAATATATTAATAAATCACAAATAAGCTCTTTCTCAAATATCCATCCTATCAGATTTATCTGGTGAAGGCAACCCAAATGGACCATGCTACTCTTGGGTCAAGTACATATCAATTATAATTATGGGCTTAGACACCTAATCCAACACTCCAAGCCTTCTATACATTTTATGACATCTTGTATGTTTGGTCATTATCTGGTGCAACATTACGAACAAACACAATGCACAACTACCTTTTATCATTTTGCAAAGTTAATTTCATATGTGGTTTTAGGATTGTCTTTAACTATCCAAATGTTATATTACACCCAAACAGAGGATCAATGTCTCATTTCATCTAATTAGACTCCAAAACTTAATATACATAAAGATGAGTTTCAATAGAAATTATACCTCAATAGTTTTGTTTTAAAGTATTCACGTAATCGATTGGTGTGGCTCCGGTGAACATGAGGAGATAAAGCTTCAAATTCATGTTGTTTCAGAGATTAGGGTTTGGTAGTTTCTAACTTTCTAACTTTCACATGTAGTGGTCGTAGAGAGTAGTAGCTTCGAAGTGGTATACCGAGTCAAATTTCAGGATATCAAAATATCAAAAATTGGTAAGGGGATATAAAAAGATGGCGGGATATCGAAATATCAAAAACTGATATGCATGATACCAAGATTTGATTACTGTATATTGCAACACCCTATTATGGGCCATTCTGTGATTCGCGTGGGCCGGAAATCGATTCAATAAAAGATTTGAGGCCTTAAGCAGGCAATGTTTAGATCTTTTGGAAGAAGGCAATGAAGGTTGTGAGTCCTAAATCCTCTGGATTGTGCTTTGGGCCGAAGGGTAGCGTAGGAAAACCTATATATAGGTTTCTTACATGAGAAATGGATTTTTGTTCGAGGATTCCTCTGTCCAACATATGTAGATATTATTGTGTGGATTCTCAATACCTTTTTGTGGATATAAAGAATGTTGAAAACAGAGTTAGGACAAAAAAGTTATGGCCATTCGAAGTTTGAGGGTTTTTAGGCTGAGCCTAGTATGCTGGATGTACATGGTGTACGTTGGGTGTACTAGTCAAGAGATGATCATGGAGTTTAGCCTACTATATTGTGTTGGATTAGATGCCTAAGCCCATAACTATTATTGGTATGTACTTGACCCGATGGTACATGGTCCTTTTGGGTTGCCTTCACCAAAGCAACTTGATAGGATGAATTATGGAGAGAAAGGATTAATTATGATTTATTAATATATTATGAGAATAATATATTAAAGGAGAAATCATATTGTTTAATTAATATTAGTCAAGAATTAATTGATAATTAGTTTTGTGGCTAAAAGAGATTAATTAAACTTAAGGGACTGGAACTGTAATTATAAGATAATTGCATTTGGGCTATGGATCACCTTGGAATAATAGGTTGGACGAATTCTATGGGGAAACCCATTAGAAATCGTCCAAGAGATATTCTAAAAGGGTCCATGGGCTGCTTAGGGCTTAAGCAGTCAGATTAGGGTTTCCTAGTTGAAAACCCTAATAGCCTACATGTATATATAGTACCCTTAAGCCCCAAAAACGTGGCTAAGAGTTCCACTAGGGTTTCTGGACGTTTTGGGCAGCCTCCTCTCTCCTTATTCTTCATCCTCTTGCTCTTGGTGTTTGTGAGCCATTAGAGGAGTGACAATTGTGACTCTAAGCTTTCTAAAGTCATTACAAGGAGGATTTGAGATTGTTATTGCTATATAACAATCAAAGGTAATTTCCTAAACCCTAATTTCAGTTTATAATATGTTAGATCTAAGATTTTAAGTCTTGGATACATTGCATGTACAATAGAGAAACCAAGATCCAAGCATTAGGGTTTGCATGAGCACATAGGATGTTCTTTTGGCCATGCAAGTTATCCAAGACTAATGCTTGGATCTAGGTTTCTCTATTGTACATGCAAGTTATCCAAGACTATAAACCCTAGATCTAGCATATGATAATCAACATAACATACAAATTAGGGTTTAGATCATACCTTGATTGTTATATAGCAATAACAATCTCAAATCCTTCTTGTATTGACTTTAGAAAGCTTAGAGTCACAAATGTCACTCCTCTAATGGTTCACAAACACCAAGAGCAAGAGGATGAAGAGGAGAAGAGAAGGAGGCTGCCCAAAACGTGTGGAAACCCTAAAAGAAGTCTTGTCCACGTTTTTGGGGCATAAGGGTTCCTTAAATAGTGAGGCTATTAGGGTTATCTAACAAGGAAACCCTAATTTGGATGCTTAAGCCCTAAGCAACCCATGGGCTCCTTCCTTAAAGGCCTTAGGACGATTTCTAATGGGTTTCCCCATAGAATTCGTCCACCCCTTTATTATGGAGTCCATTAGCTCAATATTCAACTATCATACAATTGACAGTTCCGGTCCCTTAAGTTTAATTAATGTCTTTTAGCCACAAACTTAATTCTTATTAATTCTTGGCTAATATTAATTAAACAATATGATTTCTCCTTTAATATATTATTCTCATAATATATTAATAAATCATATTTAATCCTTTCTCTCCATAATTCATCCTATCAAGTTGCTTCGGTGAAGGCAACCCAAAAGGACCATGCACCATCGGGTCAAGTACATACCAAAATAGTTATGGACTTAGACACTAATCCAACAATAACACCCTTGGGTATAGATTTGTGTTATACCCATGACCCTTGAAATCCAACATATAAATACATTATCCATGACCTAAAAACACCTACATGAAGTTCTTGGAGAAATATGGAGGTTTTTGGGTGCATGGAATTCTCTCTCAAGTGTCACCTTTGTCCTAGGTGAATTGTGATTCCATTTGAGGTGCAACACCTGGGGCACTAAGTTCTTAAAGGCCAAAGTCTTTCAAGCAACACCAAATATATCAAGACTTCAAACCATATAAAAGGTATGTTACTCTAACTAGTATCTTGTATCGTTTATGTCAATTGCATGCTAGTTATAGGTTTATGCCTTGGAAACACCTTTGCATGTATAATTAGTGAAAACATAGATCCAAGGTATTTAGGGTTGTATATGCACCATACGATGTTGTAGTATATAAAACCCAACATGTTGGGCATGCTAGGCGTACGCGGGGCGTACGTGGGCTGATGCCAAACCCTAAATTTTAGGGTATCACCCGTATTTGAAGGCATTAACTCACCCTTGGGCCTTCGTTAACCAGCCTCCACTCCTTCCAATCCCTAATATCTAGTGTATCCTTTATGATTGTAGATTTGGAAGCTTGGTGGTGTTTTTGGAGGCCTTTTGTTGAAGAAGAAGTCTAGTAAAGAAGGAGGGGTTGCTTGCAAGCTTTTGGATCTAGAAACTACTCCATTTGGTGCATCTTCTAACGGTATAAAGTCCATATCTTGATGAGTTTCCTTCTAGATCTCCATAGATGGGTTTTTCATGAACTTCTGTCCTAAAGCTTAGACCTTTGTGAGTATGGAGTACTCCAGAGTTTATTAGTTGTCCTTTCAAGCATTTTAGGTCTTGTAGATTCATAAAAATGGTTAACTGATGGTCCCTTTCTATCCGTGGAAGATTTTGGTAGTGTTGAGTATGGATTAAGTTAGAGTTTCAAAGTTTAAACTCTTTCCATCCATGCAAAAGCGTAAAGTCCTTGACTTTATGGGTTAAGACGTTATTTGGGACCAGATCTAAGAAATAGACTTAATGGCTTAACCATTTAAGTCCTTAATGATGAGTTTGGGCTGATGTGGATTATGCTGAGTGTACCCAGCACATATTGCCCAAAGGTAGCGTACGCGGGGCGTAGAGTGACAACGCATGACCTACTCAAATTGTTGACCGCCACTGACTTTTGTTGACTTTTGGGTTTTGAGCCATATTTGGACTACTAAGGGTTTTCCTATTATTGGGTCGCTATTACTTTTTGACCATGGTTCATTGTTAGGATTTGGACCCATAGTGGGATTTAGACACCATTTACAATTTCGGGTCATTGTAGGCTTTTGGGTATCTTTTGGCAGGGCCTGGTTGTAGTTTATGACCTGATTATTAATTAGGATATTATATGATGATATTTAGTATGGAGGTTTCCTGGATGAACAGTTCGAGTATTTATATGGTTGTTTCAATAGTTTGAGGTGAGTCTTCTCCTGATGCTCGTGAGTCGAAGGCACCAATGCCGAATCACTAAATTATGTATGTAGGATGCTAGAAATTTTTGTGACTCTTGCATGTTGTATGGGCATGTGTGGTGGCATAGTTGTATCTGTGATAACCAACTAGGTCTAGTTGTTTTTATTATGTTATGATGTATATATGTGTCTCTGATTGCTGATAGTCTCTAGGGTTGCTGATAACCCACCGGACACACTGTTGGCCTACCTAGACTACATATAGTCTCCAGGGTTGCTGATAACCCGCCAGGCGTGCTGTTAGCCCACTAAGACTGATGATAGTCTCCAGGGTTGCTGATAACCCACCGGGCATGCTGTTAGCCCACTAGGATTGTTGATAGTCCCCAGGTTTGCTGATAACCCTTAGATTTTATTTGTGTTGTGTTGTGTGTGGTATTTTGGGGAAACTCACTAAGATTTGTGCTTACGATTTTTGGTTTGCTTGTTTCAGGTTTTATTATATTAACGGAGGGGCATGGCTCGATTGCATCGCATCAATGGGGGACTTTTGTACTTTATAACTTTTAATGATACTCTGATAAATGTTTTAAAAATTGCAGTCTTGATTTCAATAAACATTTAAAGTTTTAATCGAAAATTTTGGGTTGAATTTTGGGGCATTACAATTTGGTATCAGAGCCTTGGATTGAGGGATTCAGGCATACTATCGGGTGTGCTTGAACTAAAACTGAGGATTTGGTAAAATTTTCTAAAAGAAATTGATTTTAAAAGAAAGTTTTTAAAAGAAAAAGGAGTGTGATGTGTGTGATCAACCAAGCTCAAGTAAGCATTTCCCAAAATACCCATGTGTGTTATATGATTGATGTTTGATGTGAGTATATGAGAATTTCATACTAGATTAAGGCTAAGGATCTACTCAGTGTTGCATGGTAGGATGCCTGATTAGGAGAGATGCATTTGTGCCTATTGTATGAGATGGTAGTGATGCATGTTAGTGATCAGAGATCTTCAGGATCTTCTAAAGTTGGACTGCCTATTTATGCGATGATATTAGTGCTAGATGCTAGAATGATGTGTGCTTTGTGCTTTTAGGACTCATATTGATGTAAGTTAGCTATCACATGAATATGTTAAGTTACTTGCAGTGATGGTTAAATAATCTTAGAGTGGTTCTCTTGGCCTTATTGCGAAGCTCTTATATATTCTAACCGTTGTAGGGTTGAGCCTTTTAGTTGAAGGATTATCTAATCCTTTTTGGATGTAATTGTATAAGTAAAGTAGTTGGCCGACATTAGTAAGGGTCCTTCAGCAGTTAATGGCAGGGTGAGAAGGTACTCCTAGGAGAGCCTAAAAAGCGATTTAGTGCGAGTGATGCACTGTTCAACAGATTTTGGTAGGGTATCATTATGAGGAAGTGACTTAGAGGATTCAGATGATTTTGAGAAAAGTACAAATAGATGTGGAAGGTAGTATTGGGCCCGTACTACTGGACGCACAGGATCCGTACTTGAATCAAGGACAGACCCGAAAATTCTAAGGAACTGTTTGAGGGCAAGAGCATGGTTTGGCACCATGAATCAGTTGCAACATTTTAAGTATTATCAGCGTTTCGGTTATGGCTGTCTAGGAAGAACGGGTCGGGTGATTGTTTGGGCCTTAGTGGCCATTTCAGTTGGGGTTGAATGGTACATACCTATATGAGTGATTGATTTTAAGGTCTTAAGGACCCTACCTAAGGTAGTGTTAATCTGAGTCTTGGAACTCAATGATGGAGTCGTTGGGATAAGCAGCTTTAGGATTGTAGTCTTGAGTTTGAGTGATTGGCCAATGGATTATGATGTCATTTTCTATGACGAGGGTTATGTCCTTATAATGTTTTCTCATATGTGGAAAGAGAGTCATTTTCGTGGAGATTATACAAGATGAGGACCAGGGGTATGCTTTCCTTGAGTTTAGTTAGGGCATGTTCTGGTAGGTCTTACCAGATTATCAGGAAAAGTGAATCGGCAACGACAAGTTTTGTTATGTCTCGACTGTGAAGATGATGCCTCATATTGGATGATTGCGTCTTGCGATGGAGTAAAGGTTAGTTTATTAGAGGTGAAGTTTGTCGTAGTCTAATTGTCCTTAGATAGAGAATCAAATCTACGAATAGGCTATTAGAGTAATTGCCTGTGCATGGGATTCTTGATGATAGAGGTGGTTAGGTTTGGGAAGTTTTTGAGGTCTCCATCTGAGATTTGGAATGTCTTTGACTTGTTGGATCTTTATTTGGGAGATTACTTTGATTTGTGTTGTACAAACTAAGAGTCATGGATAATATGTATTTGGCTGGGTTGTTTGAGTGGGGTTTGTTTGCAGCGTCGGTAGATGATAGTTCGAACCCAAGTGGGGGAGAACTGGGCATGCTATTTAAAAAAATCATCAATCTGTTTGAGTTAACGGTTTCATAAGAATGTCTTATAGGAATTTACGGTCCGGATATGCGAGGCTTTGGTTCAAGATATTGTCAATATGGGGTGTAAATCAAGTTAATCTTTATTGTATGAGCCTAGAATGCACGAGTCATTTTCACAGTAGGAAGTTGCTAGTCAGGGAGTTTGTTATAGTCAGTGCTTCTTGTGTGTTTGATGTTTAGGTATGGAGCCGTTTGGGTTTCTCGGGTTGAATACCGATGTTTGAAGGATTCGTCAGCAGGGTGTAGATTGCTACCTAGTTAAGATAAGCAGTGGTTGATTTGTCAATCGACTTCAGGGTTGAGTATATGTAGTTCTGCATGAGTTTAGTTCTATTGAAGACTATGTATTGGAGGGTTATTGTTGTTGGGTTTTGAGCACTATAACACTCTTATGGTGCACATGTAACCCTAGATGCTTTGGATATAAGTTTTCTTTAATTATACATGCAATTTCATTTTACCAAAGCACACACACTAACTAGCATACAATTGAAGATATACATCATAAAACCAAGTTAGATTAATACCTCTTAGTGTAGCTTGTTGCTCTTGGCCTTCAAAAGCTTTAGCTCCTCAAATGTGATGCCTCTAATGTGTCACAAACACCAAATACAAGAGGGGGCTTATAATAAGTGGCTAGATAGCACAAAAGCAGTTATGGATCTTTACAAGAATACATGGGAGCCGATTTTAGTGACTGAGGGGTTGCATTTATAGTGTGAGAAAGTCTAGGGTTACATCCATGCAAAACCTAATTTCACCATGAACCTTCATATTACTTAGGCCCTTTAGGTTTAAACCTTCATGGACTATCATATAGGTTTAGATAAGGTATCATCAATCGTAGCTCTCAAAAGTCGCTGTCGAACTCTGACCTTGTCAGTGACACGTCCTTTAGATAAGGGATCATTTAATCCTCTGTTCTTCAAGATATCATGCAGAAAAATACATGGAATATAGTCATACTTATTGTCCTGCAGTTTGTTTCCCGATTTCTGATTTGTTTGACATAGAAGTTAATTGAACACATCAATTGAGTCCTAACCGGGCCCCACACATAAACCAAAACAAAATCATCGAGGGGCCCAAGACATCGCTTTTAATCCTCTTAGGATAAAAGGAACAGATAAACTTCAACTTATATGCCTGTACTAACTACTCATTAAATCATACACAACAATACGTTTATAGCATCAAGTTACTGATGTGTTTTCATACCATCAAGGCACAACCAACTCGTAGTTAACAACTCATATATCTTGGTTTGAAGACTATATGATATTATCGTCTCACAATCACTTGTGATAAATACCATGAAGTGATTCATGTGAGCGTGGGGTTAATCCAATACTCAAATCTTATTTCATGAGCACTCATGAATGTTGTAGCAAACTTTTGCTATGTCTAACACCTTAGACAATCTACAAGCCAATTCATGACTGTCTCGCCTCATAACCTACTTCCAAAGTATGATCGACTGTGGATAGTTTGAATAATTTTATTATTCCAGAAGTCTAAACATGAAAAAGTGAAACAATAGTAAATAATTGACAAAAGATAGTAACTTTACTTATAAATAAAACTTATTTTATTCAATCATCAAATGTTAATCAATTTCATTAAATATGTGATTAAATATGACACATGTTAACATTTCATATGGTAGGAAGATAATTAGGAACAAATTGTAGGAGGATATTTAATTTCTCTTTTAAAATCCTCCCTAATAAATAAAGAACTTTTTGCCACATGTCCTCTTCTCCTTCATTTGGACACATGGCATTTCTAGAATTTTTGAATTTTCTATTTTCCACTTGTCATTTTATTGTATTTTTCATTTTATTAAATTAAAATTTCATATTTAGTATGTATGGTAATATATATGAAAGATATTTATTAGAAAGATTTATATATGTAATGTATTCAATACATTAAAGCCTCATTAATTTTAATAATTCAAAATTTCTCATTTTTCTTATAAATTCAAACTTTTCAAATTGTTAAAATTTAATATTTAATTTTTTTTAAATAAACTTATATAATACATGGGTCTAGATTTTTTTTAATTTCTAAAATTAAAGTCACATAATACTTATATATGTAAAGTGTTAAATGTAATAAATATGATAATAGATTGCAATTAATATGTTTTTCTTTCCTTATTTCAAAATTTTACTTTAAAAATATTTATTGTTTACATTTTGATATTTAATCTTTTCTAATCAACCTGTATATTATACGGGTTTTATATCTAATGATAATTGTAAACAACAATCTTTCCTTCTCAGGAAACAACCAATCTTTTCTTTTTTATTTTAATGTTGAAATCATTAAAGACTTTGATTTTAAGAAAAAAAATTGGTCAAAACATAAAGATTTGTCAAATATAATAAGGTTTTTAATATATATATATATATATATATATATATATATATATATATATATATATATATATATATATATATATATATATATATATATATATATATATATAAGAAAAAGAATGAAGGTTTTTCAAAAAAATATGTAAATTAACCGAATATTACCCATAAATGGGAAAAAAATAAAGGAAAATAAAATAAAAATGAAGAAATTTTCAGAAAAAAGGTTTTAGGTTCTAATAAAAACAAATCTAAAATAAAAAATCTTTTATGTATGATTAACCCTTTTATCAATATCTGATAAATTGTCTTATACTTTTCATTATAAAAAATTTATTTATACATCGATATAAATATTTTACAACTAATAAGTAATAATGACATCTTTTAAATATTTATATCCGTCCCCATATTTTTCTATAATGTTGAATGGTTGCAAGTGGGGGAATACCATTCTTTTTGCCAACAAGTTGGACTCTCGTGCGTGTGTATTTCAACTCGCGGGTCCACATCCTACGAATCGTACGCTTGCACCCACCAAATTGGAACTTTCGACGTGTCGTTTGCTGCCGACATGGACCCTGGTGGGTCCTACCTACTTTGGATGTACACTAGAATTCCGGGACTTTTCTAGAAGACCGTATGAAACGTACGGATATTGTTAGGACAAAATGCCGGCTTCTATTTTAGTATAGTTAGTTTGTCTCATCTAGAAAATTGCAAATATAAATGTAGTTGCCGATTATTCTATTACTGGGACTTGTTTACATATAGATACAGTTACAAAATTAGTTCTTAAATCATCTAAGTTGATTGAAAATTATATACATATTTTCAAATACTCAGGGTATTTGTATTCATGTGAAGACGCATAGGACCTTTTTACAAAATAATGAAATTTTGAAGATGAATAACATTCCAACCAAGTCCACAGTATGGGTTAGATACCATTTCTTGTGCTCTTTGACCTTCTCAAGGCATACCACATTACATTTCCTTATTCTAAACTATATAAATGATCCTTGCAGTTTGTTCAAAATTATTATTTTGATCCAAATAAGTTGGATTAGCACCAAAAGTTCAAAGTTAAATTTAATGTAAAAAACTTACTTGTTGGGATTGAAGCACATTTGATATCGTTAAAGGTGAGATACCAAATTCCATCATATATAATATAATGTTAGAAGTTAAATTTAATATGAAAAACTTACTTGTTTGGATTGAAGCACATTTGTTTATATCTCAAACATATGTGCTTACATCTACAACATAAAAGTTATGATGAGTATATTTCTTAATGTTTCTTTTAAAAACATGGATGTATAGGTACATGAGTTAAAAGAATTATCTGTGTAATAAAAACTTGGCTTTTATGAACTATATAAATGATTAAAAATATATGTAAACATATACATATAAAAACTTTAAAAAAATACATAAAAATAGATATAAATATTTAAAAAATGTGTTTATACATTATATACAACTTTTAACAAAATCTGTAGAAAAATCGTATTATTTTCAAAAAATTAAAAATTTGGTCTCATTACATGTTGAAATGTCAAAAAATGATCAAAGTGAATAAATTAGCCGGTTTCTTATACTTTTTTATTCAAAAAGTTAGAAAATCATGACTGTTTTTTTTTTAAAATAAAATTTAAGATATTACTAAAAATTTCATAAAATATTAAGATTTTTCTAAAAAATTTTGATGCTTTGATCATGATTTTACCTTGATATTTTAATTTCTTGGGATTTTACCTAGTGTGGTCTCGCAAAAATCTCGGAATATGATGATGATTACAAATTTTGAAGAATATTTGTGTACAGTCTTTGAAATATCCGAGTTTATATTATTATTCCAACATGTATTTCTTATAACTTACACGTTGCAAATCTAGTAGAAAAATTATGCTTTAGACCTTTTCTTATTCCCTTGATCAAAACCACGACCAACTCTCTAGCAATAGTTGCTTAGTCCAACTTATATCCGATAGCTCACACTTAGCGTGTTTTAGTGCGTCTCATCTACATCCACCTATAAATATACACATTTTCACACGCTAGTTCGTCTCAACAGATCACCTGCTATACACACACACATTCTCTCTCTCTCTCTCTCTCACATCGCCATGGATATCTATTTGTGACGAAACTGAAGAACAATACGAGTAGATTTATGATTCTTATTATCTACATCAAAGCATACGGTAGAGCTCCTTTATGCGTATAACAACCACCGTGCGCGATCTAGAACCTACTTCTCGTTTTGTTTCTTGTAGCCATGTCTGTGGTAGACCCTTGGCCGTTGTTTTGAGAAACCAACCGATTTACTGTAATTTTTATACAAAATCTTCAACTTCGCACGGAAAGAAACTCGAAGTTTGATCTGGTTAGTTGAATTTCTCGTAAAAAGGATGAAAATTAGAGGGTTTTTGATCAAACATAGAGTCAGTTCACTTTTTCGGCGAGTTTACCGGAGAACTCAATCGTCGGCAGGTTACAGACGGCTAGATCGGTCTCCGAGGTGTATGTCAAATTTGTTGAAGTGGGGTGCTCGGCTCAAGACGAAAACAATAGCTTTGTGTTCCAAAAACTCCGATCTGTCTCGGAATCCGGTTCCTGAAAAGTTTATAGAGCCGCCGCGGGTGGCGGTGCCGAAAGGGAAAATGGCGGTGTACGTCGGTCAGAAAGATGGAGACTTCAAGAGAGTGTTGGTGCCGGTGATATATATAAACCACCCGTTGTTTGGTCAACTGTTGAGGGAGGCGGAGGAGGAGTATGGCCACGACCACCCCGGCGGGATTACCATACCTTGTCGGTTTTCGGACTTTGAGAACGTGAATACTCGGATCGCCGCCGCATGCGGTTTCCGGAAAATGATGACGTGGAAGCGTCGTTCATGATGATGATGATGATAAATATAGGACCATTTTAGGTTTTTTCTATATCTTTGAGAGCTTTTTTAGAGTGAAAGAGGCAAAGAGCTGTATTGATTGTATATTGTGAATTATAAGTAATACAGTTCTCTGGATTTGGATAATTTTACTCTGAAAACCCATATTTCATTATTTTGTGCACGTTAAATCTATAAAAGTACAAACATATATGTGATTGTTTATTTTTGACATTTTAAGGTGGGTTTAATATATATTTAGTTTAACTTTTATTGATAAATTTTATTATATAAAGCAGTAATAATTTTTGTTTTAATTAATTTATTTTAGATAATTTATACAAAATAGCAACATATTTTAAATTTTAGTTGTCAATAATATTTTTTGCTATTATAGTTATAATGGATTCCAAATTTAATGTTAAACATATTATAATAACTTTTGAAAGGACGAATAGTGTATGATTGTTTTGATTTTTTATTTCTCTTAACAAAAAAAATATGAAAAATGATCCATTAGCCCTATTAAATATTGTACATTTGTTCATTCAGTCATTTAAGTTATTTTCGTGTTTTATAAGGAAACAAACTTGTTAGTACCTCTTCATTTAGTCACTAGACCTCCTGTAATCGGTTAATAGCGTCACATAATTAAGTGAGATGTCACATAATAATCTTTTTTATTAAAAGAGGGCCGCATTGATGTTGATTAGGCATCTGGTTGGAAAACATATCTGACTTCTTTCAGGCATTTCATCGAACAATTTATGTGCACAGTTCACTCTTGACTTCTTCTTAGCTAGGAAGAGTTTATCAATTGAAGAGAAATCATCGGTACCTTCTATAACCTTTCAGTTTCATGTTGAGGCAACCGATACTTGTTATTAATCCAACTTGTTCTAATGCCTTTTGGAGTTTTCCCAAATAAACGACGATGAAAACTAACTTTTGGATGCAAAGCCATTAGTAGTGGAAGGAAACAAAAGTTGATCATGTAAATTGAAGTTATCTATCGTGTTGATTTTCAACTCTAAAGAGGAAGGATGAAGGAGGAAAACGATGTGGAATCGTCGAGGTTGAAGGAAGGAGGTCGTTGGTATGCAACCAACTGAATTTGTAGTTAGTTATAAGAGTAAAAACGATACCAATTCCCTCTAGAATCCATATCTGGTAGAACCCATATTGCATTCTTCACAAATGTGCGAACAGATCTGAAGGACCATGGATGATGAATTGGAAATATGTGGTCTCTTCCTTCTTATCGTTTCCATATAGGCTGATAAGTAACCCACTTCAAAGCTTCCTGAAATTATAAGTTACAACAAACTTAGCAAAATATGGAGATCGATTACAGAAAGGACATATGAAAGAAATAGCTACGAAAGCTTGAATACACACTCACACATATAAAGCGTCTTGCATTGATGTTTCTCCAGCAATAAGAAGCTAGTAGTTGTGAAAAATGGAACATAGAAAAGATCAGCATCCCCCTTCCGATGAATTCTTACAACACTTTTCAAAAGCCTTTCGGATTCTGGAGCAATCAAATCCGCCCACAACCAGTAGTTAATTGAGTGCTATAGAGATCGACAATCAAGATAAAACTGGTTGAAATGGACAATAAGATTGGATTTTTGGGAAAAGAAAAAACATATTAGTGAGAATTTTAGAGCGAGAAAGAATTGAGAGAGAAAATGAAGTAGGTGGAGGAATTTTTTTGACTTTTCGAAGTCAGTACTTTTGGAAAATGGGTCAATATCCATGTGGAAAAGAGGTAACCAGACTACCCCTTCATTTTGTCCAAAGTGACCAAATCGACCCGACAAAAACCACTTTCTTCCCTTAAAAGGCACAAAAAAAAACTTTAGGAACTTAACGGGCAAATTTGTAATACATAATAGGGCTGTTGCGTCATTTTCCCAAAAAAAAATACAAATAATATACGATTGTTTAGATATTTCATGTGACCTTTAGATGTCTCCTGAGGTATTAAATTATATAATAATCGACATTGATTTATATTAAGATGGTGTTTGGCTAAGTTTCTTTAAGGAATTTTTTTGACTTATTATCGGTTTGATGCTCTCATAATCCAAAAGTAGTGTTTGGATGACAAGCTTTTTAAAAATAGTTTATAGCTAATAAACCATTTTTCATAAGTTGGCCACCCCTTAATTATTAAAACTCACTTACTTCGCTATATCTAGGAATTGACCAATATACCTTAACTTGATAAAACTTCTCGTACTTTAATGAAAGAGTACACCTTGTCCACGTGTCATTTGCTCGGCCAACGCCGAGCTGATTTTCCTGCCCAAAATATACTAGTGTTTTTTCCGAAAGTGACCTTATTCCTCTTATAGTTATGTCTCTTATAACGTGTTTTGTGAATAATAGATTCATATTTTGCCCCTCTATTAATTCATTATCCATATACAATTTGTCAAAACATTAATTATGGAAATATTAATTATGGTATCTGTTAAATAAGGTATTCACAAAGTAGAAAACGATTTACCAAAATTACGCTTCTACTCTTCAATTTTCCCATGATCATATCCTCAACTCTATTTCGAATTCAAAAAGATATTCAAATCCTTGTAAATAAAAGGCTCACGATTTTGATTATTTGGAATCCATGTAAGTCAGCCATTAGATTATTATGAGTTTGATATCAAGAATAACAAAAATAAAAACTTCGAATGGAACTCCCTAACAAGATTACCACTATTTATCATCGGGTAAATGCAACAAAAGTCACTAACTTTTCAAAAAAAAAAATCGATTTTGACACTGCGTTTTTTTGTTACAAATAAATCATTATTTCTCAAAATTTTGCAATTTTGATTGGTTGTCTTCAGGTCGGTTGGTTGCATTGCTGATGTGGCTTGATGGCGTGTCAAAAATGAAAAAAGTGGCCCAAAAGACACTATGTTTTCAATTTTTTGTGATTTTGACATTGACATTTCAATCTTTTGCAATTTTGACACTAAGTTTTTAAATTTCTTCAATTTGCAATTTTGTTGAGATATCATAGCCACCACCGCCGTAGATCCCAACACTCGGCCAACCTCATCCCACCAATCATGTGCTCAGTCTCTCAGAAGGCATGATGCAAACCCTACAATTGCCCTCTCGGAGCGAAAACTCGTCCACTAAGCATTTTCCATGTCATCGATCCAACATCAACTAGCAATGGGGTCCTGTCCTTATCCCCAAAGAACTCTGGAGCTCCACAATCCTTGAACTCCTGTAATGATGGAGTCTACACTCTGATTCGTAGTGATCTCTGCCCAAAGGGCCCCGAGTCGCTCATCCATAAGCTCCACAATCCCCTCCTTGATGGTACCGGAAATCGTAGGGGTGGCCTCCAAGATACCGCAGGTAATCTCTAATATGATAAACCCGCGCAATGGCTCATCCATTGGTTCGACACTAACACCAAAACCAGATATTGAAGCTCCTCCTCGAGTGGTCACCATACTTAACTGAAATACAAATATATAAACGATTAGCATAAACTCAAGGAAGGCCCCCTTAGAATCTCCAAGACCGTCCTTGCTTTGTGTAACATCCCAAAATCCCGGTAAAATTTTTCATTTTTAAATTAAGAGAAATCATCATTTTCAAACAAAACCCATATCAAAACCCAAGTATTAACTATAAATATCCCAAGATCATTGTATCACAAAATTTTCTAGAAACATGTTATCGAAGCATGCATACGATCATGTCTTTACTTTCCCCGGGTCATTTGAAGTACCTTAAAGCATAACAATCAAACTGTAAGCACGAAGCTTAGTGAGTTCCCCCAAATTACCACCACACAAACATATAGATAACATCATGCATACATGAGTCTTCAGCATGACTGGACCACCTTGCAAGTCTATAGACTATCTGGACCACTCTTAGAGCCTTCAACATGATTGGACCACCGTACTAGGCCTTTAGCCTATTTGAACCGCTCTCTGGGCCTTCATCCTGACTGGACTGTCTTACAGGCCTTCAGTCTATCTGAACCGCCATGGGTATCTTGGCCTTCAGCACCAGTTGGTTCGCCTCAACCCAACAAACCATAACATGTCAACATATATATTAACAATCAATAATCAACAAACACAGGTAGTCCTACAGATCTACTAGTCTAACATATATCCAACAACAGAGGTAGTCCTGCAAATCTACGAACCTAATCACATAACCAGTAAATACATATCTCAACAATAACAACATACAACAAACCAGAACATCTAATCCAATGGTTTGACCTTGGTGCCTTCGACCAATAAGTACAGTGAGGAAAACTCACATGAATTGAAGAACTCTGAAACATTGCGAAACAATCCTGTTTTATGCACTGCTTGCACCCGGGAACCCACTAACAACAGAACCAGATAAAATCTCAATCAATAGTCCAAAATCCTCAAGTTTGACCCAAAGTCAAACTTGGTCAAAAGTCAACGGTCAATGGAAGTTAACAACAGTTGAATTCCAAGGCAGCTGAGTATGCCCAACGTACTCCACATACACCCAACGTATGTGATTCGGGGCCAATACGCGCAGCGTTCTCAGGTACGGCTGGCGTATATACGTCCAAGATAATTCCTTCCTTTAGTGCTTAATCCATAAAGACCTTTTATCCAGAGATCAAATCTAGACTCAAAACATCAACTTAAGTCATAAAGTTTCCACCTTTATGACTTTCCATGGCTACAAAAGGTCCAAAAGATAAAACCCTAACTTATTTATCCATTAAGACATCTTAACTCTTGCATGGAAGGGATGGAAGGACCAATATCACATTTTTATGGTTCCTAAAAGCTCCATAATGGAAAAAAGTTTTCAACTTTATCCATTAGAATGGTCCAAGCAACCAATATCTAGCCTTTTAAGTCTCAAAGGGACCAAAAGTACATCTTTCTTACTTAATATATTAAGTCCAAGTTTCCAACCTTTAGATTTGAATCAATAATGATATTTAGACGGATAAAGTTCCCAACTTTATCCATAACAGGGTCACAGACTTTCAAGATCTAAACTTTATGCACTAAAGTGACCAAAAGCTCATAACATCCAAAACTAGTTAGATCTAACAAATGCATCCACAAGATTCAAGCTATATACCTCTAGAAGAAAGATCAAGGTGAACAAGGTTTGGATCTACAAGCTCCAATGCAAACAACACTTCTTCAATGATATCCTTCTTCTCCAAGATGCACCAAGGACACTCCAAAGCACTTAAAAACTCAAGGAACTCACGAATAGGGTTAGGGTTTCAATATTAGGGTTAGAGAGGATGGAGGCTGAAAGAAATAAGGTTTGGGAATTTAAGGGGATTAAATAGGGCTTAAAATCCCGAAATTAGGGTTTGGGTTTTGATATCATACGCCCAGCCTACCAGGCTGATCCTCCACGATCATCCATTGTCTAGTACCCCCAACATACTCAGCTTAACCCAAAACCTTCTTACCTTTTAACGATCATAACTTCTTTGTTCCAACTCCGTTTTTGACGAACTTTATATCCACAGATAGGTATTGAACAGTGTTCTAAAAGGCGCGCCATGGCGCGCCAAGGCGTGAGGCGTGGCTTCGCCGTTACGAAAAGCTTCATAACGTTGCTGTTAGGCGTAACGCGTGGCAAGGCGTGATATGGCGCGCCATGGCGCGTGTTTTTTCGTTTGAGACACAGTTTTTTTCTCTTCGTTATGTCTTTTCAAATCGGAGATACAAGTATTGTGGTTTTTGTTAACTTTTTATTATTATTTATTGATCTAACACTTCTAATAAGTAGTTATATTTAATATAAATTTATATTTATGTGGTAATATAATTTTAAATTAATACAAAATCGTCGCCTTACATCACGCCTTGAAAAACGTCGTGGCTCGCCATGGCTCGTTAAGCTTGAGGCTTGGCCTTGCCGCCACACCACGCCTCACGCCATTTAGAACCTTGGTATTGAATAGCCCCACAATATTATCTAGATATCTTGAACTAAAAACTTCTCGAAAAAAATCCATATGTCATGCTAGAACCCAGCCTATGACTTTTCCATTTCTACGCTTCGGTCCAATATGTAATTCAAGGGTTGAATCTCTTAACCATCATTACCTCCTTCCACAAGGACTAAGCTTTATCTCCTTAAGTACGAGAGCCTTAACACAATCAACTTTTAGCCCACGACCCTAAAGTAAGAAATGACAGGAAACAGAATGTTACACTTCAAGTACAGATCATATGCTTTCAATAGTACAGGACCAATACTACCTTCCACACCTATTTGTACTTTCCTCAAGAACCATCGTGAATCCTCTAAGTCACCACACTAAATCCATACATCAATCCTATGCTATACCATATAAAAATCCTACTATTGCATCTCCTAGGCTCTCCTAGTAATTCTCAATTCTACAATACTAAGAATCTCAAAAACATTGTTGGTTGCCTTATGCATGCAAGTTACACAAAATGGGATCAAATAGACTGTTAAATAATGATTTTCCCTTAAGTCCACAACCAAACAAGTAACAAGAAATGAGGCTTAATCGATCATTCTAAGGCTATATGATCCTAATTGTATACAACTTTTAAAGTGTAGACTTAGCAATTAACTCAGTCAGTATCAATTCCATGCAACACATAGTATCCAATTATCTCAGCCTATAAGGCAACATATAAATAAGGCAGTTGTAACACCAGTGTCCCATGTATTTTCACTTGTGGCTTGTTTCCTTAAAAGTTTGCAAATTTGGTCCCTACGATGGGCATACAAGATAAGTGTGTCGGGCGTAGGCATTTAAATGATGATCGCAGATCCCTTTTGTATATTAGGCATACATATAGGTACGCTGGGCGTACTGCTGCAGAGGGCACACCCTAATTTTTAGGGTTTGGACCTTATTTAAAGAACATTATGGCCTCAAACCCTTTCTTAACTCCAACCTCTACTTCTATTAGCCTCCATTTCGAACCCTAATTGTGTGTGAGAGTTTTGAAGCTTTATATTGTCATTTTGGTGTTCATGGTGATGAAGGAAGACCCTTGGAGTTGTGGCGTTTCACTCAAGTCTTTGGTTCTAGCTATTAATCATCCATATGCATCTTCTGTATGTATAAAGCTCCAACCTTGATGCATATTTCTTTAGATCTAGTTATAGTAAGATTTGTGCATTATTGGTCCCCTAACCTTATATCTTGAGAGTTTGAGCAACTCCAGACCTAATGAAGAGTATTTCCTTTCATTTAAGAGCATTGTGGTTCATAAAAATTGGATGTTGGTTTTTCCAATCATGCATGATGGATCTATTAATCCTTTTGGTCATGAATAAGACTTAGAGTTGGATTTTGGACTCCTTATAGCCATGCGAAGGCAAAAACTTTTCAACTTTATGATTCTAGACGTTTATTAGATGTGGATCTGAAGTTTGGGCGTTAAGACTTAAGGTATTAAGACCTTAATAGAGTTTTGGCCGCCTGTTGAGTACGTTTGGCACCAACTAGATTACCACCACCACTAGCCTCCAAACCATCGTCACCACTGCCTCCCACTGGCATACCACCACCATCGCCACCATCACCACAACCTCCACCTGCCCCTTCAATCAACATGTCGTCAAAAACTGTCACAACCAACATTTTAGGGCCAGGATTTCCTATCCATGTACAAGATAGTTCTGTGTGTAACTATATGGCACTACGTTAAATGTGAACCAAACTTCAAATGTTATATCAGTTTATACATCCAGAAATTTTCTCCAGTCGAAACTTCCTTGTGAAAACTCTAAACCTAATCCAATAAGCTATATACATTCAACTTTGGGCCTTTAAACTAAAAACTCTCTTATTGGGCCTAATGGGCCGACAAACTCTCACCTTGGTTCTTTTGGGACAAACAGCCACAATTGGGCCCTAGTTGGGCCGAAATTGATTATTCAACTCTGATTTGGGACATAAGACACTTGGTGGGCCTTATTGGGCCATAGAAATTTTATTATATCCTTATGGGCCGCAAATCACTAATGGAGCTCTTTTTGGGCCAAATTCTTAGATGGGTCAACCACTAGGCCGAGAACCTCCTAATGGGCCCGAGTTGGGTCGAAAACTCATCCATGTGACCTCATTTGAACCGAGACATTTCTTTTGGGCCTAATAATGGACCAAGATCTTCTTTGGGCCTAAACCAAGCCCAAAATCGCTCAAAACATAAATGGGGCCAAGTGTTCTTGACTATCCTTCAAGCCCAAACGAATTTTCTTTCTCCCATCTCCTAATGGGCCGATCGGTTAGCCCATTCATTTAATGAAAATGAAAAGTAGAGTTGACTAGTTAGTGACACCTCATTATTATATGACATATATCCATGCAATTGTTTATCATGTAACTATGCAAAAACCTAATGTCCAACATACCTCTATGGAAACCTCTCCTCCTTCTCCCTCTTAAACCGGTCGAGACCACCACCACTTCTCTCTCATTCATTTTAAACTTCACTTCCATTTTTCCCTCATTTCTAATCTTCAAGTGCTCTCTCACATTTCCTCCAAAAATTTCATGGGTTAAGGGTGATCATCCAAGAGTTTCTTCACAAATCATTAGCTTGGTAAGTTGTTATCAAACTCAAGTTATTTTGTTTTCAGTCTATGTTAAGATCACCCCTTAAACAACACCATTTCGTGTTTTGCTTCCTAGAATTCTCTTAGCTTCGAAAATCTCTTTAATAATAGCAAGCTAGACCGAAAAATCACTTCCTCTTCCTCTTCAAAAACTGATCAAGCCCAAGGTGAGCTTCATACCCCTTGTTTTCGTGACTTACTATCTTTTGGGGGGAATACAAGCTAGTTTTGTGTAAAATCTTATTATGTATGCTCGCATATGTATGTTTGGTATAATATATGTGTTATTGTGTTGTGATATTATGCTAAAAGGTCCAAAATTTTGAGATTTACCCAAACCTTGAAGTTGTTGGAATAACTTACATTATTTAGCTTCTTGTGTTTGGTTAAAGAGGTTAAGTAAGCTTGCATATTGAAAATAAAACTAAAGAAATCATAAAAAGGGCCATATTTGTCATTTTTCATAAAAGTGGGTTTTATTGGACATTCACGGTATTTATGAGTCAAAAGTGTCATTTTAATAAAAGTGGGCTTTTATTGACAATCTCAATATTATTGGGCCAAAAATGTCATTTTTGATAAAAATGAGCCTTTTTTTGACATTCACAGTTTTAATGGCCAAAAGTGTCATTTTTGAAAAAAAAAAATGGGATTTATTTGGCATTCACGGTTTTAATCAGCCAAAAATGTCATTTTTGATCAAAATGGGCTTTTATTTGAATTCACGGTTTTTAATGGCCAAAAGTGTCATTTTTAATTAAAAATGGGCTTCTATGTCATTTTCGAAATCTTTGGGCCATAATGGTTATTTAAAATTAAAATGGGCCGAAAGTGAACAAATGAACAAACACGGGCCATTCTTGAATATTTAAGTCAAAATGAGCCTTATATGGCCCTTCTATCCTAATTGGGCGTTATATGACACATTTTATGTTAATTGGGCCTTAGTGTCAATTTTATGTAGATTGGGCCTCCGCGAACATATCTTTAACAATCGACTATTTTGATAACAATGATGAAACAACGAACTATCCCGACACTCTCTCGATAAAGATGATAATATTTTTACTATTTATATGTCATAATAAAAAAATATACAATCGTAACATTATTTTAACGCTAAAATAATGAAACACGCTATTTGCATAAAAATTTCGTTAAGGCTCTTGTGAGACGCACCTTCACCGTACCTACCTTAAAGTACACCGTAAGTCCTGTAGTTATATCCAAAGTCTCCTGGAGGGAGAACAAAAATTTGTGTATAACTCTATAAGAGGTTGACAACCCACACTTGAGCTGCTCGCTACAGCTAGACATGCCAGTCTAGGGTGACAATTGTCTTCTCAGAAACCGGCACTTGAAGAACGTCAAGACAGACACTCCGTTATATTAGTATTGTTATAACAACTCACATATAGAATAACAAAAACTAATATAAGTTTTACGCTGAATATACATACCACTCAATTTTGCAAGGTATAAACATTGTGTTGATTATTTGTACTATCCACCTCACTCCGGTCTTTGGGTTTAAAACCACAATTTCTCATGACACAGAAAATACGGGATTATCTAGGAATCACTCTGTATACATTTTTCAAACAAGATAAAACAAGGATACACATGTTATAATACAAGATTTGAAACAAAACTCACAAACTATTTTTATAGAAAATATCGGATTTTCTGGAGTTTTCAAACCAATGTAAAGCTTTCATATAAACATGCTTATGAACTCACCAACATTTTATATTTTGATGCTTTTCAAAATAACTTGTATTCTCATGAACTCATTAAGCATGTTGGCAGCTTTGGACTTTTGGGAATTTGTTGTACTTTGTTACACTTATTATTTTTTGGATGTAATCTATGGATGGATACAATGATGAAAACCATGTATGTTGTTATATTTTATGTATGCCTATGGTGATGATGATTGTATACGTTTCATTTATATACGCTTGTTATGATATTACAAGATGAAGTCATTCGCCCCCAGACGTTTTTGTTGTTCCGGTTCGGGGGTGTGACAGAAACTTCAGAAAAAACTTCCAGAGCGCAAAGTTGTCGCATCCCCGCCATATCCAAGTGTCCCAGGCTTAAGAGAGAAACATGATCCATAGTAGCGAAAGTGAGCAGGACATCATTAAGACTAGTAGTGTGACTGGATTGGGAATCACTGACATTGGGATCATAAGCATCGGAATCTACCTCCGCCTTTAACCCACTACGATAGGACTCTTCGCCAGCAACGAATGCAACATGCCAGATCTGGCTAACCGCATTGGAGAACTCCGAGTGCTCAATTAGCTTATCCATGATACGCACAACCCCCACTTGTAAAAGCCAGTCTCGGTCACGACATACAACCTCCGTCTCTACCAGAGCTTCCTCAAGGAGCTTATCACGGTCGCCAACATCCCGCTCCTAGCTCTCATTTTGAATTATCATCCCCTCGTTAGGTTGGGTCAGGGAGTCCACTTTCGTTTCCAGGCCAGATTGAATATCTTCGGAAACAACCTTCTCTGAAACAAGCAGGGCATACCTCTGGTCAGATTCGTGAACATCCTTCTCGAGCTCAACAATTTGGTGTCTAAGTTCAACCTTTCGGGCACCACAACCTGCATGGGCAACTTCCATCTTTTTCAACAATCGGATGCGATGGGAACCAGCGACCATATAAAGCATTGCTTGGGCAGAAACATATGACATGTTATGAGCCAATGCGAGGCTGTACATGGCTTCCATATCAGTGAAGACATCAAGTGGAAATGCATGATAAGCAAACTCTACAGTGTTGGTGTGGACAGATATGCGGGAATCATTCCGTAAACTCCAGGAAGGAACTAACACATCAGACCCAAGATCATCTCTAGCATGAGTCCCTCCATTTTGAGGGGTTTGATGCAACATCCCCCCAAGACCTCTGGGGGAGAAAGACTAGAAAAATATGGTGGAACAGGTTGGACCGAAACAATGGGCTGCTTAATCGCCCCTTGATCCCCCTCGGACTGTTGAATGTCGTCATCAGGGATCACAATAATCACCTCTAGCATGGAGGATATTGAGTTCAATAAACGAGTAAAAGTGTGTCTTGATTGAAATCGCCTCCTGATGTTAAGGACATCGGTGGAGGTCTCCCCCATGGCCAAGATGGCCTTCCTCTAAGCTATGGCTCACCTGACGTGAGAAATAATGTCATCCTTGCTATCCTCGACTACCTCCGTATGGACAGAACCGGCAACAGAAGGCGGAGAAACCGTCGTGATGGGTCGCCCAGACAAGAACCGTTCTCCGAAAGTCACAGACGATCACTCCACAACAAGTGTCACTGGAGGAGCAGTCGCAGCGAGCCGATCATCCCGACATGGCGGAGAAAGATTTTCAACACGATCAGCCTCCAAATGTTGCAGCTTCCCCGGATATTGCTTTCGTAGGACATCATCCATAGAAATAGGGGACTCAACACCTGCAAAAGCAAAAGCAAGCCAAGAACACATAAGCAAATTGTAACGCCCGCAGATCCAGACTAGTCAATTTAGAGGCAATAAGTGTCAAAAACGACTTTTCGGCAAAAGATTACTTATAATAAATAGTCTTAACCAAGTTGTATTATATGTTACAAGGTTTTCGTACATATAAAGAACGTCGAAATCCGAGTTATAACGAAGAAGTTATGACCCGTCGAAGTTTCGCAACGGAACCGACACGATACCGGGAAGCGTAAATAGTGAATTTACGATAGAGCGAGATTTATCCTTAGTGATCTAAACGAAAGTCATATAATATGTTAAACCAAGAGCGTCCATAAAAAGAACGCCCAAATCTAACTTCGTATGAGGAAGTTATGATTTTTCGAAGTTTCGGATTAGTAGTGTACAACCCGAAATTCGAATATTAGATCGAGCGGTTTTTAGCCGACACAACCTAAACGAGAATCGAAGATATTGTTAAGAGTAGCATAACGAGAAAAAGATGGGCGAAAACGGACGTCGGATGAACTTGTTTTGAGAATTTAACGGACCAATCCTGTCCCGGCCTGTTAATAATATAACTTTTAAAATAAAGTCAAAATTAGCCGACGGAGTGTAAACGAAAGTTGTAGAGTACATTCCCACCTTCGCGTGGATATAAAGAACGTCGAAAACGGATCTCGTATGCGAAAGTTATGAATTTTTAAAGTTGAAGCATGAAATTGCGAAGTCTGTTGCAAATCCGATCACGTGGCGCGATCTAGTCCGTCCATCGCTGATCTAGCCTCACATCTGATGATCGCCACGTCGCCCTCACATATGCCCCGCGTCCGAAGTCAGTACGCCCCGCGTACCCTCGCCCTTATTTTCTTCCGGAGTGCGAGACAGCTGGTCCGAGGTGGCACCCTTATCCGAGCCTTACGCCCATCGTAGCCAAGGACTACGCCCAGTGTAATCCGAGGCCTCGCAGGCTATAAAAGGGGGCCGAGAGTTCCTCATTTTTCACACCTTTCTTCACTCTCTCTCTAACTTCTTTCTCTCTCTAAGTGTCCTAAACACTCCTAAACCTTAGGGAACCTCCCTAGCACCCGAAGGAAGCCCCGAGGCTCCCGGAGTCCCAAGAAAAAGTGTCTTTCGGTTTCGAAACGCTGCTCCAAATAAAGCCCGGTTTTCTTTAAAATCCGTTGTAAGTGAGCTACGCTTACGCGACTTTTAATATAGCTTTCACATAATTATAGTAATGTTATTAGGTCCTTAAAATAGTTATTTAGGCAATTATTATGAGTTATATTGAGTGTTATTTAACGCTTATATAATAATAATAATAGTCAGACTATTAATTTGTCGTGGTTATCGTTAGACTAAACCCTAGCAGTATTGGTACTAGGTTTATCGAAGGAAAATTGTTTTGAGGGTATCGAAGCGCTGTCCGAGTGCTGAGTCACCACCTTTCAGATGAGTGCATGGTCCCTTTCATCTTACACATAGATATGAAGTATTTTACATAAATTACATGCTATGTGTGCATATTATCTGAATATTTGTTGTCTATGCTGGATGAAGGATTTTATACATGTTTTAAATGATTTAAACTATATAATTATTCTATATCTACAAAATGTGTTGGGTAAAACATGGGTAGATGAAATAGTTAATGTGTGACAAAAATAAAATGAGAAAGAGGTGATATAGACCACGAGGTGAGGGTGAGAGGTGAACCATGAGAGAAGCCTTTTACCCAAGTGATGGCCCCGTCATCCAGCAGAGTAAGGATGACAACCACGGATTATTCTAGAAAGTCCAGTGGACACTAGCAGGCTCGCAA
Organism: Lactuca sativa; assembly: GCF_002870075.4. Classification (NCBI taxonomy): domain Eukaryota; kingdom Viridiplantae; phylum Streptophyta; class Magnoliopsida; order Asterales; family Asteraceae; genus Lactuca; species Lactuca sativa. The sequence continues at coordinate 68,025,386 of NC_056626.2, read as the reverse complement.
CCTGTAGGTGTTTTGAACCGTGTATTCACCAGGTGTACTCTAAAAACCCATCGACATGTATTGCAAGTGGATTCTCGGAAATGATACCGTCGATAAACGAGATAAAACCCATTAACCTATATTGCGAGAGGAGTCTCGGAAACGATATTGTCAATAAACGAGATAAACCTTGGGAACTATGGATTTAGTGCCTGTTGAGTAAACCTTGGCAACGATGGATTTCGTGCCTATTCCTTAGGATAACCCTTAGGAATAAATAAATAAGGAATAACTGAATTCTTAGATTAGAATAAAGAAGATAATGGGGATGGGTAATTGGGTTGATTGTTTAAATGTTTAAACATAATAATTATATTATTGTGGGTTGAAAACCCTATGTACTCACCAGGTTTCCCAACCTGACCACTCAGTTTATTTATATCACAAGTGTCGATATGAAGTCACATCACACTGAGAGATTAAGAAGATAAAAATGACTAGTGATAATGAATGTAAGTTCTGTTTATGCTTATGTTTATGTATTACCGATGACATCCCAAACATTTTAAAATGAATAAAAATACATTTCTTCAAAAATGCTTTGATAACGTATTTATCATGTTTTACTGGGAACAAATTCCGCATCATTTTTATTAAAAGAAGTACTCTGATTTTTATAAAGCATAAACAAAATCGGTCTTTTCAGGCCGTGAAAAATGGGGATGTCACACAACATAATCACCATTCTCAAATGCAAACCCCATTTAAAAAAATAGGGGGGAGAAGGAAGGATAATAGATAAAGAAAGCATAACTACCCACCATTGATAACGATGTAAAAGATGGGCATCTTCCCCCTGTGTCTCCAAGAGGGGCTCATCCCAACCTCGACAAGCAAAATCTCTGAGTACTCCTCAGGCACGACCTGAATGGTCTTCAGAAGATCATCAGTAGCCTGATTATGAGGATACAACTTAGGAGTGACGTTAGAGAAATTGTTCGCCCGATATCGCCCGCGACTAACCCGATCCTGGTTAACCCACAACCATTTGTCTTGCCAGTTCTTCGGAGTCTTGACATCAGGAACCAACACATGACACCCACGTCAAGCAGAGAATGTGTATTTATTACCTGTAACATCTAATCTAAAGAATAACTTGAAGACAAAGTACTCACGGAGAACTCCATTTGCCCGACTGATCATCTCAAATGTCACTGCCTTGTTGACGGTGTTCAGAATGAGCATCTGGATGATACAAACTTTCTTCTACAAAATTTCTTCCTGAAAGTCGGTGAGGGGAAGGCGCAAACCAACATCAATGGTTTTCATATAAATACCTACTTTTGTTGAAGGAGGAGAAAGGATCATCGAGTCGGCCGACAGGAACTCTACACCGTCAATCGGAGAAAGGCCATAGGCATCGCTGAGAAGTTTGAACACAACCTCAAACGGAACGGTGCCAAGTTGAACAACAATTGAACCAAAAGGAGAGCAAAGAAAACCCTAACTGGAGAAGGAGAAGAAATGAGAGGAAGAAGAGGCGTGGATAAAGAAAGCCCTTAACCTTATAAAGAATAAGGAAAGGCAGGATATTCAAAATACTTGACGTAATGATGTAACTGATTGTCATGATGGGTAGTAACGTCGCTGGAAAAAACGAAGCGACGATTGAATTAATGCTTGAGGCGTGTACCAAGTAGTTAAGTCCAAAACATCATAGCTAGTCTAGCAATGCTATGACTACTCGACTAGGGGTGTGGATGACGTGCCGTTGACATAAGCGAAGATTGACACTTAGATGCACCAAAGAATTCCCCAAGGAACGTCGCACCCAGCGAAATGAACCTGACAGAACTTAGCGCCCCTGTAACAACCATAAAATTCAAGCCAATTTAAAACTTTTCAAAACATTTAAAACCAATAGTTATTGCAGATTTGTTTTCAAAATGTATAATATCAGAGTTTTCCCAGAAACATAAACAAATCATGAGGAGTTGTACGATCATGCCTTCGCCTTGTCGGGATCCCCTGATGTACCTGAAACAATAAACTGAAAGTGTAATCCTGAAAGCTTAGTGAGTTCCCCCAAAATACCGATACACTGCACATAATACATATACAATTAACAGTATAAACTGGATCCATATGTTTACATATTGGATTACCCCATGGGCCCACTGTTTGAGTCTGGATTGCCACCGATCCCACAATACGAGTCTCCCTCAGCTCGTATCTGGAATGCTCCCGAGTTTGTTGGTTATCGCACAGAGCAGTATCACCTCAACCCATCCTACATAATATTTCGACATATAGCACAACTGATGCACATACATATAATCACATAATACTACAGGTAGTCCTACAGATCTACCTAACTGGCTTAGAAACTAGCATGCAATACTAACTCATACTCAACATACTACCCACTGCTAGGTTATCATATCCACTAGGCATACAAACTATCAGATAATAACACAGGTACTTCTACAGATCTACCAACTGGCATAGCAACTAGCATGCAAACTAACTCATACTCAATCATGATACCACTGCTAGAATAACATATTCTATGGGTCGGCCTTGGTGCCTTAGACCCCTTAGTATAGTGAGATAACTCACCTCGCAAGTAGTGTTGAAGTACTGCAAATCTTGGACTATTGTCTCACCGGAAATCCCACACTATCACACAATAAATGCTAAGTTAATACGCATCATGACCTTCTTGACTAAATGTCCCCACCATGCTCATGAATTCCCCAGAATGCCCCAAAAGTCGAACTGTCAATGTCAACTATCACGGTCAACAGTCCATGTTGACCTCAACTCGTCGAGTACCCTCAGCTACTCGCTGAGTTCCTGGCATAACTCGCCAACTCGCCGAGTCACTTGAGTGACTCGCTAGGTTTCTAGTGAAAGTGGTCGTAAACTCCTCAGCCAACTCGACGCGTTTTCCCCTTATAACTCACCGCGTTCATACGTGTGTAAATGTTGGGAAAATCCTAGCCGACTCGCCGAGCCCACGACAATCTTCATCGGACTCGCTGAGTGAACTATGCGACTTGTCGAGTCCCTACAGTCCTTCGTCCATACAGAGGCTTTTTAAGCCATGATAAGGCTCCAAAATACAGATCCAACTTCCCAAGGCATGTTTATCACGTAAAGTTGCAAACTTTACGTGCATGAAAAGCTCTAAAGTCTAGAAAATAACAAAACCAAGCTTCTAAATAAGTCTCACACTTGAGGGAAGGATCATACTTGCCAAACTTGATAACTTTATGGATCTAGAGGCCAAAAGGAGTCCATATCTGAAGTTGAAACTTCAGATCTTGGCTCAAACATAAGAAAGTTTTCCTAAAACCCACCCAAAAGAGATTTAAGATGAAATGAGCCAGGGTAATAGCCTAATACCTTCAAGAGGGTGTCAACTGAAGTAGATCTTTGCTTCCCATGAGTTCCTTGCTTCAGTTTACTTGTTTCCCTAAGTGTTTCTTCCCCAAGATCCCTCTTTTAACCTTTAACACACCAAAGAAACACACACACACACACAATTTAAGGTTTAAGGGTGCCAAGGAGTTGTAAAGGGGAGGCTGGGGGAGGCCAATGATCCTTTAAATAGGGTGCAATACCCCGAAATTTAGGGTTTCATCTGCCAGCTCCTACTCGTCCAGTCCCTTCTTGGACTCGACGAGTAGGTCACTAAAACTCGCGGACCAACCCGCTCCTACTCTACGAGTTGGGCAACCAACTCATCGAGTTGACCTGTAATTCAAGAAAATGCTTACATAAAATCAATACTTGAGAATCGGGGAGTTACAATTCTCCCCCATTTGAACTAGACTTCGTCCTCGAAGTCTGCCGCGGCAAACAGCTTCGGATAGTGCTCCCGCATCTCTGCCTTTGGCTCCCACGTCCACTCGGACCCCCTACGATGCTCCCAATATACCTTCACCAAAGGTATCTCCTTGTTCCGTATAACTTTCATTTTCCTCTCTAGTATGGCCACAAGTCTCTCTACGTAATTCAGACGCTCATCGACCTGAATATCATCTAACGACACCACTGCCTCCTGATCCATAATGCACTTTCGGAACTGCAAAACGTGGAAAGTGGTGTGGATTCAACTAAGCTCATCCGGTAGCTCTAGCCTGTATGCCACCTTGTCAACACTGACAATGATCCCGAACGACCCAATGTAACGGGGGCCCAATTTCCCCCCTCTTCCTGAAGCGGATCACACCCTTCCAGGGTGAGACCTTCAGGAGTACCATATCACCCACCTGAAACTCTAAGTCAGATCGGCGTCTTTCGGTGTAACTCTTCTTTTGACTCCAAGCGATCTGAAGCCGCTGCCTAATCTTCTGAATCTTATCGATAGTCTGCAAGACAACCTCCGTTCATCCCATCACCCTATGTCCGACCTCACCCTAACAAATCGGGGTGCGACACCTGCGCCCATAGAACAACTCGAAAGGCTGGGCGCCAATGCTGGAATGATAGATGTTGTAGTAGGCGAACACTGCAAGGGGTAGGTGGGAATCTCAGCTCCCATTGAAGTCAATGACACACGACCTCAACATATCCTCAAGGGTCTGAATGGTTCGCTCGCTCTGATCGTCGGTCTACGGATCGAATGTTGTGCTAAAGTGTAACTGTGTGCCTAGTTCCTCATGGAACTTCTGCCAGAAACGGGAGGCAAATCTAACATCCCGGTCAAAGATAATGGACACTGGAACCCCATGGCGAGCAACTATCTTGCGAACATATATGCCGACCAACTTCTCGGCCGACGAACTCTCCCGTATCGCGAAGAAATGGGCACTCTTGGTCAATTGATCTACGATGACCCGTATAGCATCAAATCCCTTTGCCTTCCTCGGCAACTTGGTAATGAAGTCCATCGTGATCTGTTCCCATTTCCACATGGGAATCTCTAGAGGCTGCAACATGTCATGCAACCTTTGATGCTCGGCCTTGACCATCCTACAGGTCAAGCACCTCTCGACATACCAAGCGATTTTTCGCTTTATACATGGCCACCAAGAACTCAAGCTCAAGTCTCTGTATATCTTGGTGGCCCCTGGGTGAATAGATAAGTGAGACTTATGAGCCTCCTCCATGACTGTCTGTCTGACCGCACCAGACATCGGAACCCATACCCGACCGTATCGGGTCAATAATCCCGACTATCCTGCACAAACCGGGTGTTCTCACCCTTGATCCTCTCCAACTTCCAATTCTTCGGTCACACTCCCTCAACCTAAGCATCCCTGATCAAGCTCACAAGCGGAGAATCCACCACTATCCTTATACATACCACTGGGGTGGAAGACCTAACTGACTTGTGACTCAATGCGTCTGCCACCACATTCGCTTTACCGGGATGGTAAATAATCTCGTAGTCGTAGTGCTTGACTACATCCAACCACATGTGCTGCCTCATGTTCAGGTTCGGCTAATCCATGATGTGTCTCAAACACTTGTGATCCATGTATATGGTACAACGGACCCCATATAGGTAATGTCTACATATCTTGAGAGCGAACACCACTGCTCCTAACTCTAAATCATGAGTAGAATATCTCGTCTCATGCGGCTTCAGTTGCCGCGACGCGTAGGCTACCACCCGTCCTCTCTGCATGAGGATCGCTCCTAAACCTGTGATGGATGCATCACAGAACACCACAAAATCCTCCACTCCCTCCGGGAGTGTCAAGACTGGAGCCTCGCAAAAACGCTGACGGAGAGTCTCAAACGCCCTCTACTGCTCAGGACCCCACCGAATATCCACCCCCTTTCTCGTCAGACGAGTGAGGGGTACTACAATCCTAGAGAATTCCCGAATAAACCTCCGGTAGTATCCTGCTAAACCCAGAAAACTCCTGATGTCCGAAGGAGACCTTGACACTTGCTACTGCATAACTGCCTCGATTTTGGCCGGGTCGACCAAAATCCCCTCATGGTTAACGATATGTATGAGGAATTGGACCTCTCGCAGCAATACTCACACTTCAAGAACTTGGCATACATCCGTTCTCGCCTCAGAACTCCTAACAACTCCCTGAGGTGATCCTCGTGCTGCTCTCGGGTCTTGGAATACACAAAGATTTCATATATGAATACGATGAACAAACGATCAAGCATCGGTCTACAGAGCCGATTCATCAGGTCCATGAATACTGCTGGCGCGTTGGTGAGCCTGAATGGCATCACCACGAACTCGTAATGATCATAACGATTCCGAAACGCGATCTTCTCCACGTCCTCCTCTCTGACCCTGACCTGATGATACCCCGACCTCAAATCAATCTTGGAAAACAAAGATGCACCCTACAACTGATCAAAAAGATCATATATCCTCGGGAGTGGATAACGGTTCTTCACCGTCAACTTGTTCAACTCCCTATAACCAATGCACATCCGGTGTGAACCGTCTTTCTTCCTGACGAAAATGATCGGTGCTCCCCATGGAGAACTGATAGGTTGAATGAACTGCTTGCCCAATAATTCCTGCAGCTGTGAAGACATCTCCTGCATCTCGGGTGGCGCCAACCGGTACGACGCCTTGGCGATAGGAGCCGCACCCGACACTAGGTCGATCCGGAACTCGACCCGCCTCTTCGTAGGTATCCCTGGCAACTCCTCCGGGAACACGTCGCCAAACTCCCTAACCATTGGAACCTCTAAAAACTGAAATCTGATCCCTGACCCGCGTATCCACCACATACGCTAGATAACCCGCACACCCATGTTGAATATACTGTCGAGCCCTGGTAGCCGAACAAAACCCACCCTGATCCCACTCTGGTGCCTTCACCATATACAATCAGTTCTCCCCCACTTGGGGTTCGAACTACCACCCACTGGCCCTCATGGTCAGTCATGGTACTGAATCGACTAAGCCAATCCATCCCCTACAATCACACACACACCTCCCTCATGGGGATTAGAATCAAGTCTATCAGAAAGGATACTCCGAAAATCTCCAACTCACATCCTTGGTAGACCGAAGAAGCAGAAATCCCATGTTCGTTGGCGATGGAGACTCACAACGGACACTCTAGCTCACCTACTGGCACACTGAACTCCCTACTGAAAGTCTGAGATATAAACGACCTACTCGCCCCTGAGTCAAATAAAACCAATGCAGGCAAGGAGTTCACAACAACCACATCTGGTGTTGCCCTGACCTCCTCTGTTGTAAGCTAGAAAGCATGTCCCTGAGCCTTCAGAGGCTCTGCCTTAACTGGCCTCCCATCTGAAATCCTCAATCTATCCGGCGTGGGAACCTGCGTCGGCTTAGCGGCAAGAAATGGGCAATTGGCCTTCAAGTGGCCAACCTAGTCACAGTGATAAAATAACCTCATACTTGGAACCGGAGCGGTCTGGCGACACTCCTTCACATAATGCCCCTCCTTGCCACACCTGTGGCACCCACTAATAGCTCGACAAACTCCAGAATGACCCTTGCCGCACTTTGCACATGTACGACTCTGCTGACCCCCGGTCCTGGAATCAGCGGTCTTAGACCGCTTAAGCGCCAGCTACGAATGTGTCGGGCCCTGCTGCTGCTCCCTCAACTACAGCTCAATCTCCAACTCAAGCCGCCTAGTGGCCTCTTGCAACTCCAAAAGAGTATCACATCGTTGGGTAGGCACAAACTCGCGGTTGTCATTATTTAGCATGCTCATATAACGGGTCAACTGAGCCTGCTCGGAAGCAAACTCTAGGCAGAACATCGCCCTCTCTGTGAACATGCGAGTGATCTCCGTCACCGACTCCCCCTCCTATCTCGAACTCAAGAACTCCTGAGCCAACCGTTCTCGCTCAACTCGTGGGACGTATCGGGCGCGGAATATACTCCTGAACTGCTCCCAAGTAATAGCAGCTATCTGCTCATCAATGTAAGACCCTGTCATCAACCTCCACCAGTCCTTGTCCCCAAGCCTCAACATGTTCAAGGTACACCTGACCTTCTGGTCAATAGGACATGAACACGTGAAGAAACATCCCTCCACGTCAGATAACCACCTCATGGCTCTAATCGAATCATGGGTACCATCGAATGTCGGGGGCTTCGTGTTATTGAAGTCTCGGTATTGGAAGCCCCGACTGGCTCCACCTCCTCTTGCCGCTGATACAGCCGAGGAAGCTGCAGCGGCAGCCGTCTCTGCAAGGGTTGCATAACGCTCGTCAAAGTACTCAACCATAGCGGTCTTAATAGACCCAAACATCTCCGGAAGTTGTGCTCAGAACATAGAAGCAACCTCGTAATGCAGGATCTCTCGAATCCTGGCATCCAACTCCTCTGTACCCATCTGCACCACGGGCTCAGGTGCTGCTTGCCCCTCCTGGCCTCCAACTCCTGATCCTGATCCTGAACCGGACCCAGTCACAAAGCGTCTCGTCATCACCATTCTGAAACATACCACAAGATATCAGATAATCCACATAAATAACTGGGAACCAACTCCCGACTAAACCCTAGGGTTGTGACTTCCTTGATACACGTATGGGTCCTATGCTTTCAGTAGTACGGGCCCATACTACCTTCCATACCTACCCATATTTGTCTCAAGTATCACCACAACACCCTAACAATATTCATAAACATAGCGAGCGCTCAATCCTCACTCCTAGAGGAAGGCTAACTGTCTCACACTGACCTACCGATCCCACACAACCCATCCATTCATGAAACTTCCACCAACCATGTAGCACTAGTGTATGCTAGCCATACATAACGTTGGACCCTATAGACTTTCGAATATCCAATCCTGCCCTAATCCCTAATCAATAAGGCAGAACATAAGGCCAAATCAAACATTCTCAAGCTATAAGATCTTAATTATGTACAACCGTGATGCATACACAAGTAACTACAGTGATGATGTCAATCTCATATAAGAAAACCATAGGCTAGCCGGCATCATGTAATCAGGCAATTCTATCATGCAATTCCTGAAGATCCCTAGCCTAGTACTAACATGTTGTTCTAACATATCACAATATCAATAACCGTATGGTATTTTGGGGTCTACTTACTGGCTCTGACTGATTGTACACTCTGCGTCATCCTTTACTTATTTTGAAAACCATTTAAAAAAATCATTTTGAAAATGTTTCCTCGACTTGAGACTGGATTGACACGAATGCTCCTCCAATTCACTCAAACCAAGGCTCTGATACCAACTTGCAACACCCATAAAATTCAAGCCAATTTAAAACTTTTCAAAACATTTAAAACCAATAGTTATTACAGATTTGTTTTAAAAATGTATAATATCAGAGTTTTCCCAAAAACATAAACAAATCATGAGGAGGTGTACGATCATGCCTTCGCCTTGCCGCGATCCCTTGATGTACCTGAAACAATAAACTGAAACTGTAAGCTCGAAAGCTTAGTGAGTTCCCCCAAAATACCGATACACTGCACATAATACATATATAATTAACAGTGTAAACTAGATCCACAACTTTACATATTGGATTACCCCCTAGGCCCACAGTGTGAGTCTGGATTGCCTTCCGTGCCCATATCTCACATCTAGATTGCCACCGAGCCCAAAGTACGAGTCTCTCTCATCTCGTATTTGGAATGCTCATGGGTTTGTTGGTTACCGCACGGAGCAGTATCACCTCAACCCATCCTACATAATATGTCGACATATAGTACAACTGATGCACATACAGATAATCACATAATATTATAGGTAGTCCAACAAATCTACCTAATGGGCTTAGCAACTAGAATGCAATACTAACTTATACTCAACATACTACCAACTGCTAGGTTATCATATCCATTGGGCATACAGACTATCAGATAATAACACAGGTAGTCCTACAGATCTACCAACTGGCATTACAACTGTAACGCCCGTAGATCCGGACTAGTCAATTTAGAGACAATGAGCGTCAAAAATGAGTTTTTCATGGAAGATTATTTAGAGGGGTTAATCTTAACCACGTTGTAGTATATGTTACAATGGTTTCGTACATATAAAGAGCGCCGAAATCCGAGTTACAACGAAGAAGTTATGACATGTCGAAGTTTTACGGCAAAACAAACACGACACCAGGAGACGAAAATAGTGAATTTATGATAGAGGAATTTTTAGCCTTAGTGATCCAAACAAAAGTTGTAGTATACATTAAACCAAGAACATACAATAAAGAACTCCCAAATCTGACTTCGTATGAGGAAGTTATGAATTTTCTAAGATTTGGCATAGTAATGCACACCTCGAAACTTGAATTTTAGTTCGAGCGGTTTTTGGCCTACACGACCTAAATGCGAGTTGAAGATCTCATTAATAGGAACTCAACGATAAAAATATAGATGAAAATGGAGTCCGTATGTAGAAGTTATGAATTTTACGCGGACATTTAACAATATAATTTCCTCCTACTGTTAAATTTAAGACCGATCGAGAATTAGCCGACACAGTCAAAAGGAAAGTTGTAGATCTTATTTTTACCTACGTGTGGATATAAAGAAAGTTAAAAACGGAGCTTATATGTGAAACTTACAGATTTTAGAAGTCGGAAGTGTGCTGTGCGAAAATGGGTGACGTGGCACAATCTTGGCCATTGCTTTCTCCCCAAGTCTTGCCACCATATGGTGACATGTGGCACCAAGTTCAGCCATATTTCACCCTATAAATAGAACCTCTCCCACCCTCATTCTCTTCACACCTTTCCCATTCTTTATTCTCTCTACACTCTCTCTAAACCTCCCAAAAACTCCCCTAGCGCTAGAAGAAAGCCCTAGAGCGCTCGACGGCTTCGAGAAGAAGAGCTTTCGGCTCGAAAGTTCTACCCCTCTAGAGCACGGCTTCTAGCCAAACCCCCTCATAGGTAAGATACGCATACCTAATTTTTAATATTGCTTTTATTTAAATATAGTAACGTTATTAGGACCTTATAATAATTATTTGAGCTATTATTATGAGTTATATAAGTTTCGTTATATTATCTTTTTAACCACTCGCGGTACGGGGAATCCGGTTTGAAGGGCCGCCTGGGTTGTTGGATTTCAGAAGTGCTATATGTCAAAATGATCCTGACCTCCGGTGTTTCATGTTTGGCCCTTGTCTGTACATAGTAGGTGAAGAGTATTGTTTAACGCTTATATAATAGTAATAATAGCTAGACTATTAATTAGTCTCGTTGAACATTAGACTAAACTCTAGTGGAAATGATACTAGGTTTTATCAATGGAAATTTGTTTTAAAGTAAACGAAGTGATGTTCGAGTACCGAGTCACCACCTTTGCAGGTGAGTGCATAGTTACTTTCATCTTACACATAGATATGAATTATTTTGTATAAATTACGTGCTATGTGTGTATACTGTATGAATACTTGCTGTCTATGTTGGATGAAACGTTTTATACATGTTTTAAATGATCTAAACTGTATATGTATTTTATATCTACAAAATGTGTTGGGTAAAACATGGGTAGATTAGAGGTAAGATAAATGATGAGCGATGAAAGATGAGATAAATGATGAGCGATGAAAGATGAGATGAATGTTGAGCGATGGTATATGAGTGATAAAATATGGTGCGAAACGATGACCTAAGTGATGAGCCAAAACGACGAGCCAAAGCGATGAGTCAAAACGATGAGCCAAACGATGACCCAAGCGATGGCCCCGTCATCTAGTAGAGTATGGATGTCAACCACAGACTATTCTAGACAATCTAGTGGAACACTAGCAGGCTCGCAACCTGTAGGTGTTGTGGACGATGTGTTCACCCAGTGTACTCTAAAAACCCATTGACAGGTATTACGAGTGGACTCTCGAAAACGATACTGTCAATAAACGAGATAAACCCTAGCGACTATGCAGACTTAGTGCCGATTCCTTAGGATACTCCTTAGGAATGAATGAACAAGGAATAGCTGAATCTTAGGGTAGATCCTTAAGAGTAAAGAAAATAATGGGGATGGGTAATTTGGTTGATTGTTTGATGTTTAACATAATAATTATATTATTGTGGGTTGAAAACCCTATGTACTTACCAGGTTTCCCAACCTGACCCACTCAAGCTTATTTGTATCACAGGTGTCGATATGAAGCTACTTTACACTAAGGGATTTAAAAGAGATGTAGATCACTACTGTAAATGAATGTAAGTTCTGTTTATGATTATGTTTCTGTATTGATGATGACATCCCAAAAGTTTTAAAATGGATAAAAATACATTTCTTAGGAAATGCTTTGATAACATATTTATCATGTTTTTCTGGGAACAAATTCTGCAACATTTTTATTAAAAGAGGTACTCTGATTTTTATAAAGCATAAACAAAATCGGACTTTTCTGGCTGTGAAAATGGGGGTGTCACAACAACTAGCATGCAAACTAACTCATACTCAATCATGATACTACTGATAGGATAACATATTTTATGGGTCGGCCTTAGTGTCTTAGACCCCTTAGTATAGTGAGATAACTCACCTCGCAAGTAGTGTTGAAGTATTGCAAATCTCGGACTGTTGTCTCACCGGAAATCCCACACTATCACACAATAAATGCTAAGTTAATACCCATCATGACATTCTTGACTAAATGTCCCCACCATACTCATGAATTCCCCAGAATGCCCTAGAAGTTGAATAGTCAAAGTCAACTATCACGGTCAACAGTCCATGTTGACCTCAACTCGTCGAGTACCCTCAGCTACTCTCCGAGTTCCCGGCATAACTCGCCAACTCGCCGAGTCACTTGAGTGACTCACCGAGTTTCTAGTGTCAGTGGCTGTAAACTCCTTGGCCAACTCGTCGAGTTTTCCCCTTACAAATTGTCGCGTTTATACGTGTCCAAAGGTTGGGAAAACCCTAGCCGATTCGCCGAGTCACTCATATAACTCGCCGAGCCCACGACAATCTTCATCGGACTCACCGAGTGGACTATGCTACTCGTTGAGTCCCTACAATCCTTCGTCCGTACAAAGGCTTTTTAAGCCATGCTAAGGCTCCAAAATACAGATCCAACTTCCCAAGGCATGTTTATCACGTAAAGTTGCAAACTCTACGTGCATGCAAAGCTCTAAAGTCTAAAACTGACTAAACCAAGCTTGTAAAGAAGTCTCATATTTGAGGGAAGGCTCATACTTGCCAAAGCTGATAACTTTATGGATCTAGAGGCCAAAGGGAGTCCAGATCTGAAGTTGCAACTTCAGATCTTGGCTCAAACAAAAGAAACCTTTCCTAAAACCCACCCAAAAGATATTTAAGATGAAATTGATGGGTTTTGGCCATAAGAACATCCTATGTGCTCATGCAAACCCTAATGCTTGGATCTAGGTTTCTCTATTGTACATGCAGTTCATCCAAGACTTTAAACCCTAGATCTAGCATACAATTAATCATATTAACTTATGAATAAGGTTTAGATCTTACCTTGATTGTTATGTAGCAATAACAATCTCAAATCCTCCTTGTAATGGCTTTAGAAAGCTTAGAGTCCCAAGTGTCACTCCTCTAATGGCTCACAAACACCAAGAGCAAGAGGATGAAGAATAAGGAGAAAAGAGGCTGCCCAAAACGTCCAGAAACCCTAGTGGAACTCTTAGCCACGTTTTTGGGGCTTAAGGGTACTATATATACATGTAGGCTATTAGGGTTTTCAGCTAGGAAACCTTAATTTGACTGCTTAAGCCCTAAGCAGCCCATGGACCCTTTTAGAATAACCCTTGGACGATTTCTAATGGGTTTCCCCATAGAATTCGTCCAACCTATTATGCCAAGGTGATCCATAGCCCAAATGCAATGGTCTTATAATTACAGTTCCAGTCCCCTTAATTTTAATTAATCTCTTTTAGCCACAAAATTAATTATCAATTAATTCTTGACTATTAATTAAACAATATGATTTCTCCTTTAATATATTATTCTCATAATATATTAATAAATCATAATTAATCCTTTCTCTTCATAATTCATCCTATCAAGTTGCTTTGGTGAAGGCAACCCAAAAGGACCATGCACCATCGGGTCAAGTACATACCAAAATAGTTATGGATAAGTCTAATAATTATTCTTCGTATGACTTCAGATCCTGATCTGCAATCGTAGCTTTTAAAAACCGCTGTCAACTCTGATCCTATCAGAAGCGTGTCCTTTAGATTAGGGATCATATATTCCTCCATTCTAGATATCGTAAAGACGTGAGACATGAATTTCAATCATTCTCTCTATACTGTTCCCGATTTCCGATTTATGACGACCGACAACAGACTACATTTGAACACATCAAATTAGTCCCGGCTTGGCCAAGCGCTTAGGTGCCATCACTAAATCATCGAGGGGCCCAAAGATATCGCTTTCATCCTACTTTGGATAAAAGGAACGGATAAACTTTGATTCAATGCTTGCTTGTACTCACTCACCAAATTACACACAACAATATATTTTATAACACCAAGTTACTGGTGCGTTTACATATTATCAATGTGTAACCGACTCGCAAGATACAACTCACACATCTCGGTTTCAATAATATAAGATATTATCGTCTCATCAATCACTCGTGATAAAATCCATGAAGTGATCCAAGTGAGCGTGGGTTTAATCCAATGCTCAAATCATATTTATAAGCACTCATGAACGTTGCAACAAACATTTGCTTATGTCTAATACACTTTAGACAATCCACACACCAATTCAAGACAGTCTTCATTCATACCTACTTCCAACATATGAACGACTGTGGTCCGTTCGAATAATTGATTGTTCTGAACCAATTAAATTATTCAGGAAGTCAAAACATGCGAAGTGAAACACAAGAATAATACTAATCCCATATGGCCCCAAACTATGGGTATAAATAAAACAGTTTATTTAATCACCATATTGATTACTCCTTATTTGTTGTTTCGGGTAATCAACTTCTTACTTGAATTATAACTACACTTGTCCCATGCTCTCAGCATGCACACAATGTTTATCTACAATCCTTACTTTGTGAAATAGATCAAATTTCCAATCATACTCATTTCACAACTCACAATCCTTATCATAAGTATAAGAATATCAAATTCTTGTTACTTATGCTAGATTCTAACACTTTATGCAATGATTCTTTCGTAAAGTCATAGCTCAAAATCATCAAGACTTGGCCAATCTCTATCAGAAACAATTCTATAGATATGATGTCTCTCACTCAAAGTACATTCATTTGAATATTCTTCTTGCATAAAAGTTTCTAATCTAGACATAGATTCTCAATATCCAACTCCCAATATTGAAACATTTCCATACTTGCCATATGACAACTCATTATTAATAGAATCTTAGATATTCATAATAATGTCGATATGTTCCATCCAATACCATACTTCCAACTACTCACAAGCGACCAATCATTAGCGAGCTTTGGATCGTCCTTTGATAGTTGTTAAATTATCTTAGTCAAAAAACGATTCTTGTCCTTTTTCCCTCTTAATGCGCCATACATTTGGAAAAAATTTAGAATGGTCAAATATTATAGCATCTGTAATCGATCCTTTACCCGAAGCGTATGGGACACGATGCATAAAGATCTGATACTTTATCAATCTTATGCCATAATATTTTATGTGCCACGTTCTCACAATTCGAACTATGCCATAATCATAATCGAAATTTGAGAACACACTATGTATCCTTGACTAAATTTATTAACATTCCACAACCTAAGCCTTTATATTTGAAATGAAACATAATATTCTCTCCCTTAATTATAGCAAAACAATTATTCAACCCTTACGACTTTGCAAATTACAACTCTTGTTTTCTATAATTAATATTGATAATCTTTCAATACTTGTCTTAATAATCATACAAGCACAACTTTTATGCTCCCACTATCATGATGATTATTATCATATAAGCATAACACTTATGCTCCCATTAGCTTTGACATGTATTCAATACAACAGCTAAACTTCCAAAAAACAATACTTATTGAATTTCTTAAGTTCATATTTCTAATACCTAATGCTTTGATAATCTTTTATCTAAGCTTCTTAATCTTATACACATTTTCCTTAAATAGCTCATATGTGTGTCTAAACAATTCAGACTAATTGCCAAATCTCACAATTCTAATTATGGAAAGGGATACCGTAACCATAATCAAAGTTGAGAATACAAATTTCACAGTCACTATCTTCTTAAAATCTCTCTTTGTGAAAGCATTTCCTCACAGTCATCTTCATGAAGGAGAGAATCTTATGACACTTAGATTTTAATGGTGTATGTGTTCCTATCCATGCCAATTTGTCAAAACCAAATTTTGTGTCAAATCCAAACTCATATGGACCGAACCTTCTCAATCTTGATTTCTTGCCTTATGGTAACATGGCTGCCCACCATGTCTTCCAAGTAGTTAAGCAGCTCACCCTTTCCTATCAATGTACTTTTCATTGATCAAGGTGCTTTCCTTTTTATGCGTTCAAATGAGAACTCATAGAACTCACATGCATAATTAACTCAATTGGAACGACACAGAAAAAAGACAGTGTCAACACGATAGGTTGTAAACCTCAAGTCGTGTGCTGGTGATGACCGATAAGGTTTATTCTTGATTAGTTTTTGAAACTTTTCAAGACCGTTAAGACTCCCACTTACTCCTTGACATATACGATTCTTTTGTCAATAAACATTTCTCGACAAACAAATATTCAAGAGTTAGTGTAGCTTTTATCAAGATAAAACACTTCACAAAATTGGTCCTAGTTGGTCTTTGTCTTATCCAAGACATCACAACTTTCCAATTTCAAATGTACAAGAACAAGAAAACCTTTTAAAATTCCACATTTGATGAATGTTATAAACCTTCTTAAGACTTGTCACTCAATTCACAATCTTAACTCTAAGACTTGTTTTGGAACGAAGTATGATTGACTTCTTGATTTAACCATTTCTTCAATTTTTGATTCCTCTTCTCAGACATATAGTTGTACTAAGACTCACTTAGATGATCAATTGAGATATGGTTCTTAATCATTAAGACCTATCATAAAACATAATAAAAGGTACTCCCCCTTCTTCTTAGAATAGAGAAACTTTTATCTTTCTGCCTACTTGATTCTTCTTATTCGTTCTGCTATTGATTAAAACTCTTTTAATCAACTCAGAATTACACTTAATCTTATAAGTATAATCATATTTACTTAACCTTAGTAAATCATGACGAATATCTTTGTTACTCTTGTGGTGGACTTGATCAACACACTACCTTGTGTACTTGATCTCCTAGTACTTCACTTGACACTTTGTCAATGAATTAGTCTAATTTCCAAATATGAAATTTCTCATTCGTCATGCAACCAAGTTGTATGATTCCAAGTTTCTGTCCAATAGAAACTTGGGCAATGAGAAACTCTCCGTATTTGGTAAATTCTTGACATTTCCACAAATAACATAATTAAGAATCAAAACCATTATTGCTAATAATAGAAACCTTCAAACATCAATTTTTTCATACACGCCATTGCAAAGATAAATAATTAATATAAAATCAAAAATTATTTTATTGTGGAAAAATTTGTCCTTACAACGCAATTCAATTGAAAAACTATGTTAATACATATTTCTTAGCAATCTATTCTAACTCCAAGTAGTAGCTCAAAATCTAATCTTCAAACAATGCGATTGAAAACCATTTCTTCACGATTAGATTCTGCTCACTTCTTTCCTTAAGCTTCCTCTCTTTTCTATGATCCTACAAAACACCAAATGTAATCTTATCACATCATGTATTAAGAATCTAGAATAAGAACTTAAAAGAGTTAGTTAATGGATTTTACCTAAAGTAGAGTCATACGTTTTGACTCTCCCATCTCTTAGATCTCTTAGGTAAATAGCGCAGCTTCGTCTCCAATGCCCCTTCTCTTGGCAATAAAAGCAAATTGACTCTCTTGCAACAGCACACGGAACTACTTCTGACTTTTCCTTTCTCTTATGATCAAACTTTTCGATCATGACATGCCTTTCGTTGCCATTGCCTATATCTATAGAGGTCTGGAAGGCAGATCCACCAATCAACTTTGCTTTTCTAGTGCGCCAAATCATTTCTGATTCAGCAGCAATAAGCATGTAGGTGAGATCGATGAGGGTTACGTCGTGGTTCATCATATAGTACTCTCTTACGAACTCACTATATGAGTCAGGAAGTGACTGAAGAACCCAGTCAACAGCCAACTCCTCACAGATAACATATCCCAAAATTCTTAACCTATTAATGTGTGACTTCATCTTTAGGACGTGTGCACACACTGACTTTCCTTCTTCATGTTTACTTGCCAAAAGGGCTTGAGTGAGTTTGAACTTTTCAATCTTTTGAACTTGTGGGTTAGGGAGAACAATAGGAGGAGGTGGAAGAAGTGAAGCATGATCTCGTGTTCCTCGATCGAATCATGGAATATCATCTTCATGTGAAAGGCTTGTTCCATGGGATTTGGGAAGACCATAGTTGTCACCCAAATGAGATATTAAGGCTAGGACCCAACACAATACTCTACAACTTGGGAGAGGGATGCCGTAACCCAAATTGTAGAACATTTGAAGGTAAGTGAATGACGATTCACTAATTTCCACCATGAAAAACGAAAAAGAAATTTAAGTTTTAAATCTATTGAAAATTCCTAGATCTTTTGAGATTCATTGAACATTTCAATGACATGTTTAAATCTCGATATGCCCCTCAATTTGTGACTGGGATGCCGAGGATCACAAAACAGGGTGTGAATAACCATGCAAACTTACATGGTGTCCCCAATGTTACAGTCACCTATTTGATGTGCCGATTAACCACACACGCTCAACCGAACTATGACAAACATCGAGTCACCCTTTGCCACCTTTGCTTAGAACCATTTAGTGTGCCAATTAACCACACACGCTCCACTAACGTCTTTGCAAAGGCACAAAGTGTAATTTCATGGAATTGCATCAATTCACTTTTCCCTAAAGTAACTAAGATTGAGAATTTTGTAAAAGCATTTAGTTACTTTTGTACTTCATTATACTTATAATGGAAGGTTTCTGTCCTATCCTACCCATTCGGATAACGACTCCACTAGTCAAGAGTGCGGTGGGTAAGAGTGGATACCCATTCAATCGCCATTTTATAGGCAATTTTCTTAAACACTCCTTATAGACCAGCTTCGTGAATGAGGCCTACTAACAGTAAGACTGACTTTTACTCATACATATATATAATATTAGACTTTTAATGTTATATATAGTATAGGGTGTATTTTACACTTTTAAAATATTAGGTGACCAAATTTAATAATTATACTTTTAATTTAATTAAATTGTAAACCAAAACTTTATGGATTTATTAAATCTCTTTTAATTATACACTTTAATTAATTAATAAAACCATAAGGGTGTGAATTGAACTTTTCAAAACAATACTAGGGTTTTAGAATTTAACATTACTAAATTAAACTTTTAATCAACTTTTAAATTCCAAAAATTGAGGGCAAGTTTTGAAACATTTCAAAACATTAAGGTTTAACTTATTTAAATTTCAAAACAAAACTTTTAAGTTCAAATTTAAACTATAAAACCTAAAGGGATTAATTTGAAACTTTTCCAAACTTTATCAAGAATATTCTATATCACATAATTCAAATAAGGCAATTAACAATTAATTGGTGGTTATCTAGTTAGATCTAGTTCAAATTCTTGCAAGATAATGATCAAATAATTCAAATAGTTTAATATTTATCAAATAAGGTAACAATTATCTAATTAGATGACCAAAATCTTTTATTTTGACAAAGATAATCATAAGGAATCAATAAATTTTGTATTTTATTAATTTTAAACAATTATGGCAATTATCTTAAAACAAAACAGGTAAAAATCCTGAAATTTGCTCTAACTGACGCTCGAACTCGCCAAGTTCCTCTATGGACTCGCCGAGTCCACATTGGAACACGCCGAGTTCATCAGTCAGGGGGCCAAAAAATCGATTTTACAACAAAAATGAATATACTGGGCATCAATACAATAGAAACCAATCAAGGGTCTGATACCACTGATGGGTTTTGGCCATAAGAACATCCTATATGCTCATGCAAACCCTAATGCTTGGATCTAGGTTTCTCTATTGTACATGCAGTTCATCCAAGACTTTAAACCCTAGATCTAGCGTACAATTAATCATATTAACTTATGAATGGGGGTTTAGATCTTACCTTGATTGTTATGCAGCAATAACAATCTCAAATCCTCCTTGTAATGACTTTAGAAAGCTTAGAGTGCCAAGTGTCACTCCTCTAATGGCTCACAAACACCAAGAGCAAGAGGATGAAGAATAAGGAGAGATTAGGATGCCCAAAACGTCCAGAAACCCTAGTGGAACTCTTAGCCACGTTTTTGGGGCTTAAGGGTACTATATATACATGTAGGCTATTAGGGTTTTCAACTAGGAAACCCTAATTTGACTGCTTAAGCCCTAAGCAGCCCATGGACCCTTTTAGAATAACCCTTGGACGATTTCTAATGGGTTTCCCCATAGAATTCGTCCAACCTATTATGCCAAGGTGATCCATAGCCCAAATGCAATTATCTTATAATTACAGTTCCAGTCCCCTTAAGTTTAATTAATCTCTTTTAGCTACAAAATTAATTATCAATTAATTCTTGACTATTAATTAAACAATATGATTTCTCCTTTAATATATTATTCTCATAATATATTAATAAATCATAATTAATCCTTTCTCTTCATAATTCATCCTATCAAGTTGCTTTGGTGAAGGCAACCCAAAAGGACCATGTACCATCGGGTCAAGTACATACCAAAATAGTTATGGACTTAGACACTAATCCAACAGAAATGAGCCTAGGTAATAGCCTAATACCTTCAAGGAGGTGTCAACTGAAGTAGATCTTTGCTTCCCACGAGTTCCTTGCTTCAATTTTATTGTTTCCCCAAGTGTTTCTTCACCAATATCCATCTTTTAAGCTTTAACACACAAGAGAAACACACACACATACGATTTAGGGTTTAGGGTGCCAAGGAGCTGTAAAGGGGAGGCCAATGATCCTTTAAATAGGGTGCAATACCTCGAAATTTAGGGTTTCATCTGCCATCTCCTACTCACCAACCCGTTGCTACTCGACGAGTAAGGCAACCAACTCGTCGAGTAGACCTTGAATTCAAGAAAATACTTACATAAAATCAATACATGAGAATCGGAGCGTTACAGCCCCTAAGAGCAGGGCGCCCGCAGAGAAGGCCCGACCCTGCCTGAGGCGCCTTTCGCTCTGCGACAAAAGTGTAACGACTTCAGGCGACAAGGCAGATGCTTAGAGCATTACCACCTGAACCAATCGTTGGCTCGTACAGATTACGGAGCACGATTATCCAATCAGCATACTCGATCCTATCGGGTCTGACGCCCTTGTCATGTACGGACTAACAGAAGGATTCAACTTAAAAGGCCATCCTTGGTGCCTTGGAAAATAGGTTGCTCTTTCCCAATGCACCCCAAAATATACCTAAGTCTATCAAGTGACTTGACCGTTGGAGTATTTTCCCGGGAGCCTCCTCCTGGAGAATGGCTGACGGTTTCCTCTCATCGTGACCTTGCAGGCTCATCAAAATGATCCCAGACGTACGACGTAGACGTCCGGTGACTAGGCCGCATCAATGTTGATTGCTTGACTTGAAGCATGTGATTTGATGTTTAATTTGTGATTCTATTATAATGATTATGTTTTTGTTTAAACTAGAGCCCTTGAATTTGATTTGTGTTTGATTGACCACTTTCATGAATTGAATTTTTGTGTAGTTAACTGACTTTTAGGACACCTAATCGTTCTATTAAATTAATAACTGGTAACAAACAATAAGTTTTTTTATTGTAAAACATATATCACATGTTTTCACACTTCCGAGCGTATGAGAAGAAATAAACATTGTTGGGAAGCTTGTACAAAACTTAATGTATTTTTTCAACACAATCTAAGAGCGTGTTTAAGTTGAAAAGCTAGGTCTAGTCAAAGAGCGTGTTTTGGTTAGATAATTTGGCAATCAAGAGATATTAGAGTGTGTTAATATCTTTCAGTACCAAGTTAGAATAACAATCATGAATTATATCAAGTCATAATCAAGTTGAACAACAACATTGAGAACTAGAACTAAAACCATTTAATCACATTGTTTACAAAATTATTTCATTTTCTGCCTGTTTGTAAAGTAGTCTGTTATTTTATTATTTTACTTTTGCAAACAAAACCCCATTTGTGATCAAAGTACCTTGCACAAAGAGGTATAGACTTTTATCCCATGTCTCTGTGGTTCAACCCTGCTTGTCTTGTATTACTTTTTAGTGCATTAAAACAATGTATTTGGAGTCTGTTGCACCCCTATTCTTTGTTGGGTTTTACATGCGTACCATTATCTCCACTGTTGTTTAATTGCTACTCTTCTAAATATGTGTAATGTTTATAATTTTCACCACTCGAAATTAATATGAAGTGAAACATTGGATGCTACTTTTGTTCAATTGCTATTGTTATGAACATGTTTAATATGATCAAGAAATCTACATGAAGCCCTTTTGGGTAATTTTACACATATAAACAATATTTTTTTTTATCAATCACTAAAATTGGTTTATCTGCTTATAGCATTTTAACACTGGATAAGCTAATCCAAACACATTTTTAAAAACTTCATTTTGACACCGCTATAACTTAATAAGCTATAAGTTAAGAAGTTAAAAACATTTTTAATAAGCTTAGACAAACACCCTCTATATTACGATTTGATTTTTTTTTGAAGATTTATCTTTTACACTCTAAGATTACGATTTGAAAAAATTTGAAAATCTATCTTTTAATACATCTAAGGTTGTAGACTTTGGTCGTAATTTTGGAAGAATGTTTCTTGTATATTTGTACTAGTATTCTTTCCACACAAGGGCATTTTGGGAAAAACGAATAATCATATACTATATGTCAAGTTTAAATTTTAAATGACGTTATGCTCTTTCGTTTCTAGGTGGTCAATTTTTAATTATAAATGATGATGCTATTCTCTTTCTTTTTAGGTGGCAATACATTGAACATATATTCTACTTTGATTTTGGTCGTTTGCTTTATATAAAGAGTTAAAAATATTAGGAGCGGGTGTAAAATAAACATATTCGATAAGTTGGTTTGTTAATAGGTTAGAACTAGTTGGGTCCTGACATTTACTTTTTTAATGCACATCAAAATCCTTGGCATGTCAAGATTTTATTATTATTATTATTATTATTATTATTATTATTATTATTATTATTTTTTAAAATGGGGCTGGTAATTCCACAGCTCTATTTATTCCTCCACTGATTTTTAAGTTTTAAGAGAAATTGACAAAGATGTCCCTCATTTATGATAGTTAGTCTTGGTTTCTCTTTCGTACCAAGGTTGTCTTTTTTTTTTTCGTCAATACTCAATGGTGTACCAAGAATCCCAAATCATGTTATCTCATCATATTTCTTTGTTCATTCGTGTTGCATCTTTAATAACCTTTAATCTGAAAAAACCATTACACAAAACCAACACATGGACATAAACACAACATATTCTCCATATGTCACCTATGGTGGAATACAAGTCGCCCCAAATGAGATCGATTCAAATCGGAACACGAACATGAGATTGCATCAAACCATTTCATCTGTGAGATAATAACTCAGGTGAGTTAGTGAGCTTTCACCATCGATTTCTTCTTCGCCGTCGCTTCAAAATTGTTCCCACATTCTAACCGACCGGATCGTCGATGGGGATACAAGAAACTTCAACGATGACATTTTGGGCTTTCACTATTTCTGATTTAAAGACTGTTGAAAACTAAGCTCCGCCGACCATTAGTAAAGAGACTAGATTCGGTGACGTAAAGATAATGGCAGGACATGCGGTGAAAATAATCATTGGATTATCTGTTATGATTCCATCTGTGAATGTTTTTGCCAAGAAGAAGAAAAAGAAGAAGAAGAAGAAGAACAACAACAACAACGTGTTGCGAAGAACAAAATTGGGAGCCTAGGGGTATAATTGGCAATTCCTTTAAAGTTTGTGGGTTTATTAAAAAGAGTCGTTGAGTTATAAGCTCCCTTTTTAAATTGTATATTGTATATTGTATAAATAATTAATATATTGTAGTATACTAGATCGCAAATATCTTATTTTTGTGTAGGTCTACTTAAAAGTGGTGGGCGGCCCAAGTTCTTTATCTTATTTTGGTGGGCTGGCTTTGATTTAGTTTCGGCCTGGACTTTGGATGAAACTATTATTAGGTTTGTCACTCGTGTCCTGTCCCTGGCATATTCATCACTCATCAGTTCATAGAAAAACCGATTCAAACACCATTGTTAGGGTTTTCATATTTTCTTTTCTCCAGATCGTTGTTCATAGCTCCAGAGATCAACAAAAACGATGGGACTCCAAACACAACCCTACGGTATCCAGGGGATGCTAAAAGAAGGGCACAAACATCTTTCTGGATTAGATGAAGCTGTTGTTAAGAATATCGATGCTTGTAAACAACTTTCTACCATTACCAGAACTTCTCTTGGTCCCAATGGTATGCATTTTTAATAAGCTATATACTCGTTTTCTGCATCGTTATAGGTTTACTTGTTTACGCTGTTCCTTTTTGTTTTAGGTATGAATAAAATGGTGATCAATCATCTGGACAAGCTATTTGTGACAAGTGATACTGCAACTATTGTAAATGAGCTTGAGATCCAGCATCCTGCAGCAAAAATATTGGTTTTGGCAGGAAAGGCACAACAGGAGGAAATTGGTGATGGAGCCAATCTGGTAGTTTCTTTTGCAGGGGAACTTCTGCAGGGTGCAGAAGATCTCATTAGGATGGGACTACATCCCAGTGAAATCATTATCGGATACACAAAGGCAATTAACAAAGTAAGCTTCAATTATTTCATATTTTGATGGGAAGGGAAAACGTTTTTCTTTTCTAACTGTAGAACTGTTCATTAGAGCAAGGATTTGTACATGTCTCGTTTGAGGCACCTGTTTGGTTATAGATGGCATTACATTACATTCCATGATCATGGTTGTGTTGTAATTGTAACTAATAAGTGTGTTTTAAGCACACATAAGACCATGTTACGAGTTTCAGGTGTATAGTTTTACAACAAACAAAACATCATAAACATAACTCTATATTTACATTACAGGTTGTCCAGATCTTAGAGGATATGGTTGAGAAAGGATCTGAGACGATGGATGTGAGGAACAAAGATGAGGTTATTCTAAGGATGAAAGCTGCGGTTGCTAGCAAACAATATGGACAGGAAGATATTCTGTGTCCTCTTATTGCAGATGTACTAGTCTTTTCTTTTCTTATTAAACGGGTATCATTCATTAGGTCAAGTTATAATGATGACTGACTTTTTTTTTTTTTTTTTGTGTTAATTTTGCATTTCAGGCATGCATACAAGTTTGCCCAAAGAACCCAGTGAATTTCAATGTTGACAATGTGAGAGTTGCAAAACTTGTAGGAGGAGGTCTGCATAACTGTACAACAGTTAGAGGAATGGTCTTAAAGGGTGATACTGTAGGCAGTATAAAGAAAATAGACAAGGCAAAGGTGAGTGCTTCTTCTTGGACTTTCTTTTTTAAGCATCATGAACTTTTCTACAGTGTTTGGTTTGTGGATTTTAAGTTTTAACCTTGCTGAATTGTTATAAATTGTAATAGCTACTTACTGGATTGTGAAATTGTTTATTGGTTTTGTCAGGTGGTTGTGATAGCTGGTGGTGTTGATACAACTGCAACTGAGACCAAAGGAACTGTCCTCATTCACAGTGCTGAACAGGTATTAAGTGATATCTGGATTAAGTGTGATGTCAAAAAAAGTATTTGATAAAATAATGGTGTGGTTGAACAAATAATATAAAAGTTTGGTTATTAATGTGGAAAGACTTTTTCTATTAAGTTGTCAAAAGCAAACACTCCTATTTATATATATATTGCTTAATATATCAACTCCTGTTTTCATTATGTAATAAAGAAACAACATCCAATGGAAAAAAAAGTTGATTTCCTTCTTCTACTCATGTTTGGGCAGATGAGATCATTTATAATTAAGAATGACATTCAAATACTGGATTGTTAGTGTGAAATTGATCTTATGCATCAAAGTGTGGGAAGTTTTAGTATCCTTTGTTGTATTGTTTAGGAAGAATATGTAGATGTATAGTATAATAAGAAAGCATATTTTTGTTTACATCAGCTTGAAAATTATGCAAAAACTGAAGAAGCAAAGGTTGAAGAGTTGATCAAAGCAGTTGCAGACTCGGGTGCAAAGGTTATTGTTAGTGGAGCAGCTGTAGGAGAGATGGCTCTGCACTTCTGTGAACGTTACAAGTATGAACTATCAACTGCATTTTATATTTTTTATATTTCAAATTGTTTGTATATTATTATTTAATATTTGTGATTCATTCATTTACAGGATCATGGTCTTAAAAATCGGCTCCAAATTTGAGCTTCGCCGCTTTTGTCGCACAACTGGTGCTGTTGCCCTTGTAAGCATCATGTTTTAGTGTTTGTTTGAACTTTGAATATATATATATATATATATATATATATATATATATAATTTATATAATTGCAGTTGAAGCTTGGTGCTGTGAACCCTGATGATCTTGGACATGTTGACTCTATTTCTGTAGAGGAAATTGGTGGTGCTAGGGTATGTATGATTATGAAACATCATTTCTTGTTTGTTTTGTTTGGTGACTAAGAGGGAAAAAAGATAAAAGTTTTTTATAAAGACAAAAATGCCCCTGTTGTTTGTTGTGTAGGTGACTGTTGTAAGAAACGAACAAGGTGGGAACTCTGTGACAACGGTTTTGCTGCGTGGAAGTACAGATAGCATATTGGATGATCTGGAGAGGGCTGTTGATGATGGTGTAAATACTTACAAGGTAATCTGGACCTTCTTTTTTCTTTCACCAAAAACAATGAGAGGGCACTTTGGGAAATGAAAGAAATTTTTTTAGGAAGAAAATTTTGTTGCTTCTTCTTTTTGTTTTTAGTAACAAGACAAAATGCATTACAAGGTAATCTGGACCTTCTTTTTTCTTTCACCAAAAACAATGAGAGGGCACTTTGGGAAATGAAAGAAATTTTTTTAGGAAGAAAATTTTGTTGCTTCTTCTTTTTGTTTTTAGTAACAAGACAAAATGCATTACTGTTTGGATAAATAATATATTTGTATTTTAGGCGTTATGCAAGGACAGTAGAATTGTGCCTGGAGCTGCAGCGACTGAAATTGAATTAGCAAGAAAACTGAAGGAGTTTTCTTTCTCGGAGACAGGGTGGGTGATCTGAGTGATTGATTTTTAGTAAATTTGTTTTGTTTGACTAACTAAAAATTGATTGATATGATGCACAGATTAGATCAGTATGCAATTGGAAAATTTGCAGAGAGCTTTGAAATGATACCAAAAACATTAGCTGAGAATGCTGGGCTTAATGCTATGGAGATCATATCTACTCTATATGCGGATCATGCGAATGGAAATGTCAAAGTTGGTATAGATTTGGAGGAAGGAGCATGTAAGGATGTCTCCACATTGAAGATATGGGATCTCTTTGTCACCAAGTATATTCTTCTCTCTCTCTCTCTCTCTCTCTCTCTCTATATATATATATATATATATATATATATATATATATATATATATATATATATATATATATATATATATATACATGTAAAAAGGTTTGGTTAGAATAAATGATGTTTTGTTTGTTTGTTGTATGTAGGTATCATGCGCTCAAGTATGCTGCTGATGCAGTTTGTACTGTTCTACGTGTTGATCAGGTAAACTTTTTAATTATTATTTCCATTAATTATTTGGTTTTTAGATTTTTACAAAAATATTATTGAATTAATTGGTAAAACGTAATTGCTAAATTGAATATGTTGTTGCAGATAATAATGTCGAAACCAGCTGGTGGGCCAGGCAGGAGAGATCAACAGCCAATGGATGAGGATTAAGAGTGAGAGATGGGATGTGTTTGAGACTTGAGAGAGATTTGGTTTAGCGAGGAAGTAGTAAGAGTAATATGGATGGATTGGTGATATGATATGATATGATGTAGTTTTGGGGTGTGTTTTTGTATAATTCATGATTTGAGATTTTGAGGGAGGTCTGGTCTGGGTCTTTAAGACGTTTGTTTATATCATATCCACATGCATTTTTTGTTTTGCCAAATTATGTAAGCATCCATCAGAAAACAATGCTTGAGGTTGTGGTTTAAAACATTTTGTTTCAAGGGGTTAAATATTTCTATTTTCATAACTAATGCCAAAAGTATGAAAATACCCATTTATTCTCCATTTTTTTAGACAAAACTTCAAAAATGGTCCCTGTGGTTTTCAGAAATATCAAGTTTAGTCCCTAAGTTCAAAAAACCTCACAGATGGTCCCTGTGGTTTCAAAACTTTTAACAAATGGTCCTTCCGGCTCATTCCGTTAGCATTTCACCGTTAACTCATTTTTTAATAAAATATTGCAGGGGTAATTTTGTCATTTCAGTTGTAACCTCCTCTCTTTAAAAGAAATTGCATGTCCG
Source organism: Lactuca sativa (assembly GCF_002870075.4). Classification (NCBI taxonomy): domain Eukaryota; kingdom Viridiplantae; phylum Streptophyta; class Magnoliopsida; order Asterales; family Asteraceae; genus Lactuca; species Lactuca sativa. The sequence continues at coordinate 67,996,786 of NC_056626.2, read as the reverse complement.
ATTTTTGGGCAAATCCTTTAGCTTCATCAGTCGATCATCTCTCCTCCTTTCCACTGTTGCTCGACCGTTGCACCCTTCACGACATCCAATCGCTTCTGATTCAAAGATGGTGACTTGCAGATGTGGGAATGAAGCAACGAAGATCACTTCATGGACGGATCGTAACCCTGGAAGGCAATTTTGGAACTGTAAAAGATGTGGTTTCATTCGATGGTCTGATCCCCTTATGTGTGCTAGGGCATTGGTGGTGATTCCAGGTTTGATAAGATCAATGAATCGATTGGAGGAGAGGGTCGCCATTGTAACTGCAGAATTGTGGAACTACCAGCTGATGTTGTTTTGTTCATGGGTGTTTTTTTTTTGGTATTATTTTAATCTCTAAGTATCTTCTGAAGGTTTGGATGCTAATGGAGTTTTGGTTTTTGGTTTGTAACCATTGCAGGGTTTTTTTTATTTTAATCGGATAGGGGTTTTTTTGCTTTCAGTTTATGTAGGTGGTTTTGGAATTGGTGTTGTTGTATTTGGTTTATGTATCAGATTAATGTGTAATGCAGTGGTAATGGTAATGGTAATGGAATGTAGTTTGTTATAGTTCATTGTTCAATTTCTTGAATGTTTTTGAAATGTAATTGTTAAGTGTATTGTAATTGCATCTTGAAGATGGTTTTCATTTGCAATTGAAATGTACATTGTTATTAATTGATCTGTGAAGTGAAGGGTAGTACACAAAACATATTAATTCATCACCAAAAAGTGCATACACACCATTACATTCAAAGTTATAAAGTTCTTAACACAACCATGATGCAAATTTTTAAAAAGACCTACAACACAAGCATTACATGCAAAGTTTTCAAGTTCTTAACACATCTTCAAACAAGTACACATTACATAAGTTTCTAAATACCTACAACACCAACATCCTAATAACCACTAAAAAGTCAATTTTCAGCCTCCTCCAACTTCACCACTGCCTCCCTGCCCTTTACATGTTCTGGAATTGTGCCCTTTGTTATGACACTTTGAACAAGTGACTGCCAAATATTTCCTGCTCAATCTACCAGCTTGGCTGTTTGGCTCATCAACACCCCTTCTTCTCTTCTTCTTAGGCCTCCCAACCTACACATGTTGATATACTATAGTTAAAATTGAATTCATTCCATGTTCACATGTATACTATATATTTTGTGTACTTTAAATACAAACCTGTGTCTTATGTTTTGGTGGAAGTAAAGTGAATGGGCAGTCACTTTTAGGCCACATTGTACGTCCATTCAATGGATCAATTTTGTTGAAATACATGGCTTTCCATGTTGATAACCTATAGCAAGGATGGACCCATTCATCAACATGTGGGGCATTTTCACCATTTTCAATTTTGTCCCATATAGCACAAACAACATGTCTACATGGGAAACCTGTAATCTCCCAAAACCTACAACTGCAACTGTGATCATTCAAATTTACCACATATTGGTCTTGCCATGTGCTTGCCACTTGGTACTTCCCTGCCCCATTGTATTTAGCCACATACTTTGATGCATCAGCCTTAATCTTTTCAAACAGTGTAGTTGCAGTAGGGGTTAGAAGTCCTTCACACTTATCTATTTCCTTTTGCACCACACATAACCTCTTCATGAGATACTCTCTAATATACTCTAAGCAAGTGATAATAGGTTTATCCCTACCTTCATCTAGCTTTGAATTGAATACCTCACAAAGGTTATTCAACAAACAATCAGTATGTGCCCTTCCTGAATAATATATATTAACAGAAGACAATTACACATATAGTAAACACACAAAAGGGAAGATTAACAATTCTCAATAAATTTCTAGAAACTTACCACTAAAGTGAGATTTAGCCCAAGTGTTTGCTGGGATCTTAGACACCCAAGCATGAGCCTCTGCATTGATCTTCTTCAACTCATCCATTGCTCTGTTAAAATGATTGACTGTTGTTGCTCTACCACACTCCCAAAGCTGGTCACTTAAGTCTTTTCCTTTCCATTGCTTCTTCATGTTTTCCTGGATATGCTTCAAACAGAACCTGTGTTCTGCACTAGGGAATACTTTCTCCAGTGCTGTTATTATTCCCTAAACAAAAGTCAATGTAATCAACATTAGTTAACCAAATGTATTTAGTAAAGGTAATAAAAAAGTTAGGTGGTACACACCTTTTGTCTATCTGAAATGAAGGTAAAGTTTGAATTTGGTCCCAGATCCAGATCTTCTCCTAACAGTTCCAAGAACCAGGTCCAGCTACTTGTTGATTCTGTCTCTACCACTGCATATGCTACAGGGTATATGCCATTGTTTGAGTCCAACCCTACAGCAGTTAACACTTGCCCAGGGTAAGGGCCCTTCATGAAAGTACCATCCAGACCTAGAAAATCTCTTAATCCAGATTTGAATCCTAACTTCAATGCACCTAAACAGACATATATTCTTCTAAAAGTTCTTGTGGTAACAGACAGGGAGGTTTCTGGATACACATCAATCCGAACTGTTGTACCAGGATTAGTGTTGAGTAGCTCCAACACATAATCCCTCAAAAATCCATACTGTACTTGGTAGTCCCCACTAATGATACGCTCAGCCATTGACTTTGCCCTAGCGACCTTTTGCAATGACATTCCTACCTCCAGTTTCTTGCACAACTCTTCGTGTAAAGCTTTCACTGGAATTTTAGGGTTACTCTGTATTTGTTGAACAATTAAGTTTGCTACGTATCTGGAAGTGCAAGCTTTAACCGCCCTTGTTTGCAAACATTTATGCTTATCCTGTACTGTTTTCACCAACCAATCCTGATTTTCATTAGCCCTCGATATTTGGACTGCCCATGGACATGTACCTTTATTGGCAATTACATCTTTACCCTTGCACTTTGCCCTACTTCTGGTTGAGGGCCCACCACTATCAACTCCTGTAGAAGGCTTACTTACAACACCTTTACATTTCACCCTAATCCGGATTTTGTCATTTTTGGCTAGGTATAAAGACCTCCTTGTTGCTACAGCATGTGAGTTCATGTAGTTTTTAACATCAACCTTGGTTTTGAAGACCTGACCAATCTGAAATGGTTTAACATGAACCTCTCCATGTGAGCATGTACTTGACTTACTCAACTCTTTTAGCAGTCTCTTCCTATCATCTTCATGAAATCCTGCAAATTGATAATCATCAGTGGCAATAACTTCCAACTCATTATCAAAGTCAACCACTCCAATCCCATCATCTTTTGAATGATTGTTCAAGATTCCATGTTCATCTACATCAACAGCATTATGGAATTCACTCATGTCTACATCTACATCAAATTGTATGTTAGACTCATCCACATTGTATTCACTGTCATCAGAATCATCTCCACTATCCTCAGAACCATGGCCACTCTCAGAGTAGAAAGCATCTCCACTATCATCACTCACCATACCCTCTAGATAATCCACTTCTGGTTGTTTTTCAAATGAAGTTTGAACATTAAACTCAGCATCATAATCAGCATAAAGTGAGTAATCCTATACAAATGGTTCATAGTCATCAACTGTTGTAGTATTAGCTCCATTATCAGCTTGGCAGCTTGGTTCCTGTACATGGTAAGTTCCCAATTGTTCTTCAGTTTCAACTGCACTAGTGATCACTTCTTCTTGAGTTTCAATTTCATGATTCACCACTTCCTTTTGAATGACATGACTTTGTTTACCTTGTGACCTTATAAATGGTAGAATACTCTTTGAGTAATCATGGCCTTCATCAACATCTAACACTTGTGACTGCTCATAATCAGGGTTCATAGACTTGTTTAGATCAAGCTTTCTACTACATGAGCCTGCTTCTCTCCTACAAGGTTTCTTTCTATTCATTTCAGGTGACACACTATCAGGCTCCAACTCTTCAATAACAACTTTAGAAGGAGACTTGTAATAACTACCTACCCTTGTCTGACCAGTTTCAATATACACCCTAATAAGTCTGTGTTTAGGGACATATGATACCATTTTAAGTACATCTTGATCATTACCTAAAGGCATTAAGCCATAGTCCAAAGGGTATTCAGGGATACAGAAATGGTAGTAAAGGGTTTGCTCAGTTTTGTACCCTAGTTCTCGAACCATGTCGTCAAGCTCATGAACTGAAAATAAATCAGTGTCAACATAATCTACATATGCTATAACACCATCAACGTATTTCCTTCCAGGTGCTTTGGTGAAGACACCACTGTAGTGTATCTTCAACGTGAAATAGTTCTCATAACCTTCTGTAAACACAAAAAAAAGAAAGAGTAAAATCAATGATTTCCTTACGTCAACACAATAGACCAAGAGAAAACAAGTTTTGTTGTAGTATTGTACCGTATGTTTTTCCTAAGTCCTCCACGGTTACAAAATTTTCTCGAAAACACCATATTGATAGCACCATTGCAATTTCTGCAGCTTAAAACCCTAAATCCCAATTTCTGTTCTTGCTTCTACGATGGGAATGAACCCGATGACTAAACCTGTAACTGGTTATCTTCTTGGGAGAGGGACGGGTAGTGATGTGCAAGCAAGTAATCATTTCATATTAAAGAGAGGAGGTTACAACTGAAATGACGAAATTACCCCTGCAATATTTTATTAAAAAATGAGTTAACGGTGAAATGCTAACGGAGTGAGCCGGAAGGACCATTTGTTAAAAGTTTTGAAACCACAGGGACCATCTGTGAGGTTTTTTGAACTTAGGGACTAAACTTGATATTTCTGGAAACCACAAGGACCATTTTTGAAGTTTTGTCTTTTTTTTATTCTAGGTGTCTATTGATGATTTGAGACCATGAGCTAGGTGTATAGGTCCTGCAATCCTGCGGATAATGGTGTAGTGTAGTTTAGAGTGTGTTGGCATTGTGAAAAGTATATTTGAAATGTTGTTTAAATAGTTTATTCCTGTTAGTAAATTGCCATTTTTGTATGGTTGACAATTTGTATTGGTGATCTCAGTCCTAATCTCAGGTTGGTTACACAATTAACAAATACCCACAAGGTTTATGGTTGTACGTTAGAATTTTTATTACCTAATACTCAATCTCAATCTAATCCAAAAAATGACTTCGAATTTTGTAATATTTCTAATTTCCAACAATATAAACAAGATTAATATCTAATAAATGTTACACATATCATTATCTTCTAAAATTTATAATATATGAATTTCATTTTTTTAGACTATTCTATACCAAAACATGAATATTAAAAGCATGGGTAAAATTCATAAAAGACACCAAGTGTACACAAACTTCAATTTTTTTTTTTTTTTTTTTTTTTTTTTTTTTTTTACAACTAAGACACTATGTTTTCAAAAATAGTAAATCTGACATTTTACTTTCTAATTTGTTTTCACTGTTGACATGTAACGATGATGTTGTATAATGTAGTGACTTAATTAAAAAACACAATGTCCAAATCAATTTTTTTGAAAACTTAATGTCTTTCGTGCAACGTGTCCTTATTAAATATAATAATCATAATTTATTGGAAGGTTATAAACCCTTTGTGGGTAAACTTTTGGAGCAAGACAACATAACAAAATTGACATCTATTTTATTCCAAAGTCTCACTATGTCATTGTTCATGGGCGCTTCACCAATTTTTATGTTTCTATGTCCATCTTTGTTGACATTTGATCTTCAAGTTAAAGATGAGTTGTGTTGGTGATGATACGACGTTTAATTTGTCAAAATGGTTACATCTGATTATTTGTTCGTTACAAATTTATGATAACAACTAATGCCTAGATTTTTTAGCCTCAAATGGTGGTCACTAGAACTTCTTGTTTTAATATCCGGCTTGTTACAAAATCCATAACTTAAAACAACACTTTCTTTCATATAATCTTTCATTTCATCCACTAAGTTTAGGGCATCCACAATGCATTAAATTCTTTAGAGTTCAATGGAAAGACACATGAAATATAATGTATTGATTTCATTTCGTGCACTAACTTTAGGGCATCCTACATTAGCATCAAGGATGCGGGAGATTGTAATGCAAACTAATTATGACTTAATGTGTAGACGCTAATTTTGTTATGTTGTTTTCCTTCAAAAGCTTTCTCACAAAGGGTCTCCAACTCTCATAAGTCTTGATAATTATGTTATAATAAAGACAAACCACACAAAAAACATTATTTTTTCGTAATTGTTCGATTTTGACATTGTGTTTCTTTTTCAAATAAGTCATTACATTTTATTTACTTGTTCAATTTTGACACCTAGAAAATAGCGTTACCAAGAAATGACTTCGTCATTCCTAGGTTAGTGCCACATCAGTTGGCAACCTGATTGACTGGTCAAATGTCAACATTGAAACAAAATGGAAAATATAGTGTTAATTTTTTTTTGAAAACCTAGTGTCTTAATTGTAAGAAGAAAATAAAAAAAAGTGTCAAAATCGAAATTTTGTGTAAACTTAATGTATTTTATACAGTTAACCTTAAAACATTAATAATTACAATCCTGTGAACCAATATGCGGAAAAACATGGTCATTTCGAAGGACAAAACAACACACATTGATGCATCGACTCCCACTTGCTTCGCTATCAACTCTTGATGCTCGAGTAAAACTCCGTGTGACTCCAATCTTTATGGTCTTAACTTACTGGTCTTTAGTCTTGATTTATTACATTAAAAAAACTAATACAATTTCATATCTAATCTTTACTAAAATAAAAGAAATTACATTGCTGAATAAAAAATAAAACGACACACATGTCACATGATTACGTCTTTTAAAAAACCAAAAACACACCATAAACATCATACATATAGGTCCTTATTGAGGCATAATGTTATCGAATCCATACAATCAAAATAGGCACTTTTTATATTTACATCTTACAATGTTATTAAAACTTAATTTAGTAACACGAATATGTAACATATCACATACAATTATTTTTATAGTTTACATGCCTAAAACATCTAAACAATTATATGTACACAAAAAACAAAACTCTTTGATCTATAAGTTATTGTTGTGTAGAGATCACCAAACATTTGCGCTTACCCATTGTTTATTAATGTTTTCAGGATTATCAGAGAAGAAACCAGTTTGATTGCAACAACATTCACATTAAGAATTTTAAAACTATTTTGAAAATATAAAGTCTTCCAATATTATTCTCAATGACAATGCTTTATGTAACACTGGAAGGAATAGTTTTTATGAATGATATTTTATTATCAACTTTTAATATGGACCAAACAAATCTTTTATCATTTTGTAATAAAAGAAATAGGGTGTTATAAGTTGGTATCAGATCCTTAGTTTAAGGGATTTGGACATACATCATGTGTATGAACTTAAACTGAGGTTTAGAAATTTCAAAGTCTTTGAAATTATTTTCAAAATGTTCAAAAATTTCAAGTCGTAACTTTTTCATAATTTTTCTTGTTTTTCAAAAGATTAGAAAACTTTGAAAGAAAAGCAGTCGTGTTTGGAACATGGACTTAATCCCATTGCATGCTATTGTTTGATTGTTGCCCTAGGATTAGGAACATTATTCTATAACCTAACTTAATTTTTTAAAATGAAAGAAATACAAGATGAGCAGTTAACCGAGGTTTAACAGGGATACATCCTACTTATCTAAATGTAGATATTTCATAGTGAGACAATATGTTATGCCGATAAAAATTTGGAATAAAGATTGTTATGTAATGATACAATATCAGTTATATGTAGATTACTGTAGAACGATTATGTGTCTGATAAATATAAATACATGTAAGAACTACCCGAAAAAAGTAAATGCTTTATGTACAAAATGTTTTTAGTATACCAATAAAGTTAGGAACATACCTTATAGAATGGGAATGTCAAATCAACGTTGCCATTTTATAGAACAAATGCCTTAAAGTTGTATATAACAAAAAAGGCTTAGAATTTTTGAATAAACCCTTATACATGTTCTTGTTTGATGCTTGCTTTAGGATAAAGCCAATTCTTCAAAGGCTTGTCTGATTTGATGTTATATATGATTATGAATTCATAATGCATTTTGTCATCATTGGTGTAGTGAAACCCGTCAATACAAAGCTTTACGGCATCCCTAGATAGTGTAAGAGTACCAATAGTATATATATATATATATATATATATATATATATATATATATATATATATATGCTATCATGAGGGAAAAGTCACTTTCTCATTGTGAATAACTGGGAGCTTGTGAATACGGCGATCATCCAAATCAGCACCCCAAAAAAACACTGATCTCAATCTTTCCAAATCCTTTATCACTGTAAGAGGCATCGGATAAATAAACATCAAATAACTAGCAATCAACCCCAAAACTGCTTTAACTAGAGTCATATGCCCCCCTAAAAGAAAGAAATTTGGCTTTCCAACCCGCCAATCTTTTCCGGAAATAATCAACAATAGGACCCCAGGAATCAGTTCTAGCCATATTCTGTCCAACCGAAACCCCCAGGTGAGAAAATGGAAAATAGCCCGACGAACACCCCATACAATTAGCTGTAGACGAAACTTGATCAGCCGTGACCCCCACTCCATACAACTTGCTTTTGAGAAGATTGATTTTTAGACCCGAGGCTAGAAAGAAACATCTAAGAATACGAACAATATGGAGAGCATTTTCCTGATTCCAATCAGCCAAGAGAACAACATCATCGACATGAAGAAGATGGGAAATGGTGATTCCTCCAATCTTGATTCCCCTATAGACATTAGCTAACTGGGCCCTAAAAAGGTCCACATGCAAACCCTCAATAGCCAACACGAAAAGAAAAGGAGATAGGGGACCCCCCTGTCTCAAACCTATGAACATATGAAATTCCCAGGATGGAGAACCATTCACCAGGATCGTGACAGTAGCAGAAGACATCATCTCCAAAATCCAATTACACCATAAAGAACTAAACCCCATAATTTGCATGATTTCAATCAAGTATTCCCATGATAAAGAATCATAAGCCTTTTCAAAATCCACTTTAAACATCAAAAGAGGATTCTTAGAGGCTTTACTCCAAGCTACAATTTCATTGAGAAGAAACGGACCATCCAGAATCTGTCTGCCATTTATAAACGCCGATTGCTCCACACTAACCAAACTATCAATAACCTCAGCCAACATATTAGCAAGAATTTTATCAATAATCTTGTACTGACACCCAATCAAGCTAATAGGTCTATAATCTTTTACAAACTTCGGGTCTCTAATTTTAGGAATCATAGTGAAAAAGGAAGCATTACAACCCTTAGGAATCGACGAATGTGTATGAAAATGAGAGACCATGTCAAAAATGTCATCCTGAACAATATCCCAATACCATTATATAAAACCAAAAGTGAAATCATCAAGGCTTGGAGCTTTTGAAGAACCCGAGTCCCACACTGCCTTTTTTATTTCCTCCCGAGTGAACGGAGTATGAAGCAACTGAATCTGATCAGACGATAAATGTGAAAAATGGGAATCCTGAATTTGGGGTCGAGTACCGGCCTGTTTAGAGAAGAGAATCTGAAAATGGCCACGAAATTCCTCCTTAACCGTATTTGGGTCATCAATCCAACATCCGTCCTTCAAAACACCTCTAATAGCCATTTGTCTTCTCTTATTATTTATGACCCCATGAAAAAACCCGAGTTTTCATCACCTTCAATTCCCCCACTTGACTTTTTGCTTTTTGGGCTTCAATTCCCCCACTTGACTTTTTGCTTTTTGGGCTAACTCCAAATTCGTAACATGATCTAAATTCGTAACAAATATCTTATTTTTTAACTACTATAAAAACAATGGTGGAGAAAGGATAAAGGAGGTTCGATGTATCTTAAAACCAATGATGCGTCAATTGTTATTGGAGAAGAAGGGAAGAAAAAGATTGTTAGGAGGGGAGAAGGGGGGGGGGGGGGGGGGGTTAAACTGAAATTGTTTTTTTTTTTTATTATTATTATTATTATTTATTTATTTATTATTTTAATAATTAAGTTTAGTAAAAAAAATTAAAAAAAATACAAATTAGTTATTTTATATGCCTCAAATCAAACCATTCATGTAAGTTTTAAAAACCATAAAGATCATTTATATAAGTTTAAAAACAAAAATGACCATTAAAACCATGACCTTTAGTAAACCAACAAAACCATTTATATCTAGTTTTGTCAACTTTTAATTATTATAATCATGGATGCTGTTGATTTTTTTTTTTTAAATCGTTACTGTTATACTTTTCTTAGAAAAAGAAAGCCAAATATGCCAAAGCTTATTATATTCTATGCTCAAAAAATAATATACATATTGAGAATCATATAGGAAAATTTCTGAATAAATTTGTTGAACTTTTTCCTTTTTAGCATTATTTAATTCAAGCGAGAAAATTAAATATACTATGTTTTAATTTTATCTTTTCTATTCTTTAAAAAATAGCATTTATGTATATATATATATATATATATATATATATATATATATATATATATATATATATATATATATATATATATATATATATATATATATATATATATATATATATTCGTTTCCTACGACTAGATTTGCGTTCTTTACTTGAACATTTCTCTCTCTATATATATTTTTGTTATAATACCAAAATACAAAATTTTGAAAAAAATGTTACAATTCTAATTTAATGAGTTGATAAATACTAAATTATCTGACTATTCCTTAAAATTATAAGTTTAAGAAAATAGAAGTGGTATCCGATGCCTTCTTTTCTATTGGCAGATATGAGAATAGATGGGCATAGACCTTTTTTTAGAATAGATTTATATTCTCTTCTAGAAAAATGCATCTTTAATTATTCATTTTTTCAGAAAATACAAAAGAATATATGCCTTATATAAAAGTAATGGAGATCATTAAACGACAATTGTGGTCGTGATCATATGCATTCAAGGAGAGAAAGTGAAAACTCTAACTGAAATAAACTCAAAATAATAAAAGCATCTTATATTAGTAATTTTTTGGAACGGCATTTCATATTATTAATAATAAACAAACAAAGTAAACTAAAGAATTATATATTTTTTTTCTATAAGTAATTTCATGGAAAGAAGGAATAAAGGTTTGGATGAGGCTCTTACCCTTTTTTTCTATATACCATTCATATAATTTACCCTTTTTTTCTATATACTTACAAAATCACATTAAACCAAAAGTTTTGGATGAGGCTCTTACCCGGTCCATAGGACCACATACATGTTCGGATGAGTCCAATGAACGTCTAATGGTTAAGGTGCTTCACACAAAAGGTCTAGCTAAAGGCAATAATGAGTGTAGGTGTGTCGTTGCACATGAAAGAAGCTAGCTAGGGGGTATTAGAAGGTGCCCTCTGTCTTTCACTTCAATTTGTATAAGTAAAATATTAAGGGAATCCATTATGTTTAATAAATTATATAAACTGAAGCTATACTAAAAACATATTAAAGTATATGTGTTTGATCAAATATACTAAAATCAGAAAATATATAGCGCATACAAATTAACAGTTGAATGAAATTGTAAGTGGGTCCTTTGACATTAAAAGCAAAAGAAACCCTAGCTCTTGAGAAGTTCGAAAAAAAGATGTTCAAATATCACAAACTCTCTTCAATATTCCTCATCATCGTCATCTTCCTCTCTTACCTGATCAAATCCCACATCTTCATCTACTATGGATGTTCTCAAGAAAAATTCCAACCAAACACCCCTTCTGAAACCAATCTCAACTCTTTACTTTCATTATTTGTTTCCTCATCCTCCCAAGCCTTATACAGCAGTTATGCCATTGGAAACGACACAAACGCATCTTCAGAATCTTCTGTTTACGGTTTGTACCAATGTCGAGGCGATTTAAGGACACAAGATTGCGCAAAATGCATTAAAGAAGCAGTTTCTGAAGTAGGGTTAGCGTGTCCTTACTCATATAGTGGTAGTTTGCAGTTGAATGAGTGTTTAGTGAGGTTCGAGCATTATGATTTCTTTGGTGAGTTGGATACGAACCTAAGGTTCAAGAAGTGTAGCAAAAGTGTGAGTCATGATGTGGAGTTTATTAAGCGACGTGATGATGTATTGAGTGAGTTGGGTGAGGCTAATCAAGGGTTTAGGGTTGGTAGTGAGGGTTTAGTTCAAGGGTTTTCACAATGTTTAGGTGACGTGAATCCAAACGATTGTAGTTCTTGTCTTGGTGAGGCTATCTCGAAGCTGAAAAGCTTGTGTCGATCATCTGAAGCTGGGGATGTGTTCTTGGCTCAGTGTTACGTGCGATATTGGGCATCTGGTTACTACAATTCTCCTCCGGGTAAAAGATCAATGATAATATTATTAATTTGTGTTAATATTGTTATATATGTGATTTTCATTTTGATTCAAACTACAGAATCATCTGGTGGTGATGATATTGGGAAAACAATAGCCATAATTATTGGAGTTGTGGCAGGTGTTGTAGCATTTATTGTGCTTCTTTCTTTTTGCAGAAAATCATGAGGTAATTTTTAGACTTTATAGCGTAATTGGATATTATTTTAACCTTTTATATCAACATTCAATACCATGTGAGAATTGAGATATAGATTTTTTTTTTTTCAATTATCATCGAATGATTTTTAGATTTTGTATATCTTATCTCCTTCTAGTTTAATCAATGTTTATTTATCTTTTTAATTATACTTCAGTTTTGAAACTTTGTTATTTCCTACTAATTAGTTAATTCTATAAAATATCTAACAATATTTAATTTATGATATAAAATTTATAACGATTATACAATATTTTCAAAGGTTTTTATTTGTATAAATATAACGCAATAATTGTTTCATATTTTGTATATATCAATCAAATAAGGAACCGATATTGTTTTGTTTATGTTTTTGTTTTTTGTTGCATTTAATGTCTATGAAATGGTAATAGTTATGATATGTTATTTAAAAACGACAAACTAATTAAGCAGGATTATATAAATTTTAGATAGATGATGATCGATAAATTAAGTTAAATTTATATTAAAAAATTATTGGAATATACTAAATAACTATTAAAGAATGTAGTGGATGTGCAAAAGCTAGTACAAAATCTTTGTTAGAAAAGTTTCCTATAAAAAATACCATTAAAGAATGCATTAATTAAAAGTTAATATTAACTAAAAAGAAAGTTACAAAAGTCTGAGTCATAACATAAATCAACTAGATGCTCTTACATTCGATTGTTGAATTCTTTTCTATGATTTATTCCCTTGCACTTGTAATTTCTTTGAGTATTTTTAATGGTAATACCGATGCTATATTTCAGGTTAATAAAGTAGCTATGTAAGGGTGGCGTCTCAAATGAATTTGAAGCAAAGCTTGATGCTTAAGTTAACCAATGAGCAATGCTGATTTTGAAATTACGACAATGAAATATGTCTAGCATTTAGCTGCCTTAAGTGTTACAATCATTTTTGTCGACCGTATCAATATTTCATAAAGAAAATGTTCGCCTATATTTGTGTATAAAAAAGTCATGCAAATGAATATGATTAAAATAGACCATCTATCTTGAATCGTATTCATTTGAAACTCATAAGCTCTTCAACTTATGTTATTTAAATTGAACCATATTTATTTGACACTAAAACTCTTCTACTTATGTTACTTAAATGATAATATAACTCATGAGTAGGGGTGCAAATGAGCCGAGCCGAGCCCGAGCTTGGTCAGACTCGGCTCGGACTCGTTTAAGTTATACGAGGCTCGAGCTCGAGCTCGGCTCGATTCGAGCTTCTTGTACCGAGCTTGGCTTGAGCTCGTAAATAAATATAGAAGCTCGACTCGGGCTCGGGCTCGAATCGTTTTTTGTCTGATGTGCCTAAATAAGCTTAAGCTCGGCTCGAGCTCGTTAAGAAGCTCGTTTACTAATACCCTAAATACATAATCTCCAAATATGTTTTTATTTTAATATATAAAAAAAAAATAATAAATTATTTTATATAAAGGCTCGTTTAGGCTCGCGAGCCTAAACGAGCTTAGTGACATAGGCTCGAGCTCGAGCTCGTTTAATAAACAAGCTTAATATTAAGATCGAGCTCGGCTCGGGCTCGTTTAAAATCGGTTTCGAGTCGAGCTTTTAACGATCCGATCCCGAGTAGCTCACGAGTAACTTGGCTCATTTGCACCCCTACTCATGAGCATTTTTTATCTTATGATATTTAATTGGTATTTTTGACACATGATTGGTTATATATATACTACCTTATAAAAGAAATCTTACTATTTCTATAAATAGAATCAATATAATAATAATATTTTTTTAAGACGTTCAAGTCTTTAAGCTTAAAGTACAACCAACTATTAATATAATAATATTATAATATATATCTTACAAATGATAATACTATGGATACAAGTATTAAAAACACATTTAAATTAATATTTCCTTATTTTTAGGGATTGAATTAGTATTTTCATCAATTTTGACCCAACTTGTACTCCTAAAATATCTCTTCTCTGGTATCTGGTGCATTCGAAATCTGAAACACTTCTTTTCGACAAATCGTTTGAAATTTAAAAGCTCATTCAAGTTGACTGAAGACTAATTCAAATCTTCATCTCCTTTTCCTCATGAAATCCACCACCACAATATTTTTTGGTTTTGACATTGCACTTTTTATTTTTGGGAAACCGATCGATAATGGTGCAAGTGTTCTTAGAAATATAACATGTCTCCGAATGGAACTAATTGCTTGAAAGAAACTATTCGCCGCCGCCGCTTTGCGCGGGCAAACGGCTAGTATATATATATATATATATATATATATATATATATATATATATATATATATATATATATATATAAGTTTCTGTGAAAACTAGTTTTAATCGGTCAACAAATCCCTCCATTTTAATTTAGTGAGTGCCTTATGCAAGAGAGACATAGACCTTAGGATGTGTTCCTGTAGATTCGAACCTGCTTTCCTGTACTACCCCTTAGTGCATTAGAGCGATATTTTTATTTATATTAAGTGTTTGTTAGGCATTGCGACACACTGTTAACAAACTGACGTCGTTGCCAAGGACACGACAAGTACTAATCGTTTTATTCCAAGATCTACACATACAAGTACTCCACTACAATTTGATATGAAGATAGAGAAGACAACAAGGAAACTCAGAAAAAAAACTACTTCAGTAGAAAAAGTTAAAGGGTTTTTTCGCATCAGCATATTTTCTAGCACCAGAGCAAACAAAACCACAAAGCATTCCCATATGAAATGAACCTGAAACAACCTTCTCATCTTTTCCCAAAGCACTTCCACCCTCACCTTCCCACAGTCCATTTAAAAATTACTCACCCACATCTTCCATCAAATATGAAACAACTGAACCTTCTAATTTAGATCCTGAAACATAACCAACTATGAGTGTTCACGGAGACGAATTAAAAAAAAACTATTCGCGAATGGGCAACACAAAGTGTTACACAACAACCTTTGTTTATCATTTTCCCTGAACCTTAAAACTTTGATATGAAGTTTAGCTTGATTTGTCATAAAAATCATGAAAAATTCAATATTTTAAAACCAACCCAAAATCATAAATTATTTACAACATAGTTTTCAAAACATGTTCCATATCAGAGTTTACCAAAATCATAAGTCAAAATAAGAGGATGTGTACGGTCATGCCTTCGCCTTCCCACAATCGTTTGAAGTAGCTGAAACATAACCCAAAACTGTAAGCCCAAAGCTTAATGAGTTCCGCCAAAGTACCAACACATAAACAAATAATACATATACAATAACAACATGCAATGGGTCCACAACTAAAAGACTGGATTACCCCTAAGCCCACAACATAAGTCTAGTTTGCCCTCGAGGCCCACAACTTATGTTTGGCTTGCTCCCCGACCAGATCAGTCCTTGGACTGACCACCACCAAGCTCTCAGTACGAGCCTAGCATGCCCTACCAGCCCTCATCTTGTATCTAGAATGCTCTTGATCCCTCAATATGAGTTTGGCATGCCCTACCCGACCCTCAGCTCATATCTAGATTGCTCCAGGGTTTGTTGGCTACTGCACAGAGCAATACAACCTCAACCCAACCCACACAATATGTCGACATATAACAGATACTAACATATACAGATAATCATACAGACAGTATCACAGGTAGTCCTACCGATCTACCAGACTAGCATATCCAAACTAGCATGCAAATCTATTCCATTCTCAGCATACCAACAAATATTAGGTTATCAAACCAATGAGCCATCCTTGGTGTCTTCGACCCGTAAGTACAGTGAGGAAAACTGACCTTGCAAACTAAACAAAAGCTGATAAGGTCCTAACTCCGAATCTCAGCTCCGACTGCCTCCTATTCCATCTAAGTGACCAAACCAACTAGAATTCCCAAAATACCCTTAAGGTCAAACTTGGTCAAACCCACTAAGTCAACTAAGTCAGCCCAGCTGAGTCAACCCAATCGAGCTAACCTGGTACGAGTACGTGGGTCGTACTTCGGAGGTACGCTGGGCATACTCCAACCCTCGCAGTTGACCACCATCGGGGTGGTTAACCTCGTACGTCGGGCGTACCCTCACAAACTCCAAAACCTCATTAAGTTTCCAACTTTATGACTTTACACGCCTAATAAGAGCTTAACCCAAGGTCTTAATCAATTAAGACCTTCTACAAGATACATGAAGCAATTCTAACCAATGAGACTTCATTTTTATGGCTAAGTATATGACAACCCGATATTACGATTCAATGTAATGACTTAAAAAGCTAAGTATTGTAACCACTTTTTAAAATAATGGAATTAACTTTGAAAATAAAAAATGTACAAAAATCTCTATTTGGTTACCTACTATGTTAGATATCATTAAACTGTGATCGTACATAAAAAGAACGTCAAAATCTGACTTCGTATGAGGAAGTTATGATTTTTCCAAGTTCGGCATAGCGATAGACAGCTAAAAACTCGAAACCGAGATTGAGCGACTTTTGGCCGGAATGACCTAAATGAGAATCGAAGGTCTCGACAATGGTTGTTCAACGGTAAAAAGTCTGGCAAAAATAGACATCGGATAAAGAAGTTATGGATTTCTAACGAACTTTTCTTACCTCGACCTTTTAAATAAATAAATAATAAAAATAATTTCAAAATTTGCCGACGGAGTCTAAACAAAAGTTGTAGAGCGTAGTCTCACCTACGCGTGGATATAAAGAACGTCGAAAACGGAGTTCGTATGAAGAAGACATGAATTTTTGAAGTTTACTAAATAATAAAAATATAAATTTAAATCAAATTTTGGTATTATCTGAAGGAGGAGTCACCGGGCCAATCCGAGTAACGCCCAGCATACTCGAGGAATAGGCCTCGGATCGTCCACGTCGCCCCCTATGCAAGGTTGTGCCCTGTCCCATCCAAGCTCCGAGGCAGTCGAGGATGCGGTCACGCATGACGCACGCGTACGCCCAACGTATTGAGGCGGTTCCCATCCCCTATAAAAGGGATGCGAGGGTTCCGGGGAAAACTCTCATTTCCTCTCATCTTTCTTGCGTTTTCGCCTCGTTTTCCGTGCACGTGATATCCCGAAGCCACGGTTTCCATACTCAAGCCTCGAAGGTCGTTTGTGCTCCCGAAGGTCGTTTCTGCTCGGTTTTCATCTCGCCTTCTTCGATCTTTCAAGTGAGTTCATACCCCTAAAACTATGCTTTTAAATGTTTGATAAATGTTTTTTATACAATATTAGGGGGGAGGGGGGGGGGGGGGGGGGAAATGCAAGTAAAACACGCGGTTATTATCGTGTATAACTTAACGATTCACTATATAAACTTTTTATCTAAGTAATCATATGTGATTCATAAACTACTACATGTATTCTCGTATGAAATACATATTTTCAATAACACCTTGTCTTGTGAAAATAAAACGTTTATATATATATATATATATATATATATATATATATATATATAAATCAAATGCTCCATTTTTACATTAGGTATATGTGATCAGTCAAGTCACTTTACGTGTTATACTTTACATAATGAGTGAGCATTACACTAGGGTTTACTATACGAACGAAACACACACTTTGAAAAACTATAATAGGTATAGTTTACGAGAAAATCAGGAACATTTACACACTAGAAACATTATATCAAAGAGATATTTTCTTACACAAGAATAAATGGACAGTTCTCATACGTAAATCTGTTTTATACCAAGTTTTGTGAGACATTGCACGTGCTTTCGAGTATGCATTTTAAGTCCTGTATTATATACCATAATCCCTTGTAGGGGGAGCGTGATACTTGTGTATAGATCCATACGGGATTGACAATCCCACACCTAAATTGTTAGCTACAACTAGGCCGGCAGGCCTGGGGTGACAAACGTCATAACTTTCCACCGCTTGAAGAACGTTGATATAGGCATCATGGTCAAATAGTATGGTTATAAGACTCACATGGAGTATTAAAAACACATTGATTTACGGGTTTTTCAAATGCCTTAACGATTTACACATAAAACTACTATTTTAGGCATGAATAGCACTATTGAAATTACAGTTTTGGAACAATCAAACTACCATCTACTATAGTAGAAAATATGGGATTTTCTTGGAACATTTAACATGAACAAACCATTTTCATTCTTTTTCATATAAACATTGTCACTAAATACTTATGAACTCACCAGCTTAAATGCTGATCTACTCTTTCAAAACTACTTGTATTTCTCAAGGATTCAGTAATACGGGTAAAACTACAGCTTTTGAAGAAGGGACGCTATGGCATTGGTTTAATTTCATTTTAAACATCATATTGTAATTTTATTTTGAAACAAGTACCTTTAAACAATGTAAACTTTTAAATTATATATGTGATGGTTGTGTTGCTTTCTTTACTATGTATTCAATTGTTACGATACTACATGAAGTCATCCACCCTCGAACGATTCCTCCATTCTGGTTTGGGGGTGTGACAGATTGGTATCAGAGCATTGTTTATAGTGAACTAAGTATATCGAACCACATAAGATATACAAATTATAAATGCATAAGGGACTAAAAATCTCTGTCAAAACGTTTTTACACCTAAAGCCTCGTTTCATTTAATCTAGATTATTTTGGTGTCGTAAAAGTACAAATACATGCATACAATGATATATCTTCATGGTTAGAACTATACAAGAAGTATTGAGATGAGCTGGACACTACGATTAGTTCTCGATACATGTAATCGAATTTGGGATGAATATAGCCTGATCAACTATATTTATCCGAGATTAGACTAGCGTATGTCGAGGAAGGGTCGTAGTGAGCAACAAGTCAAAACTTACCAAAAATAAACACTAGTATCAAACAAATAAATTTAAATACTATAGGAGTATTTGGTACATGCATTAGTTTAATCGACATGTTTAGTTTTACATGTTTCATAATTTATTCGATCCCTATAACCCTTTTCACGTATAGACTCAATGGCTGAATTTCATCACCCCGACGACCCCTACTACCCCAACCAAGGTAACAGGGGATGGATCGAAGAAGATCCCGAAGAGGATGAAGAACCTATTGAGTTGGAGGGAGGGGATGACTCTGGGACGGACTCAGAACCAGAAGTAGTCGACCCTCCAGCTGCTCAACCTCCTGCTATTAAGAGGAACTTCCAGGGACCGACTCCCGTTTGGGGAAGTCACCTCCACCATTGGAGCCATCAACAAGGGATACGTCCTCCCTACGGCATGTGTCGAGACTTCTACGATGTCCGCGGTGGAGGTTCAGCCGATCGAGCACTCCCAGTCATGGTGGGCAAGCTAGCCAACCAGTCTTATTAATCCGGGGTTCAAGCTAGCTGGATTCGTGAAGTCAACATGGAAGTACAGGTTCACACTTCCGACACATTCCAAGCACAAATGATTGCATTCCAAACCGACGCATTCCAAGCACAAATGAGTGCAGCCCTCTCCGAGATGAGGGAACAACAAGCCGCCTATGATAGGCGTCTTATTGAAGCAAAGCAATCGGATGCGGAGTCAAGCTCCAAGCGCAACCTACGCCGCAAGTAGTCTTGCCAAATCCCAAAATTTTGATATAGAATAGGACCATCGGCTAAAAGTCTTACCCTCTTTAACTTCCTGTAATCGGAGACCTTTAGAAAGGTCACAACTTTCTAACTTCGGATGTAACACAACCATATGTTTAATATATATATATATATATATATATATATATATATATATATATATATATATATATATATATAGGACATATCTCTTTTGTGTGTTAATTCTATGCATTTCATTCGAGTTCATGAGTTTGTTTATTGTTATTCAAACTCCATTGGTGTATCAAACTCAAAACCCTGTGTTGGTCAAA
Organism: Lactuca sativa; assembly: GCF_002870075.4. Taxonomy (NCBI): domain Eukaryota; kingdom Viridiplantae; phylum Streptophyta; class Magnoliopsida; order Asterales; family Asteraceae; genus Lactuca; species Lactuca sativa. Next base: position 67,976,419 of record NC_056626.2, on the reverse strand, counting down.
CCAAATTCTTGAACTATTAAAGATAGTTAACTCATTATCATTCAAATCTCAACCACCAAAACTTATAATCTTTTATTTTTATTTCTTGGCAGCGCGATGCCTCCTCGTCCAAACCTAAGACCCAAGTCGGGAACGATACCTCCACCACCACCGCCTCCAACAACGAAAAATGTCGCACTGATAGCTGCTGTAACGGCTGCAGTAACATCGGCAATGACCCAAATGAGTAACAATGGTTCTGGTGGGGGAGTGAATAGTTCTACGAATGGCCAACGCCCAGGTCTTTAAGGGGATTGTACATACAAGGATTTCATGACTAGCAAACCCATTACTTTTAATGGGATTGGAGGGATAATGGCTCTATCACAGTGGATAGAGAAAACTAAAGCAGTTTTCGAGATTTGTTCTTGTCCGGAAGGGAACAAAGTGAAGTTCGCTGCCTGTACTTTCTCTGAGAGAGCTCTGACATGGTGGAATGGCCATGTCAAGTCACTAACGCTAGTAGTTGCTAACTCTATGGGCTGGGAGAACCTAAAACAAATCTTACTGCAGGAGTACTGTCCTCGGGGAGAATTGCAAAAGCTTGAACAGGAACTTTGGGGCCTTACCATGGTAGGCTCAAATATCACGACCTATACCAACAGGTTCAGTGATTTGGCAATCCTTTGCCCAGGAATAGTTGGTCTAGAGAGCAAGAAGATCGAAAGGTACAGCTGGGGACTGTCACCCCAGATTCGAGGAAGTGTTCTAGCTTCCAAACCAATCACCTTCGATAGCGCCAAACAGTTGGCACAAGCTCTCGTAGACCATGGGGTCTGCCAAAACTTCGCAACTACCGCACCGGAACAACCCAGAGGAAGCAACAACAACAACAAAAATACCAAAAACAACAAAAACAAGAAGTTCTGGAACAAAAGGAAGAGTCAGCCTTCACAGGAACCTTCCAAGAAACAACAGATTGTGGCAGTCCATGCTGCTACTGCCCCCACTGCTGCTCAAACTACCGCTACACCAGCAAAGCCATATGCTGGGAACCTACCAAAGTGCAATAAAATGCAATTTCCATCACAACGGAAATTTTCGGGAGATGCACAGCAACAACTGCAACAAGAAGGGGCACACTGCCCGTTTCTGTAAGGCACCGGCACGACCAATCACCCAAGTCCAAGGAGCCGGTGTAGGCCAGACATGTTATGGATGTGGTGAGGCTGGACACTATAAGAGGGACTGCCCTATGGCAAGGAATGCTGGCGGCATAGGAAGAGTGCTGGCAATAGGGCAGAACGAAGCAATAGCTGATCCCACGGCGGTTATGGGTACGTTTCTCCTCAACAACGTTTATGCATGCATACTATTTGATTGTGGTGCGGAGAGGAGTTTCGTGAGTCATAAATTCAAGCATATACTAAAACAGAACCCTAAAACACTCAATAAGATATTCACAGTAGAAATGGAAAACGGTAGAACAGAAAGCACGAATGATATGTACATAGGCTGCACACTAACTCTAAACGAACACTCATTTCAAATCGATCTAATGCCGATCACTATAAAGAGCTTTGATTTCATCATCGGTATGGATTGGTTAAGCCTACACCATGCCGATATACTTTGTCACTAAAGGGCCGTTCGCTTGAATCTACCAAACGGCGAAACTCTTGTCATTTATGGTGACAAACCGGTACCAACTTACAAATCATCTCTTGCGTCAAAGCCCATAAATACCTACGTAAGGAGTGATATGCCTTCTTAGCCCACGTGGTAGATAAGGAAAAAGAAACGAAGAGCATCAAAGACATTCCAGATGTCTGCAATTTTCCCGATATCTTCCCTGAAGATCTCCTAGGAGTCCCACCCGAATGAAAAGTCGAGTTCAAAATCGATTTAATTCCCGGAGCTACCCCAGTAGCTAAGTCGCCGTACCGTCTAGCACCGGCAGAGGTGCAGGAGTTATCCATCCAACTAAATGAACTACTCAACAAAGGATTCATCAGGCCGAGCTTCTCACCTTGGGGAGCACCAGTCTTATTCGTGACGAAGAAGGATGGATCTTTCCGTATGTGCATCGACTACCGAGAACTTAACAAGCTCACTATCAAGAACCGATACCCATTACCACGTATTAACGACTTGTTCGACCAACTCCAAGGAGCGAGTTATCTCTCAAAGATCGACTTAAAATCCGGGTACCACCAACTACGAGTCTTGGAAGGAGATGTTCCCAAAACAACTTTTCGAACTCGTTATGGTCACTACGAGTTTGTAGTGATGCCCTTTGGATTAACAAACGCATAGGCGGTGTTCATGGACTTAATGAACAAAGTGTGTCGTTCATTCTTGGACAAATTTGTGATCGTGTTCATAGACGATATACTCATTTATTCAAAGAATAAAGAGGATCATAGTCAACACCTCCGACAAGTCTTGGAAACGCTAAGAAAATAGAAGCTATACGCAAAATTCTCCAAGTGCGAATTTTGGATTCGGAAGGTAGATTTCCTAGGTCACGTGGTTAGCAAAGAGGAAATACACGTGGACCCTTCCAAAATCAAAGCAATCGAGAACTGGTCAGCTCCAAGAACCCCAACGGAAATTTGACAATTCTTGGGCCTTGCTGGCTACTACCAAAGGTTTATACAAAACTTCTCGAAGATTGCAAAACCACTTACCACCCTGACCCAAAAGGGTGTTACTTTCAATTGGGAAGAAAGACAAGACGCTGCATTCCTAACACTGAAGCAAGCACTATGCAACGCACCTATATTGTCCTTGCCAGAAGGAACAGAAGACTTCGTGGTCTACTGTGATGCATCTAATCAAGGTCTTGGATGCGTACTAATGCAACACGGTAAGGTCATCGCTTACGCCTCAAGACAACTCAAGACGCACGAAGTCAACTACACTACCCACGATCTTGAACTAGGAGCAGTTGTTTTCGCGCTAAAAATCTGGAGACACTATCTTTATGGCACGAAATGCACGATCTTCACCGATCACAAGAGCCTTCAACACGTCCTTAACCAAAAAGAACTCAACATGAGGTAGAGACGATGGGTTGTACTACTGAATGACTACGAATGCGAGATTCGCTATCACCCAGGAAAAGCGAATGTAGTAGCTGACGCCCTTAGTCGGAAAGAATACTCAGGTCGCCGAGTGAAATCCTTAACCATGTCGTTTCATTCACATCTGTCCACAAAAATCAAGGAAGCTCAGAGAGAGGCCTTGACAACAAAGAACGTGGCAGGTGAAGCCCTAAGAGGAATGGACAAAAATCTTGAAGTCAAGGGTGACGGAGTTTATTACTTCATGGATCGGATCTGGACACCGAAGTTTGGTGGATTTAGAGACGTGGTCATGAACGAGGCTCATAAGACTCGATACTCCATGCATCCAGGTTCGGACAAGATGTATTTGGACCTCAAGAAACTGTATTGGTGGCCGAACATGAAAGCAGAGATCGCTACCTATGTGAGTAAGTGTCTGACTTGCGCTAAGGTCAAGGTAGAGTACCAGAAGCCATCGGGACTGCTGCAACAACCCGAAATACCCGAGTGGAAGTGGGAACGGACAACGATGGACTTCATAACCAAATTACCCAAGACAGCAGGTGGGCTAGACACCATCTGGGTAATTGTCGATAGGTTAACAAAATCCTCACACTTCCTACCAATAAAGGAAACCGATAAGATGGAGAAGCTAACTTGAACTTACATCCGAGAGATTGTATGACTGCATGGTGTACCAATATCCATTATCTACGACAGAGATAGTAGGTTCACCTCGCGGTTCTGGCAATCGTTACAAAAATCTCTAGGAACGAGACTCGACATGAGTACTGCTTACCATCCACAAACCGACGGTCAAAGTGAGAGGACCATAAAAACCTTGGAAGATATGCTAAGAGCTTGTGTAATCGATTTTGGTAAAGCGTGGGATACCCATTTACCACTAGTCGAATTTTCGTACAACAATAACTGTCACTCCAGCATTAAAGTTGCTCCATTTGAAGCCCTCTATGGACGGAAGTGCAGATCACCACTGTGCTGGACTGAAGTAGGTGACACACAACTAGCCAAGGGACAAGTACCCGACAACACTCTCTCTAGCCCGGAAATCATAAGAGAGACAACCAAGAAGATTGTACAAATTTGGGAACGACTAAAAGCTTCAAGAGACAGACAAAAGAGTTATGCAGACAAAAGACGGAAGCCCTTGGAATTTCAAGTTGGGGACCAAGTGCTATTAAAGGTCTCGCCCTGGAAAGGACTAATACGTTTTGGAAAATGTGGGAAACTAAACCCAAGGTATATCGGACCATTCGAGATCCTTGCAAGGATTGGCCCGGTAGCCTACAAACTTCGTCTACTGCAGGAACTCAATAATGTACACCCTACCTTTCATGTGTCAAACTTGAAGAAATGTTTGTCCGATGAGACCCTCGTCGTCCCTCTAGACGAGATCGAAATCAACGAGAGTCTCCACTTTATAGAAAAACCAATTGAAATCATGGATAGGGAAATTAAAAGAACAAAACAAAGTCGCATACCCATCGTGAAGGGCCGCTGGAATGCAAAGCGAGGACCTGAATACACCTGGGAATGTGAAGATCAGATGAAACACAAGTACCCACATCTTTTTCCCTAATCCACAAGTGTTTTGTTTACATTAAATTTCGGGACAAAATTCCCACTAACTGGGGGATGATGTGACAACCCGATATTTCGATTCTATGTAATGACTTAAAAAGCCTAAGTATTGTAACCACTTTTTAAAATAATGAAATTAACTTTGAAAATAAAAAATGTACAACAATCTCTATTTGGTTACCTACTATGTTCGATATCATTAAACCGTGATCGTACATAAAAAGAACACCCAAATCTGACTTCGTATGAGGAAGTTATGATTTTTCCAAGTTCGGCATAGCGATAGACAGCTAAAAACTCGAAACCGAGATCGAGCGACTTTTAGCCGGAATGACCTAAATGAGAATCGAAGGTCACGACAATGGTTGTTCAACGGTAAAAAGTCTGGCAAAAACAGACATCGGATAAAGAAGTTATGGATTTCTAACGAACTTTTCTTACCTCGACCTTTTAAATAAATAAATAATAAAAATAATTTCAAAATTTGCCTACGGTGTCTAAACGCAAGTTGTAGAGCGTAGTCTCACCTACGCGTGGATATAAAGAACATCGAAAACGGAGTTCGTATGAAGAATATATGAATTTTTGAAGTTTATTAAATAATAAAAATATAAATTTAAATCAAATTTCGGTATTATCCGAAGGAGGAGTCACCGGGCCAATCCGAGTTACGCCCATCGTACTCGAGGACTAGGCCTCGGTTCGTCCACGTTGCCCCCTATGCGAGGCTATGCCCTTCCCATCCGAGCTCCGAGGCAGTCGAGGATGCGGTCACGCATGACGCACGCGTACGCCTAGCGTACCGAGGCGGTTCCCAGCCCCTATAAAAGGGATGTGAGGGTTCCGGGGAAAATGATCATTTCCTCTCATCTTTCTTGCATTTTTGCCTCGTTTTCCGTGCACGTGATATCCCGAAGCCCCGATTTCCATACTCAAGCCCCGAAGGTCGTTTGTGCTCCCAAGATTCCCAAGATAATCTGCTTTCTCGAGTCAAAGTTCTGCTCGGTTTTCATCTCGCCTTCTTCGATCTTTCAAGTGAGTTCATACCCCTATAAACTGCGCTTTTAAATGTTTGATAAATGCTTTTTATACAATATTAGGGGGGGGGGGGAATGCAAGTAAAACACGCGATTATTATCGTGTATAACTTAACGATTCACTATATAAACTTTTTATCTAAGTAATCATATGTGATTCATAAACTACTACATGAGTATTCTCGTATGAAATATATATTTTCAATAACACCTTGTCTTGTGGAAATAAAACGTGTTATATATATATATATATATATATATATATATATATATATATATATATATATATATATATATATATATATACACACACACACACACACAAATAAAATGCTCCATTTTTACATTAGGTATATGTGATCAGTCAAGTCACTTTACGTGTTATACTTTACATAATTAGTGAGCATTACACTAGGGTTTAATATACGAATGAAACACACACTTTGAAAAACTATAATAGGTATAGTTTACGAGAAAATCAGGAACATTTACACACTAGAAACACTATATCAAAGAGATATTTTCTTACACATGAATAAATGGACATTTTTCATACGTAAATCTATTTTATACTAAGTTTTGTGAGACATGTCACTTACTTTCGAGTATGCATTTTAAGTCATGTATTATATACCATAATCCCTTGTAGGGGGAGAGTGATACTTGTGTATAGATCTATACGAGATTGACAATCCCGCACCTAAGTTGTTAGCTACAACTAGGCCGACAGGCCTGGGGTGACAAACGTCATAACTTTCCAACACTTGAAGAACCTTGATATAGGCATCCTGGTCAAATAGTATGGTTATAAGACTCACATGGAGTATTAAAAACACATTGATTTACGGGTTTTTCAAATGCCTTAACGATTTACACATAAAACTACTATTTTAGGCATGAATAACACTATTGAAATTACAGTTTTGGAGCAATCAAACTACCATCTACTATAGTAGAAAATATGGGATTTTCTTGGAGCATTTAACATGAACAAACCATTTTCATTCTTTTTCATACAAACATTGTCACTAAATACTTATGAACTCACCAGCTTAAATGCTGATCTACTCTTTCAAAACTACTTGTATTTCTCAGGGATTCAGTAACACAGGTAAAACTACAGCCTTTGAAGAAGGGACGCTATGCGTTAGTTTAATTTCATTTTAAACATCATATTGTAATTTTCTTTTGAAACAATTACCTTTAAACAATGTAAACTTTTAAATTATATATGTGATGGTTGTATTGCTTTCTTTACTATGTATTCAATTGTTACGATACTACATGAAGTCATCCGCCCTCGAACAATTCCGCAGTTCTGGTTTGGGGGTGTGACAAAGTACCCCTCCTAGGGTCTGAAAGGACAACTCAAAATGTCCAGAACATGTCATGGTCAAGATGAGACTTTTGGGACCAAAAAGGGACATAAAAACACCCATAAACAATATCTAGAAAACTAGCCATCAAGGTATGAACTTTATACCTTGAAATGATGGAGAATAGTGCAAAACTTCCAGATCCAAGATGCTTCTTCCCTCTAAGATGAGCTTAGTTCCTTCATTTTTCTTCTAAGCACAAAACACACACTTTAATGCTTGAAATGGCTTCATAAGGTGGTTATGTTGGAATAGTGTCTAAGGCTGCAACTATATTAGGCAAGTATTTGACCCGATTGTGCATGGTCCTTTTGGGTTGCCTTCACCATAGCAACTTGACAGGATGATTTATAATGAGAGAAGAAATATTATTAATATATTATGAGAATAATATAAGGAGTAATAATATTGTTATTTGATTAATATAAGTCATAAATTAATTAGGAATTAATTTGGTGACTTAAAGTGATTAATTGAATAAAGGGGCATAAACTGTCAATTGTTTGATAGTTGTACTTTGGGCTATAATCCCTCATGGATAAGGGGTGGATGGTTTTTTGGGGTTTGGAATGACCTAGAAATCATCCAAGGCTTATCATAAGGAGATTGGATTGCTTAGGGCCTAAGTTATCCAATTAGGGTTTAAGGGTGAAAGCCTAGGAGGCTCACTAGTATAAATAGACCCTTAGGGCTAAGAAAATCGGCACCCCTGGTATTGGAGAAACCCTGACCGACTTTCTTACCCTCCCCTCTCTCTCTAATCATCCTCTTGCTATGTTGGTGTTTGAAAGCCATTAGAGGAGTGACATTTGTGACTCTAAGCTCCAAGGACAAGAAGATTCAAGCAAGCAATTCAAGGTAATCTTTTAGATTTGTTTTTCTTATGTTATTATACTAGATCTATCATCAAAGTCTTGGACACATTGCATGTTCAATTAGAGAAAACTAGATCCAAGCATTAGGGTTTGTATGTGCACATAGGAATGTTCTTATGGCTCAAATCCATCAGTGGTATCAGAGCCTTGATTGGTTTCTATTGAATTGATGCATTGGTTGCTTGATTGTTGATTGCAAAATTCGTTTTTGTCCTTCTGCCTGATGAACTCGGCGAGTACCACTGTGTACTCGGCGATTAGGCCTCAACTCGACGAGTACATTGTGGTACTCGGCGAGTTCGAGTGTCAGAAGGAGCTAGTTTCGGGATTTCTTGCTGTTCATCTTATAGAAACTTGACTTTATCTTAATGGGTCAATATAAATCCGATTTTAACATATATTTGAGTATATCCTTGACCTAATTAAAGATATTTACCAATAAATTGAATAATAATTTCCTTATGTGATAATTGATTGATTACTTTAATTAAATTGGTAAATTGTTTTGCAAGAAACAATTAAATAAATCAAATATGGATAATTATGTGATTAAATGTTAATTTGGATTATTTGTTATTTGATCCCTTATGTTTTGAAAAGTTTAAAACTTGTCCTCAAGTTTTGAAATTTACGGTTTGTGATTAAAAGTTTAATTTAGACAATTTAAATTTCAAACCCTAGAATTTTACAAGTTTAAAATACAACCCTATACTAATATAATATTACAAGATTAATATATATATATATATATATATATATATATATATATATATATATATATATATATATATATATATATGTATGTATGTATGTATAATTAAAATGCTAGTCTTACCGTTAGTTGACCTCATTCACGAAGCCGGTCTATAAGGTGGGTATAAGGTTGCTGCCTATAAAATGGTGCTTAATGGGTGTACACTAACACCCACCGCTTGCTTGATCGGTGGAGGGTCGTTAGCCGAACGGGTAGTGATAGCTTCATTTTATTTACTTCTTTTTATAGTTTTTTTTAGCACATTCCATCTTATTTTAGTCAATCTTCATGCATATTTTTTTTTTGTCATTTTTCTCCTTAACCGGGTACTTTCTAGTTTTTGAGCTTAATTGCAGGATTTTACGAAGACTATTTGTTATTGGAGGCTTAGAAGGATGCGGGACTCATAGAGGCATGTGATTTGCTTGCGGACTTGAAGTGGTGCGATTAGGCTAGGTGCTTGCGTAAAAGAAGAAATCAATTTGGATCTAATTTATGGGCAAAGATGATGATGAGACGGCGCGGAATCGAGCTACAAGAAATTGGAGGAGTGTTGGGTCAATTTTTAGAAGGCTTTGGAATGGCAAATGGGTCTTAAAGAGTTATGATTATGGGCTGAAGTTGAAGAAATGAAGATTGGGCTTAAATGCATGTTAAATGGCCCAACTCTCACATTCAGCGTGACCCATGCGGTCCGCGTGGATCCATATGCGGTCCGCGTGAATTGTGCTGAGTTGTTTCCGGGTTTTGACTTGTTGACTCTATTTGTGGAAGTTCGGTGGGTAGCTTTTGGTCGCTTTTTGAATCTGGAAATTGACCCTCTTTAGTTGGAGATTGGAGGCTCATTTGAGGGGGAACTTGAAGAACACATTCCACTTTTTCTCTCTAGGAAGCTTTGGGAAGATTTGAAGAATATTTGGAAGATTAGTGTAATTTCCTTTCATCTTGAATCTAAGACAATGTTTGGTATCTCTAATCCCTCTTGTTTTTGTTTAATCTTAGCCATGCTTGGCTAGATTTTCATCTGGTTGACTTGGATGTAATTGCTTGAATGTTTTGGTTATTTTGAAGAACTCCATGAACTTGTGTTGAATATTTATGATTATATTTTCTATGAAAACTTTCTTCATGTTTATATATCTCTAGTCATGAATATTGATATATGAATGTTGTCTTTGTTGGTTAAATTCTTGACTAAGTAATGGGTCTTCAATTTAGCAAGCAACAATTAGTTTAAATGTTTGTTTTCATTTCATTTTGACTAAGAAAATATTTTCTCCATAGTGGTAATGAAAGCAATAGATTACTCTTTGGATTTGGTGACTCTTAAAACCCAATGCTAGTTGATTTTCACAAAATTACATGCTTCATTAGTTTTGTGACTTTGATTTAGGAAATGTGCTATGAGCTTCTCTAGTCATTTTAACACAAAAGGAAGATTTGAGGCAAGTTATGCTTATAAATTGCTATAGCCAAATTAGATTACAAACACAAGTATTGTACCTTGGTATTCTCATGATTATTTAACCAAATGTTCAAGTAATGAAAGTCTAAAGTCAACCATCTTTCCCTTATTGATTTTACATCAAACTCTTATTTTTGTTGCAATTGTCCATTTAAATCATAGTTAATTCTAGTTTGTTTCAAGTATTTCAAAACATCAAAAACCCCCTTTTTTAATTTATTGTCATATTCCAAGTATTTTTACAAAGAGATTTTTCATAGGGTTATAAATTGAACCTGTCTCCGTGGATTCGACCCCTTTACCACTATACACTATTTTAGTGTGTAATATTTAGGGTTATTATTTTTGTTGGCCTCGACAACCACCAGGTAGGATAGGGCAAATCTATCTCCTCATTAAAAGTATAATATTAAATAAAAAGTAACTACATGATTTTCAAATTCCCAATCCTAGTTACTTTAGGAAAAGTGAATTGATACAATCCCATGAAATTACACTTTGCACCCTTGCTAAGAAGTTAGTGGAGCGTGTGTGGTTTACCGGCACACTAATTGGTTCTAAGCAAAGGTGGCAAAGGGTGATTCATTGTTTATCATAGTTCGATGGAGCGTGTGTGGTTTACCGGCACATCGAATAGGTGATTGTTACAATGAAGGCACCGTGTAGATTTGCATGGTTATTCACACCCACTTTGTGATCCTCGGTATCCCAGTCACAAACGAGAGGGGTGATGGGTTTTGGTCATAAGACATCCTATGTGCTCATACAAACCCTAAAGCTCGGATCTAGGTTTCTCTATTGTACATACTTTGAATCCAAGACTTTGAACCCTAATTCTAGCATATGGAAATCAGAATTCACATGTAAATAGGTTTAAGAACATACCTTGATTGTTATGTAGCAATAACAATCCAATTCCTCCTTGAATTGACCTTGGAAAGCAAAGAGTCACAAGTGTCACTCCTCTAATGGCTTACAAACACCATAAGCAAGTGGAGAAGGTATAAGGAGAGAGGAGGGAGATTAGAATTCGTATCTAGGACTTCTTGGGAAGGGATACACGAATTCATGACCTTGGGGTTGTTTATATAGGTGTAGAGATAGGGTTTCAGTCATTATCCTTATCTAGTTGATTATCCATTAAGCAACCAATAAGATAATCCTTGAATCCTTATCATACTCGAATTCTAAGGCTTTCCAACCTTAAATTCGTTCACCATACTTATAAGATAATTCTTACCTTATTTTGTAACTATCACATAATTACAAATCAGCCCCTCTAGTTTAATTAATTACACTTGATCACAAAATTAATTCCCAATTAATTATTGACCAATATTAATTAAACAAATGTGATTTCTCCTTTAATATATTATCCTTATAACATATTAATAAATCATATTATCCTCTCTTTCTATTTATTTCTCCAATCAAGTTGCTTTGGTGAAGGCAACCCAAAAGGACCATGCACCATCGGGTCAAGTACATACCAAAATAGTTATGGACTTAGACACTAATCCAACAGTCTCCCACTTGGATAAGTCTAATAACTATTCTGCGTATGACTTTGGATCCCGATCTGCAATCGTAGCTTTCCAAAGCCGCTGTCAACTCTGATCATATCAAATACGCGTGTCCTTAGATAAGGGATCATATATTCCTCCATTCTAGATATCATATGAGATATGATTTCAAATCTTTCTCTTTGTACTATATCTCGATTCCTGATTTATGACGACTGACTAATTGAACAAATCAAATTAGCCCTAGCCCGGCCGAGCATTTACGTTTGTCATCATTAAACCATCGAGGGGCCCAAAGATATCGCTTTTATCCTACTTTGGATAAAAGGAACGGATAAACTTTGATACAATGCTCGCTTGTACTCACGCACCGAATTACACACAACAATACGTTTTATAACACCAAGTTACTGGTGCGTTTACATATTATCAATGTGCAACCGATTTGCAAGATACAACTCACACATCTCGGTTTCAAGAATATAAGATGTTATCGTCTCACCAATCACTCGTGATACAATCCATTGAGTGATCCAAGTGAGCGTGGGTTTAATCCAATGCTCAAATCTCATTCATAAGCACTCATGAACGTTGCAGCAAACATTTGCTTATGTCTAATACTTTTCTAGACATTCCACACACCAATTCACGATAGTCTTCATTCATATCTACTTCCAACATATGAACGACTGTGGCCCGTTTGAATAATTCGATTATTCTTAATAAACTCAATTATTCTGGAAGTCAAAACATGCAAAGTGAAACACAAGAATAATACTAATCCCATATGGCCTCAAACCTTTGAGTATAAATAAAACACCTTTTATTTATCACCATATTGATTACTCATTATTTGTCGTTTCGGGTAATCAACTTCTTACTTGATTCCAACACTTGTCTCATGCTCCTAGCATGCACACAATGTTTACCTATGGTTCTTACTTTGTGAAATAGATCACATTGAACACATTTCCAATCCTTCTCATTTCACAACTCCAAATCCGTTTTTCATAAGTCAAAGAATATCAAATTCTTGCTACTTATAGAATATGCTAGATTCTAACATTCTATGCAACTATCCTTTCGTAATGTCACTGCACCAAAGTCACAAAGACTATTGCCAATGATATTACAAAGTCTTCTATCGGAGATTGTTACAAGACAATTCCATAGACGTGATGTCTCTCACTCAAAGTACATTCTTTGAACATCCTTTTGCATAGAAGTTTCTAATCTTAGTCATAGATTTCTCAATATTCAATTCCCAATATGGACACACTTCCATATGTTCCATATGACAACTCATTCTTAAAAGAATCTTATCTATTCGTAATGATGTCGATATGGTTCATCCAATATGGAAACATTTCCATATTTTCCAATACTATACTTCCAACTACTCACAAGTGACCAATCCTCGTCGAACTTGGATTGTCCTTTGATAGTTGTTTAATTATTTTAGTCTAAACCGATTCTTGTCCTTTTTCCCTCTAAATGTGCTCGACATTTGGAAAATTTTAGAATGGTCAAACATTAAAGCATTTGCAATCGATCCTATACCCGAAGCGTATGGGACACGACGCATAATGTTTTATTTTCTATGTTCTCAAAATTCGAATTGTGAAAAGGGATGCCGTAATCATAATCGAAATTTTAAGAACACACTATGTACCTTTGACTAAATTTATTAACATTTCTCAACCTAATCCTTTAGATTTGAAATGAAGCATAATATTCTCTCCCTTAATTATAGCAAAACAACTCTTCAACTATTGCGACTTTGCAAAGTATGACTCTTGTTTTCTATAATTAATATTGCTAACCTTGCAATACTTTCCTTAATAATCATATAATCATAACTTTTATGCTCCCACTATCTTGATGATTATTATAAAACATAACACTTATGCTCCCACTAGCTTCGACATGTATTCATAAACATCTTAACTTTCAGAAACAATGCTTATTGAATTTCTTAAGTTCATGTTTCTAATACTTAGTGCTTTGATAATCTTTTATCAAGGATTCTTTATACACCTTTGCCTTCGATAGTTCATATGTGTGTCTAAACAATTAAGACTAATTGCCAAACCTCACAATTCAAATTATGGAAAGGGATGCCGTAACCATAATTGAATTCGAGAATGCAATTTTACAATCACTATCTTCTTAAAATCTTTCTTAGTGAAAGCATTTTCTCACAATCATTTTCATGAAGGAGGAAATCTTATGACACTTAGATTTAAATAGTGTATATGTTCCTATCCATCTGAATTTGTCAAAACCAACGTTTTACGACAAATTCAAACTCATACGGATCGAACTTTCTTAGTCTTGATTTCTTGCCTCATGGTAGCACAGCTGCCCACCACGTCTTCCAAGTAGTTAAGCATCTCACCCTTTCTTATCAATGTACCTTTCACTGATTAAGGTGCCTTGCCTTTTATGCATTCAAGATGAGAACTCATAGAACTCATATGCATAATTAACTCAATTGGAACAGCACATAATCAAAATAATGTCAATACGATAGGTTGTCAACCTCAACTCGTGTGCTAGTGATGATCGATAAGGTTTATTTGATTTGTTCTTGAAACCTTTCAAGACCATTAAGACTCCCACTGACTCCTTGACATATACGATTCTCTTGTCAAAAACCATTTCTTGACAAACAAATATTCAAGAGTTAGTGTAGCTTTTATCAAAACACTTCATAAATTGGTCCAAGTTGGTCTTTGTCTTATTCAAGACATCACAATCTTACCACATTTAATGAAAGTTACAAACCTTCTTAATACTTATTACTCATTGTCACAATCTTAACTTTAAGATTTATCATTGGAATGAAGTATGATTGACTTCTTGATTTAACCATTTCTTCAGTTCTTGATTCCTCTTCTTAGACATACAATTGTACTAAGACTCACTTAGAGGATCAATTGAGATATGGTTCTTAATCATTAAGACTTATCATAAAGCATAAAAGGTACTCTCCCATCTTCTTAGAATGGAGAAACTTTTATCTTTCTGCCTACTTGATTCTTCTTATTCGTTCTGCTATTGATCTAAACCCTTTAATCAATTCAGAATTACACTTAATCTTGTAAGTATAATCATATTTACTAAACCTTTAGTAAATCATGACGAATATCTTTGTCATTCTTATGGTGAACTTGATCAACACACAACTTTGTGTACTCGATCTCCTAGTCCTTCACTTGACACTTTGTCAATGAATTTGTCTAATTTCCAAATATGAAATTTCTCATTCATCGTGCAACCAAGTTGCATGATTCCAAATTTCTGTCCAATTGAAACTTTGGGCGATGAGAAACTCTCCCTATTTGGTAAATTCTTGACATTTCCATAAATAACATAACTAAGAATCATATCCATTCGTTGTAGAAATATTCGAACATCAATTTTCATAACGATTTCATTGTAAGGAAATAAACAAATAAATAAATAAGTCAAACAAAATTTATTTTTATTTATAAAAGCAGCGGAAAAATTTGTCCTTACAATGCAAAATCCATTGAAAACTATGTACAAAAGAAAATTTCTAACAACTCTATCATAACTTTCTAAGCTCAAAATCTAATCTTCAAGTCCATGCGATCGAGATCCATCTCTTGTGATTAGATTCATCTTGCTCTCTTATCAAGCTTCCTTTCTTTTCACCGACCCTACAAAGCACTCAAATGTAATCTTATTACATCATGTATCAAGAATCAATGAGTAGGAACTTAATGGAGTTAGATAGTGGATTTTTACCTAAAGCACAGTCATACCTTTGACTCTCCCATCTCTTAGATCTCTTAGGTAATTAGGGCAACTTCGTCTCCAATGCCCCTTCTCTTGGCAATAAGAGCAAATTGACTCTTTTGGAATAACACATGGAACTACTTCAGACATCGCCTTTCTCTTATGATCAAACTTTTCGATCATTGCATGTCTTTCATTGCCATTGTCTATATCCATAGAGGTCTTGAAGGCAGATTCACCAATCAACTTTGCCTTTCTATTGCACCAAACCATTGCTGATTCGGCAGCAATAAGCATATAGGTGAGATCTATAAGGGTCACGTTGTGGTTCGTCATATAGTACTCTCTTACGAACTCACTATATGAGTTGGGAAGTGACTGAAGAACCCAATCAACAGCCATTTCCTCACAGACAACGGATCCCAACATTCTTAACTTATCAATGTGTGACTTCATCCCTAGGACGTGTGCACACACAGACTTTCCTTCTTTATGTTTACTTGCCAAAAGGGCTTGAGTGATCTTGAACTTTTCAAGCCTTTGAACTTGTGGGTTAGGGAGAATAATTGGAGGAGGTAGAGGAAGTGAAGCATGATTTCTTGTTCCTCGATCGAATCGTGGAATATCATCTTCATGTGGAATGCTTGTTCCACGGGATTTGGGAAGACCATAGTTGTCGAACTTTGACATCTACAATACGGGAGAAAATGAATTCAAGTTAGTTGATTGAATGAGTCCTTGGTAAATCACCCAAATGAAATTCCAAGGCTAGGACCCAACACAATGTTCTACAACTCGGGAGAGGGATGCCGTAACCCTAATTGCAGAATATTTGAAGGTAAGTGAATGACGAGTCACTAATTTCCACCACGAAAAACGAAAAAAGAATTTTAAGTTTTAAAATCTATGAAAACTCCTAGATCCTTTGAGATACATTGAACTTTCAATGGCATGTTTATATCTCGATATGCCCCTCTTGTTTGTGACTGGGATGCCGAGGATCACAAAGCGGGTGTGAATAACCATGCAAACTACATGGTGCCCTCACATGTTACAGTCACCTATTCGATGTGCCGGTAAACCACACACGCTCCACCGAACTATGACAAACATTGAGTCACCCTTTGCTACCTTTGCTTAGACCCATTTAGTGTGCCGGTTAACCACACACGCTCCACTAACGTCTTCGCAAGGGCACAAAGTGTAATTTCATGGAATCGCATCAATTCACTTTTGCCTAAGTAACTAATATTGGGAATTTTTGAAAACATTTAGTTACTTTTATAATTCATTATACTTATAATGGAAGGTTTCGTCCTATCCTACCCGTTCGGCTAACAACCCTCCACTAGTCAAGAGTGCGGTGGGTAAGAGTGGATACCCATTCAATCGCCATTTTATAGGCAATTTCCTTAAACACCCCTTATAGACCAGCTTCGTGAATGAGGCCTACTAACGGTAAGACTGACTTTTACTCATACATATATACAATGTTAGACTTTTAATGTTATATATAGTATAGGGTGTATTTTACACTTTTAAAATATTAGGTGGTTCAATTTAACAATTATACTTTTAATTTACTCAAATTGTAAACCCAAACTTTTATGGGTTTATTAAACCTCTTTAATTAAACACCTTAATTAGTTAATAAAACCATAAGGGTGTGATTTGAACTTTTTCAAAACTATACTAGTTTTAGAATTTAACAATCCTAATTAAACTTTTAATCAACTTTTAAATTCCAAAACTTGAGGGCAAGTTTTGAAACATTTCAACACATTAGGGTTTAGAATTTAAATATGCATCAAAATTAAACCATTTAAATCAAAATTTAAATTCCAAAACTTGAGGGCAAGTTTTGAAACCTTTTTCAAAACATTAGGGTTTCAACTATTTAAATTTCAAAACAACAAAACTTTTGGGGTTCAAATTCAAACTATAAAACCTAAAGGGCCAAATATGAAACTTTTCATAACAACAAGGATCAAATAACAAATAATTCAAATTAACATTTAATCACATAATTATCCATATTTGATGATTTCTTGCAAAATAATTTATCAATTTACTTAAAATAATTAATCAATTATCTTATAAGGAAACAATTATCCTATTAATTGATAAATATCTTCAATTAGATTAAAAATATAGTCAAATATATCATATAATCGGATTAATATTAATCTAACATGATAAGGTAATTATCCATAAGCAAAAACAGCAAGAAATTCCGAAGTACCCTCCTTCTGACGAGTTGACTCGTCGAGTCAGCCTTGGACTCGTCGAGTCACCTTGGACTCGGCGAGTTCAGCCATGGACTCGGCGAGTCCAGCCTCCAGAATGCAAAAAATCGAATTTTTCAGTTACAACAAGCATCAATACAATAGAAACCAATCAAGGCTCTGATACCACTGATGGGTTTTGGTCATAAGACATCCTATGTGCTCATACAAACCCTAAAGCTCGGATCTAGGTTTCTCTATTGTACATACTTTGAATCCAAGACTTTGAACCCTAATTCTAGCATATGGAAATCAGAATTCACATGTAAATAGGTTTAAGAACATACCTTGATTGTTATGTAGCAATAACAATCCAATTCCTCCTTGAATTGACCTTGGAAAGCAAAGAGTCACAAGTGTCACTCCTCTAATGGCTTACAAACACCATAAGCAAGTGGAGAAGGTATAAGGAGAGAGGAGGGAGATTAGAATTCGTATCTAGGACTTCTTGAGAAGGGATACACGAATTCATGACCTTGGGGTTGTTTATATAGGTGTAGAGATAGGGTTTCAGTCATTATCCTTATCTAGTTGATTATCCATTAAGCAACCAATAAGATAATCCTTGAATCCTTATCATACTCGAATTCTAAGGCTTTCCAACCTTAAATTCGTTCACCATACTTATAAGATAATTCTTACCTTATTTTGTAACTATCACATAATTACAAATCAGCCCCTCTAGTTTAATTAATTACACTTGATCACAAAATTAATTCCCAATTAATTATTGACCAATATTAATTAAACAAATGTGATTTCTCCTTTAATATATTATCCTTATAACATATTAATAAATCATATTATCCTCTCTTTCTATTTATTTCTCCAATCAAGTTGCTTTGGTGAAGGCAACCCAAAAGGACCATGCACCATCGGGTCAAGTACATACCAAAATAGTTATGGACTTAGACACTAATCCAACAAGGGGCATATCGAGATTTAAACATGCCATTGAAAAGTTTAATGAATCTCATCGAAACTTAGGAATTCTCAATACATTTAGAACTTAAAGTTAGGTTTTCATGATGGAGAATTAGTGAATCGTTATTCACTTACCTTCAAATTGTTTGCATGTTGGATTACGACATCCCTTTTCTAATATGTAAATAATGTTGTTGGATCCTAGCCCTAATTTTTCTTATTGGGTGATAATTAGGGATTTTAAATTCTAATCAATCTTTGTCCTTTCTATTTGTAGATGTCGAACGCGAACAACGTTGCTGCTAGCTCGTTCACATTGATGAGCCTTTGCCAAAAGGTGACTTTCGATGGAACAAACTTTAGCGAATGGATAAGATACATTCGCACGATTGCTCACTACGAGGACAAGGAGTATGTACTTGATGAGAAGCTCGAGAAGATCAACCCAGAAATCGCTACTCCGGCTGAAATGAGTGCTTTTGAGACTCATGAACGTGATGCGACGAAGCTTCATTGCATCATGATAGCCACAATGAACGTCGAATTCCAAAAGTCCTATGAGGACATGTATCCATACGAAATGCACCAAGACTTGTTGGAGAGATACCATCAAAACGCAAGGCAGGAACGTTACGAGATATTCACTAACATGATCTCCGCTAAAATGGGACATGGAGAATCTCTAACCGTACACTTGCAAAAGATGCAAAGGTATGTCGATCGTCTTCGCAAGTTGAATGTCGACTTTGGGGAAGACTTGGTGATCGACATGGTGCTTCACTCCTTGCCTCCGTGTTACAACCAATTTAGGATGACCTACCACATGAACAAAGAATAGGTCACCCTAAGTAAGCTCCAAGGTCTCCATAGGGCTGCTGAGAGCAACCTCAAGGACAAGTCTGTTGCACCCACTCCCAATCCACCCGCTGTTCCTGTTTTGGCCATTGGGCAGGGAAGAGGCAAGAAGAGGAAGGCTCCGTCTAAGACCCACCGCAAGGGAAAGTCCCGAGATGGTTCCTCTTCTAGTGGGACCAAAGTTGATCCTGCTAAGCCTAACCCTAACCCAAAGGAGGCAGAGTGCCACCATTGCCACAAAATAAGGCATTGGAAGAGAAGCTGCCCAGAATACCTACAAGCCATCAAGGAAGGAAAGATCAAGCCGTCTTTTGCAGGTATATACATAATTAAATCTAATGATTCATCTCATGCTATTTCTTGGATCCTCGATACCGGGTGTGGTTACCACATTTGTTCTGAATTGTAGGGACTAAGAAGAAATAGGGATGTGGAGCGTGGAAGAATAAATCTAATCATGGGGAACAGAAGATCGTCGCCTGTGACCAAGATTGGAGTGTATTCTTTAGTGCTTCGTAATGGATTATGTTTAGATTTGAATAATTGTTGCTACTCGCCAGAAATGGCAAGAAACATCATTTCGTTTCATGGTTTTTTTAGACAAGGATTTAGATTTTCTTTTAATAATGAGAATGGTTCAGTTTATGCTTATCTAAATGGTGTCTTATATTTTGAAGCAATGCCATGTAATGAAATTTATGAAACTGTTATGATTGTAGATAACCTAGGAAAAGATGTTTTATGCATGGATTCTTCCAATAGTATGGATAAAGCATCCTTGTGGCATTGTCATCTTGGACATGTCAACAAGAAGCGCAGAGCCCAACTCCAAAAGGATGGAGTGTTGGAGTCATTCGACCTTAGGGAAGATGACACATGCGAGTCTTGTTTACTTGGAAAGATGACCAAGTCACCCTTCACTAGCACATGTGAAAGGGGTGAGGGTTTATTGGACCTCATACATACTGATGTATGTGGACCCTTTAGATCAACCACAAAGGATGGGAGTACCGAAGCCGAAATAGCAGAAATGAGCCGAGTACCATACGCTTCCGCAGTTGGCTCAATCATGTATGTTATGACTTGTACTCGCCCTGATGTAGCCTTTGCTTTGAGCATGGTTAGTAGATATCAAGGGAACCCTGGAAGAGCCCATTGGATTGCGGTAAAGAATATCCTTAAGTACCTTCTGAGGACCAAGGAATGGTTTTTAGTCCTCGAGGGGAGTGATGAATTAAAGGTGCAAGGGTGTAGTGACGCCAGCTTTCAGACCGACAGGGACAACTACCGTTCGCAGTCGGGCTGGGTCTTTACCCTGAATGGAGGAGTAGTGACTTGGAAAAGTTCCAAGCAGGAAACCGTAGTTGATTCAACATGCGAATCAGAGTACATTCCAGCAAGCGAAGCGTCAAAGGAGGCAATATGGTTGAAGAACTTCATTGGTGATCTTGGAGTTGTGCTTGCCATAAAGGAGCCTATGGAAATTTTCTGTGATAATGAAGGAGCGGTTGCCTTGACCAAGGAACCGAGGGATCATGGTAGATCTCGTCATATCGACAGAAAGTATCATTTCATTAGACATCGAGTAAATGAAGGACACCTCGTGGTTAGGAGGATATCATCAGAAGATAACCCAGCAGATCCGCTTACGAAGGGACTGAGTAGGGTTAAGCATTTGCAGCATGCTCGGAGTATTGGACTGAGAGATGATATTAGATTAGATTAGATAGTTTTAGAAACTTGTAATAGATAAATGTAATTAACATTTGATGATTAAATGAAGGAGTATTATTTATAAGTAAAGATACTGTCTTATGTTAATTGTTTAACTATTGTTTCACTTTGCATGTTTTGACTTCCAGAATAATTGAGTTTATTTAGAATAATCGAATTATTCAAACAGTCCACAATCGCTCATATG
Organism: Lactuca sativa; assembly: GCF_002870075.4. Classification (NCBI taxonomy): domain Eukaryota; kingdom Viridiplantae; phylum Streptophyta; class Magnoliopsida; order Asterales; family Asteraceae; genus Lactuca; species Lactuca sativa. The sequence continues at coordinate 67,954,990 of NC_056626.2, read as the reverse complement.
TTGGAAGTAGGTATGAATGAAGATTGTCATGAATTGGTGTGTAGATTGTCTAAATGGTATTAGACATAGCAAAAGTTTGCTGCAACGTTCATGAGTGCTTATGAACTAGTTTTGAGCATTGGAACAAACCCGCGCTTGCTGGAATCACCTTATGGAATCTGACGAATAGGTTGATCGCAAGACGATAATATCATATGGTCTTAAAACCTAGATATATGGTTTGTTATTTGTTAATTGGTTGTACATTGATAATGCGAAACCACATCAGTAAATTGATGTTATAAAATGCATTATTGTGTATAGTTGATTAATGAATAAGTAAATGCATATAAGTCGAAGTTTATCTGTTACTTTTATCCTAAGAGGGTAAAAGCGATATCTCGGCCGCTCAATGATTTGATTTGACTTATGTGCCAGGCCCGGTCAGAACTAAATTGATGTGTTCGATTAAGTTCTATGTCAAATAAATTTGAGATCGAGAAACCAACTGCTGGACAATTGGTTCCATAGAATTGTCTGCATGATATTTAAACAGAGGACTGTACGATCCCTTATCTAAAGGACAGATTGATAAGATCAGAATTTGACAGCGTCTTTGAGAGCTACGATTGCTAACCGGATTATGCTCGTGTATATAGTTACTAGACTTATCCAAGTGGGAGACTGTTGGAATAGTGTCTAAGGCTGCAACTATATTTGGCAAGTATTTGACCCGGTTGTGCATGGTCCTTTTAGGTTGCCTTCACCATAGCAACTTGACAGGATGATTTATAATGAGAGAAGAAATATTATTAATATATTATGAGAATAATATAAGGAATAATAATATTGTTATTTGATTAATATAAGTCATAAATTAATTAGGAATTAATTTGGTGACTTAAAGTGATTAATTGAATAAAGGGGCATAAACTGTCAATTGTTTGATAGTTGTACTTTGGGCTATAATCCCTCATGGATAAGGGGTGGACGGTTTTTTGGGGTTTGGAAGGACCTAGAAATCGTCCAAGGCTTATCATAAGGATATTGGATTGCTTAGGGCCTAAGTTATCCAATTAGGGTTTAAGGGTGAAACCCAAGGAGGCTCACTAGTATAAATAGACCCTTAGGGCTAAGAAAATCGGCACCCTTGGTATTGGAGAAACCCTGGCCGACTTTTCTTACCCTCCCCTCTCTTTCTAATCATCCTCTTACTAAGTTGGTGTTTGTAAGCCATTAGAGGAGTGACATTTGTGACTCTAAGCTCCAAGGACAAGAAGATTCAAGCAAACAATTCAAGGTAATCTTTTAGATATGTTTTTCTTGTGTTATTATACTAGATCTATCATCAAAGTCTTGGATACATCGCATTTTCAATTAGAGAAACCTAGATCCAAGCATTAGGGTATGTATGTGCACATAGGAATGTTCTTATGGCTCAAACGCATCAGGTTATAGGGTTATAATCACAAAGAGGGGTGTAGGCTATCAAGGTGAAGGGAAATGAGGCCATAAGGATGCTTAAATACCAACCAAGCTAAAAAATTTGGGGTTTCCTCATTTAGCAAATGCGCCTCGCATACATAGATGTACCCCCGATGTACTCGGCTGAGACCTAGTACACTAAGTGTACACACTAGTATGCATGGCGTACTCCTCCTTGCTAAAATTACAAAAATGCCAATAGGGCCCCAATGCACATTTTCTTGGACTTAGGGACCAAACCGCAATATAATAAAATTAAAGGGTTAAAATTTAAAGTACCTTAACAGAAGGATGTTACATGATTCAGTTGCTTCCGACTTTCCGAGGCCTTGAGAACAAGAATCCGCACAATTTTCTCAAGGAGTTTCACGTAGTATGTTCTGGCATGAAGCCACATGCTATAACTGAGCACCATATCAAGTTAGGAGCGTTCCCCTTTTCTGTCCAACACGCAGAAAAAGAGTGGCTGTATGACCTTCCGTTTGGATCAATAACTACATGGAACGAGCTAGCCAAACTTTTTCTATGAAAATATTTTCCAGAAGCAAAAGTGACCAACCTCCGTAGAAATATTCTTACAATAAAGCAAGGAAAAAAAGAAGCCCTTCATACCTATTAGGAGCGTTTCAAGAAGTTGCTGGTCTGGTGACCACAACACGAGATCAGTGACTATCAGCTATATCAATGCTTCTATGAAGGCCTTACTCTAATGGAAAGGCGATTGATAAACGCTTCGAGTGGTTGTTTGATTGTAGATACGATGCCAACTGATATCCGAGCATTAATAGAGAAGATGGCAATCGAATCAAAACAGTCATCTAATGAAGAAGAATGGTATCCAGATCAACTGTAAGGAGTGAAGGAAATCAACAATGCCACCTTGAGTCCCAGATCTCAGAATTAACAAAAGTTGTTCTTTTACTTACAAAAGAAAAAGGTGTCGAACCAACGATCAGAAATTATAGGATATGCGCGAAGACTGGGCACCCAACAGACATGTGCCCAATATTACAAGAAGATACTGAAGTTGTACAAGCCATGGGAGGTTATCAAGCACAACAAAGACAATTCGATCAACTGCACTGTAACATACCGTTTTAAGGAAAGTAATTAGATAATAAATCAGGAACCCCAGGAAATTATTATAATTATTATTATTATTCTATATTATTTGAGCCTAAAATCGAATGATAATTAATAAAGTGTTGGTTTCGGGAAGTCAAATGACAAGATTTGAACTCTAGGGGTTAAAAGTGTATTTTTAGGACTTAATTTGTAAAGAATTTATGGAAGTGGGGGTTAAAAAGTAATTTATGGACCTAAGATGAAAGGATCTTGGAAAGGCAGGGGCTAAATGGTAAATTTAGGATTAGTTTTGAAAGAATTAGGGGATAAAGAGACTAATCTTGTTAATATGGGGGAATTTCTTTAAGAGCCGAGTATATAATCTCCCACCCGTCACCTTCTCAAACCTAAAACCCTAACCCTATTCGCTAGGCAGCCGCCACCCATACAAGTGACCACCTTCGGCCGCCACCCTATCATCTCCGATCTCTTGCGCCGCTATGCCCCTCCTTGCCGTCGGGTTGCAACCTCCATCGTTGGTGTAACGTCCCAAAATTCAAGACTAAAAATTTCTTTTAATAAAACATTACTTTAAGCAAACTCATCATTTCAAAACATAAACAGAGTATTAGTTTCCAAAATACATGTTCGTTATCATAGTAAACATTCTCAGGCTGTCTAAGCTATGGTGTGTGCCATGCGATCACCCCGAGCTCTTCCCTCCGCTACCGGAAGTACCTGAAACCAAAACTGAAAACCGTAAGCACGAATCGTAGTGAGTTCCCCACCCTACCACATACCATGCATAACCACATCCTGCACATACTGGGCCACGCCCGCTATCCTGGGCCTCGCCCGCTACAACGGCCCCGTCGCTCCAGGCCCCGCCTGGCTTCGTGCCCCGCTCGGATACATATCTGTTTCACTTAGGCCTTGCCTGTCATAGGGCCTCACCCACTAACATATAATAGCACACAAACATATCACATAAGCTAAACACATACTAACGGATCTTGTCCTAAGGCCTCGCCTATCTCTGGGCCCCGCCCCTGACCTGCTACTGATGAGTCACGGAACCCCGTCCATGCTCCTACTGGTAGTGAGATACGGGCCAAGCCCACACTCACTCCTTTCTTTACTTGGGCCTCGCCCCTGCTCTGCTGCTACTGAGATGTGGAACACCATCCACACTCTGCTATTGGTGAGATACGGGACCTCGCCCACACTCACCTCCCTACCAGGCACATACGAGTATCACACAGACAACAAGTATAAACTATCACATAAACCATTCCTTGGGCACCCGCCCTCAATCATTGGACCTCGTCCCGAGTATCATACTAGCATACTGTGCCTAGGTCTAACCCCCGGGTCTTCTACTCATAACTACATGGGTCGGCATTGTGGCCGTAGACCCATTCATACAAAGGGAAACTCACCTGCACTGGCTGAACTGGCTGATGAATCCACTAGCTGCTGCCCGGCAACTCTCTGAACTCCTGCTCCACTCGCTCCCCGAGCTACCAATATCAATGCAACACTGAGTCTAACTGGCCCCCGAAAGACAACCAAGTCAACTTTGGTCAAAGTCAAAGTCATGGTCAAAGTCAACCTTCCAGGTCAACCCTACTCGCCGAGTCACCCTATTGACTCGTCGAGTTCATATGCTCAGAGTCCTTCTATTCGTGACTCGACTCGCCGAGTCAGGCCATGACTCGCCGAGTCTACCGATTACCGAGTCCTGACCTGACCAACTCACTGAGTCTCCATTCGACTCACTGATTCGAGTCTTAAGTCGAAGGGTTTGGGGTTTCGCGACCTGACTCGCCGGGTCCAAGAACAGACTCGCCGAGTCCAAGACAACCTTCAATAGACTCGCCGAGTTGTTCATCCAACTCGTCGAGTTCCTGCCCAACATCATCTGACTCGACGAGCTGTTCATCCCACTCGTCGAGTTTCTCTAAATCTTCATGCTACTCGCCGAGTCCACTCAAAGGACTCGCCGAGTCCATTCAGATATCCCAACATGCAGAGGACTTTTGAGTCATGCAGGGACTCCAAACCATAGATCCTTACTTCCAAATCTCAATCCTCACGTAACGTTGCAAACTTTACGTATAACTAAAGAGATCTAGGCTCAAAACATACTAGGGTTTGGTTTAAGGACAAAAGGGCTTCACCAACTACTCATCTCCTGATGCTTTATGACATATTGGACCATCCCAACACTAGATCTGAAGTGGCAACAACATATCTAAGCCCCTAACTCGAGTTAGGTCTCAATCAACCATAAAACCCCCAAATCTCATAAAAAAATAGATCTAGATGCAAAGAAGGGAAAATGGCAGCTTAATACCTCCAAGATGAACACAAACTGAAGTAGATCTCGGATATACACCTCTCCTTTGAAGCAACCTTCTTGATCTTCAAGTTCCTTTCCAAACTTTCCTTCATCCAAAGCTATTTCTCTCAAATGATGGAAGCTCACACGAAATATAGGGTTTACAGGTTCTCTAGGATGATATGGAAGTTGAGGGAGGGACATAACACCCTTTATATAGGATACAACTCCCGAAATTAGGGTTTTCCTCACACAGACCAGACTCGCCGAGTCTCCTTGGCCGACTCGCCGAGTCGGTCACTTACTCCTCGACCCGGATCCCGCTCGGACTCGCCGAGTTCCTCCTTGGACTCGCCGAGTCGCCCCTAAAAATTAGGGTCTCTTTCCTTTCTTGGCCTTCCAGATTTTGGGTGTTACAACTCTCCCCCACTTAAACTAAACTTCGTCCTCGAAGTTTGCCATGGTCCACCGCCTTCGATCTGCTTCCAAAGCCCACCAATTATCCCAACACCAGCTGCCTACCTTCGCTGGTCTTCCACCTGGTCATTTTGACTAACATAAACCTCGCGGATAAAACCTCGGGTCAAACCTGACCCTGAGCAACTTAGAAACACAACTTACTCAACCGACAATCCTTCTGGTACTCTCCGAGTACTGCGCTTGAACTCATAGGGGTTGACCCCTTCTTTCCTTACGCGATTCCCTTGCCTCCCTAAGGCGATGCTCCATATCCAACTATTTCCCTTGTCACTGTGAAGATCCTATCTTCACCAATCCATCACCCCCGCTATTTCCAGAACGGGTCATCACCGTCAGTAACCACTGACACTCTTTTCTGTCAAAACTTGGTGCCGAGCACCCCTCGATTCAACTAACTAAATTCCACCATACACTGCTTACCCGCAGTACTACTGACTAAAAATTCTGCTATTCCTTGTCTGCCTTCTGGATGAACTGAGACCACCCTGGTCCCTACCAACCTATCAATGTATGGATTACCGACTCCCACCGGTAGATAGTCCCAACACCACCACTAGTCGCTCCTAGCGACTTCCAAAGAAACTTCGACCACCTATAACTGCTCAATCAATTCTGCCATTCAGGCACTACAAACCTGGGATCCCCGATCCCCCTGACTTGACACTAAGGTCCCTACCAGGTCCCACCTGTGCTGCTAAAACTCACGGGCCTCGCCCACGGGTCCCACCCGCCTCTATCCTTCTAGTCCCATTAGTCTAATCACTCTCGCTCGGGCCTCGCCCACGGGTCTCACCCAACCATACTACTGAGCAACCCTGCTCCCAAGTCTCATCTACACTGCTAATCTCATACGGGCCTCGCCCACGGGTCTCACCCGACTATATCCTGGAGCGGCCTCTCCCAAGGTCTCACCTCTCTAGGGCTATACAGGCAACTCCCTATCATTCTCATCCACTACCCATTCCTGATCCCTATCTGATCACTAGGAGATAAGGGTCTCACCCCAACTCCGCTAATGAAGCTACTAAGGAATGCTACGGCTTACCCGTAGTCTTACATCACCATCCATTGTTGACCGCTAGTGAATGCTACGGCTGCCCCGTAGTCTTACATCACTTCGTACCACTAACTGCTAATAAGAAGGCACCCATGTGCCATTAGCTCTCAAGATCCTCATTCCGACTCCCTCGAGTCCTACGGGCGATCCACAACCTGAATTCCCAACCACGTACCAACCATTACCATCACACACACTAGCTGATGGGGAGTTTCTCAAACTCCCAGCCCTGAAATCCTCAATCCATCAAACGATGAACCACTTCCTTTCCTTCTCGGAGGTCGCGCACTCATCCTGGGTATGCGTGCTGCTACCTTTGCACACTCGGAGGATTCTCCCCCACTTCGATCCCGCTTACCCCTTGTTACTCAATATTCAAAAAGAAATCCCAATCCTCGCTACCATTCCATTATCAATCTGCTGAGGAACCCAAGCTTACCATAGCTAGGGATCTAACTAATCCATCTCTAACACTATACAACTCCGATCTAGTGAGACATACCAAGTCTCTCCCAAGCATGCTACAGTTACTGCATCCTATGTAACCTTATCCAATAGGACACATCCCCTCACTACCATTCGAGTATCCAAGGTATGCAGATGGCATATAACTCGATCACAATCAACCGCTCAAAAATAAAATACTCATACCGATAATGATGCAGAACCATAACAATATAATCATGCACAAATAAAAGAACTGAAAACAGAAATCGCATACCTGCAACGTCCGGTGCTGATCGCGCCTCTAAGGTAGTCATCTGAAAAACTCTGCCTCCTACCGCAGGCGCCTCTGCCCGGCCCTGACGGCCATCTATGATCCTCAAAGTTGCTGGGGCAGGTGTCATCACCTGTCCTGCTGAAAACAAACTGGGGCACTGGCCTTCTTGTGGCCCCGCTGATTGCAGTGGAAACATATCAAGTCTGGTCCCTATGTCGTGGTAGCAGTACAATCCCTGCTAAAATGACCAGTCCGACCGCACTTGAAACAGCCAGACTCACCACCGCTACCACTCCTGCACGCGCCCCCGTGCGCCCTGCCACACTTCCTGCACCGGCTGCGGTCCTGATAATCCCTCGACCTCGAATCCGATCCCTTGGGCCTTTTGCCCGAACCTGTAGCTACCTGAACCTCATCCGGATTCCTCTTCCGGATCTGCTCCAAATCAATTTCCCTTTCTCTAGCCCGAGAAATCATATCTTCCAGCGTCTTACAGCTGGATCTGCTCACGAACTCCCTGATGTCATCCCTCAACTGATGGGTTTTAGCCATAAGAACTGTCCTATGTGCGCATGCAAAACCTTAATGCTTGGATCTAGGCTTTCTAATTAAACATGCTTTGAATCCAAGACTTCTAATGACTAATTAGGTATAAGAACAATACAAAATCAGATCTAGACGTTTACCTTTGAATCTCTTGTTTGATCTTGTTGTCTTGGAGCTCTAGAGTCACAATTGTCACTCCTCTAATGGCTTACAAACACCAACTAGCAAAGAGGATGATTTGAGAGAGAGGTTGGGAGGAAATCGGCCAGGGATTCCTTTCTTTAGAAGAGATGCCGATTCCCCTTGCTCTAGGGGTCTATTTATACTTGTAGACTCCTAGGGTTTCACCTTTAAACCCTAGCTGGATAATCTTTCCTTAAAGCAATCCAAATCCTTACCTAAGATAAGCCTTGGACGATTTTGAGCTATCCCAAGCCCTAGAATCCGTCCATCCTCTATCCAATAAGGATTTACAGTCTAAAGTGTAACTATCAAACAATTGACAGTTTATACCCTCTTATTTAATTAATCTCTTTAAGTCACCAAATTAATTCTAATTAATTCTATGACTTAAATTAATCAAATAACAATATTATTATTCCTTATGTTATTCTCATAATATATTAATAATATTTATTCTCTCATAATAAATCATCCTATCAAGTTGCTATGGTGAAGGCAACCCAAAAGGACCTTGCACAATTGGGTCAAATACTTGCCTAATATAGTTGCAGCCTTAGACACTATTCCAACAGTCATCTCATGGTATCGGGCGTTCTTCATCTCCTCATCCGCGACATACTGCGGTACAAGAAGAGCCCTCTCCCTGAACTTGGCGGTGATCTCCGCTACAGTTTTAGTGGTCTGCGTCAAATCCTGAAACTCTCGTGCCAACTGCTGCACCTCAATAATCGGTGAAAACTCCGCCCTGAACATGGCCGAGAAATCGCTCCAGGTCATTGCGTCCAACATGGCATCATCCCCCAAAGCATGACCAACCTCCTCCCACCAATCCCTCGCTCTGTCCTTCAGAAGACAGGAAGCGAGTCTGACCTTGTCCCCCTCAGGACACCGGCTCGTATGAAATGCATTGGCAACATCAGCCAACCATCTGCTGCTAGCGATGGGGTCCCTAGCCCCATGATAATATGGTGCCCCGCAAGCCCTGAACTCTTGAAATGTCAAGGTGCGCGCTCCCATCAGAGCCATCATCTCAGTACGGAAGGCTCCCAGCCTCTCATCCAAAATCTCCAATATACCCTCCTTGACCGTGCCAAAGATCACAGGAGTCTGAGCTAGAATACTGCGCGTAACCTCAGCTGATATCAACTCTCTCATCCGCTCCTTGAGCTGCTCGGCCCCTGAACCCGAGCCCGATCCCTCTCCGGCGTCTAATCCACCTGCTGGTCTCTCTCGCAACGTCACCATGCTAAAAGTATACCACAACCACTATCAGAATACTCATCACTGATGCGAGACCAAACACACCCTACCAGGTTCCCGGTCTAGTCTCGGCCTTTCCCGAATCGAGTACGGATCCTATGCTTTCAGTAGTACGGGCCCATACTACCTTCCACATCTATCCGTACTTTCCTCAGGAATTGCTTTGACTCCACCAGGTCCCTTAACCACTACTACTGCTCCCAGCACTATCTCATCCTAGGCTTACCCTAGGAAAACCTCTGACTCAACTCAAACCAGTCCTCAGCTGTTGAGGGTCTCCTTGTGATGCCAATTAGCCATCACCTGGATACCATCACATGTGACGAGGCTCAGATAATCCTTCAAGTAAAAGACTCGTCCCTACAACGGTTGGACTCAAACAAGAGCTGCGCAATAGGACCAAATCCAGCACTCTGAGATTATCCAACCCTGATCACATGTGACGTGCCGTATCCACCTAATGGCTAACTCCCATCACTCAGAATCCCATAATGCACAAAGCAAGCAACATTCAGACAAGGGAAAATCTAACCATAACATACTCAAGCAATCATATCCACGAGGCAAGAAACTGAACTAGCATGCAACACAAGCTCATAGACTCACACAAACTCATAAACTCAGTCATAACCTAAACAGGCTATCCTACTACTGTCTAATCAGCACTACTATGCAGCTCAAAAGCACAAATAACAGGCACATAAGGCATCATCTCTAGATCCTTAGTCCTATTCTAGCATGCTGTTCTATCAACTGATAATCATAACATAAGCTTGTATGGGTATTTTGGGGTACTTACTTGAGCTCGGTTGATTGCATGCACCACACCCTTTTTCTCTTTTCAAAGTTCTTTTCTTTCTGAATTTTTTTTGCCTTTCTAAAACTGTTTTCTTTCCCAAAACTCTCTTTTTACAAAACTGTCTTTTCATTTTGAAAACTTCTATACCAATTCCTTAGTTTGAGTTCAGACACACCCGAGAGTATGTCCGAATCCCTCAAACCAAGGCTCTGATACCAACTTGTAACGTCCCAAAATTCAAGACTAAAAATTTCTTTTAATAAAACATTACTTTAAGCAAACTCATCATTTCAAAACATAAACAGAGTATTAGTTTCCAAAATACATGTTCGTTATCATAGTAAACATTCTCAGGCTGTCTAAGCTATGGTGTGTGCCATGCGATCACCCCGAGCTCTTCCCTCCGCTACCGGAAGTACCTGAAACCAAAACTGAAAACCGTAAGCACGAATCGTAGTGAGTTCCCCACCCTACCACATACCATGCATAACCACATCCTGCACATACTGGGTCACGCCCGCTATCCTGGGCCTCGCCCGCTACAACGGCCCCGTCGCTCCAGGCCCCGCCTGGCTTCGTGCCCCGCTCGGATACATATCTGTTTCACTTAGGCCTTGCCTGTCATAGGGCCTCACCCACTAACATATAATAGCACACAAACATATCACATAAGCTAAACACATACTAACGGATCTTGTCCTAAGGCCTCGCCTATCTCTGGGCCCCGCCCCTGACCTGCTACTGATGAGTCACGGAACCCCGTCCATGCTCCTACTGGTAGTGAGATACGGGCCAAGCCCACACTCACTCCTTTCTTTACTTGGGCCTCGCCCCTGCTCTGCTGCTACTGAGATGTGGAACACCATCCACACTCTGCTATTGGTGAGATACGGGACCTCGCCCACACTCACCTCCCTACCAGGCACATACGAGTATCACACAGACAACAAGTATAAACTATCACATAAACCATTCCTTGGGCACCCGCCCTCAATCATTGGACCTCGTCCCGAGTATCATACTAGCATACTGTGCCTAGGTCTAACCCCCGGGTCTTCTACTCATAACTACATGGGTCGGCATTATGGCCGTAGACCCATTCATACAAAGGGAAACTCACCTGCACTGGCTGAACTGGCTGATGAATCCACTAGCTGCTGCCCGGCAACTCTCTGAACTCCTGCTCCACTCGCTCCCCGAGCTACCAATATCAATGCAACACTGAGTCTAACTGGCCCCCGAAAGACAACCAAGTCAACTTTGGTCAAAGTCAAAGTCATGGTCAAAGTCAACCTTCCAGGTCAACCCTACTCGCCGAGTCACCCTATTGACTCGTCGAGTTCATATGCTCAGAGTCCTTCTATTCGTGACTCGACTCGCCGAGTCAGGCCATGACTCGCCGAGTCTACCGATTACCGAGTCCTGACCTGACCAACTCACTGAGTCTCCATTCGACTCACTGATTCGAGTCTTAAGTCGAAGGGTTTGGGGTTTCGCGACCTGACTCGCCGGGTCCAAGAACAGACTCGCCGAGTCCAAGACAACCTTCAATAGACTCGCCGAGTTGTTCATCCAACTCGTCGAGTTCCTGCCCAACATCATCTGACTCGACGAGCTGTTCATCCCACTCGTCGAGTTTCTCTAAATCTTCATGCTACTCGCCGAGTCCACTCAAAGGACTCGCCGAGTCCATTCAGATATAGGATACAACTCCCGAAATTAGGGTTTTCCTCACACAGACCAGACTCGCCGAGTCTCCTTGGCCGACTCGCCGAGTCGGTCACTTACTCCTCGACCCGGATCCCGCTCGGACTCGCCGAGTTCCTCCTTGGACTCGCCGAGTTGCCCCTAAAAATTAGGGTCTCTTTCCTTTCTTGGCCTTCCAGATTTTGGGTGTTACAACTCTCCCCCACTTAAACTAAACTTCGTCCTCGAAGTTTGCCATGGTCCACCGCCTATGATCTGCTTCCAAATCCCACCCTCATTTCCTCACCCCCTCAACCCTCTTCTTTCTCTCTCTAAACTCTTTCTCTAAACCTTTCTAACCCTCCAAAGCCTAGGGTAACTCCCTAGCACGAGGCGGAAGCCTCGAAGCGCCCGACGGCTCCGAGAAAAGAGCCTTTCGGCTCGGGAACGTTGCTCCAGCGAAGCCCGGTTTTGCGAAAAACCCGTTGTAAGTGAGCTACGCCTACGCTATTTTTAATATAGCTTCTAATTAATTATAGTAACACTATTAGGACCTTAAAATAATTGTTTGGGCTATTATTATGAGTTATATTGAGTGTTATTTAACACTTATATTATAATAATAATAGCTAGACTCTTAATTAGTCACGGTTAACGTCAGACTAAACCCTAGTCATATTGATACTAGGTTTTGTCGAGGAAATTGTTTTAAGAGTAACGAAGTGATGTCCGAGTGCCGAGTCACCACCTAATCAGGTGAGTGCATAGTTACTTTCATCTTACACATAGATATGAAGTATTTAATATAAATTACGTGCTATGTGTGCATATTGTCGGAATACTTGTTGTCTATGTTGGGTGAGAGAATTTTATACATGTTTTAAATGTTTTAAACTGTATACGTATTTTTATATCTACAAAATATGTTGGGTAAAACATGGGTAGATGAAGGACGAGGGGTGAAAGCTGAAATAAAGGAATATTAGTGGTATGGACCTAGTGCCCTATAGGTGAACATTGGCAGCAATGGACCTAGTACCCTATAGATGAGCACTGGCAGCTGCGCCACAAACTGTAGATGTTGTTGATCTACGATAAACATCCTAGCAGTTGTGCTCTAATGATAATATCAACAGTTGCACCTAATAGAGAACATTATAACATTGACAGTAGCGTCTAAATGATGATACTGACAGAAGCGCCTCATATAGAATGTCACAACTATGGCAGCTGCGCCTAAGTGATAGAACTAGCAGCTGTGCTTGACAGCTGTGTCATTGACAACGATGGACTTCGTACCTATTCCTTAGGAAAATCCTTAGGAATGAATGAACGAGAAATAGCTGATTCTTAGGGTAGATCCTTAAGATTAAAGAAGATAATGGGGATGGATAACTGGGTTAACTGTTTGAAGATTAAACATAATAATTATATTATTGTGGGTTGAGAACCCTATGTACTCACCAGCTTTCCCAACCTGACCCACTCAGTTTATTTATATCACAGGTGTCGATATGAAGTCACATTACACTGAGAGATTAAGGAGATATAGATCACTACTGATAATGAATGTAAGTTCTGTTTATGCTTATGTTTCTGTATTGACGATGACATCCCAATGTATTAAATGAATAAAAATACATTTCTTCGGAAATGCTTTGATAACGAATTTATCATGTTTCACTGGGAACAAATTCCGCACATTTTTTTTAAAAAGAGGTACTCTGATTTTTATAAAGCATAAACAAAATCGGTATTTTCTGGCCGTGAAAATGGGGATGTCACATTAAATGTTTTAAAAAGTTTTAAATTGGCTTGAATTTTATGGGTGTTACAAACACAACAACCAAGCTTGGGGAGGCTTCCGGGACAACTTCTAACCAAGAACCCAACAAAATTTTCAGCAAAGATGTAACGCTTGGAATTGGTTATGTTCCTAGTTGCCCTTCATAGTTCAAAATTTCAATTTTGACCCCTGTAAGTAGTACGCGAGGCGTACAACAGGTTACATTTGGCGTACTTGCTTAGAAGCTAGTACGCAGGGCGTACCTTAGGTGTACGCTTAGCGTACTAGTGGATGATGGTCGCGAGTCCGAAGCCTCATACACTGGGTGTACGAGGAGTACGCATGGCGTACGAGGGGGGGGGGTAAGAAAACCCTATTTTTCAAGTTGTACCCAAAATACCGCTCTACTCGAATTATCTGAAAATGACATAAAAATGCTAGCAGTATGAGAATTCTGATAAAAAATCTGAGCTGAACATTATTTAAACTGGTGACATGCGAATGTAAATGCTAATAAAAACTACACTAAAAGATGCATAAAATGACATCTATCATACACATCTAAAATCGATTTGCAAGAACTCATGGAGGTGCCCCGACATTCATAATTGATTTTAGATAAAGAACTAGAAAATCGATATACAGGCCTAATAATCATCAAAATGTAAAAAAAAAAAAAAAAAAAAAAAAAAAAAAAAAAAAAAAAAAACTTGTCTTGTCACATACCTCATATCAAAATTCCATGTCTCTAAATGTATTGAACATCATTTTTAGATGAAGAGCTTGATTAATGGGGATAAAAATCAGATAAAATAGTAAAAAGTGAAATCAAACATGTGTCTTTTTGTGTTTTACTTATTGAAATTAGACATGGGCGAGAATAACACATCAATGTATATAAATGTCAAATTGAGGCTCTAATGTCAGCAAAAACCAGGTGTGTATCCATGTGGGTTCCGATGGTAGCAAAAACCCACCACCTTGACTTACACCTTCTAATAATTGCAACATCACTACCCCTTCTCTCATTGCGTGTGTCTGTATAGATTCAACAATTGAGATCTCCATAATGAATAGAAAATAGTTTAAGGATCAACCCTCGTGTATGGATTTTGATTGTCTCTATTGCTGTGTGTCGTTTGTGAGTTTCAACCATTCCCCTTAATTTTAACCGAAGTTGCCCTCGATCAAAAAGATTATTCCCAAACCAAAACCAACCAAGAATTTAACTCAAACCTTTATCTTTTTTTTGTTTGTTATGAAGAACAAACTGAGAAATAAAGAAGATAGTAAAATTGAGTCGATAGACCCCCATGAACACCCACTAATTTGGGTTTAATCAGCAATCCTGTAACGACCCGTCTCCGGTATGATGATTCCTTGGTATTTATTTTGAAGTTGCAAGAGGGACTCGGCGAGTTCATAGCCTGGCTCGCCGAGTAGGGACGGGATTTCGAGCACGTGTTAGCTGGCGACTCGGCGAGTCCATATTCTTGAATCGGCGAGTCTGTCTGTCTGTGAGAAACCCTAAATCCCCGGGTTGCCTACTATTTAAGCCACCTTATAGCCCCCAATCTCGCCTCCTTCACCCTCAGAGAGCTGTGAGAAAACCCTAATTCGTTCTTGAGTGATTTATGTGATCTTGTGTGCATTTGTGAAGGCTTGAAGAAGGAGAAGAAGAAAGGAGCAAGGAGAAGAGTTGTAGAGCAAAGATTCAAGGGAAAACCAGAGTTCTTTGAGGTATTCTTCGGATTTCCTTCCCTTTTATGCTTTAAAACCCCATTAGAACTCTTCTAGATCTAGTTGATGCTTTTCTCAAGCCTTATGTTGATATGGAAGCCCTTTTATGTCGAGATATCCTTAGATCTGTCCATTTAGGAGTTGTAGAGCCCAGATCTATTGCCTTTATGGAGCTATTTTGCATAATAACCATAGATCTACCCTTTTAAGTGCCTTTTTAGCCTTTATCCCCTTTTTCATGTGTTTGTACACGTAAAGTTGGAAACTTTACGTGGTAAATCAGCTTATTGGACCTAGATCTATCATTTGTATGTAATGGATTCAAGCAGAATCGAGTGTAGAATAGTTGCATGGTTGTGACTCGGCGAGTCGGAAGAACGACTCGGCGAGTCGAGTCGCGAGTCCCCGATTTCCTTCTTTTGAGCGGTGTCGAGTGGGACCAGTGAGTAGTGGAGTGGACTCAGCAAGTTCGAGGGTAGACTCAGTAATGGAGGGACTCGGCGAGTTGTTCTTATAACTCGGCGAGTCCAAGGCAATCTCCTTAAGCTCAAGAACAACTCGTCGAGTTGTTCATATGACTCGGCGAGTCGGATGAAGATTGTCTGAGTTCTTGGATCGAGAGGGTACTCATCGAGTAGATGTCATACTCGACGAGTAGCCACGAGTAGGATTGAGAAGTGAGATTAGAGACTCGGCGAGTTGGCGGCCCAACTCGGCGAGTCAGGTCAACTGTGGGTTGACTTTGACCGAGAGTTGACTTTGACCAAGGGTAAAAGAGTCATTTTACCCAGTGCAGTGTTTAGTATTTGATTGAGTGTGTTTATGGACTTGTAGCCGGGGAGATACCGGAGCAGCAGCAGTTAGCCCTCAGAGCCATTCACTTAGCAGCCAGTTCACGAGGTGAGTTTCCTTCCAGTAGGAACGGGTCTAAGGCCACAATGTCGGCCCGTTTAGCTAGCAGTAGTTTTCGGATGTTGATCTGATACAGTAGTTAGTATGTTTGATGCCTTCGTGGCTCAGACATGATTTATGTGTTATGCGTTCCGGGCTACGGCCCGATGTAGTATGCAGTATATGTGAGTTTATGTCGGTTGATATGTTATGATATGCTGTGTTCAGTTAGCTTCGGACTTCGGTCCGATGGAGGGGCAAGGCCCCAGTCAGTTAGCTTTGGACTTCGGTCCGATGAAGGGGCAAGGTCCCAGTCAGTTAGCTTCGGACTTCGGTCCGATGGAGGGGACAAGGTCCCAGACAGTCAGCTTCGGACTTCGGTCCGATGGAGGGGACAAGGTCCCAGTCAGTCAGCTTCGGACTTCGGTCCGATGGAGGGGGCAAGGCCCCAGTCAGTAGCTTCGGACTTCGGTCCGATGTAGGGGACAAGGTCCTCGTCAGTCAGCTTCGGACTTCGGTTCGATGGAGGGGGAAAGGCCCCAGTATGTGCTTGATATGTTACTGTTTGGTATGTGGTAGTTTGGGGGAGCTCACTAAGCTTCGTGCTTACAGTTTCAGTTTTGATTTCAGGTACTTCCGCAAGCAAAGGGAAGAGCTCGGGATGATGGCATCGCACACACCACAACTTCAGCTTTTATCCTGGGAGTTGATCCAGTTTTTGATTTAGATATGATACAGTTTTTCCCTCACAGTGTTTTTATTATGTTTGAGATACATCATGTATGGTTTTATGATATGACACTCAGATTATGGTTTTTAGTTATGTTGAAAAATGAAATTTTTGGGTCGTATTTTTGGGTCGTTTCAAATCCTATTGAGATGAAAACTACCACAATTTATGAAGAAGAAATCAATTTCTACGATGAAGAAGACATGAAAGTGTCACTTTTAAAATCAAACATACCCATACTAATTTCTATGATGGAGACATAGGTCTTACCGACCTCCCCTTATTGCGATGGTTGGAGGTAGAGGTCTTATTGGAGAAGACGACTTCCCCTTGTTACGATTTGGTGGTCGGAAGCGGGAGTTATATGGTTGCAACTCGATTCAAAGGGTCTCAAAACAACTTACTGACTTTTTTAAAAAGTCAAAAAAAAAAAATGTTTGGCAAAAAGAAAAAGACTTTTAAAACAACTTCTCCTTAACCTTTCAAAAAGGAGATTTTAAGATGTTAGAATTTATAATTTTTTTTCTAAATTCCTTGTGACTTTTTGAGTTATAAAAGTCAATATCGCCTTAAATTACTCATAAGCTAAGATAAACATTAAAAAAAACTTATTGATTTATTGATTTTTTTAACAACAAAAATTAATCCAAACATTTTTCTTTTAAAAACTCGTTTTCCTTCCACCATAAGTTAATAAGTTATTTTGTATAAAAATCCTTTTTAGAACACCTTTCAGAGATGTCATTTATTTTTGTTTGAGTAAATGATAATTGAATAAATGATGTATTTCTCATGTTTTATTAGGGATGAGCATCGGAACCGGGTACCCGCTTTTGGAACCAGAACCGCCTCGGAACTGCAGGTTTTGGAACTGGAACCGCCTTAAGCGGATTCAGTTCCGGTTCCTAATGTTATGGAACCGCCTTAAGCGGTTCCGGTTCTGGTTCTCGTTTTTTCGGAACCGTACCCCCTGGGTACCCGCCGGAACCGGTATATATATATATATATATATATATATATATATATATATATATATATATATATATATATATGTTACTTAGACCGGTTTATGATATATTGGTCCGATTTTGTCCGTCTTTGGTCCAAATTGATTTGATTTGGATCGAACTAAATTGCGGTTTTGTCAAAAAATGTTAACAAAATTAATGCGAACGGGTTATCCGCTCCTGGAACCGAAACCGCCGGTTCCGGGACTAGTTCCAAACATTTAAGAACTGCCTAGAGCAGTTCCAGTTCCGGTTCTAACTTTTTAGGAACCGCCAGTTCCGGTTCTTGCTAAATGAGGCGGGTACCCGCCTATGCTCATCCCTATGTTTTATTTTAGACAAGAACAACATCACTTATTTTGTTTTCATGTTAACCTAAAAACAAAAAAGGTAAATGTAATATTATAAAACAATCAGTAATTTCTTACAAAAACTGGATATTTAGGTTAATATGAAACATAATTGAAAATATAAATTTTTTCTACATATAAACAAACTAATACATGTATTTTTTCTGAATTTTGCCTTATAAGTAGAGATCTTGAGATTAAACCTCAGCAACATATTTCACATTTGCCACTCTAATGCTCCAGCGTACCAGCATCAATGACGTATGCCTACTCATAAATGATTATATGACAGAGAGATATAATCATACAAGATTATACATGTTTATACGTATATGCATAATCATAAATGATTATACATATATGTCTGTTTACAGACTGAGTAATCATAAATGATTATTACAGTTAGTCGCAGAAGAGATGGTGGTGACAGAGGTGGCGGTGGTATAAGTAATGGAGGCGACAATGGTGGGGTCGACTAGTGTCAGAGGTGGTGGTAATGGTGGTGGCGGTGGTGGTTACGATGGTGGGGATGGTGGCGGAGGAGAAAGGAACGGGTGGCACTGTGTAATCATTTATGATTACACCAGACCTACCGCGCCGATACGCCGAAGGATTAGAGCGGCAAATGTGAAATACCTCAAGATCTCTATTTTATTTTTAATCTCAACGGTACCTACCTCTCTCTCTCTCTCTCTCTCTATATATATATATATATATATATATATATATATATATATATATATATATATATATATATATATATATATATATATACCTTAATAAGCATTTAGCCACAAATGCTGAATTTTAAGAGGTACAATCCTTAATGCATCATATACAACAACTTTATGCATTCCAGAAAAATAAGATCCATCGAAAAGGGGATAAGATTTTGAATGAGTCAAAGTTTTGATCAAGTGATAAGATTTTGAATGAGTCAAAATGATAAGATTTTGAATGAGTCAAAATGATAAGATTTTGAATGAGTCAAAATGATAAGATTTTGAATGAGTCAAAGTTTATGCATTCTAGAAAAATAAGATCCATTGAAAAAGTGCTAAGATTTTGAATGAGTCAAAGTGATAATATTTTCAATGAATCAAAGTTTTGATAAGTGATAAGATTTTGAATGAGTCAAAGTGATAAGATTTTAAATGAGTCAAAGTTTTGACGAAGTGATAAGATTTTGAATGAGTCAAAGTTTTGACCAAGTATTTCTCATATCCAACTGAATAGGTCTAGCAAACTCCTCATTATATCACCTTATTCTCAGTTAATTATAGCCACCCTCCCTTTCCCTTCATCCAATTTTCAATTTAAAATAGACATTGTTGCTTGAGTTTTGAAAATTTAAAAATATTCTCTCTATAAACATTGTTATCAACATTACTCTTGACATGGGTTTCTTCAAAACTCTATCTCTTCACTTATAATCTTTTTTCCCAACTCAAGTTTTTTATTTTTGTTGCTTAAAATCTCTATGTTTTTTTAGTTGCAGGTTATGGAGGTGGTGCTTAACACCATCGTCAAGCTCAACACACACATACGTATTTCTCTCATCTTTCTATCCACAAACCCTAATCAAAGCCACCATCACCATCTTCACCGCTAACACAACCACAACCACCACTCTCCTCCTTCTATTCCGTAATCGACACCTTCAACACCACACACCACCATCCTTGATTTTATCAGTTACATATTTTTCTAATCTATGTTTTATTTGGATTTCCAGGTCTCCGATGAAGTCTGCACTACCATTACCGCCATCACCACCCTTAATTTGTTCCAGTCACGACCATCCATGTATGATTTCAGATAAGCTTTCAACACCTTCTTTCCTTCTATTTTGTTCACCAGGAGTCCGGAAGCATCCGTGAATTGAGTAAATGATACGGGGGTTGATTCTTCGCTATTTCTTCGAAGTTTAAGGTAAGTCTAGAAGAGATAAACCTCAAAGTCGTTCATCTTTATCCCGTCTCTCTTTGGATTGATCGGTTCATGTTAGTAGTCTGTTTTTATTATTTCTTTTTTCATTTTTGGGTTATATATGATTTGGTTTTATAGATAGAGATAACGATGATCAAGCATAACTCAAGTTTATGATGTTTCCATGAGAAAATATTAAAGCTTTCCGGAGATGTGTTGGTAACCCATAACTCAAACCTTGATCATTTCTTATCTTTTTTCTATAATTTCTTTTAAATCATCCTCTGTTTAGAAATTTTGGTTGGGATGAATGAACAATGATTTAAAGGATTTTGCAGGAGAACTATTACTTTCATATAAGTGTTTTTTCTTTTTTTCTAAGGTTTTTTGTTTTTTAGTGAAATCTATGTTCCATTCTGGTACTTTGAGAAAAGATTTGAAGAATGTATGTTGCTAAGCATTTGGATTCGGATTGCCATCTAGGTAGGCATGAAAATATTTCTAAAACTCTCATTGAAGTAATTTCAAGAGTCAAATGATATTTTGATGAGTGTCCAACCTTGATGTTGCGGCATACTTTGTAAAATTTAGTAAGTTATAGCATTTATTTTCAATTTTTATCTTACTTTAGGATTGTACTTTGAAAAATGTAACCAAAGTTTGCATGATGTATGACAGAATGATAGATGTTGATAGCATGTCTAAGGTTTCTTGCAAAACAATGCCAATTTCAACACTATAACATAATATGCAAGGTGGCAGTACCACAACTCCTAGAATGTCTAATCTCTCTTTGAACCGAATTAATATTTTTTTTTCTAATTTCTGCAGGTTTTTTGACATTCAGATCTCTATTACCTTTTGACTAACTCAGGTGAATGTTTTTCGTTTCAATTTTTCTTCTTTTGATTCTAAAACAAGTTTTTCCTTCCAGTATTGGATTCTTAATCACAACCGACCATGCATTATTCTTTCCATTGTTATTGCTAAAATAAATCAACATACTTCCCAAATATTCCATATGTGTGTTTAAAGCATCCATTATTGACATGTATTGCTAATGACAGGAAAAGACCTTGACAATAGACAATATAAGGGTATTTGTCCTTCCTGATCTGGCAACAAGGCTCTGTTCTTAGCCTATTGCTAAATTGACCCGACCCCACATCTCATTTACACTTTTTGGTTTGTAAAAGTTCCATTTTGGAATACTGGTGGTGTGGTAATTTTGTTCTCTTTAAATATTCTATGTATAATCATTTATTTGCACATTTCCATGATACATATCACTAAAAGTTTACTGAAATTGGTATTAATTTATGTTTTTGTATGCACGTATGAGTTTTGAGGAGTGTAGAATGAGTGGTGGCATGAACCGGTTTATAAAGAACAATTGAGTTGAAGGTAAAATTGTAAAACCATATAGGTAAAGGTGTGTTTTAAAATCACTTGATTTTTAGTTGGGGAAAAAGTATGATTTTCAAGCATTATATTGAAGATATGGTACATTTAGTTGAGGAAGTACCAATTGTAACATTGTAATTTCATTGGTTTGTATCTTTTGACATTTTACTTTTAAAAATAAAAAAATAAAAAGGGTTAATTACAAGATATAGCAATGTACATTTGTTTGTTTATATATTTTGGCACCATGCTTTTTGTTTCTTCCTATTATAGCGTTGTACTTCCAAATCTCAACCAAATTATAGTAAATTGGCCTAAATCCAATATTGGAGTTTGTCTGTTATCTGGTCTCTCTATATAAGTGTGATCTAATATATGTATGTATGATCAACAATTTTCAGATTTACCTATGTATAATTGACTGTAAATTGAAAAGTTTTACGAAAATCGGCAACAAACTGATCGTTTGGTGTCATACCTATTAGTTGATAGAAGAAAAATTATACATTTGTGAATACATTGTATATCTTTCTTTTAGCTACGTGTATTACAATTACAAGAGCAATTGAAAAGATACAGAAGCTTAGACTATGTGCATCATAATGTATTACTCTTTTATCTGGTTAATAATATTAAACTATCAAATATGATTTAATTACTGATATGTCCTTTATGTGTTATTTTCTACCAAATATGAGCTGGAATGATACCTGATCATATAGAATAGTAATTCAACCCTTATTTACTGAAATGGTCCTTGCTGCAACTAGAGATGCACATTTATCGATTTTGTTTTTTAAAACCGATTCGATTTTCTAACACGTTTTTTCTAGATTGGTTTTGGTTTTTGGGTTTTTTTTGAAGTGAAACTGATTTAAAAACCGGTTTTTTCGATAAAAAAATGCTTCAGTTTGGTTATAGTATAAAAACTGTTTATATATATATATATATATATATATATATATATATATATATATATATATATATATACATATGTGGGAAAAGGGAATATACATTACAGCCCCACCTAAGCTTAGGTACTAAACCTCTTGAAAATACATTGTTTTACTATATAAAGATTACGGTTAATGGATTCACGATTAATACTTCAAGATGTAAATTCAAGATCGACACAATAGGGTTTAGGGTTTAGAGTTTAGGATTAGGGTTTAGGGTTTAGGGTTTAGGTTTAGGGTTTAGAGTTTAGGATTTAGGGTTTAGGGTTTAGGTTTATGTTTAGGGTTTAGGGTTTAGGGTTTAGGGTTAAGGTTTAGGGTTAGGGTTTAGGGTTTAGGGTTTAGCTTTAGTGTTTAGGGTTTAAATTTAGGGTTTAGTAATGTTCACTTGGATGAAGTAATAAACGATAATTGAGGAAAGAAAACGGAGATGATAAAACGATAATGAAAGAAAGAAATGTTATGGAGAATGATATATTTACCAAGTGAAACCAAACGGAGTAAATTTAGCATGTTAAAACGACATATTTTAGAGGTTTAGTACCTAAGCTTAGGTGGAGCTGTAATGTATATTCCTTATCACCTATATATATATATATATATATATATATATATATATATATAGGGTTAGGTTATATTGTTTCTAGTAACTATTGTGTGCCAGAATGCACAAATCTGGACCATCGGATGAATAGAATCAACAATCATGATCTGATGGTCTATGATATTACAATAGGGTAGTATGTATCATATAATCACACAATTTTTATCAAAAGGGTATTTTGGACAATTAACTACATTTATAAAAGGAAATTTTCGGATTTTTAGGGATGATTAATTATCCTAATTTACAAAAATCTGAATTTTTTAATTAATTCAATTTCAAATTTTACCGATTTTATTCTATCAGAATATTTTTTGTTAGAATGATACTCTTTCAGAATTTTATTCTAACAGAATATTACTGAAGAAAGACAAAATTCATGAATAAGATGTTCAAATAACAAACATTCTAATATATTCTTATACATCCGAACTTAAATACAAATTCATACATATTTTTACAGACTAAAAGTCTTATACATTTTAATATAGTTATAAAAATTCTAAAAGAATATAAACAAAAATGAATAACATTCTTAAAAAAAATAACAACATTCCGCTAGAATACTATCGTGTGCCATGTTTGCTTCTTGAATTCTGAAAGAATATTGCTGTTTTTGGATGTTGAATCTTGAAATTCTAAAAGAATATTGTTGTTTTTCTTCATTCTTTGAGAATGAAGTATCATATATCTTTTTTTCATAAGTTTCCTCATCATTTCTGCATCATCCTAACAACTGCACCTTAAACATGCAAATAATTAATTGCAATTCTTTCAGAATACAACAAAAATATTCTTACAGAATAAACTATTCTTGCAGAATGGTTTTAAATATTCTAAACAGGAATAGAAGTAATTTAATAGGATACCTATAATCAACATGAACATAAGTGGAATTATCATAAGTTCACCTTGATGTGAACCAATGACATGAATCCATGTATCTTTCAGAATGTATCTCTACATTTGTTTATTTCTTTCTCTTTCCAACAATCCAATAAATTAAAAGAAGTTCATACAACTGTGATTTAAAAAATGAAACAACATGGATGAAAAACTTGAAATTGAAATATATACATATATGTATGGGTTTAGATCAATTTCATCCACGTACATGCCCTTTTGATAACGAAATCTTTCTAGCACTTCAGGATACCCACTTCAACAAAGGTTTTGTATTCAAAACCGATAAACACTCTTTTCACTCCGACTGAAAGCGATTCCAACAACAATATCAGTGGTGTTGTTAGTGGGTTTGTTGCCAAGAAATAACCATAATCACCTAAATCGAATCGTGGCACAAACTGAGTTCTCCTATCAACGGCCAAACCCAAATCCAATAAACGGGAACATCAGGGCATAAAGTGATCACCTGGAAATTTGAAAAACCAAGAGGAAGAAAGCAGCATATCATCAAACAGATCACGATCACAAAATGATCGGGTTTAAAACAAATCCAGTTGTGAGAATACCTCGGTATAAGCATCGATGGCGGCTCCCAACCGATTCTTCTTGAAATAGAGATTTCCATCTTGCTTAAGTTGTTCTGCTTGCACGGCTGCCGAACTCACGCCCTTCGCCATTACCGATCCTTCTGTGAGTGTAATTTTCTCTCCCTCCGAATCCTTGATTAAAGAAACGGATCATAAAGGGTGAGAAGAGAGAGCAAGAGAAAAAAAAGAGAATGGATTAGGGTTACTAAGATGAAACAATGATTTAAAAAGGATATATGTGATATTAATTTAATGATTTTCCAAATATACAACATTTACTTTTGGTTTATAAAGGTAAAATGACTAAGCTACCCCTTATTATTTAATTAATGATTTCTTTTTTCCTAAATTCTAATTGGAGCATTTAGGCACACAATATTTGCTATAAACATTTGAACCTATCTCTTTCTCTCTTTCTCTCTCTCTCTCTCTCTCTCTCTCTATATATATATATATATATATATATATATATATATATATATATATATATATACAAACCTATTACTAACCAGTGATTTGGTTATAAACTAACATGTTTTGGAAAAACATGTTCTCAAAAACCGTTTTGGATTTTTTTTTTTGTCGATTAAAAAAATGGTTTGAATGTACACTTCCAGCTTAACAAAGTCACATTCTTGAAATAACATTGGACACTCATATTATAACAAGGTTTGGATAGTCTGTGTTATATTTGCTAACATTTATGGTATAAAGTTTCATTTGTTTATAATACCACTATAAAAAATATTTAGCTTTTTAACAACACAAAATAATTATTTTGACATAAAATTGAACATATAACTTGATCACTTTTTTACTAATTTGTCGAAAAATAAATATTTAAGTGGACCACTTTTAGACTAATTTGACAACAAAAAATTACTAGATGGACAACAAAAATTACCAGCTGACAGCAAAAGTTACCGCTTTTCCAATTTAATACTAGGAAACACTTAAAATGATTTTTTGAAGGAAAAAAATAGTTGGTGTCTTCAACGAAGAGGGCGTAGTGGTTTCAATAGTTAAATCAAGTCATAGTGGTTTTTATGGATTTGACCTTAGATTTTTTCGGAAAGTCACTTTAACGAAGTTTCCGTTTTTCATTCCCACATAATTATATCTTCATTCATTATTTTGTTGATTTCTTCTCCAAACATTTACAATTTTTATTTTTATCAAATTGATTAACAAAAAATCAATAATTAAAAATACATACATAAAAGATTGTCTCGGTTCGGTTCTTCAATCCTAAAGGAAACAAGAAAATGGCTTGGTAGCCAACACATGAGTACATTCATATGTTTTTCTGATTCGTACGTTTTAAGCATCTCCATTACGTATGTTGCAATTCTGTTAATAATTTGTCTTGTCACTGTATTGATGGGTATCACAATATTGCATATAAATTGTTCACATAATCCCCCATGCAAACTGTAATCACTGAAACAAAATATTCGCCGAAATAAAACTAATAGCTTCGACAGATTCTGGACCAATCATTTTATTTATTTTAAGAAAATAATTAATGCATATTACATGTTGAAGATATAATATGTATTAATTACATCTTCAGCATTTAATATGCATTAATTACTTTCTTAAAATAACTAAAATGATTGGTCCAGAATCAATCATACATGCGCACAATAGATAGTGAAAACATTTGAACCTAACTCTCTCTCTCTCTCTCTCTCTCTCTATATATATATATATATATATATATATATATATATATATATATATATATATATATATATATATATATATATATATATATATATATATATATATATATATATATATATATAATGATTTTTACATTTTGGGACAATATCTCTTCCTCTTCAATAATAGTCTTCACCCTTTTCGAGTCTTCCGCACAGTCATATCTAGCCGTCGACGTGAGTCCGAGTAAAGCAATGGGAATACAGGTAAGGATATCTTTTTCTCGCCTTGCTGTCGAAGGCTTTGATTTTCCTTGATGAACTCTCGGTAAATATACGAGAAGATTTTGTTTAGTGTTTGAGATGCAGAGGCTCTTTTTCCTATACTTCCTAAACCTTTGGGATCTAGTGAAAATTTTCTAAAACATAAAACCAGAATACAATTTTATCATGTTTATCAAGTAATCTTGCAGCTCTGTTCATACCAAAAATTGAACCATTGAGTTCGTCATACTTTAGGTCTAGATTTTTGATTTTTTATATCAATTTAGTGTAATTCTGTTTTTTAGTTGATCTTAAACTCTAGTTTGAATATTAGAATTCAGATTTCGTTTACTTTCACGAATGTGCTACTCATCTGTCTCCTATTGATTGATTTAGGTATAGGATTCTTCTTACAAGTTAGGGTTTCAATTGGATGCATAATCATGACCTCAATTAAGTCCTTGATCCCAAAATCTTCTCATCGGGTGTATGCAAGGAACAGATTTTTGAATCAAGCTCAAGCAACTGCAAGACCGTGTTTTACTTGCATAGGCCGAGACTACTCAACAACCCGAAGAACCACAAGCAACAATGTCGACATAATCTCATCCAAATCATCAAACCTGCACCTTTGGAGCACTTCTCCTCTTCTAGTAACTACACATCTCTTGAATCATCGTCTATACTCATCATCCACAAGTAAAGATGTATCTGCTTCAAGTTCTACTGGATCAGGAATCAACGATACCAGTGGAATCGATGGAAATGATTTGCTTCATAAAGCGAAGGAGGTTTGGGCCTCAAGTGTAAATGTTGCATCCCAAACTGGTGAAAAGGCAAAAGAAGCTTTAGATGAAGTGACTCCTCATGTAGAACAATTACTCAATACCTATCCATATCTTCGTGATGTTGTTGTTCCTGTTAGTGGCACCATAATGGGAACCATTTTAGCATGGGCAATCTTGCCAAGGATATTTAGAAGGTTCCATAAGTACTCAACAGAAGGGTCAAGTACAATCTTACCAGTAGGATCACTGTGGGGTGCAGTACCTTATGAGAAAAGTTTTTGGGGTGCATTAGAGTCTCCAGTCAAATCTCTCATAACCTTCATGGCATTTTCTCAAATGTCAGTAACTTTTTTTTTTTTTGCTTACTTGTATAAATTAATTTTTTTAACTTTAATATTAATAATATATCAATATATAATGTTAATTTGTGGTTTATAGAGGCGTAATGGTGGCACCAACAACAATTGCATCACAGTATATCGCACCTGTGTGGAGGGGTGCTGTTATCATTTGTTTGGTGTGGTTTTTGCATAGATGGAAAACAAGTGTGATAACACGTGCTTTGGTTATGAAGACTGTTGTGGGTGTTGACCGAGATAAGCTGTTGACTTTGGACAAAATCTCTTCTGTTGGGTTGTTTGTTCTTGGTGGTATGGCTTTAGCTGAAGCCTGTGGGGTGGCTGTGCAATCTATTTTAACAGTTGGAGGAATTGGAGGTTAGTATTTTTTTTTTTTTTAAATAATACAGCGCCTAATAAATTGTTCAAAACATGTATTTGAAAAGTAATACTTGTTATTTTATATCTTTGTAGGGGTTGCAACTGCTTTTGCAGCTAAAGACATTCTTGGGAATGTCCTAAGTGGGTTGTCTGTACAACTTTCACAACCCTTTTCAATTGGAGATACGATAAAAGTAATTAAATAAAAATTTTATGTTATTTATTTTATGAATTTGTTATTATGTTATTTATTTTAATTTTTATTTGGTTGCAGGCTGGATCTGTGGAAGGTCAAGTTATGGAGATGGGACTCACAACCACCTCATTGCTTAGTGCAGAAAAGTTTCCTATAGTAGTTCCGAATTCCTTGTTTTCAAGTCAGGTGAGCATTAGTTCATTCATCTCTATCTTTGAATGTTTAATTTTGTAAAATTTTTTTTTTTTGGTTTTTGGTAGGCAATTGTGAACAAATCACGGGCTGGATGGCGTGTAATGGTGTCCAAGATTCCTGTTCAAATTGATGAGTATGAAAAGATCCCTGCCATATCAGAGGAAATAAAGAACATGATGAAATTAAATTTGAATGTTTTCTTGGAAAAAGAGCAGCCGTATTGTTATTTGTCTCGAGTGGAAAGATCTTTTGTGGAGCTTACTCTTGGATGCAATCTAAAACAGATGGTATGTGTACAAATATAAACAAATCATCCTTGCATTTAACTCTTTTATGAATTGTATGCTATTCACTGCAATAATGTAACCTTAATATTTAACTTACAACAATATGCTATTAAGTTGATGTAATATTTTCTTTTGGTTTTTGAAGCTAACGTCTTGTCTGATTGTGTAGAGTAAAGACAAGTTATTTTCAACAGAGCAGGATCTTCTTCTGCAGTCAATTCAGATAATCAGAAAGCATGGTGCCTCATTGGCTAACACATAGTGATTTCTCTGAATCTTCAAAGGAATACTTTAATTTAAGAGTTTGTTCCTTTTTCCTCTCTGGAGGAACCCAAATACTAAAGAGATTCGTTCCATGTACATCCGCGTTTGGTTTGATAACATTCCTTTTTGCTTATATTTTTATGTATAGGGTTGACGTTTTGATGACAAGAAAATACTATACTTTTGTTTTGTAACCCATTCCATTATTATCTTGATACTCAAATGGGGTTTTAGATGTGTCTTCAATCACCCTTGCAAATTATGGTAATGTCACCCATAATTCCAACAAATGAAAGATCATATATATGAAATGTCATGTGGGTGTGTGTAGACTTGACAAAACTTGGCACAACACGACAACCCGATACAAAATTAGCGGGTTTGGGTAAGAAATTTCGACACGGTTATGTAAACAGATGGACACGACACAACACGATAATTAAATGAGTAGGGTTAGGGTCAAGACTTTCAACTCGAAGATGACTCGAATATGACCCGTTTAATTATATATATTTTTATAAATTTCATATTTTTATAAATATTTTAAATATCATACATTTGTAGTAGCCCAAACTCAAGAATTAAAAGTAAAATTCAAACTTTCAAAGTGACTTAATTTTACTCTCTTTCACTACCTATCTCATTTGTTTTCCAAACTCTTTCCGTTTTGCTTTTAAAACTTACCATAATTTTTTTTCCATTCCACCTCCCAACTCAAGCATTTCGCTTTTTCATTTTTTTTTTCTCCATGACTCTTACTTTTCAATCTTTTTCAACCCTACGTGACATAACATATTTATAAGGTTTAAACCTTAACCCGAATCTCGACATAAAAATAAACGGGTTGATACGACACGATAATTAAATGAGTCGGGTTAGAGTCAAACACTCTCAACCCATTTAATGTCTTGACACGTAACGGACACAACACGACACGACACGTTTGCCAGGTCTAGGCGTGCGACTCTATTTCTTACTTTCTTTTGGCATAATATGGTCATTAATTTTATTTCTTTATTATTATTACTAGATGTGTGAGACCCGTGTATTACAAAGTTTTTTTTAAATAATATATATTGGTGAGCATTACATGCTTTTTTAGTAATATTTTTACATAAAGACAAAAATCTATAATAAATAAATTAACTATTTTAATATATAAACAAATAAATAAAAACACACGTATTCATAAAATGATGATGACAATAATGTTGTAAACATTAAACATTAATTAATTAAAACTTGGTAAATATATAAAAACAAAATGATGAATAAATATGTAAGTTAATGTTTAATAATGAAAAAAACTATTGATATAATAAAATAATATGTTTAAAATATGTATGTAGTAAATTAATTAAGCTTGTGTATTTTTACATGTTCAATCTTACTCTTCTTCTTAATTTTTTCCAAAACATAAATAATGTCAACATTATCTGTTAACTTGGAAATGTTGTAAGTACGACCAAATCTTGCAAAATTAAAGGTCTTTACAACAATCTTGAAAACCATTTTTTTTATCGAGCATGGCCTTCAACTCAATAGGAAACTCACTTGTATTCCGAACTAAAAAATAGTAAATAACAACAATTAAATAAATGTATAAAAAGTAAGTTTTATTAGCAATATGTTATTGGCTATAAAATGAATATATACCCTTTCATATCTTGATAATAAATCACCAACAGATATTTTCAGAATATTTCTAATTTAACGATCAAACATTGTAAGACCGACAACTCTAACTAAACTTTGAACTCGAACTTTGATCATAAAACTTAAAAATAAAACATATAAAATATTAAAAGGTAAAAATAAAAATATTTTTTTTCCAAGTACCATTGTTTTTTTTCATGATAAGATGTGACTTGTTGGTTTTAACTTTAAGCAGGAAACGAGAATTTCTGAAGGTTGAAAGATCATAGACATGGGATAACTTAGATAGACCAATGTCAAGATCAATAGCATGGTTCAGATGATCGATCCAAAAAAGAATCATCCAAATCCCTACCATAGCCTGGATATAGGAGAATTGGGTGACCTTAAAAAATTTGGAGATGATACCAGAAAAAGGGTACATCAAACCTAGAGAAAAAGGGTACTCCAGGAAGAAAATCCAAGTGGGGGAGATGAAGTCTAGCTGATCGAAAGACTTAAAAGTAGCATCAAAAGGAAAATCCCCATTTGATTTCAGGGATTCAATGTCTTCGTTATCAAAAGAACAAGTCTCATCATAAGACATAATCTTTTGATCGATGAAATCATCGTCGGGAAGAGCGATGATGCTAGCATGAAAACGAAACACTTTCTTGCCCATGATCAACGGAAAAGAAAAATCAGAAGAAATGAGCAAGAGCTTTACCATTAGGATAATCGATAGCGTATGAAAAAGAGCTATAAGAAGTAAAGAGGAATCGGGAACCTAAATGCCCTATTTATGCGAAGATCACAGAAGAAAGAGAAACAATTTGACAAATAATTATGCCTACATTAACGGATATAGTTCTATTCGTTAGAATTCAAATTTTTTTATCCGTTAGGATTGCGGAATCCCTATGTTCATTTTTGTTTTAATTATATGATAAAATTATACACTTTCAAATATTAGGAATTAATCCAAAATATTTTGTAGGTATAATTTTGTGACACCCAAAAATTCAAGCCAATTTAAACTTTTAAAACATTTTCGTCCATTAGGTCATTACATAGTTTGTTTTCAAAATACAGTTATCAAAGTATCCTAGTATCAAATCATAAAAGTCGTAAAAGCGAGAGGAGCGGTACGATCAAACCTTCGCCTTCCCGCGATCACCAGAGGTACCTGAAACAACAACTTAAACTGTAAGCTTGAAGCTTACTGATCTATCCCCCAAAATACCAACCACATAACCATGCCATATAAATATATAACTAAACAACAAGCATAATGAGCCTTCAGCCTGACTGGTCCGCCTCGCAGGCCTTCAGTCTATCTGGACCGCTCTCCGAGCCTTCGGCACGTCTGGACCGCCTAGCGGGGCCTTCAGCCTATCCAGACCGCTCGCCGGGCCTTCGGTCTGACTAACATACCCTCTTGGGTTTTGTAGACTATCCGGGCCTCCCTGGGTATGTTGGCCTTCAGCACAAAGCAGGACCGCCTAAACCCAACACCCAAATCAAACAACG
Source organism: Lactuca sativa (assembly GCF_002870075.4). NCBI lineage: Eukaryota > Viridiplantae > Streptophyta > Magnoliopsida > Asterales > Asteraceae > Lactuca > Lactuca sativa. The sequence continues at coordinate 67,922,956 of NC_056626.2, read as the reverse complement.
TGTGCACATACATTCATAGGCTATCATCATAACAGACAAACCGATCTAACAGATAAAATAGCATAACAACGTCCTAAACCAGGACACCGACCTACCGAGGTCATATCATAGCATAATCCTATAACTAGGATATCGACCGAACCCAATCACTAAGCATAAGCATATCACCATCCTAACTAACAAGATGCGAAACAATGCACATATTATATAATAATCAAAATACAAATCCATAAGGCCGGCCTTGGTGCCTTAGACTCTATTGATATGGTGAGGATAACTCACCATGCAACTGACGTCTGAAACTAGAAAGCTCAACTCTTGGATCACCAACGTGAACTCCACCACCTATAGTTACCGTAAAACCTTTTTCATAAATCTCCGAATTACCAGAATACCTGCAGAAGTCAACTGGTCAACCCTTAGTCCATGTTGACTCGACTCGTCGAGTGCAATTCACCGACTCGTCGAGTCATTCCTGAACTCGAGAAGTTGTGAAATCCTTGATTGGCTCGTCGAGTTCCCCTTTAACTCGTCGAGTTCATATGTGTCCAAGAATTGGGAGAAACCTTAGCCGACTCGCCGAGTCTTCGAACGACTCGCCGAGTTCAAGGCAATCTTCAACGGACTCGCCGAGTTGTTCATCAACTCGTCGAGTTCATGACCATCTTTTTCCATGCAGATGCTTTTTAAGCCATGGCAAGGTTCCAGATTACAGATCCAAGCTTCTAAGGCACGTTTATCACATAAAGTTGCAAACTTATGCACATGCAAGGCTCTAAAGGCCCTAAATGACCAATTTAAGCTTCCAATGGAGCTTTACACCTTGGGAAAGTCTCATCCTTGCACAATCTGGAAACTTTATGGACTAAGAAGCCCAAGGGAGCTCAGTTCTGAAGTTACAACTTCAGATCTTAACTTGCACACAAGAAAAGCTTCCAATCATACCATGAAAACCCTAGGATTTGTCCAAAGAGGGGATCTAGAATGAAATGAAGTCAGGGTATGATTTATACCTTCCAAAAGATGCCCACTAAGGTAGATTTTAGATCCCACAAGCTCCTTGCTTTTGAATACTTGCTCTCCAAGCTCCTTTCTCCACAAAATCCTCTTCCAAGCTCAAAAATACACAAATGGAACACACACTCGATTAGGGTTTGAGAAGGAAAAGAAGCAGTAAAGGGGAGGTTGGGGGAGGCCAATGATCCTTTAAATAGAGTGCAAAACCCTGAGATTTATGGTTTCATTTGCCAGCTCCTACTCGTCGAGTAGGTTATTAAAATACGTGGACTAACCCACTGCTACTCGATGGGTAGGGCAATCAACTCGTCGAGTAGCCCTTGAAATCAAGAAACTCACACATTAAATCAATACCTGAGAAACGGGGCGTTACAATTCTCCCCCACTTGAACTAGACTTCGTCTGCTGCAGCGAATAACTCCGGGTAATGCTCCCGCATTTCAGCCTCCGGCTCCCACGTCCACTCGGACCCCCTCAGATGCTCCCATTGTACCTTCACCAAAGGTATCTCCTTATTTCTTATAATCTTCATCTTTTTCTCCAGTATGGCCACATGCCTCTCTACGTAATTTAGGCGTTCATCAACTTGAATATCATCCAGCGGCACCACCTCCTCTTGATCCATAATGCACTTTCGCAGCTGCAAAACGTGGAAGATGTTGTGTATCCGACTAAGCCCCTCCGGCAGCTCTATCCTGTAAGCTACCTTGCTAACCCTGGCAATGATCCTGAACGGCCCAATATAATGGGGACCCAATTTTTCCCTCTTCCTGAAGCGAATCACACCCTTCCACGACGAGACCTTCAGGAGTACCATGTCATCGACCTGAAACTCTAACTCGGAGCGGCGCCGGTCGACGTGTAACAGCCCGGAATTTCAGGTATTTCTTCAAATTATTTTTGGGGAACATTTAGGAGGGGACTCGGCGAGTTGGTGCACGACTCGCCGAGTAGGGCCATGGTCTTGGTCGCAGACGCGCGACTGGACTCGACGAGTCCAATAAGGGACTCGGCGAGTCGACGCTGTTTCAGTTGAACCCTAGCCGTTTCATTTCTGATCGTATATAACGATCTTATGGCCGTCATGTCGCGTCTTTTGGCCGGTTGAAGATCCCCTGGGAGTGTGTGAGCATCTGAAGCAAGAGAGAGGACTTGAGAAGGCTTGAAGAGATTGTTAGACAAGGAGGAGCAAGGTGGTGATCAAAGGAATCGAGTACTTGAGGTTTGGAGACACAGGGAACACGTTTCCAGGTAATCTTCGGATCGAAATCTGTAACTTTTACGTTGTATGCGAGTTTAGGGTTTAGGAAACCCAATTAAGGGTTAGTTGGATTATATTGTTGTTATAAGTGTTAAAAACCCCTGTAATAGTATATGTGAAAGTCCAGGAAGCCCTATATCTATATACTTCGAAATCATGCGAAATACAGGAGGCAGCGGATTGACTGCATGGCGAGGACTCGCCGAGTCCAATGATCAGACTCGGCGAGTAGCTTGAAGATTCACTGGAACTCGCCGAGTTGTTCTTCAGACTCGGCGAGTAGCTTGAAGGTTCACTAGGACTCGTCGAGTTGTTCTTCAGACTCGGCGAGTAGCTTGAAGATCTACTGGAACTCGTCGAGTCGTTCTTCAGACTCGGCGAGTGGTGTCAGGATGTCTATACTCGTCGAGTTACCCTTTGCACTCGACGAGTCCGGTCAAGATTGACCGTTGACCTGTATATATCTTAGAGGGGTCAGTTGTCTTGTTTGATAAGATCATTAACTAGGGCTGTGGTATTATAGGGAACCTGCGGACTAGCGGATTGTGTGCGAGTAGCTCGAAGAGGTTATAGCCTGCGTACTACGAGGTGAGTCTTCTCACTATACTTCACCCGGAAGGGTTTGACTGTTAGACCGGAAGGTCGTGTGTGTTATATTCATGCTATGTCAAGAGAGGTAGATGCTTTATATGTGATGTGTGCTTATATGCGATATATATTATGTGGACCGAAAGGTCCGGGCCGGAAGGCAATGTTATGTGGATCGAAAGATCCGGGCCGGAAGGCAATGTTATGTGGATCGAAAGATCCGGGCCGGAAGGCAATGTTATGTGGATCGAAAGATCCGGGCCGGAAGGCGTATGTGGGTAAGTCGTATACTGGGGAACTCACTAAGCATTTATGCTTACTAGTTGTTTATGTTTTTCAGGTACTAGTGATGACCGTGGAAAGGCGCCGGCGTGACACGTACACACTGCCACTGTTGAAGATCCTGGAGATTTATTATTTATATTTTGAAATAAACTTGGAATAAACCCTTTTGTCGAATAATGATGTTTTGTTTTAACGAAAAATTTATTTGAAAATTTGAGCTGTTACAATTGGTATCAGAGCCTTGGTTTGAGGGATTCGGGGGTACTTTTGGGTGCAACTGAACTCAGACCGGGGATTTGAGGAAAAAACTTTTTCTTAAAAATGATAAGGACGTAACATTTTATAAAGGGCAAGGCGGTAAAAACAAGGGTGGAACAGTGTGTACGAGCAGCCAGCGTCCGAACGGTAAAGATCCCCAGAATACCTTACGATGTTATGTTATGCACTGAATTATGAATTGTTATGCATGCTAGAAGACTAGGTATACATGATAGGAATAGAATTGCCTGTTTTGTGATGCCTTAGTCTAGGGAGATTGCTTATATGAGATATTTGGTAGCGTGCAAGTAAATAGTGCATACTAGAAGTAGAGTACTCGTTATTCGGGATTTGGGGAGGAAGATTTGGGACGAATACTGATACGGTGTGGTCGGTAGTATTGGGCCCGTACTATCGAAGGCACCGGATCAGTGGAAGACTCAAATAAGAATCCCTGGAAATCGGAGACTGGGTAGGGCGCGTATCGAGTACAATTGTACTTGGTGGAGTCTCTGATGATTTTATGTTGTATTTCAGAGACATCATGGTTATCACACGCAATGGGGCGAGTTCGAGCGGTGCGAGTGACGAGGAGATTCGTCAGATTATTCAGGAAGAGGTAGCTGCGGCGGTCCGGGCTGAGATCCCGGAGATGTTTGGGTCTATTAAGACCACGTTGATGGAGGAGTTTGAGGAGCGGTGCGCCGCAATTTCTGAAGCTGCAGTTGCTGCCGCTACCGCAGCGGTGGCTGCTGCCAGGCCGCAAGGGGGTGATTCATTACTATTCAGGGAATTCAGCAACACGAAACCCCCTGAATTTGATGGGACGCAGGATCCGATTGCAGCTATGAGGTGGATCGCCGACATCGAGGGGTGTTTCTATACTTGCTCATGCCCGGAGCACTTGAGGGTACGGTTCGCCTTGAACCAGCTCCGTCTGGGAGCGAAGGATTGGTGGAAGTTCGTGACAGCGAACTTCACTCAGGCAGAGATTTCGGCGGTGACATGGGAGAGGTTTACAGAGATGTTCAGGGATGAGTACGTTCCCCCGGTAGAGAGGGAGCGATTGATTCAGGAGTTCTTGACCCTTAAGCAGGGTACTGATTCCGTGGCGGTGATCACACGGAAGTTTCATGAGAGGGCAATGTTCTGCCCCGAGCTGGTATCTACGGAGCAGTCGCGAATGAGCCGCTATTTGGGTGTTTTGAAGAGGGAGATTCGGGAGTTTGTGTCAAACTCCACCTATCGTACTTTCACTGAGCTTCAGGCGAACGCCAGGAAGCGCGAGATTGAGTTGGAGACTCAAGCGAGGGAGGAGGCTGAGTCTCGGCAGGTGGATCGACGGCCGGCCCAGTCTCAGCCGGCAGCCAAGCGGACTAAGTTCGCTGATTCGAGGATGGGAGGTTCGAAGGGTCGCACTTGCGCGAAGTGTGGCAAGAGTCACGAGGGGGCGTGTCGAGCTAGTGGTTGCTACAAGTGTGGCAAGGACGGACATATTGCCAGGGATTGCCCTAAGGGGTTTATGGTTTGCTTTCACTGCAACCAGACAGGCCATCGGAAGGCCGAGTGCCCGCAACTTCGTCAGGGAGCTACACCTACTACCCGGACTACTGAGACCCGACCGGCGAAGGTCGAGGCCCCGAGGGCTCGCGGGAGAGCCTTTCAGCTGACTGCGGAGGAGGTCCGCGCTGCGCCCGATGTTGTGGCAGGTATGTTATCTTTCATGTATTTAATTAAAGGTCGAAATGTTATGCTTATGTTAATATATGTGTAGGTACTTTCCTTGTGAACTCTATGCCTGCTCTAGTATTATTTGATTCGGGTGCGAGTAGATCGTTTGTATCGTTAGCTTTTAGTCAGCACATCGGCATTAGTCGTGAGCCGTTAAGTCGGCCTTTGAGCGTTTCCATTGCGGCTGAGAGGGTGATTTGTGCTACGGAGGTTTTTCGGGGATGTGTGCTAGAGATCTTCGGGGTCGCATTTCCGATTGACCTAATTCCTATTGCGATGGGTGATGTCTGTGTCATTGTAGGCATGGACTGGTTGAGCCGATTCAGCGCTGTCATCGACTGCGAGCGTCAGTTGGTGACTATACGAGACCCTAGTGGGGGAGTTCTTACGGTGTACGGTGAGGGTACCCGTTCGAGATTAGCTTTTTGTTCGGCTGCTAGGGCGAGGCAATGCCTACAGCGGGGATGTAACGGTTTTGTGGCGTATGTGATGGATACGCGGGAGAGTTCCGAGAGATCGAAGACATTGAAGGAGGTTCCAGTGGTGCGCGAGTTTCCAGATGTTTTCCCCGAGGATTTGCCGGGAATACCTCCTGCGAGGCAAGTGGAGTTTGGTATCGACCTAGTTCCAGGGGCGGCGCCTATTGCGAAGGTGCCTTATCGTCTTGCACCTCCAGAGATGCAAGAATTGTCCTCGCAACTTCAAGAGTTGTTGGGGAAGGGATTTATTCGGCCGAGTAGCTCGCCGTGGGGAGCACCGATTCTGTTCGTCAAGAAGAAGGATGGTTCACACCGGATGTGTATCGATTACCGGGAACTGAACAAGGTGACAGTTAAGAACCGCTATCCGTTACCAAGAATCGATGATCTATTCGATCAGTTGCAAGGGGCATCTTGGTTTTCCAAGATTGATTTGAGATCAGGGTACCATCAGGTAAGGGTGCGGGATGAGGACGTCCAGAAGACAGCCTTTAGGACGCGGTATGGGCATTACGAGTTCGTGGTGATGCCTTTTGGGCTCACCAATGCCCCAGCAGTGTTCATGGATCTCATGAACAGGGTGTGCAGGCCGATGCTGGATCGGTCTGTGATTGTATTCATCGACGACATTCTGGTGTATTCGCGGTCTAGGGAGCAGCATGAGGGACATTTGAGGGAGGTCCTTGAGGTACTGAGGTCGGAGAAGCTATATGCAAAATTCTCCAAATGTGACTTCTGGTTACGGGAGGTTCAATTTCTGGGGCACGTTGTAAATCAGGCAGGGATATTGGTCGATCCGGCCAAGGTGGAGGCGGTGATGAGATGGGAGGCACCAAAGTCACCTTCGGAGATCAGGAGTTTCCTTGGGTTGGCAGGGTACTATCGAAGGTTCATTAGGGACTTCTCCAAGATCGCAGTGCCACTTACCAAATTGACCCGAAAGGGTGTTACATTCTCATGGGGACCCGAGCAGCAGACTTCCTTCGAGACACTTCGTCAGAGACTGTGCGAAGCACCAGTATTAGCCCTTCCTGAAGGGATGGAGGACTTCGTCGTATATTGCGACGCATCGATTTCAGGACTGGGTGCAGTGTTGATGCAGAGGGGCCATGTGATAGCCTATGCATCGAGGCAGCTGAAGCCTCACGAAGCGAGATATCCCACGCATGACTTAGAGTTGGGGGCAGTAGTGTTCGCCCTCAAAATTTGGCGTCACTACCTGTACGGGGTTTGTTGTACCATATACACGGACCATAAGAGTTTGAAGTATTTGATGGATCAACCCAACCTAAACATGCGTCAGAGGAGATGGTTAGACGTGGTTAAGGATTATGACTGTGAGATCCTATACCACCCAGGCAAGGCTAATGTGGTAGCCGATGCATTGAGTCGTAGGGCGGAGGGTACTCCATTGCGGGACGTATGTTTGAGATTGACGGTGGTGACTCCGGTATTAGATACTATTCGTGGGGCACAGGCCGAGGTTGTGAAGTCTGGGATGCAGAAACAGGAGCGGGTCGTCGGGTTAATTTCAGAGTTCGTTACGGATGGGCGGGGACTTCTGACATTTCAGGGTCGGATCTGGGTGCCATTCGTGGGCGGTACGCGTGTCATTTTGATGGAGGAGGCACATAGATCGAAATTCTCGATCCATCCCGGTGCTACGAAAATGTATCTGGATTTGAAAAAGGAGTACTGGTGGCCTTGCATGAAGAGAGACGTGGCTTGGTTCGTGGAGAGGTGTTTGACCTGCTGTAAAGTTAAGGCCGAGCACCAGAGACCGCACGGTAAGTTGCAACCCTTGGAGATCCCTGAGTGGAAGTGGGATCAGATCACGATGGATTTCATCACCAAATTGCCGAAAACTGCCAGGGGAGTCGATGCGATTTGGGTGATTGTGGATAGACTAACAAAGAGTGCACATTTCCTTGCCATTAGTGAAAGTTCATCAGCAGAGAAGTTGGCGGAGTTGTACGTGAGAGAGATAGTATCTCGGCATGGAGTGCCGACCTCGATCGTTTCGGACCGCGATGTGCGTTTCACTTCCAGGTTCTGGAAGAAATTCCATGAGGAGTTGGGTACTAAACTGCATTTTAGTACCGCATACCATCCCCAGACCGACGGTCAAAGCGAGCGGACGATCCAGACACTGGAAGATATGCTTAGAGCGTGTGTGCTAGACTTCGGGGGTAGCTGGGATGCGCATCTGCCGCTGGCTGAATTTTCCTACAACAACAGCCATCATTCGAGCATTGGTATGCCACCTTTTGAGTTGTTGTATGGTAGGAGGTGTCGGACTCCCATTTGCTGGGGAGAAGTGGGACAGAGAGTGATGGGCAGTACAGAGATCGTACTTCAAACGACTGAACAGATCCAACGGGTGAGGCAGAGGTTATTGACCGCCCAGAGCCGACAGAAGAGTTATGCGGACAGACGCCGGTCCGAGCTCGAATTCCAGGTCGGCGACTTCGTTCTCCTAAAGGTTTCTCCTTGGAAAGGGGTGATTCGGTTCAGGAAGAGGGGCAAATTGGGGCCCCGGTTCATAGGTCCATTTCGGGTAATTGCAAGGGTAGGTCGGGTAGCTTATCGGTTGGAGTTGCCAGCGGAGCTGAATCAGATTCACAATACCTTCCACGTATCACAGCTGAGGAAGTGTATAGCCGATGAGGCAGCAGTGGTTCCGCTAGAAGATATCCAGGTAGATGCGAGTCTGAATTACGCCGAGAGACCAGTAGCTATCAGGGATCGGAAGATCAAGGTTCTACGGAACAAGGAAATACCTCTGGTGTTGGTTCAGTGGCAACATCGGAAGGGATCGGAGATGACTTGGGAGCCGGAAAGAGAAATGCGGGAGCAACATCCGGAGTTACTCGCAGAATGAGAGACTTCGAGGGCGAAGTCTAGTTCTAGTGGGGGAGAGTTGTAACAGCCCGGAATTTCAGGTATTTCTTCAAATTATTTTTGGGGAACATTTAGGAGGGGACTCGGCGAGTTGGTGCACGACTCGCCGAGTAGGGCCATGGTCTTGGTCGCAGACGCGCGACTGGACTCGACGAGTCCAATAAGGGACTCGGCGAGTCGACGCTGTTTCAGTTGAACCCTAGCCGTTTCATTTCTGATCGTATATAACGATCTTATGGCCGTCATGTCGCGTCTTTTGGCCGGTTGAAGATCCCCTGGGAGTGTGTGAGCATCTGAAGCAAGAGAGAGGACTTGAGAAGGCTTGAAGAGATTGTTAGACAAGGAGGAGCAAGGTGGTGATCAAAGGAATCGAGTACTGGAGGTTTGGAGACACAGGGAACACGTTTCCAGGTAATCTTCGGATCAAAATCTGTAACTTTTACGTTGTATGCGAGTTTAGGGTTTAGGAAACCCAATTAAGGGTTAGTTGGATTATATTGTTGTTATAAGTGTTAAAAACCCCTGTAATAGTATATGTGAAAGTCCAGGAAGCCCTATATCTATATACTTCGAAATCATGCGAAATACAGGAGGCAGCGGATTGACTGCATGGCGAGGACTCGCCGAGTCCAATGATCAGACTCGGCGAGTAGCTTGAAGATTCACTGGAACTCGCCGAGTTGTTCTTCAGACTCGGCGAGTAGCTTGAAGGTTCACTAGGACTCGTCGAGTTGTTCTTCAGACTCGGCGAGTAGCTTGAAGATCTACTGGAACTCGTCGAGTCGTTCTTCAGACTCGGCGAGTGGTGTCAGGATGTCTATACTCGTCGAGTTACCCTTTGCACTCGACGAGTCCGGTCAAGATTGACCGTTGACCTGTATATATCTTAGAGGGGTCAGTTGTCTTGTTTGATAAGATCATTAACTAGGGCTGTGGTATTATAGGGAACCTGCGGACTAGCGGATTGTGTGCGAGTAGCTCGAAGAGGTTATAGCCTGCGTACTACGAGGTGAGTCTTCTCACTATACTTCACCCGGAAGGGTTTGACTGTTAGACCGGAAGGTCGTGTGTGTTATATTCATGCTATGTCAAGAGAGGTAGATGCTTTATATGTGATGTGTGCTTATATGCGATATATATTATGTGGACCGAAAGGTCCGGGCCGGAAGGCAATGTTATGTGGATCGAAAGATCCGGGCCGGAAGGCAATGTTATGTGGATCGAAAGATCCGGGCCGGAAGGCGTATGTGGGTAAGTCGTATACTGGGGAACTCACTAAGCATTTATGCTTACTAGTTGTTTATGTTTTTTAGGTACTAGTGATGACCGTGGAAAGGCGCCGGCGTGACACGTACACACTGCCACTGTTGAAGATCCTAGAGATTTATTATTTATATTTTGAAATAAACTTGGAATAAACCCTTTTGTCGAATAATGATGTTTTGTTTTAACGAAAAATTTATTTGAAAATTTGAGCTGTTACACGACGTAACTCTTTTGTCGACTTTGAGTGGTCTGCAGTCGCTACCTGATCTACTAAATCTTCTCGGTAGTCTGCAAGACCACCTCCGTCCGACCCATCACCCTATGACCAAACTCACCCCAACAAACCAGGGTGGGACACCTCCGTCCGTACAACAGCTCGAATGGTGGGGCGCCAAGGCTAGAATGATAGTTGTTGTTGTAGGCGAACTCCGCAAGCGGTAGGTGAGAATCCCAACTCCCACCGAAATCAATGACACACGCCCTCAACATGTCCTCGAGGGTCTGAATAGTCCGCTTGCTCTGGCCGTCTATCTACGGGTGGAATGTTGTGCTGAAGTGCAACCGTGTGCCAGCTCCTCGTGAAACTTTTGCTAGAAGCGATAGGTAAACCTAACATCCCGATCAGAGACAATGGAAATGGGAACCCCATGGCGAGACATGATCTCGCGAACGTACACTTCGGCCAATTTCTCGACCGATGAGCTCTCCCGTATGGCTAAGAAATGGGCACTCTTGGTCAATCGATCCACGATGACCCATATAGCATCAAACCCCTTCGCCGTCCTCGGCAACTTGGTAATAAAATCCATCGTGATATGTTCCCATTTCCACATAGATATCTCCAGGGGCTACAGCTTGCCATGCGGCTTCTGATGCTCGGCCTTGACCATCCTACAGGTCAAGCACCTCTCGACGTACCAAGCGATTTCTTGCTTCATGCACGGCCACCAATAGCTCAAACTCAAATCCCGATACATCTTGGTGGCTCCGGGTGAATAGAGAAATGAGACTTATGAGCTTCCTCCATAACCGTCTGCCTAACCCCACCCGACATTGGAACCCAAACCCAACCGCATCGGATCAATAGTCCCCGACTATCCTGCACGAACCGGGTATTCTCGCCCTTGATCCTCTCCAGCTTCCAATTTTCCGGTCGTATGCCCTCAACCTGGGCATCCCTGATCAAACTCACAAGCGGAGAATCCACCGCTATCCTCATACATACCGCTGGGGTGGAGCTGACTTGCGGCTCAAAGCATCTGCAACTACATTCACTTTACCAGGATGGTAAAGGATCTCACAATCGTAGTCCTTGACTACATCCAGCCACCTGCGTTGCCTCATGTTCAGGTTTGGCTGATCCATGATATATCTCAAGCTCTTGTGATCCGTGTAAATGGTACAGTGGACCCCATAGAGATAATGTCTCCATATCTTGAGGGCGAACACCACTGCCCCCAGCTCCAAGTCATGCGTATGGTATCTTGTCTCATGCGGCTTTAGCCGTCGCGATGCGTAGGCTATCACTCGTCCTCTCTGCATGAGGACCGCCCCTAAACTTGTGATGGATGCATCACAGAACACCACAAAATCCTCAACTCCCTCCTGGAGTGTCAAGACTGATGCCTCACACAAACGCTGACGGAGGGTCTCAAATGCCCTCTGTTGCTCGAGGCCCCATCGGAAATCCACCCCCTTCCTCGTCAGACGAGTGAGGGGTACTACAATCTTGGAGAAATCCTGTATGAACCTCCGATAGTACCCTGCCAATCCTAGAAAGCTCCTAATATCTTAGGGAGATTTCAAAATCTCCCACTGCATAACCGCCTTGATTTTGGCCGGATCGACCAAAATCCCCTCCTGGTTAACGAGATGTCCAAGGAACTGGACCTCTCGTAACCAAAACTCACACTTCGAGAACTTGGCGTACAACCGTTCTCGTCTCAGAACTCCCAACAGCTCTCGCAGATGCTCCCCATGCTGCTCTCGGGTCTTGGAATACACCAAGATATCATCTATAAACACTATGATTGAGCAATCAAGCATCGGTCTGCAGACCCGATTCATCAGGTCCATGAACACTGCTGGCGCGTTGGTGAGCCCAAACGGCATCACCATGAACTCGTAATGTCCATAACGAGTTCAGAACGCGGTCTTCTCCACGTCCCCCTCTTTGACCCTGACCTGATGATACCTAGACCTCAAGTTTATCTTGGAAAACCAAGATGTGCCCTGTAACTGATTGAAGAGATCGTCTATCCTCGGGAGTGGGTAAAGGTTTTTCACTGTTAACTCATTCAACTCTCGGTAATCAATGCACATCCGGTGTGAACCGTCCTTCTTCTGGACAAAAAGAATCGGCGCTCCCCATGGAGAACTGCTAGGTCGAATAAACTGCTTGCCCAGCAGTTCCTGTAGCTGCGATGACAGCTCCTGCATCTCTGGTGGTGCCAATCGGTACGACACCTTAGCGATAGGGGCCGTACCTAGCACCAGGTCGATCCTGAACTCGATCGCACCGCATCTACCCATGTTTTCTGCATTATGTGATTTTGGGATTTGTACTCTGATATTACTTCGGTATGATATACTTTTGGTTGTTTTGACATGGTTACTAGATGCTTTAAAATAAATTAAAAATGAAAATTTTACCTTCTAGTTTTTCGAATGTTACATTATCATAACCCTTTCCTTTTAAACTCACTTTCCTATAAGTCAATAATGATCCACCAACAATCATCGCCACAACTACCAAAGAAGAGAGTCTTACCGGAAAAGACACTATCTCGTCAAAGAAGAGAGTTGTCAAACTACCGCCCACCACCATCGATGGATCATAGTGCTCCTCTCTCTCTTCTCTAATCAGAATACTCTTTTGTTATCTCGCTCTCTCTCCTGCTCCAATATGAATACTCCTCTTTTTTCTACTTCTTCTCGACTGCTGCCAACGATCTCCGTTGTCACCTTTGTGTTGCAATCGATCTTCGTCAGGTAGGGTTTCATCACATGTGTGCTGTCATCGGCGTCAACTAGGGTTTCGACAGATGCCATCGATCTTTGTCGGTTTGGGTTTTGAAAGATGTCCAGATAAATATGCCTCCATCATGGCTGAGATGATATCATGTGCAAGGTGGAGAAGACGGTGAACATTGCAGGGGCATATTCATATACAAGGAAGAAGGCATGTACAAGGTTTTCAAATTAAGGTTTGATCGGATGAGGTGTTGGTGGTGACAAGTGGTGGGGAATAGCTGGTGGTGATATGTGGTTGTGTCGGAGGTGCTGGCGATGATAGGTGGTAGCGGGTAATATGTTGAGAATCTTATTGTATGAACTAGGGAAATGGAAGGGGAGGGGTGGGGTTATTTGTTTTTTATTAACTTAAAACTATTAAGAAACAAAAGAAATTTGAAAAATGAAATTATTAAAGACAAAATATTTATTTCATGTCAATATGGATGAAACGTATAAGTTTAAAACAAACGAGGGACCATTCGAATTAATTTTTAAGAATAATAACTAAACGTTAATTTTAACATTTGTATCATGGACCCTTATTTATTGTCCATTATTTATTTTAAAGGTATATTGGTTTCTTTAATAACCTGATTACTGCCACGAGGAAACAATTTTTTGTGATTATACTTAACATTTAAAATTATTTAAGTAAATTAATTTGATTATAAATGTTTCTTGTTTACCAACCCCAATCTGATCCAAGCGTTCGGCCCACATAGCATATAGCTCTACGGCTCTACCAATAACAAGCCTATTATACTCTATATATACTCTATACTCCATAACTGTATAGACAACAAGTGCGTAATTCTTTAGATGACATTATCCTACATTCCTACTAGAAGGATAATGATTTTAATGACAATTTGATCATTCAACATTTGTTTTCTTCCTCTCCTAATCTCATATCAATAACAGGTTCTCAAACTGCAATAATCAACGTAAGGGCAAGTTAGTCATCAAATGGAATCTCACGACAAAGAGCAATTTTTACACAAGAACTTGTTACAAAATACAACACATACTATTTTCATTCTCATTCATAACCAGCACCACATAATATATATATTATGAAAAACAACATCAAACACATCACAACCCACATACACTTTTACATATTTCATCTTACTACAAATTTCAAGACATCTTCTTCAAACAATACAACACATCTATTCAATCTCCTTGATTCCAGTCAAATACACCCGACACTGAATCACACTCCCACCAATCCCAAACCCTGGCATCACCATCAACCCAACTTTCGGCTTCTCACCACTTTCATCCACCACAAAATTCTTCACCACACTTTCCATATAAACCTCTGAAAACTCACACCCTTTACTCACCTGATACACCTTTATCACAGGCTCAAACGAATGACTCAACAAATGCAAAACCCAAATCGCTTTCGCCAGTTTCAAAAACGCCTGATAAAACGGCGTCCTCGGATGCCCTCCTCCCATTATATAATTCCTATGATCCAAATTCCCGAAAAAAGACGCTTCCATTTTCGGATGCACCACAATTACGTATTTACCCCTGCAAAACTTCCCGAATTCCGAATCCGGGTCTTGCCCCACCGAATCAAGCGGATCCGTGTCACGTAACGCGAGATACTCACGAAAGAACGTGTCTTTGTCTTTGTCTTTGTTTTCATTGTTTAAACCGAAATTTTCTTGTTGAAAACCGGTGAACATTTTTTGACAAATATGGTATTCAAACGCGTATTTCTTGTGGGCCCGTTTCGCGTATTTAATATCCGGTTCGATCGAATTCGCAGCAGCATCAAGGTCCCACCCCGCAGCCTTCATCATGTTGATTAACGGTTTTGAAAAATCATGAATTGCTTTAGAAGCAAGTTCAACAGCCGACTTAAAAAGCTCGGGGGACAAAACGGGAATATTTTCATTTCCATCGATCGATCCCCCCTCGGAATCTTTCGAAGATGATGATAGCCCCCTCAGCTTTAGATTCTTTTCAAGTTTAGCCCTTTTGAGAGTCGCGTCTTGGATATGTTGTTGTAATTGTACAATCTCGGAATCTTTGTTGTGGATTTCGGATTGGAATTTCTTCACCATGACTTCATACGTTTTTAAGAGGCTTTGCTGTTCTTGAATCTCTGCAGCCAAACGGGAGTCTTGTGGGGAAATGTAAGTGGGTCTGGGGTTGTTTTCGCGATAAAAGTGTTTGAGTTCTGAGAGATTTTTGAGTTCTGAAATTACGAGTTTGTCTGCAGCTTGGATTTTGTCAGGGTCGTATGGGGTGTGAGCAGCTTGAAGGCGGATGTAAGCGGATTTTAAGGATGAAATGTTTGTGAATATTTTTGAGACTAAAGCTTCAACAGCTTCAGGGTTTTGGTTTGCAGTTTCTTCCATAGGTTGAGGGTGGACCTTCGGGTTACTGCTGTCACGGATTTGGGAGTCTTTTGCTCCACCAAGTTGCATAGTTACTTCCTATGGAAGGGATGGTATGTGGGTCCCCCACCCAATCGCCTAAAAGATGATAATCAATCATTAACATAAATAAATATAAAGTAACACTAACACCCCAAAGAAGTAGGAATAAAGTAGCTATCTAATTATACCTGCAAAATCAAGAAACTGGTAAATGGCAGTTGGATTCCCCCAGCAACCATAATAGTTTCAACCTATAAAAGTGCTTTTGGTCAACAAAATTACATTAACACATTGAAAAAAAATGAATTCAGAATCTTCTTTAGGAACAGAGTAGCAACTTTGGACGCCACATCATGTCAACATAGACAGTAGAACCTTCAAGTTTTGCATCAAAACCACTAACCCAAAACCCCAGCAGCACATCTATGTCACAATGAGGGAGGTTGCAGGAACATGCATAAAAAAGAAATATGACTAACAGCCTATAATAGCTTAGATAAAATGTCAGTAACTTCTTTAAATTGAACGCCTTTCTTCAATGTTTGGAAATTACCAAACAGGTGAATTCTGGGAAGAAACAGAAAATGAACTTTCAAATTGCAATGTGAAAATGTAGTTGTCTTTCTCGTTTTAATGCCAATTCCTTTTAGATTCAATCTCTGAACTAGGTTAACCATTTAATGTAGTGCAATTGTTTTTTAAAGTTCAAACTTCTTATCTTTTTTTCTAATTACTTAAGTAGTATAACTTGTAGCGAAAACTCCTAGATCCACCTCCGATCGCAAACACGAGACTAGATTCATATAATTACCACTAGTTGTCAACTAATCACTGATGATGCTCTCAATGCAATTTACGACTATACAAGTTTACACCACTCTAGAGCTAATCAAAAGTATCAATTTCGAATTCTATTCTAAAGTACCGACACCAAAAGGTAACACAGCAAAGAAAGTGCTAATTTTGTTGTAGTAAAGAGAATACAGCCCAGGTAGATCGGAAAATACCTAATCGGAGACTTCGCCGGATATCTGCCGGAGAGATGATGAGTACATGCCTGTGTTCTGCCGATTATAGTACGTTCTAGATATAGGAAGATGGAGAAGAATACGAGATTTGAGGTTGATTGAAATGGATGGAACCCTAGGAGAGAGAAGAATCATTGTTGCTTTATATTAAATTCATATATATTTTTTTTAAATCTATTTTACAATCGATTGGGCTTTTCCTATTCGGCCTATCTCAATGACTTAATGTCTCAATCAACTGGTTTAAACTTTTAATCCAACCCATTTAAAATTATATTGACCTATTTTCAAATTTTTGAAGTATTTATTTTAATCGTAAATTTAAAGTTTAAGATCTACGTTTTTCTTTGTGTCACTTTATATGCAAGCCTCTTTCTTTCTATGTAATAGAATATTATTGTATTTAATTGATCTTAAAATTGTATTTTATTGATTTCATATAGTTGTTCCAGTTTGTTCTTCCAAAACATTAGAAAATGACTTGCAAAATTTCAAACTTGCAATCCAACTTTGTTTTTTCGTTAAACACAAAATGTAACATCCAGATTTTGTTGAAATTAAGATACCTTGTGTTTTTGTGGTTTAAATGAATCGAATTTATTTACACGTAAGAGTATTAATGGTTTGGAAATTCGATTAATATATTAAACAAAATTTATTGTTTGTGGACCCTAGCAAATAATAAAATGAAATATATGAATTTACTGTTATGACAGAAGTATACAATCAACAAGATTAATAGAAATGAAACAAACGAAATTGAAATATATATGAAATATACAAGAATCGGTTTACAGAAAACATACTTGATGGTTTATGTTTACAACTGAAACACAAAAAAAAAAACGAAATTATGTAGATTAAGGCCTGCAAATTGTAGTGTCCTAAGACATAAATTTCTCTGCTGGGATCTGTCTAGACGATACAACAATCAACCAAGAACTTCTCTTGATTCTGACAAAATTCTCTATGTTCCCTTCATTGTATTTGGAGTATGAAATTATATGAGGAATCTGATGGGTTTTGGTCATAAGACATCCTATGTGCTCATACAAACCCTAATGCTTGGATCTAGGTTTCTCTATTGTACATGCTTTGAATCCAAGACTATAAACCCTAATTCTAGCATATGGAAATCAGAATTCACATGTAAATAGGATTAAGAACATACCTTGATTGTTATATAGCAATAACAATCTAATTCCTCCTTGAATTGACCTTGGAAGGCTTAGAGTCACAAGTGTCACTCCTCTAATGGTTCACAAACACCATAAGCAAGAGGATGAAGAGGAGAGAGGATGGAGGCTGCCCAAAACGTGTTCTAACCCTAGAAGGTTGCTTGTCCACGTTTTTGAGGCATAAGGGGTCTTTATATAGTAAGGCTATTAAGGTTATCTAACAAGGAAACCCTAATTTGGTTGCTTAAGCCCTAAGCAACCCATGGAGCCCTTTTCTTAAAGCCTTGGACGACTTCATATGGGCTTCCTCATTAGAATTCGTCCACCTTATAATAAAAGGCAATCCATGGCCCAAATTGCAATTATCTTATAATTACAATTCCAGTCCCTTAAGTTTAATTAATCTCTTTTAGTCACAAAACTAATTACAAATTAATTCTTGACTAATATTAATTAAACAATATGATTTCTCCTTTAATATATTATTCCCATAATATATTAATAAATCATATTTAGTCATTTCTCTCCATAATTCATCCTATCAAGTTGCTTTGGTGAAGGCAACCCAAAATGACTATGCACCATCGGGTCAAGTACATACCAAAATAGTTATGGACTTAGACACTAATCCAATAGTCTCCCACTTGGATAAGTCTAACAACTATTCTGCGTATGACTTCGGATCCCGATCTACAATCGTAGCTTTCCAAAGCCGCTGTCAACTCTGATCCTATCAGATACGCGTGTCCTTAGATAAGGGATCATATATTCCTCCATTCTAGATATCATATGAGATATGATTTCAAATCATTCTCTTTGTACTATATCTCGATTCTGATTTATGACGACAGACTAATTGAACAAATCAAATTAGCCCTAGCCCGGCCGAGCATTTACGTTTGTCATCACTAAACCATCGAGGGGCCCAAAGATATCGCTTTTATCCTACTTTGAATAAAAGGAATGGATAAAATTTGATACAATGCTCGCTTGTACTCACGCACCGAATCACACACAACAATATGTTTTATAACACCAAGTTACTGGTGCGTTTACATATTATCAATGTGCAACCGATTCGCAAGATACAACTCACACATCTCAGTTTCAAGAATATAAGATGTTATCGTCTCACCAATCACTCGTGATACAATCCATGGAGTGATCCAAGTGAGCGTGGGTCTAATCCAATGCTCAAATCACATTCATAAGCACTCATGAACGTTGCAGCAAATATTTGCTTATGTCTAATACTCTTTTAGACAATCCACACACCAATTCACGACAGTCTTCAGTTATATCTACTTCCAACATATGAACGACTGTGACCCGTTTGAATAATTCGATTATTCTTAATAAACTCAATTATTTTGGAAGTCAAAACATGCAAATGTGAAACACAAGAATAATAATAATCACATATGGCCTCAAACCTTTGAGTATAAATAAAACGCCTTTTATTTATCACCATATTGATTACTCATTATTTGTCGTTTCGGGTAATCAACTTCTTACTTGAATTCCAACACTTGTCCCATGCTCCTCGCATGAACACAATGTTTACCTATGGTTCTTACTTTGTGAAATAGATCTCATTAAATACATTTCCAATCCTTCTCATTTCACAACTCCAAATCCGTTTTTCATAAGTCAAAGAATATCAAATTCTTGCTACTTATAGAATATGCTAGATTCTAACATTCTTTGCAACTATCCTTTCGTAATGTCACTGCACCAAAGTCACAAAGACTATTGCCAATGATATTACAAAGTCCTCTATCGGAGATTGTTACAAGACAATTCCATAGACGTGATGTCACTCACTCAAAGTACATTCTTTGAACATCCTTTTGCATAGAAGTTTCTAATCTAGTCATAGATTTCTCAATATTCAATTCCCAATATGGACACACTTCCATATGTTCCATATGACAACTCATTCTTAATAGAATCTTATCTATTCGTAATGATGTCGATATGGTCCATCCAATATGGACACATTTCCATATTTTCCAATACTATACTTCCAACTATTCACAAGCGACCAATCCTCGTCGAACTTTGGATTGTCCTTTGATAGTTGTTTAATTGTTTTAGTCAAAACCAATTCTAGTCCCTTTTCCCTCTAAATGCGCTCGAGATTTGGAAAATTTTAGAATGGTCAAACATTAAGCATTTGCAATCGATCCTATACCCGAAGCGTATGGGACACGACGCATAATGTTTTATTTGCTATGTTCTCAAAATTCGAATTGTGAAAAGGGATGCCGTAATCATAATCGAAATTTTAAGAACACACTATGTACCTTTGACTAAATTTATTAACATTTCTCAACCTAATCCTTTAGATTTGAAATGAAGCATAATATTCTCTCCCTTAATTATAGCAAAACAACCTTTCAACTCTTACAACTTTGCAAAGTATGACTCTTGTTTTCTATAATTAATATTGCTAACCTTGCAATACTTTCCTTAATAATCATACATTCATAACATTTGTGCTCCCACTATCATGATGATTATTATAAAACATAACACTTATGCTCCCACTAGCTTCGACATGTATTCATAAACATCTTAACTTTCAGAAAAACAATGCTTATTGAATTTCTTAAGTTCATGTTTCTAATACTTAGTGCTTTGATAATCCTTTATCAATGCTTCTTGAACTTATACACCTTTGCTTTCGATAGTTCATATGTGTGTCTAAACAATTAAGACTAATTGCCAAACCTCACAATTCAAATTATGGAAAGGGATGTCGTAACCATGATTGAATTTGAGAATGCAATTTTACAATCACTATCTTCTTAAAATCTCTCTTAGTGAAAGCATTTCTTCACAATCATTTTCATGAAGGAGGAAATCTTATGACACTTAGATTTGAGCGGTGTATGTGTTCCTATCCATGTGAATTTGTTAAAACCATAGTTTACGACAAATTCAAAGTCATATGGACCGAACTATCTTAATCTTGATTTCTTGCCTTATGGTAGCACAGCTGCCCACCACGTCTTCCAAGTAGTTAAGCATCTCACCTTTTCCTATCAATGTACCTTTCATTGATTAAGGTGCTTTGCCTTTTATGCATTCAAGGTGAGAACTCATAGGACTCATATGCATAATTAACTCAATTGTAGCAGCACATAATCAAAATAATGTCAACACTATAGGTTGTAAACCTCAACTCGTGTGCTAGTGATGATCGATAAGGTTTATTTGATTTGTTCTTGAAACCTTTCAAGACCATTAAGACTCCCACTGACTCCTTGACATATAAGATTCTCTTGTCAAAACATTTCTTGACAAACAAATATTCAAGAGTTAGTGTAGCTTTTATCAAAACTCTTCATAAATTGGTCCTAGTTGGTCTTTGTCTTATCTAAGACATCACAACTTACCACATTTAATGAATGTTTTAAACCTTCTTAATACTTTTCACTCATTGTCACAATCTTAACTCTAAGACTTGTTTTGGAACGAAGTATGATTGACTTCTTGATTTGACCATTTCTTCAATCTTTGATTCCTCTTCTTGGACATACAATTGTACCAAGACTCACTTAGAGGATCAATTGAGATATGGTTCTTAATCATTAAGACCTATCATAAAGCATAAAAGGTACTCTCCCTTCTTCTTAGAATGGAGAAACTTTTATCTCTTTGCCTACTTGATTCTTGTTATTCGTTCTACTATTGATTTAAACCTTTTCAATCAATTCAGAATTACACTTAATCTTATAAGTATAATCATATTTACTAAACATTTAGTAAATCATGACGAATATCTCGTTACTCTTATGGTGGAGTTCGATCAACACACAACTTTGTGTACTCGATCTCCTAGTCTTTCACTTGACACTTTGTCAATGAATTAGTCTAATTTCCAAATACGAAATTTTTCATTCATCGTGCAACCAAGTTGCATGATTCCAAATTTTTGTCCAATTGAAACTTGGGCGATGAGAAACTCTCCCTATTTGGTAAATTCTCGACTTTTACATAAACAACATAACTAAGAATCATATCCATTCGTTGTAGAAATATTCAAACATCAATTTTCATAACGATTTCATTGCAAGGAAATAAACAAATAAATAAATAAGTTAAACAAAATTTATTTTATTTATAAAAGCAGCGGAAAAATTTGTCCTTACAATGCAAAATCCATTGAAAACTATGTAAAAGGACAATTTCTAACAACTCTATCATAACTATTTAAGCTCAAAATCTAATCTTCAAGTCCATGCGATCAAGATCCATCTCTTGGTGATTAGATTCATCTTGCTCTCTCAACAAGCTTCCTTTCTTTTCACCGATCCTGCAAAAACACTCAAATGCAATCTTATTACATCATGTATTAAGAATCAATGAATAGGAACTTAACGGAGTTAGATAGTGGATTCTTACCTAAAGTAGAGCCATACGTTCTGACTCTCCCATCTCTTAGATCTCTTAGGTAATTAGGGCAACTTCGTCTCCAATGCCCCTTCTCTTGGCAATAAAAGCAAAATGACTCTTTTGGAACAACACATGGAACTACTTTAGACATCGCCTTTCTCTTATGATCAAACTTTTCGATCATTGCATGTCTTTCATTGCCATTGTCTATATCCATAGAGGTCTCGAAGGCAGATTCATCAATCAACATTGCTTTTCTATTGCGCCAAATCATTTCTGATTCAGCAGCAATAAGCATATAGGTGAGATCTATAAGGGTCACGTCGTAGTTCATCATATAGTACTCTCTTACGAACTCACTATATGAGTTAGGAAGTGACTGAAGAACCCAATCAACAGCCATTTCCTCACAGACAACGGATCTCAACATTCTTAACTTATCAATGTGTGACTTCATCCATAGGACGTGTGCACACACGGAGTTTCCTTCTTTATGTTTACTTGCCAAAAGGGCTTGAGTGATCTTGAACTTTTCAAGCCTTTGAACTTGTGGGTTAGGGAGAATAATTGGAGGAGGTAGAGGAAGTGAAGCATGATTTCTTGTTCCTCGATCGAATCGTGGAATATCATCTTCATGTGGAATGCTTGTTCCACGGGATTTGAGGAGACCATAATTGTCGAACTTTGACATCTACAAACGGGAGAAAAACGAATTCAAGTTAGTTGATAGATTGAGTCCTTGGTAGATCACCCAAATGAAATTCCAAGGCTAGGACCCAACACAATGCGCTACAACCTAGAAAAGGGATGTCGTAATCTAGTTGCAGAATATTTGAAGGTAAGTGAATGACGATTCACTAATTTCCACCATGAAAAACGAAAAAGAAATTTAAGTTTTAAATCTATGAAAACTCCTAGATCCTTTGAGATACATTGAACTTTCAATGGCATGTTTATATCTCGATATGCCCCTCTAGTTTGTGACTGGGATGCCGAGGATCACAAAGCGGGTGTGAATAACCATGCAAACTTACATGGTGCCCTCACATATTACAGTCACCTATTCGATGTGTCGGTAAACCACACACGCTCCATCGAACTATGACAAACATTGAGTCACCCTTTGCTACCTTTGCTTAGACCCATTTAGTGTGCCGGTTAACCACACACGCTCCACTAACGTCTTCGCAAGGGCACAAAGTGTAATTTCATGGAATTGCATCAATTCACTTTTGCCTAAGTAACTAAGATTGGGAATTTTGTGAAAACATTTAGTTACTTTAGTAATTCATTATACTTATAATGGAAGGTTTCGTCCTATCCTACCCGTTCGGCTAACGACCCTCCACTAGTCAAGAGTGCGGTGGGTAAGAGTGGATACCCATTCAATCGCCATTTTATAGGCAATTTCCTTAAACACCCCTTATAGACCAGCTTCGTGAATGAGGCCTACTAACGGTAAGACTGACTTTTAGTTATACATATATATAATGTTAGACTTTTAATGTTATATATAGTATAGGGTGTATTTTATAACTTTTAAAATACTATGTGGTTAACTTTAACAATTACACTTTTAATCTATTAAATGGTTAACCTAAACTTTTATGGATTTATTAAACCTCTTTTAATTATACACCTTAATTAATTAATAAAACCATAAGGGTGTGATTTGAACTTTTTCAAAACAATACAAGAGTTTTAGAATTTAACATTTGTAATTAAACTTTTAATCAACCTTTAAATTCCAAAACTTGAGGGCAAGTTTTGAAACATTTCAAACCATAAGGGTTTAGAATTTAAATATGCATCAAAATTAAACTATTTAATCAAAATTTAAATTCCAAAACTTGAGGGCAAGTTTTGAAACCTTTTTTCAAAACATTAGGGTTTTAACTATTTAAATTTCAAAACAACAAAACTTTTGGGGTTCAAATTTAAACTATAAAACCTAAAGGGATAAATTGAAACTATTTCACAAGATAATTCAAATCTAAATTACAAATAATCAAACTTTATCTAATAAAACAAGTGATTATCTAAATTTTGACAATTATCTTCTATTTAGGTAAGGATAATCACATAATAATGAAAAAATTCGGATTTTATCACAAAAACGAGTTTATGGTAATTATCCAAAACCAAAACAGGAAGAAAATCGCGAAAACGAGCTGTCAGACACTTTGACTCGTCGAGTCTGGGCTTGGACTCGTCAAGTCCAGCTGACTCGGCGAGTCAAACCTTCAAAACTCAAAAAAACCGATTTTCAGTGCTTATTTCGATCAAATATGCATCAATACAATAGAAACCAATCAAGGCTCTGATACCACTGATGGGTTTTGATCATAAGACATCCTATGTGCTCATACAAACCCTAATGCTTGGATCTAGGTTTCTCTATTGTACATGCTTTGAATCCAAGACTATAAACCCTAATTCTAGCATATGGAAATCAGAATTCACATGTAAATAGGATTAAGAACATACCTTGATTGTTATATAGCAATAACAATCTAATTCCTCCTTGAATTGACCTTGGAAGGCTTAGAGTCACAAGTGTCACTCCTCTAATGGTTCACAAACACCATAAGCAAGAGGATGAAGAGGAGAGAGGATGGAGGCTGCCCAAAACGTGTTCTAACCCTAGAAGGTTGCTTGTCCACGTTTTTGAGGCATAAAGGGTCTTTATATAGTAAGGCTATTAGGGTTATCTAACAAGGAAACCCTAATTTGGTTGCTTAAGCCCTAAGCAACCCATGGAGCCCTTTTCTTAAAGCCTTGGACGACTTCATATGGGCTTCCCCATTAGAATTCGTCCACCTTATAATAAAAGGCAATCCATGGCCCAAATTGCAATTATCTTATAATTACAATTCCAGTCCCTTAAGTTTAATTAATCTCTTTTAGTCACAAAACTAATTACAAATTAATTCTTGACTAATATTAATTAAACAATATGATTTCTCCTTTAATATATTATTCCCATAATATATTAATAAATCATATTTAGTCATTTCTCTCCATAATTCATCCTATCAAGTTGCTTTGGTGAAGGCAACCCAAAAGGACCATGCACCATCGGGTCAAGTACATACCAAAATAGTTATGGACTTAGACACTAATCCAACAGAATCTATGTGTATTTTTTCTGAACCCGAAATCTGGTCTTTGGTGATCTATTTATACATATAGATTGACTGGTTTTTTCTTCCAAAACTGCTAACCGAAAATAACTGTCAAAACAGTTAAAACGAATTTAACAGTTTTTTAATCCTTTTTAATAAATGAAAGTTTTTTTTGCCACTTGTCACACTCTCATGCATTATGCCACATGTCATTTTGTCATAATTTTGAGATATTTATTTTCTACTTGTCAATTACTTCATTTATCATTATTGAATATATACCATTAATTTAGTTTCTATATATTAAACATACCATAATAACTATATTAATTTCAAATTTTAAATTTTAAATTTCAAATTTCAGTTTCAATTTTAAATAAATTTACAATTGAAACCTTCGTATTTAAAATTTTGTTATAATTGACACATTTAATATTCGGGTCTAACAACTAAACACATAATTTTAATTTAATTTTTTTATTTTTTTTTAATTTATACTTATTTCAAATTTCAAATTCAAATAAAACTTATTGTTTAATCATTTGTATTTAACATTTTGTTTTAATCAACCCGTATATTATACGGGTATCACAACTAGTATATAATAAAAGTCAAAATCGGAATTAATATATATAAAATATTGTAACTAGTCAATGAGACCCAATGCTCAAGGCCAATCTTTGACCATTAAATATATATATTAATATAAGCTTTCAAGACCAATTTGACTAGCCCAATTATCAAATCCAACCCAATCTCTCTAGTTTAAGCCTTTGATCTAATTAGTAAACAACTAGTAGGAGGCTTTTTAACGGAGTATAAGTTTCCTATTTCTTCCAATGTCCCAAAGAGAGTGTTTTCCATTTAACAAAATTCCAACATTTACTTACTATAAAATTATAAAAAAAACCTCCAAACTGGTGGTAGTTTTGTATGGTCCCCACAAAAAAAAAATTTAAAATAATAGGGAACCAAAAAAGCATAGAAAATTTTTATTTTACGTACTCCGAACTCATTCATATTTTTATGAAATCAATTTTTAAAAGAACAATTTTTTAAAGTTCTTTTTGCGGTGATGATCTTCAAAGACATTTTCTCAAAAAAAAAAAAAAAAATCAAGATTTGGATTGAAGAAAAACATAGTCTTAGGTTGAGAGTTTTTACAAGAAAAATTAACGTAAAATGAAAAAGAAAATCATTAAATATCCGTTGATTTTGTAAGGGTCATTACGAAATGTTGTTGATTTTTTGTGGGTTTTGTTGTGCATTTTCAATATTTCACAGTGCACAACGAAATTGATGGTTGGTGGGGGAATATTCTTAATTTTTGTCTAGTTCTTGTAAAAAAAACTTAATAACAATGCAGGGCTGGCCCATAGGCCAAGGCAAGCCGGGCAACCACTCCGGGCCCCCAAATGCCAAATGGCCCCTATTTTATACTTGTTATATTGGGTTATATATTGATAATCCATTGTTTTTTAGCTTAATGGACTGGTTCAGAAGCCCAACAGTCCTATACTGATTAGGCACCAAAAAGGGAGCGGGAGCCATTCCGATCAGGGCTGGCTCATGGGCCAGGGCAAGCTGGGCAACCGCCCCAGGCCCCTAAATGCCAAAGGGCCCCCATTTTGTACTTGTTATATTGGGTTATATATTGACAATCGATTGTTTTTAAGCTTAATGGACTGGTTCAGAGGCCCAACAGTCCTATACTGATTAGGCACCAAAAAGGGAGCGAGAGCCATTCCGATTAGAGAGAGGCGCGCGATATTTCCAAATTTCAAGGCTCATCAACAATTTCAGTCATCTAGTTTCTATAGAAACTTTAAACGCCATCGCTTCTACTTCTCTAGATAACGGTTAGTTCTAGACTTATTCTATTTCTTATTCTTCTTCTTTGATTTTTGAGTTCAACCATTTCTTATTCTTCCTTTCTGATTTCTTTTGATTTCTGAAACTCAATTCTTATTTCTAAAATATCACAGGCACCAGATCATTCCTTATTCTTTCCTTCTTATTTTTGATTTATTGTTTCTAAACTAGTACTACTGCATCATACGCAAGTTAGTGAATGGGAAGTTCTTTCTGAATGCGAACTTCGAGAATTAAGAGTAAGACTTAATTAATTTCTGAATCTGAATATGTGTAAGTTTAAAGCTACTTGAAATTTCTAATTCTTTCTAAAGTTGATTCTACCATTCTAAATTTTGATTTTTTTTCTTACACTGTGCAGTACGAATTTCGAAGTCTGATTTCAACTTTTTTATAATGATGTATTGGCTTTTTTCAAGTGAACTGCTCGGAGGTTTTTAACAACTAGCAATAGCAGGTTTAACAGGTTTTTGTCCCACATGCTACCGTAGTTGTTGGTTTAAGGCTTTCATACTAATTTGGCTTGGTATTTTGCTTTTGGGAATGCTCGTGTCTTCATAGAAGCACATTGCTCAAGTTATGTCTAACGCATTCAATCTCTAAAGGCTTTAAGATCCTTCTTGGTTTGCTGTTGAACAATAATTTAATGTACCTTGCTATTTGTGTTATATCCCCACAACAGTTGTGTATTGCCAAGGGAAAACATGAAAAATAAGTATTTTTAAATTGTTGCTGCTTGGTTCATACTTCCTGATGTTAATTTTCTATTGATTTGTTGCAAAGGGTAAACATGGAAAAATAAATATAATTTATTGTTGTAGATTGTGGCAGCGGACTTGCATTATACTTTTTATTCATTTGATTGTTCTTATACCTCTAGAGTATTTTTGGTTTATTGCTTTTGTTTTGGGCCTCAATTAATAAAATATCAAAGTGATCATAATTTTTTTATTGGTAATGTTATATATAATTATAAGTATATCATTATGAAAAACCACATTATTTTGTTTGGTTAAAATTTTAAAACTAAAAAAAAACCCTTAAAAAGGCCCCATTTTTTTGGTTTGCCCCAGGCCTCTAATCGGCTTGGACCGGCCAAGTAAAATGCTTATTTTTGTTATTTTCTCTTATATTGGGATCTAAAAATAAGTAAATTAAACTATTAAACAATAAAGTTGATGATTGGATTTACATTAATAGACTGGATTGTTAAACCTGAATATATAGAATATGATTATAGAATGAAGGTTGAATACAATCTTAAATTTTTGAAAATAACTTGTGAAAGAGACAAGTTAACATAAGGAAAAATGGAGGTTTCATGTTTATTCAAAATAAAAAAGTTTGTTATGATCCCATATCGACCGAAACTACTGTAAGTTGGTGGCTTATAAGTCTAGGTGTCCCCTTCTCTTTTAAGTTAGCTTTTGGGAGTAAGTTGTACCAAAATTTTAAGATTGTATTCAACCTTCATTTTATAAAAGGTTAGGCGCACCTTTTATGGGGCCAGGAGGGGTTGTGGCCCCTTGAATTTTGGGCTAGAAATAGAGTACGAATGCTTAACTTTTAGAGTTATAGGCCCAACAATGTGTGTAACGACCCAATTTTCAAGTCTAAAAAATTCATTTTTAATTAATTGATTTATAAAAACATTTATAAGAAAACACCAGCTAGCAATAACTTTTCATAAATCCACAACTCATGTCAGAAAACCATTCACAAAATAAAACAATGTCAGAATACAATCCCAAGAAACTTTATGCGGAAAACCAACATGTGTGTATGATGTGTCGCTACCGCGCCAGCTTCCTTCCCTTTCGTTGAAGAGGTACCTGAAACCAAAATTGTAAACTGTAAGCATGAAGCTTAGTGAGTTCCCCCATCGTACCACATACCATACAATCACATAACATACATACTGTTGGACAATTCTGGGGTGCCCGACCTACCCGGTACGACTATTATGGGGTGCTGACCAACCCGTACGACCATTCTGAGGTGCCGACCTACCCGTGTCAAGCCATTTTAGGTTGCTGAACTACCCATGTCAAGCCAGTATGGGGTGCTGACTTACCCGTCGGTCCTAACAACCGACCTTCGGGGACTATTCCACACCCTACTGCTACCGTCACATATATCATAACATAAACATACTATCAGACATACTTGGGGTGTCCGAACTACCCTTCGGTCCTAACAACCGAACTTGGGGACTATTCCCCTCCAATTACCGCTATCACATTTAACATATCATGCCAACATATAAACATATAATCACATAATGTCAGACATATCTGGGGTGCCTGACCTACCCTTCGGTCCTAGCAACCGAACTCTACCACTATCACGTATATCAAATCATGCCAACATATAACATATTATGTAGTAGCAAACCTAGATGATATCACAAAGACAACCATCTAACATACAACTCCTACTGGTGGGCCGACATTGTGGTCGTAGACCCACCGCTACTGGAAGGTAACTTACCTCCATCAAGTAGCTGTTGTCGAATTGTGTGGGAAGGTTCTTCCTGGTGCCGCTCCGGAAATCCTCCGGCTACAATCCCTACAAAACACTAAGTCAGAACTGATATCTACTCCTAGGGTAAAATGACTATTTTATCCCCAGACAAGTCCAAGTCAAAGTCAACTTCAAGTTGACCCGACTCGCCGAGTTGGGCCGTCAACTCGTCGAGTCCCTCACCCTTTACTCGTCCTTATCCACGTCCCGACTCGTCGAGTTTGGCATCGCCTCGACGAGTTCCTCTCTTATATGAACATTTCATGAAACTCAGCCGACTCGCCGAGTTGTACGAACAACTCGTCGAGTTCACCTTTGTGACATCCCCAAAATCACGGCCAGAAAAGACCGATTTTGTTTATGCTTTATAAAAATCAGAGTACTTCATTTTATAAAAAGGTTGCGGAATTTGTTCCCAGAAAAACATGGTAAATACATTATTAAAACATTTTCGAAGAAACGTATTTATTTCATTTTAAAATGTTTGGGATGTCATCGTTAATACCGAAACATAAGCATAAACAGACTTAGAATGATTTACACTAGTGATCTACATCTCTTTTAAATCTCTCAGTGTAATGTCACTTCACTTCGTCACCTGTGATATACATAAACTGAGTGGGTCAGGTTGGGAAACCTAGTGAGTACATAGGGTTTTCAACCCACAATAATATAATTATTATGTTCAATCAAACAATCAACCCAATTACCCATCCCCATTATCTTCTTTACTCTTTAAGGATTTAACCTAAGAGTCATCTATCCTGCATTCGTTTATTCCGAAGTCCCTTACTTCCAGGGTTATGGGACTGGCACTAAATCCATAGCTGCCAATGTTCGTTCATAAAGCACTAATTCCATAGCTGCTATAGTCTATTCATCGGGTACTAAATCCATAGCTACCAGTCTTTATCTAATAGGTACTAAGTCCATAGCTACCAATATTCAACAGGTACTAAGTCCATAGCTACCAATTCCTACAGGTACTAAATCCATAGCTACCAACGTCTAAAAGGTACTAAGTCCATAGCTACCGGTGTTTGTCCCATAGGCACTAAGTCTGTAGCTGGCAATGTATACTCACGTCATCTTCTATCTCTCATCATTCATCTACCCATCTCATACCCAACATTTTCGTATATATAAAATACATATACAGTTTAAGTCCTTTAAAACATGTATAAAACGTTCAACCAGCATAGACAGCAAGTATTCAGATAATGTGCACATATAGCACGTAGTTTATATAAAATACTTCATATCTATGTGTAAGATGAAAGTAACTATGCACTCACTTGAGAAGGTGGTGACTCGGTACTCGGACAGCGCTTCGTTTACTTTAAAATAATTTCCTTCGACGAAACCTAGTATTATTACCACTAGATTTTAGTCTAATATTTACCGTGACTAATTATTAGTCTTATTATTATTATTATATAAGCGTTTAAACAATACTTTCCAACCACTATGTACAGACAGGGACCATACATAAAACACCGGAGGGCAGGACCATTTTGGCATATAGCACTTCTGAAATCCAACAACCCTATGCGGCCCTTTAAACCAGATTCCCCGTACCGCGAGTAGTTAAAAAGATATTATAACGACACTTATATAAGTCATAATAATAGCTCAAATATTTATTATAAATTTATAATAACAATACTAATTTTAAATATAAACTATATTTAAAATAGGGTAAGCATAACTTACTTACAAGAGGATTTTAGCTAGGAGTCGGGCTCTGTAGGGGCAGAACTTCGTCGCTGAATCTTTCTAAGAAAGATTCGTGCAGCGCTTCAACGCTCACCTTACTATACTAAAACTACAGAAAGAGAAGTCGAATCACGAGGGACCGAAATGCTCGGGGGATAAGGAGAGAAAGACTCTTGAATCAAGAGAATGGTGCAAGAAATATGAGAGCCCAAGCCTCTTATTTATAGTAATTGAATTTACAAAAACTACCCTTCATAATTACTTAATGACCTTATAGTTATATAAACAACTAAACACCCCTTTATAATACTATTTTAAATAGATTTAATGATATTTGCACTAAACTAATGTCGAAAGAACTCAACATTAGTCTTATAATGACCGCATCGTCGATACCTTTCTAATGATATATACATATGTATATATATGTGTACGTATATATGATTTATACTTTATTTTAATACGTAAATATGCTATTATAATTTGTAACTCGTTCATACGAACTCCGTTTTTGACGTTATTTATATCCACGCGTAGGTGGAGACGTACTCTACAACTTTCATTTAGACTCCGTCGGCTAATTTTGACTTTATTTTTAAAGTTATATTTTTAACAGGTCGGGATAGGATTGGTCCGTTAAAATCTCATAACTTCTTCATCCGATGTCCATTTTCGTCTGTCTTTTTATTGTTACGCTACTAATAATGAGATCTTCAATTCTCGTTTAGGTTGTGTCGGATAAAAATCGCTCGATCTAATATTCGAATTTCGGACTGTACACTACTAATCCGAAACTTCGAAAAATCGTAACTTCTTCATACGAAGTCAGATTTGGGCGTTCTTTTTATCGAAGTTCTTAGTTTAACATATTCTACGACTTTCGTTTAGAGCGCTAAATCTAAATCTCGCTCTATCATAAATTTACTATTTACGCTTCCCGGCGCCGTGCCGGTTCCGACGCGAAACTTCGACGGGTCATAACTTCTTCGTTATAACTCGGATTTCGGCGTTCTTTATATGTACGGAAATCCTGTGACATATTCTACAGCTTGGTTAATATTATTTATTCTAAATAATCTTTTTGTCGAAAAGTCGTTTTCGACCCCTATTGCCTCTAAATTGACTAGCCCGGATCTGCAGGCGTTACAACCTTCATCCGAAGAACAAGTCTGACCTCGACTCGCCGAGTTGTATGAACAACTCGTCGAGTTCATATTCAATCTTAAGGAGATTGTCTTGGACTCACTGAGTCTGTTCTAGCACTCGTCGAGTCCCATGAACTCCAGGTCTAAAACTAAGTCCAATGTGTTGGGTCACCCTTTCTGACCTTCTACAGTCCTTCTAACACCGAGCTAAGTTCTTTAGACCCTTAACAGATATGAGACTTTAGGTCTTGGACTCGCCTAGTCCCAAGAACGGACTTGCTAAGTCCAATCTTGACCAATTCCATACAGTAGATTTAAATGATATCTAACACACCAAAACCATAGATTTGGCCTCCTAATGTCCAATTTATACGTAAAGTTCCAAACTTGATGCACATGCATGGGGTTTTTAGCTCAAAAATCCATATAAAGTGTCCTACAATGTGCATGGGGCTCTCATGGCCCTAAAGTTGGCACCTTTATGCCATGAGACCCCTCTTTAGGTTCAGATCTGAAGTCAAAACCCACTCAACACTTCCAAATTCGAAATATGGCTTAGAAATCCAAAGAGATCCCAAGTTAAAGATGAATAAACACATAGATGAGTCAAGACATGGGCATTATACCTTGAAGCTGCTGCAAATGAAGTAAAATCCCTAGATCTACTGGCCCCAACTCAAGTTCCAAGCTCCTTCCTTCCTTCTAAGTTTAACAACCACACAAGAACACCAAAAATGGCCTCAACAAAGCATAAACGGCTAGGGTTTCAATGAGAAGTGTTTTGGGGAGCATAAGGGACAATATGGCCGTCATAACATTGCTTAAATGGGGTTCAAACCCTCGGATTAGGGTTTTAGTCCAAACAGTACCTACTCGCCGAGTCCGGGACCCGACTCGCCGAGTCCATCACTTAAGTCTCGCGTCACATCCCGCTTCTACTCGGCGAGTTGGTCATTCAACTTGCCGAGTCCAAGGCCAAAATGCAAAAATATATAAATAGCTAACGAAAGAAATACGTACCAAGAACCAGGTGCCACAATGTGAGTCTTAGGCTGTGGCCCCTTCATGATCCACTGTTCGTTTGCCAAGAAGCCGATCCACTAGAGATAGAGAAGTAATCGTTCCATCGACCATCGTTCAATCTGTAAAGCTTCCATCCCAATCCCTCAAGCCCCATCCTCAATTCTTCGCTAATCGCAAGTCGCTAATCCTTAAATCGAAGCTGTCGGCTCCGGCGCTCCGCCATTCACCACCATCACCTGTTGCATTGCTACTGCCTGCTGCTGTTCAACTGTTCTGCGCAACTGCAATTCTGTTGTTCGCTTGTTCTTTCATGTTTCATAACACATAAGTGAAGAAAATCACGTAATCAGGTATGCTTTCACTTCGGTCTTTGGTTGCTGTTCTTACCTGTTTCGTATTCTCTCTTTTCTAATTTCTATTATTGTACTTGTTTGGCTGTTGGATACTTGGAATTAGAAAGTTGGAATTGTTGTTGGAATTTTAGGAATCAACTAATTACACATTGTTAAATATTATCTTCTTGCCTTCTTGGTTCAACTAATTAGTGATGGATGATTAACATTGTTTATTTGCTTATGTTAATCTAATATGTGAAATATGAAAATCATTCATTATTTTTTCAAAAGAAAGGTTGATAATGAAGAAATTCATGATGAAAATCAAGAGATTAAACGTTAATTCTAGTTTATAATACTTTCGGCCCCAAATAAATTGTTCAAGCTCCGCCCATTGTTGACAAGTTCGTACCATATCAACCTTTTGTAGAAAGTACTTTCATTTTTTTTTTTTTGGAAAAAATTGTTTGCAATAGAATCAACGGTAAACGCACAAACGTTTTCTATTGAAAGTTCCAATTAAGTCCCAAAATTTTTATTCATTTAATGCAAGTCCGTTTACCAACTACTCCAAGGAACCTGTTACAAGATTCGAGACTATGACTTCACTAGGTGATATATTAATACGACTATATATCTTCACTGATGGTACAGAATACAACACAAATAATTCATTTAGATACTTGAATAATTTCATACAACTCATTTTTCAATACAAACTCAAGGTTTTGATTTCCAAAATTTAAATTTTATATATTAGTTTTTAAATATGAAAAAGAAAAGAAAACATTCCCCTTGGTGCCCACCTCAACAATTAATCCATTTGTTGTTTCTTTCTACTTTCCTTAAAAAATATCACCAAACACTCCCCTTTCCTAATTATTTTTAATTGCGCCAATAACTTACGCAGACACACACCCCAATACACTCACACACATGTATAAACACCATCTTCATATCAGATAATCAATCCTCAATTTTCTTTTTTTCCAAAATTTCACCTGTATACCCGCCCGCTGCTGTTCTGAATCTCAGTTTCTCTCTAGATAACGCTTTAATCTATTGGTAACGCCTTTATCCTTTCAATTTTTCCCATAGTTTTCGTTAGATTTACGTCTGCTCTGTTTTTTTTCGTATGTGTTGATCTATTTCTTTCTTTTGGTGGAATTAATTTAACTTTCACGAGTTGAAATTCTTTGAGATGAGACAGAACTGTACCTTTGAAACCGATTCATATGTATATCAGTAACATCGATTTTTTTTCGTGACGAGATATACGTAATACGTTCATGTTTGAATTGCGTGTAATTGTTTTTGTAGTGTATATGATCCAGTTAAACTCTTTATCCGTTTTGAAAGTTTAAGGGAAATTTTGTCCATAATTTTGATGTGGTGATTCTTAATCTGTAAATAGTTGAGATTAGAACATTAGGTAATCTAAAAGACTATTGATTACTTGTTCAATCGGTGAATTTGCTCAACATCTGAATGGAACATTTTGGGGGAAAATATTTGTTTGCCCGGCCTACTGCCCAGTTCAACCGTATGTTAGATAGTAATAGCAAAACTGCAAATTCACCCTTTTTCTTACCAAAATTGGTTAAAATTGAGATACAAAGGCT
The DNA here is from genome assembly GCF_002870075.4 of Lactuca sativa. NCBI lineage: Eukaryota > Viridiplantae > Streptophyta > Magnoliopsida > Asterales > Asteraceae > Lactuca > Lactuca sativa. The sequence continues at coordinate 67,887,788 of NC_056626.2, read as the reverse complement.
AACTAAATGAGATAGCATAGTTCCCAGCTTAAAATTTTTTACTTAACTTGTTCTCTCTTGTAGCTGCAACAGATATCTATCCAACAAACATGATGAAGATTGGGAGAAGAGGAATTCATTATCTACACACATTAAACAGTGTTCCTAAGGATGTGATAGAGAAGGGACAGAACCGAGTCATGGAGGCATCTCTTACACTCATTCGTGAGAGGGCAAAACTTAAGGTATGTCCATACTTCATTATGCATTTATAACTTAAGTTTTGACAATATGTAATTTTTTATAAGGGAGAGCTAGTTCGTGCATTAGGTGGTGCTAAAGCTTCAGCATCTCTTCTTGGAGTTCCTCTTGGACACAATTCATCATTTCTTCAGGGTCCCGCATTTGCTCCACCAAGGATTCGAGAGGCCATTTGGTGTGGAAGTACAAATGCCACCACAGAGGAAGGTATAGATAATTAAATACATTTACAATGTGTCATGGTGTGTAATTTGAAAACATGAATTAATCATGTTGTGTGATTCAGGGAAAGAGTTGAATGATCCTAGGATTTTAACAGATGTGGGTGATGTTCCTGTTCAAGAGCTTCGAGATTGTGGAATAGATGATGACAGATTGATGAATATCATCAGTGAGTCTGTCAAACTAGTGATGGAAGAAGTAAGCTGCTTTTCACTGCTTTGTTTGTTATATTCATTTCTTCATATTACAGCATTTTTTCTGTGAAAAATCTAAAAGCAATTTTCCTTGTTACAATTGGTTAGATTTTTCAAAGTATAATATGTCCTAATAAGAAAAAGATGGTAAAGTATATGGTCTTTTTGCAGAGTCCATTGAGGCCTTTAGTTTTAGGGGGTGATCATTCGATATCATATCCTGTAGTGAGGGCTGTTTCTGAGAAGCTTGGAGGACCTGTGGATGTTCTTCACCTTGATGCACATCCTGATATTTATGATTGCTTTGAAGGAAATAAGTATTCACATGCATCTTCTTTTGCTAGAATTATGGAGGGTGGTTATGCTAGGCGTCTCTTGCAGGTATTCCTTTTGAAATAGTATAACAAATTAAACTAATAACTAGTACAAAACTTGGTTCCTTTTCTATTTTTTATTTATGAATTCTTGTTTCCTTTTTCAGGTTGGCATCCGATCAATAACAAGTGAAGGACGTGAACAAGGGAAAAGATTTGGAGTTGAGCAATATGAAATGCGCACATTTTCAAAAGATCGACCCTTTTTGGAGAATCTGGTAGTGGGACTTGCTCTTGATTTCTTGTCTGTGCAAAAAGACGTAAATGCCATTCTCATCCTAATCACTGTTTATTGTTATTATCCAGAAACTTGGAGAGGGTGTTAAGGGAGTGTATATCTCAATAGACGTTGACTGTCTTGATCCGGCATTTGCCCCTGGTGTTTCCCATATCGAGCCGGGAGGCCTCTCATTCCGAGATGTTCTCAACATTCTCCACAATCTTCAAGCCGATGTTGTTGGTGCAGATGTGGTTGAGTTCAACCCACAACGTGATACTGTTGATGGGATGACTGGCATGGTTGCTGCTAAATTGGTCAGAGAGTTGACTGCAAAAATATCTAAATGAAGAAACCACTTTTCTTGGTTTATCATTAAAAATAAATATTAATGATGTAGCTTCATTTGAGTTATTCCGTTGGTTTATTTCCTGTTTAAATCATATCTGAAGAACTCAAGTTGATCATAGTGAAAACCATCTTTACTAATTTAGCTAATGTTAACAAACTAAACGACATTATGTTAACTCAGGGACCAAAAATGAAAAAATATTCATTTTTGGATCTAAAACCACCAACCAGAAAGACCAAATCGGTAATATACTCTATAATTTAACATGCTATATTTCTTTCTCTCTTTGTATCTTATTTAAACAAGAACAACAACAACAACCACAAGGTAATTCAATCCATTTCACGTGCTTCATCTCTTCTCTCTACAACTATATTCTTATACCTCTTAGCACATGAAACAAACAACACAAGATTAACCGCAGTCAAACCCGCACAAAGGAAAAAAAACCGATCCAAATGCCCGTCATTCAAGTTCGCCGGGACCCACCCAGGCTTCCCATCTTTCGAAGTAATCTTCATGACAACCGACAATATAATACTGCTAATATAGCTCCCCATCGCGGACGAGCACATAGACAATCCAAGCCCAATACTCTTCAACTTATCCGGAACTTGAGCTGCAAAAAACTCCCATTGAGCCACATAAGTAAACGCCTCAGCAACCCCCACCAACACATACTGTGGTGTTTGCCAAAATATACTCAAAGAGCTTGTTTCCTTGGGTCCTTTACTTTTTAGTCTGTGATGTTCGACAAAACCAGCTGTGATAATGGCTAATGTGGCTATAGCAAGTCCAATTCCCATTCTTTGTAACTCGGTTGGAGGGTTTGGTTTTGTTTTTGTTACTTTGGTGTATAGAGGGAGGATGAGTTTGTCATAGCATATGATGAAGGCGGATGTGCTTATGATGTCAAAGATTGTCATGCTTGCGGGTGGGATGTGGAAGTTTGAGAGTTCTCTGTTCATCGCAGCACCTTGTTCTACAAATAGAGAAATCATTTGTATGAATACTACGGATGATAGTATGGTGCATAGCCATATTGGGAGGAGTCTTAGCACGCATTTTACTTCTTCGACTTGGGTGATGGTGCATAGTCTCCATGGGTGTGGGTTTTGGGCGTCATCTGGGGTCATGATTGATGCGCGATCAAGAAACCTGTAAAATACACGAGTCTCAGAAAAATGGAAGTAGGAAAATGAAAAATGAAATAGATTTTTATTTTTCAAAATAGTAATAGAAAAATGAAAGTAGGATGCTATTATAAACAAATTAACAAAACATGTTGCTATCTATTGCGTTTAATCTGAAACCGAACTTACTTGAAGTCATTAGTGTGATATATTCTCCTTGTTCCGCCTTCATCTCTAGAATAATCTTCATAGAGCCCATCTCCATTAGATGGCACCTCAAGCTTAATTTTCCTCATAGAAGCCACAATAACTTGAGAGAATCTCGAGATGGGATTACCACTAGGCTTAAAATGCCGATATCTAAAACTCCCACTCAAAACCGACATCAAAGCAATAAAACCACATGCTGTAGATATCCAAAAAGCCACCACGTACTCTCCCATGGTTTCAATATAAACTAATAACGTCTCTGATATCAAAGATCCTAAGTTTAGGGCAACATAGAAGTAGCTCAAAAAAGTCGTTTTCGCCCTCTTTTCTTCTGGATCTTCCTCATCAAACTGATCAGCACCAAATGTAGCAAGGGCTGGCTCGGCGCCACCGTTTCCAAGGGCAACTAAGTAAATTGATAAATAGAAAATTGCTTTTTCCACCGATGAATGAGCGTTGCATACTTCTCCTATTTTGCCACAACCTTTTGGTTGTAACATAAACGCTTGAGTTGTCAATGACAATGCAACCAAACCCTGCAACAAAAGCCCAAATAAAAAGTTTTAAGTCAACACAGTCTCAAAACATCTGAGTTGGCCTACACTGTCTTGTCTCCTTCCTGCCATGAGCATCACATCATGTGAAATGTAAATAAAGTAAACGACAATAAATAGTCAAATCCTCATTGGAATTGAGACTCTAAGGATGTAACGGTTGAGACTAGAACTGGATTGTAATAAGTTTACGTGAAGTTATGGAGAAATGGGGTAAAGGGTTGACTTACAATGGTCAAAATAACTTGAAAAATGACACAAGTGAGGTATCTTCCCAAATATGAGTCACTAAAGAAAGCACCCAAAAGTGAGAACAAGTAAACACTCCCCATCCAAGTGCTAAACATGGTGGCTGATTCTGCATTCGATTGTCTCAAAGCAGACTTTGAAAACAAAACCATATTCACTTCCACTCCTGTGAATGCAAGTGTTGCTAATCCTTCATTCACTGCACAAACAAATCAGCATAAGGTACAGCTCATAAAGCACAAATTTAATTTTACGTTTGAATTCGAATTTTGTGACTTAAAAACATACCAAGCAAGAGCATCCCGGATTTCCATCCTCCGGTTTTTTGCTTTACTGCCGGTTTTCCATTCCAATCCAAGGAGCCGTCTCTTGTGCACTCGTTTAAGAGTTTGTTTTTAACACTCTGCATGATATAATGGATCAGAATGAATAAACACCACTCTTAATTAAACAAGATTAAATACTTTTGTATTTTAAGATTTTAAATTCAGATTTGATTTTTATGTATTCTACCCTAATAAATAAAAATGATTTTGCCACATGTCATTCTCTCATTCAATTGGCCACATGTCATTTTGTCATAATTTTGAGATATATTTATTTTCTATTTGTAATTTATTTCATTTTTTATTTCCAATATATCATTAACATAACTTCCATAAATTAAACATACCATAATTGCATACCATAATTGCAGTGAAAGAATTGCAAGTACGTTTCTAATTGCAGTGAAAGAATTGCAAATTGCAATGGCGTAACGCATGTTCTTCATGTGAATAATTGTGTATGATTACTTTTGAAAGCCATGAAACTTTCTTTTTTAATTTTTATTACTTTGAAGATAATCTTTAAAATATTAAAAAAAACGGAAAAGACGATGATGGTGTTCGTTGAAAGTGAAAATCTTTTTTGGTGTGAAGCTCAAGAAATAATTTGACTCCACTTTTCCTCACTTTATTTTTCGTGGGTCAAATACAATTAAATACCACACTAAAATGAATATATATATATATATATATATATATATATATATATATATATATATATATATATATATATATATATATATATATATATATATATAAAAGTTCAAATAAAAATACTAAATAGTGTGAAAACATAATGTTGTTATTATTCTATAATGAATGTTATATATGTATTATTGAAGCAATTCTAATGTTAATATTCATATATTCATTAGAATGTTATTATTTTATTATAAATTTTGTGAATGTATATTATTATAATAAATTCTAATATTAGTTTTAACGTGTCGTCATTCATCTATTTACTGTTGAATAATAACATAAAGTTGGAGATATAAAATTCATTATAGAATAATAAAATAAAAATAATATATTTTACGTTTTCAGTTTATATATATATATATATATATATATATATATATATATATATATATATATATATATATATATATATATATATATATATATATATATATATATATATATATATATATATATATATATATATATATATATATATGCAAATGATTTTCTCTCTTTGGCAATGGCATGCCGAGAAAGGTTTGTTTTCACAACATGTCGAGCTTCATATCAGTCTTACCAAAAGACTTTTGCCATCCACTTCTTGAAATCTAAGTGTTTTCGGAAATGGTATATATGTATGGGGGTATGCATGATTTAGAAGGGCATTATAGAACATAATATTAAAGTAGCTAGATGACATTAATTTTTATCTTTTGTCACAATTAATTGATTGGATATTAATTCTTTTTTAGATAGTAGTAATAATCGTTGTGAATTGTAAAAGTGAGAATGATAACTTGGGTACCACTTGGATTTGTATATTCATATCAATCAAATCCTAAGCCAGCTTTTTAGAATATACAATCTTTAAAAGTGTTTTCAAATCATAAGAATTATAAGTGTGTTCCCAATTTGGGGCATACAATATAATTCAAGACTTGCTGAACTTCATCATGGTTCATGTGTTTTATAAATAAAAAAAGTTATGCAATTTTCCTCAAAGTCAAAGAATTAATTGATGACGTTTTTGTTTTATGTTTCTATGATCATGTTTTCAAATAAGCATAAACATGATAAAATTAGCAATTGTTTATAATTTTGAAAATTGAAAACAACTTTAATAGATTTTTGCAAGCATCACTAATGTTTTTTAAGTTTGATTTCAATATTGTCATGGTATGCAAAATTGACTTCGAGCAAAAACATGCATCAACCATTTAATTTTGACGAAATCAATTTTTCCAATCCAAAAAACAAAAACGTTAATTCCTTTTTTTTCATATTTGAAACCATAATAACTTTGTAAACCTTATAAAATGTGACAACTAATTAGTAAATAATAATATATTTCTTATGGAATAGAACCTGCTTAAGTTTTATTTACATTTTTTGATACATAAACAAAGTTAATATAATTTTTTTGACTTTCGTTTATTTTTTTCTATACTAAAATTAAAGTTGTCTAAGCAAAAATGTTAGTCAACTACATAAATAATTACCATTCTGACTTTGAATTTATAAAAAAATAAAAAAATATATTGAATTATTATAATAAAAATGTTTTTTCTCTTTTAAATTTAAACAAGTGCTAAGTTAAATAATTAAATAAATTAATAAGCTTTAATTTTGAGATTTTTGAAATTAAAATGTAAGTTCATTAATAAATTGATATCTATTTATTATTATATTTATTGTAATTATTATATTAAAATATTACATGAAATTAATAAAATAAAAAAATTCATAAAATGACATGTGAAAAAAAAATTAATTTAAAATAACTATAGAATTTACATTTGACAAATTGAATAAGAGTGAAAATGATAAAAAAAAAAAAAAAAAGAAACTTCATTTTTTAAAAAGGATAGTTTTACTAACAAACACCAACAATATATAGTTATTAAATGCAAGATTTAGCAAGGTAATAACATCTGTTTTATTCGGTGTTTACTTCCTTTTTTGTATTATAAAAATTATATTAACTTTCTATCACTTATAATTAAAGTTTGCTTCAATAGCTATCAATTTTCTAGATATATGATACGAACTCATCCCATACTAGGCCCGTATCATGCCATAAGCCCAAGTGTAGAACTCACTCCCAAAAGCCAGCTTGTGGGAGGAGGGGACACTTAGACTTATAAGCCACCAACTTATAGTACTTTCGGCCGATGTGGGATCATAACAATACCCCACGCTTTAAAGAGCCAACGTCCTCGTTGGTCACGGTTGGCACCCCCTTTTGGTCCAAGCCACCACTCCGAGTCATTGTTGGTCACGGCTATGTTGGTCACGGTTGACACCCCTCTTTTCAGGTCCAAGCCACCACTCCGTAGGCCACCACTCCAAGTGTTGGCACCCCGAAAGATGGGGACGACTCTGATACCAATTGATACGAACTCATCCCATACTAGGCCCGTATCATGCCATAAGCCCAAGTGTAGAACTCACTCCCAAAAGCCAGCTTGTGGGAGGAGGGGACACTTAGACTTATAAGCCACCAACTTATAGTACTTTCGGCCGATGTGGGATCATAACAATACTCATTGTGTTTCATAAAGAATTCTAATATTTAATGAAACAATTATTCAATAAATATTATATAATTACTAATTATATACCAAAAATACCATTTTATAATTAATAACAAATTACAAAAAATAACCATATGTAGTAAATATATATGAATAAATATGTAAACTAAACTCGAACATTTGATAAAGAAATTACAATTAGTAGGGGAAACCCCAAAATCAACACATGTATTCAAAACAATGCCAAAAAATGATAAAGAAGATATCTTCATCGATGGTAATTAAGAATTTTACCACCGCTGTTTAATTCTGAAAACAACTTTATATTTTCTTCTTAGAGAACAAAAGCATTAGAAACACACATGTTCTTCAATGACATTTGAAAAACACACATACAAACACAAATATTAATTAATAACATAAATCCAAGCATAAATTCTAACAATATGTATATCAAGTTATTATACACATACATACACTGCACATAAGCACACACATGTATTAATGTATATATATTACATTTCGTGGCTATATCCAGAGTTGTTTAATGTATATGCATGTATCTGGAGATGTATGATAAGTTTGCTTGTCGTTAATTAGTTAAACAAAATCCATGCATCCGATCTTAGTACTCATCAATTGATTCAAATACTTTAAAAAGATTTATGAAAATTGAGTTATATTTACTAAAGAAATGCAGTACCTGGAAATCATTGTTGCATAACATTGACAGGTGATCTGTTGTTGATGGAAGCTGATTGGATTCTTTTCTTGACTCCATTTTTAGTGTGTGTTCTAGAGAAGGAGAACCAAAGGGTTTATATGGACTCACTCACTCAATATATATATATATATATATATATATATATATATATATATATATATATATATATATATATATATATATATATATATATATATATATATATATATATATATATATATATATGTATAAAGTTTTTTTTTCCGGTAAATTGTCCAAGTGTGAGAAAACGAAGTTGTAGTGATTTATACGGCATGTGTACATGCAAAGATGATGTTCGAAGTTTAAGATAACTTACTCCGATAGAATCTCATGGATCAAGTAGTAATTTGTATATTGTAAAACAGAACTGTAAATGTTCTTAAATTTGGATATTTTGTAGTGACAAGACACCAAACATTGAGATTATTTCCATTTCCATTGTTACGGTTTATTTTGACTTATGAACTTCTAAGTAGGTAGTTTGTTGAGGTATTTATACTTTGATTTGATAAAATCCATTTAATGATGGCGTAGTGATTTGTATCTTGTTAATTAAGCCGTACACGCACATATGGATGGTGTTTTACACTAGGTAAATGTGGGTTATCTACGTACAAACAGATATAGACAAATGTATAAGATGGAAAGAAAACTAAATAACACACAAGATTTACGGATTCACAACATTAGGGCAATTGTTCTTTTTCCACATACGAACAATTAAGGGATGTTTATTAATTTTGTAATGGGGTTTACAGTTATCAAGGTCAATATATAGAGCTAGTTTTTATTATTATTATTATTTCGACCCTAATCAAAACTGTTAGATTTTCATTTCAACTCTAAAACTGGTTATAGGTCGGGCTAGCAGGACCACATTCCTGAGTTTCAGTAGTAATAATAATGTCAAAGAACAATCTGACCTCATAATTTAACATACAGTTTATTTGCTTGCATTATTTTACTATATAGTTTTTACTTTTGATCTTTTAGTAGGTTGCTAGTAGAGAGCGTTCGCCATATAAAATCTAAGCAACAGATGTTCATCATGTTGTTTTAAGACGTGTATGATACTTACGATATATGAAATTTACTTCCAAAATGCATATCTCAAATAAGAATATAGACAAATCTATATAAATTAAGGCCATAATGGGCCCAAGTCAACTAAACTTACTACATCTTGGGGCTGTATATATTAGGGTGATCTCACTAACTACTTAATTATGATAACTCAAAATATTGTTAGAGTATAAAGGATGATGTCCATAATACTTTAACCTGACTAGTGAGCTATGGATTCACACAACTTTGCCATACTACTATAAGACATATAATAGTTTCACCAAACATTATGTGAATGTCTTAAATGTTGAGTTGTGAAGTATAATATGTCCATGGACCTGAAACTTAAGAAATGTTCAAATTTTACATTAGAGAATGATTCAAGAGATTCGAAATTAGAGATATTGACCAGATATTTGAGACCATAGATTCTGAACCATAGAAAAGGGGAAAGTACATGCCTATGACTCTGCCTTCTTATGGAGTTCCTTGAGGTTGACTTGGGTTTTGGGGTTTTGACTCATACATATTTATGCCCCTTTTCTCAATTTACATAGATTTCGTGTATCTTGTAAACCCTAATGTTCTGAATTCAGTAGAAATATCGTTACTTCATATGTAGATATATAGATCACGTTGCCCAAATCTTGTGAACCTCATTAATTCTTGTGGTATATATTTATTTTTTTTGCATATATATTTGTTATGATCAACCATAACATCAAGCCGTGTCACTTTCTCGTGTACGTTTGGCCGACTCCTTTATTATATAAGAATATAAGAATATATATGTAATATGTACGCTTGTCTTTTGATGAGTATTACAAGTTATTAAGTACAAGAATTATGTTTTACAGGATCTTTTCATTTTGGATCTTAATTAATAATGGAATAATTTTATTATTTAAAATCAAATGTTACAAAATTATACAAAATATAGGATTAGGCAAAACGTGGGTCCCATATCCTAACAAGTTAGGTGAGAGATACAAAATGAAAGTGTTTAAATTTTAGGTGAAATGTTGTTGAAAAGTATAATCCATGCAATTTTAGGGAAATAATGTTGTATATTCTTTTTATTAGATGAATGGATATTTTTAGAAAGATATTTGATGGTTAGTGTTTCCAATATATATATATATATATATATATATATATATATATATATATATATATATATATATATATATATATATAGAGAGAGAGAGAGAGAGAGAGAGAGAGAGAGTCAAGATCAAATAAGAACGAAATTTTTGGAAGGTAAAAAGTTTTTTTTCTACATATTTTTTTCGCGAACAAACAAAATGAATCATTAGATGATTCATTTGTAAAATGATTCACAAGAAAAAATTCTCAAAAAAACATCGTGATGATTCATTTATACAATGATTTTGTTGTTATTCACTAAAATTGTCACAAAAGTGAATTTTTTTTTAATACTTAAAAATAAATCATAAAGATGTTTTGTTAGGAATTTTTTCTTGTGAATCATCTAATGATTCATTTCTTTTGTTCGTCAAAAAAATATGTAGAAAAAAAACTTCCTACCTTCCTACCAAAAAAAATTTCTTACCGGATCTATATCCTCTATATATATATATATATATATATATATATATATATATATATATATATATATATATATATATATATATATATATATATATATATATATATATATATATATAGGGGACGGTTCCCTTTAGATTAAAAAAAATTTAGAGATCTTGAGATTGAACCTCAGTCACGTATTTCTTACTTGCCGCTCTAACGCTCCAGCGTACCGGCAGCAGCAGACTATGCCTAATCATAAATGATTATATGGCAGAGAGGTATAATCATATATGATTATGCACGTTTATACATATATGTTTAATCATAAATGATTATACATATATGTCTGTTCACAGACTGAGTAATCATATATGATTACGACAGTTGGTGACAGAAAATGTGGTGGTGACAAAGATAGCGGTGGTATAAGTAACGGAGGTGACAGTGGTGGAGTCAGCTGGTGTCAGAGGTGGTGGCAGGGGTGGTGGCGGTGGCGGTGGCGGTTATGGTGGTGGGGATGGTGGCGGAGGATAAATGAATGGGCGGTGCTGTGTAATCATTTATGATTATTCCAGACCTGCCGCGCCAGTACGTCGGAAGGTTATTGCGGCAGATGTGAAATACGTGGCTGAGGTTGAATCTCGAGATCTCTATTTTATTTTTAATCTCAACGGAATCTCTCTCTCTCTCTCTCTCTCTCTCTCTCTATATATATATATATATATATATATATATATATATATATATATATATATATATATATATATATATATATATATATATATATATATAGAAAAAAATCAAATGAGAACACCTAAAAGGTTGAGAACGCGACAACAAGTATATTCATTTGTGATTACATGTATTCATTTGTGGAGAAATGATAAATTTTTACGCACAATCAACATGAATATGTTTTTTCTCTTCAATTGAAATTAAAGGCGTAAAAATTTATCGTTTCTCCACAAATAAATAAATGGAATCACAAATGAATATACTTTGTTCTCGCGTTCTCAACATTTTTGGTGTTCTCATTTGATCCTACTCCTATATATATATATATATATATATATATATATATATATATATATATATATATATATATATATATATATATATATATCATTATATACTTATAAAGGAAACATTTTTCCTTTCATCACATTCATTTGAAACTCCCATTCATTTTTCCTTTCACCGCATTTATTTGAAACTCTCATGACTTTTCAATTTCTTTATAATAATGATTATAAGTTGATTAATAAGGTTAAATAAAAATAAAACCTAAAGTCTAATCATATATAAACTAAATTTTAATATTAAAAGAATATATATTCTTCAACTTATAAAGTTATATTTTTAACTTTCAACATATTATACTGAACTTATTAGGTCTAACATGTTGTTGTATGTAACCATCAGCATTTTACAGCTACAACTTTTGAAAAAATTTGTATAAAATACTTAAATCTTTAATTTAAATATAACCTTACGGGATCAACTTAAATATAGATTTTAGTTCAACTTAAACAACCTAAATAACATTTTGTAAATAGTTAAAAGTGATAAATTGTAGTGTTTTTTAAATAATGATTAGAAGTTGGTTAATAAGGTTAAATAAATATCAAACCTAAAGTGTAATCATAAATAAACTAAATTTCAATATCAAAATAATATTTTTACTTCTACTTATAATATTATGTTTTTAACTTTTGACATATTAAACTTAATTTAGTAGATTTAATATGTTGTTATATGTAAACCACTATCAGTTTAAAGCTACAACTTTTGAATAGTTTGGACAAAATACTTAAATTGTTAATTTAAATATAACATTACAGGGTCAACTTCAACATAAATTTCAGTTCCACTTAAAAAACCCACAGAATATTTTGTGAATAGTTAAATGTGATAAACTGTAGTGCTAAATGAAAAAACTAAATTGTAATATTTATTTAACTAAAATATTTCCTAAAGATATTTTATAATTATTAAAATTTTCAAATAAGTAGCTTAAAATAACTTACAATAACAATGTTAAAAATAATTCTATATAAATGATTATATTGTTACATTTAAAAAAAAATTGTTTGATGTTTTAAATAATTACTAGCCGTCTACCCGCGCAAAGCGGCGGGCGGCGAATAGTTTGATCTCTTTAGAGTTGAAACCATTTTGCGTTCACTTTCGAGAAATGAATATTAAATGACATCTATTTTTTAACAGCATTACCATACCATATTAAGGGGGTGTTTGGCTAAGTTTTTTTAAAACAACTTAGTAGGTTCCACATCACTATAAGTTAAAAAAGTGTTTGGATTAAAATAACTTATTCCAGTGGGGAACCTCTAATACGTAATTTTTTCATAAGTTACCCTACACTTACTTATTAACTTATAAGTTAATAAACTAATAAGCAATAAGTTTTTTTTTGCCAAACACCCCCTAAATGGTTATTACTTCCATTTATACATACCCAAACCACTTGTACTGTTTATCGTTCTCTTTTTTTTCGTTTTCCTTAATTCCTTTATTAATTTAATGTCCTACTAAGTAAAATGCTAAAATATATAAATAATAGTTTATAAAAATAAACCTTTAAAATATCAGGCATTGTGATTTATAAGTCGATAAATAGGCCTTTGAGAAGGCCAAAATACTCAAGTGTCAACTTGTTCATTGTGATTTTAAACCAAGTTTGGTCACAAATTAAAACATTTTTAACGATGGTATGTAATTCAATGATTCATATTGATTTAGGTTCTCGAAACCTTAAAATATTGAACAAAATCTATAAGAACAATAATCACCGTAATCAAGAAGTCCATGTGATGAAACTTGATATTATAAGGACCAATGATGAAAAATGTTTCATTTTTAGACTAAACAAGATGAAAAATATACAAACTACCTTAATCATGTCAAATCTTGTGTTTAACCGTTCTTTATTGCAAAAGTAAGATGCCAAAATATACAAACTAATGATAATACAATGATCTAACTGGCCCTCTTGGTTGAGTTCTTTGAACCTGCAAAGCCAACACATTAAAAAAATATAATAAAAACTTTTTTAGGAACAAACCTGATATAATAAAGTCTTCACCCAATATATTTATAAGATAAAAATACAAAAAGTTAAAAATGATGAAATCAATTACAAGTAAGGATTAAAATAATAAACCTGTTAAGATAAGGCCTTTGCCATATCCAGTCTCAAAATCATTTTCTTGATCCATTTTTTATGCATATTGATATCGTTATTGATAAAGCCTCTTGTACAAAATGGTTTGTCCGAACCTAAAGAATATGTAGATCAAGATACACATGAATTTCTAGCAACCTTACATGGTTAGCCCCAACCCTTTCAAAAGTTCTAATCAAATTTCCAATCCATTCATCTTCAATGACCAACACTATGGTTTATACGACCTTTTTTTCAAGTTTCTAGACATCCTAGGGCAGCTTCAGCAAGAAGCCTTCTACATACATAATAATAAAATTAACAATGAAGACCTAATATCATTAATCATAAAAGAAGATCAAATATAAAGTAATAAAAACCCCAATTCTTAGACTGAAGCGACAAAAAAAAAAAAAAAAAAAAAAAAAAAAAATAAGAATGGGATTTACCAGTTTCACTTGTCTGAAAGTTAATTATCAAGGGAAGAAGAGTCATATAGACTTTCTGATGGGCTAATGGTCAATTTTCAATGAGTTGAGGCGGGTGAGGAAGTGAGGAAATAGAAAGCAAGGTATTCTCAGATAGATGGAGAAGATTAGGGTTCGTGGATTGAGAGTGAGGTTTTCTACCATTCCCAGAACCATCACATCCATAAGAAGATAAAAAAAAATCAAGTTTTTTGAAATCAAAGCATGTCTAGGTCAAAAATGTCACCTGAAAGCGGAGCAATGAAAACACTTTGTTGACATATCTGCAACAACAGAAATCCGAGCTTTCTGTTACCAAAAAATCACATACAATTTGATCATATGTCTAAATAAGGGGAGAGGTAAACAAAATCTTGAAGCTCTATCATTTGATGTGTAGCAAATAACAACTCCAAATAAGATTTAGGTGTTTTAATTTGCGATTCCAACTCAAGATACAGACAAATAAGAAGTAATAGGAAGGAGTCGCCTGATGCGGTGGTGTCTGATGGTTTTGACAGCGATGATGGTTGATCTTGTGAATACAATGGTGGCTGATGTTATTGGTGAAGACATGTGAGAATATAGGGGTGCAAGATAACCTGAATGATTCGAGATCATCATTGTGTTTAGAGAGAAAAAAGGATTCAAGAAGAGGATTCTTGCCTAACTATGATAGAATTTCAGATCTTCAACATCAAAAATATAACATGCCATACTTTGCAAAATGTTGTAAAACCTCCATTAACAATAGATTCACGGTAGACTTTATAGTAGGGGATGTAAGAAAGAGCCATCTGCAGGAGGGATATTTAAATCAACATGTATTTTCTGGTGGTTTCAAATTTTGAGTTATTCAAAATTCAGGGAAGAAGATAGAATTTGTTGAGAAATATAAGGATTCAAAACACAGACTAAAATTTAATATTATTTTATTGATGACTACTTGTACTATTAGCTTAATGATTTGAACGTCTTAAAAAAATAATATTATTATATTCAATCTATTTTTAGAAATAGTGAGATTTCTTTTATAAGATAGTAAAGATAATGATAGAAATTTAAACTTTAAGCAAATAAATTTTAAACAATTAATTAACAATAACAACAACTATAAATAACATTAAACCATATATTATATTTAATTTTATTCATGAGTAACCCACAGATAGAGACCATTTAAAGGATTGAGATTATGCATTATTAATAGATGTATATATTATTATATAATTCAAAATAATCAATATATTATATCAACTTAGTATATGAATTATTATATCAAATTTAACAACAACATTATTGTTATATTTAAAACAACATATATTTGTAAAGATTTTAGCTATATAAATGCTTCTGCGCAAAGAAGATCTTTGACGAACCACCTTTAGGGATCGAATTCAATGAACCGATTAATAGCGCTAAGATTTTAATAATATCAAATTCCAATAGATTAAATAAAAAACGTTTTAATTTCAATTCGGGGTGAATCAGGAAACACAATATACTAAATCGATTTTAATTAATTGATTATTTAAATCAATATTTATATCTTATAGAAACAAGTTATGCATTTATCAAATGCATAGTCTTCATAGTCGATAAAATGAAAATGAATTCGTGAAAGATTTGATTCAAATATGTTAATTGATGTTGATTAACAAATTTCTGAAAAAATGAAGTTGAATCCAAATCGATATCTCATGAAAAAAAAATAGTAATGCATCTATTAGATGCATAGTCGATTTAAAATAATAAAAAAAACCTTGAATTCATAAAAGATTTGATTCAAATATGTTACTCGTTGTTGATTAAATTTAATCGATCAAATTAATCGATTTTGTTTTAGTTAATATTAACTCAAATTACTACAAAATGAAGATGAATCCAAATCGATGTCACACTATCAATATAACACTACATATAAAAAAAAATATTTGTCTTATCAAATGCACAGTCGATGATCTATAATATATGCATCTATCAAATGCATATATAATTTTCATAGATAAATTATGAATATATTTGAAAATAAAATTTATTTTATTAAATAATAAATGCATTTGTAAAACGCATATATATATATATATATATATATATATATATATATATATATATATATATATATATATATATATATATATATATATATATATATATATATATATATATATATATTAAATGAAAATATACAAAAGATGAGATTCATGAAGGTTGTTTGGTATGATGGAATTAGGAAATAATTGAATATTGATTCCATTGGAATTAAAAAAAATGAAAATAGATCTCATAGGTTTGCCATAAATTAAAGAAATAGCCGATTCTTTAAGAAGTCTGATTATTTTAATTTTATTAATTTCACATCTATTCATGGAATGGAATGAAAAATTGTAATATAAAAAAAATCATTTCATTAATTAAATTATAATATTTTCTTTTCTAAAATTAACTAGAAAATGTATAATCTTATTGATCGTAGGCGCTAAGACGCTGATCATAACTCATATGGTGAGTCTCAAAGGTTCGAAACCTTTAATCATATGTGTCAAAGAGGGTGTTGAGTGCTTGAAATTGGTCCATATATTGCTGATGGTATGGTGGGTATCCCACATCATATGAGAAGAGCTGGCTCCACCCATTGGAGGAAGGTTTTATGGTTCCTCTTCTTTGTCTTCTTCTTCTTCATCATCATCAACAGCAACAAAATTGTCTTCCTCACCAGATAAGGAAGTGGGACATAGGATTTGTGAAATATGCTAATCGATAAGGTTATCCGGACACTTAATGGCAAGATTGTTATAGTTTTCAGGTGTGATGAGGAGTTTTTGGGTTGTGGTCTTGGCCCACGGTCTAATTGTGACAGTTGTCCACCGATTAGAACATCCTCATAGACTAAACATCGATGCGGTGAGATAGGGCTCATGGGGTAATGGTAAATGATTACCGGGATATGGGATCTAGATTGACAAAATTTTGGCTAACATGGTTACAATGCCATTATGCCACCACAATAAATTTTTCTGAATTAGGTTGTACTGATGTGTTGTGAGTTATAGTTGACTAAGTGATAAAGTATGTCTTCTTGGCATTACATATATGAGAATTGGTCTATAGAGAACTTTTTCGTAAGACTTATTATCATAAATGAGTAAGGGTTTTGATTATTCTCTGATTTGTTGAGAATACTTATACTAGTGACAATGCAAAAATTGTTATAGTACGACAAAGTCGAAACCCAAAAGGAACACGAAACACGTAGGTTCGTGAACTTTGTCATTTAATCCCTAATGATAAGGGGATTGATCGTGTGAGAAAATCCAATAAAGAAGAGTGTTTGGCTCAACAAATTTGATGATTCGATTATGAAATTATGTCGACATGCTAATAAGCTCTCATAAAAGAACCTAGGATGTTATGTTTAGTACGAAACAATAGAATGAGACGAATTAGTACTGTGGATGAACAGTATAATGTCAATTCTTACTTAGGAAAACTGGAAGCGAGCGACAATGATCATACTTATTCTCTGAGTTTATCATCCTAAGTGGGAGATAATTGTAATGTATGAGGACTAGATGATTTAATTGATTATAATAAATAATTATCCATTTATTGAATAATTAATTAGGATAATTGTTAGTCGTACGTGTTACAGACTATATAGAACTTTAAAAAAATAACGTTTTTGATAAAAGATTATTTAGGATAAATAACCTTGATGAAAGTTGTAGTAGTGGTGATAATGAATTTATGGGTATAAAGAACGCCTAAATCTAACTTCGTATGAAGAAGTTATGATCTTTGGAAGTTCTGCGTTCAACCCTATACGACAAAGTGTGTCATAAAATATGAACCAAAGATAGGTTTCTTATTAACCTAACTGATCTAAATGAAAGTCTTAGTAATCGTAATTCCAAGAGTGTGCATATAAAGAACGCCTAAATCTGACTTCCTATGAAAAAGTTATGATTTTTTGAAATTTCGGTGGAGCAGTGTGCGATATAGAAATCAAAATTAATATCGGTTGATTGTTAGCTAAAACGATGTAAATGATAGTTGAAGATCTCGTATATATGAATCCGTCAATATAAAGACAGTCGAGAACGGAGTTTGTATGAAGGAGTTATGATTTTTGCACGGATTTTAACAATGTTGATCTCTATAAAATATGAATTTAAAATAGATTGAGAATTAGCTATTAAGATCTAAAGGAAATTTATAGTACTTGGAATTACTTATGTGTGGATATAAATAACGTCGAAAATGGAGTTCGTATGAGAGATATATGATTTTTCAAAAATCACAAAAAAAATACTTGTGTACGATGATGTGGTGGCCTAAGAGTGCGCCACGTGGCGAAGCCAAGGCCGGACTCTTCCACCAACCAGGCGACGTGGCCTCACCACGAGATGACATATGGCAAGGCTGGAGCAACGAGAGACAAGGCGATGTAGTAATAATTATAAAGGATGCTTAGTTCGAGTTGAAAGTGATGGGTTTTAGTCATATGAACATCCCTATGTGCACATGCAACCCTAATGCTTGGATCTAGGTTTCTCTAATTGATCATACTTTGAATCCAAGACTTCTAATGGCTAATATACAATAAGAACAATATAAAATCAGAGATTAGAAGTTTACCTTGAATCCCTTGCTTGATCTTGTTGTCTTTGAGGCTTTAGAGTCACAATTATCACTCCTCTAATGGCTTACAAACACCAACAAACAAGAAGATGATTTAGGAGAGAGGAGAGGGGAGGAAGAATTCGGCCAGGGTTTCTTTAGAGACAAGTGTGTCGAATTCCCTCAACCCATAGGGTCTATTTATACTAGTAAGGCTCCTAGGGTTTTACCCTTAAACCCTAATTGGATAACTTAAGCCCTAAGCAATCCAAATCCTTTCCATGATAAGCCTTGGACGATTTTATGGCTATCCTTAGCCCTAGAAATCGTCCACCCCTTATCCATAAAGGATATTTAGCCCAAAGTGCAACTATCAAACAATTGACAGTTTATACCCCTTTATTTAATTAATCTCTTTAAGTCACCAAATTAATTCCAAATCAATTTATGACTTATATTAATTAAATAACAATATTATTATTCCTTATATTATTCTTATAATATATTAATAATATTCCTTCTCTCATTATAAATCATCCTGTCAAGTTGCTATGGTGAAGGCAACCCAAAAGGACCATGCTCAACCGGGTCAAATACTTGCCTAATATAGTTGTAGCCTTAGACACTATTCCAACAGTCTCCCACTTGGATAAGTCTAGTTACTATATATACAAGTATATTCCGATTAGCAATCGTAGCTCTCAAAGACGCTGTCAAACTCTGATCTAATCAATCTTGTCCTTCAGATAAAGGATCGTACAGTCCTCTGTTTAGATATCATGCTGACAATTCTTATGGAACAATTTGTCTAGCATTTGGTTTCTCGATATCCGATTTATTTGACATAGAACTTAATCGAACACATCAATTCAGTTCTGACCGGGCTTGACACATAAGTCAAATCAAATCATCGAGCGGCCGAGATATCGCTTTTACCCTCTTGGGATAAAAGTAACAGATAAACTTCGACTTATATGCATTTACTTATTCATTAATCAACTATACACAATAATGCGTTTTATAACATCAAGTTACTGATGCGGTTTCGCATTATCAATGTACAACCAATTAACAAATAACAAACCATATATCTTGGTTTTAAGACCATATGATATTATCGTCTCGCGATCACCCTTTTTATCACATTCCATAAGGTGATTCCAGCAAGCGCGGGTTTGTTCCAATGCTCAAAACTAGTTCATAAGCACTCATGAATGTTGCAGCAAACTTTTGCTATGTCTAATACCATTTAGACAATCTACACACCAATTCATGACAATCTTCATTCATATCTACTTCCAACATATGAACGATTGTGGACAATTTGAACAATTCGATTATTCTTAATAAACTCAATTATTCTGGAAGTCAAAACATGCAAAATGAAACAATAGTTAAACAATTAACATAAGACAGTAACATTACTCATAAATAATACTCTTTTATTTAATCATCAAATGTTAATTACATTTATCTATTACACGTTTCTACTACTATCTAATCTATACTAATATCATCCTTCAACCCAATACTCCTAGCATGCTGCAAGTGCTTAACCCTACTCAGTCCCTTCGTAAGCGGATCTGCTAGGTTATCTTCTGATGATATCCTCTTCACTACGAGTTGTCCTTCTTCTACACGATGTCTAATAAAATGATATTTTCTGTCAATATGTCGAGATCTACCATGATCCCTCGGTTCCTTGGTCAAGGCAACCGCTCCTTCATTATCACAGAAAATCTTCATGGGCTCCTTTATGGCAGGTACAACTCCAAGATCACCGATGAAGTTCTTTAACCATATTGCCTCCTTCGACGCTTCGATCGCTGCAATGTACTATGATTCGCACGTTGAATCAACTACGGTTTCTTGCTTGGAACTTTTCCAAGTCACTGCTCCTCCATTCAGGGTAAAGACCCAGCCCGACTGCGAACGGTAGTTGTCCCTGTCGGTCTGAAAGCTGGCGTCACTATACCCTCGCAGCTTCAAGTCATCACTCCCTCTGAGGACTAAGAACCATTCCTTCGTCCTCCGAAGGTACTTGAGGATATTCTTAACCGCAATCCAATGGGCTCTGCCAGGGTTCCCTTGATATCTGCTAACCATGCTCAAAGCAAAGGCTACATCAGGGCGAGTACAAGTCATAGCATACATGATTGAGCCAACTGCGGAAGCGTATGGTACTCGGCTCATTTCTGCTATTTGGGCTTCGATACTCGGACTTTGAGTCTTACTCAACTTGGCATTACTTTGTATCGGTAATTCTCCCTTCTTCGAGTTTTCCATACTAAAACGTTTTAGTACCTTATCTAAGTAAGTGTTCTAACTAAGTCCTATTAGTCTCTTACTTCGCTCTCTCACTATCCTTATTCCCAAAATATAGGAAGCCTCTCCGAGGTCCTTCATAGCGAATCACTTCTCGAGCCAGGATTTAACCTCCTGCAGAGTCGGGACGTAGTTTCCTATGAGTAGTATGTCATCGACATACAGAACGAGGAAGCTTACTATACTCCCATTGGCTTTGACATATACACATGATTCATCTTCGCTTCGTACAAATCCAAACTCTTTGACTTTCTCATCGAAGCAAAGATTCCATCTGCGAGACGCTTGCTTAAGTCCATAAATTGACTTCTCAAGCTTACACACTCTATTCGGATGCTTCGGATCGACAAAACCCTCTGGCTAAGCCATGTAAACATCCTCGGCCAACTTTCCATTAAGGAAAGCGGGTTTGACATCCATTTGCCAAATCTCATAATCATGAAATGCAGCAATAGCTAGCATCACTCTAATAGATTTTATCTTCGCAACTAGTGAGAAGGTCTCATCATAGTCAACTCCGGGAGTTTGAGTAAAGCCCTTCGCAACCAATCGCGCTTTATATGTGTGTACGTTTCCATCCACGTCGGTCTTCTTCTTGAAGATCCATTTGCACCCAACGGTCTTATGTCCGGGCACATTATCAATCAAATTCCAAACTTAGTTGTCATGCATGGACTGGATCTCGCTGTTCATCGCCTCTTTCCATTTTACAGACTCCGGGCCTGCCATGGCTTCCTTATAGCTATTAGGTTCATCTAGAATTATTAGTGTACCATCACTAATATACGTGTCCCCTTCGGTAGTAATATGAAAACCATAAAACTGGGGTTGAACTCTAACTCTTTCGGAACGTCTAAGAGGTAAGGACTCGTCAATCGGTTCAACCGGAGTTTCCTCCTCGGGTTGAGTGCCAGCGGTAGAGGTTCCTTCATCTATCGACTCTTGAATCTCTTCAAGCTCGATTTGCCTCCCACTGTCTCCTTGGCTTATGAGTTCTCGCTCTCGAAAAACTCCTCTCCTCGCAGCAAAGACAACATTGTCCTTTGGTCTATAGAAGAGATATCCAAAGGATTTATGCGGGTAGCCGATGAAAATACATCGCTCACTACGAGTTTCGAGCTTGTCGTGAGTATCTCGTCTTACGAAAGCCTCGCGACCCCAAACCTTGATATGTGCTAACGAGGGAGCATTCCCTGTCCACATCTCGTGAGGTGTTTTGGTAACCTTCTTAGTAGGGACTCGGTTAAGGATATGGGCGGCAGTCTCTAAGGCATACCCCCAAAAAGAGAAAGGTAGTGAAGCACGACTCATCATAGAGCAAACCATGTCCAACAGGGTTCGATTACGCCTTTCTGCCACACCATTCAATTGAGGTGTCCTAGGTGGCGTCAATTGTGAAACTATTCCACACTCCTTGAGATAATCGTGGAATTCAAGACTTAGGTACTCTCCTCCTCGATTGGATCGAAGCATCTTGATTTTCTTGCCCAATTGATTCTCTACTTCATTCTTGAACTCTTTGAACTTTTCAAAAGTTTCTGACTTTTGCTTGATTAAGTAGATATACCCATATCTACTATATTCATCGGTAAAAGTCACATAGAAGCGGTTCCCATCCTTCGTGGTTGATCTAAACGGTCCACATACATCGGTATGTATTAGGTCCAATAGACCCTCACCCCTTTCACACGTACTTGTGAAAGGTGACTTAGTCATCTTTCCAAGTAAATAAGATTCACATGTGTCATCTTCCCTAAGGTTGAATGAATCCAACACTCCATCCTTTTGGAGTTGGGCTATGCGTTTCTTGTTGACATGTCCAAGACGACAATGCCACAAGGATGCTCTATCCATACTATTGGAATAATCCATGCATAAAACATCATTTCCTAAGTTATCTACAATCATAACGGTTTCATAAATTCCATTACATGGTATATCTTCAAAATAAAAGACACCATTTAGATAAGCCAAAATAGAACCATTCTCATTATTAAAAGAAAATCTAAAACCTTGTCTAAACAAACCATGAAATAAAATGATGTTTCTAGCCGTTTCTGGCGAATAGCAACAATTGTTCAAAACTAAAGATAAACCATTCCTAAGCACTAAAGAATACACTCCAATCTTGGTCACAGGCGACGATCTTCTGTTCCCCATGATTAGATTTATTCTTCCATGCTCCACGTCTCTATTTCTTCTTAGTCCCTGCACATTAGAACAAATGTGGTAACCACAACCGGTATCAAGAACCCAAGAAATAGCATGAGGTGAATCGTTAGATTTGATTGTGTATATACCTGCGAAAGACGGCTTGATCTTTCCTTCCTTGATGACTTGCAGGTACTCTGGGCAGCTTCTCTTCCAATGTCCTATCTTGTGGAAGTGGTGGCACTCTGCCTCCTTTGGATTAGGGCAGGGTTTAGCAGGATCAACTTTGGTCCCACTAGAAGAGGCACCATCTCGGGGCTTAACCTTGCGATGGTTCTTAGACGAAGCATTCCTCTTCTTTCCCCTTCCTTGTCCAATAGCCAAGACAGGAGCAGCGGGTGGATTGGGAGTTGGTGCAATAGACTTGTCCTTGAAGTTGCTTTCAGCGACCCTCAAGAGACCTTGGAGCTTGCTTAGGGTGACCTCTTCCTTGTTCATGTGGTAGGTCATCCTAAATTGATTGTAACTTGGAGGCAAAGAGTGAAGCACCATGTCGATCGCCAAGTCTTCCCCAAAGTCAACATTCAACTTGCGAAGACGGTTGACATACCTTTGCATCTTTTGCAGGTGCATGGTAAGAGACTCTCCATGACCCATCTTAGCGGAAATCATGTTAGTGAAAATCTCATAACGCTCTTGTCTCGCGTTTTGGTGGTATCTCTCCAACAAGTCTTGGTGCATCTCGTACGGGTACATGTCCTCATAGGACTTTTGGAATTCGGAGTTCATAGTGGCTATCATGATGCAATGTACCTTCATTGCATCACGCTCGTGAGTTTCAAAAGCGGTCATTTCAGTCAGAGTAGTGATTTCAGGGTTGATTTTCTCGAGCTTCTCATCGAGGACATACTCCTTGTCCTCATAGCGAGCAATAGTGTGAATGTATCTTATCCATTCGCTAAAGTTCGTCCCATCAAAAGTGACCTTTTGACAAAGGCTCATCAATGTGAATGAACTATCAATAGCGTTGTTTGCATTCGACATCTACAAATAGAAAGGACAAAGATAGATTAGAATATGAATCCCTAATTATCACCCAATAAGAAAATTAGGGCTAGGATCCAACAACAATATTTACATATTAGAAAAGGGATGTCGTAATCTAACATGCAAACAATTTGAAGGTAAGTGAATGATGATTCACTAATTCTCCACCATAAAAACATAACTTTAAGTCCTAAATGTATTGAGAATTCCTAGGTTTGGATGAGATTCATTGAAACTCTTCAATGACATGTTTAAATCTCGATATGCCCCTCTTGTTTGTGACTGGGATACCGGGGATCACAAAGCGGGTGTGAATTACCATGCAAATTCACATGGTGCCTTCATTGTAACGATCACATATTCGATGTGCCGGTAAACCACACACGCTCCATTGAACTATGATAAACAATGAATCACCCTTTGCCACCTTTGCTTAGAACCAATTAGTGTGCCGGTAAACCACATGCGCTCCACTAACTTCTTAGCAAGGGTGCAAAGTGTAATTTCATGGGATTGCATCAATTCACTTTTCCTAAAGTAACTAAGATTGGGAATTTTTTTGAAAAACATGTAGTTACTTTGTATTTCATATTATACTTTTAATGAAGAGATGAGGTTGCCCTATCCTACACGTTCGGCTAACGACCCTCCATCGATCAAGCAAGCGGTGGGTGTGAGTGTACACCCATTAAGCGCCATTTTATAGGCAGCAACCTTATACCCACCTTATAGACCGGCTTCGTGAATGAGGCCTACTAACGGTAAGACTAGCATTTTAATTATACATACATACATACATATATATATATATATATATACATATATATATATATATATATATATATATATATATATATATATATATCTTGTAATATTATATTAGTATAGGGTTGGATTTTAAACTTGTAAAATTCTAGGGTTTGAAATTTAAATTGTCTAAATTAAACTTTTAATTACAAAACATAAATTTCAAAACTTGAGGGCAAGTTTTAATCTTTTAAAACATAGAGGATCAAATAACAAATAAGGCAAGTATCTCAAAGATAAACAACAAGAAATCCTAAAGTTTCCTCCTTCTGACGCTCGAACTCGCCGAGTACCCAGATGCACTCGCCGAGTTGAGCCTACTCGCCGAGTACCACCATGGGACTTGCCGAGTTCTTCAGCCAGAGGACTAAAAAACGATTTTTACAGCAACAAACAAGCAATCAAAGTATGAATTCAATGGAAACCAATCTAGGCTCTGATACCACTGATGAGTTTTAGCCATATGAACATCCCTATGTGCACATGCTACCCTAATGCTTGGATCTAGGTTTCTCTAATTGATCATACTTTGAATCCAAGACTTCTAATGGCTAATATACAATAAGAACAATATAAAATCAGAGATTAGAAGTTTACCTTGAATCCCTTGCTTGATCTTGTTGTCTTTGAGGCTTTAGAGTCACAATTTTCACTCCTCTAATGGCTTACAAACACCAACTAGCAAGAAGATGATTTAGGAGAGAAGAGAGGGGAGGAAGAATTCAGCCAGGGTTTCTTTAGAGACAAGTGTGTCGAATTCCCTCAACCCATAGGGTCTATTTATACTAGTAAGGCTCCTAGGGTTTTGCCCTAAAACCCTAATTGGATAACTTAAGTCCTAAGCAATCCAAATCCTTTCCATGATAAGCCTTGGATGATTTTATGGCTATCTGTAATGCCCGTAGATCCGAGCTAGTCAATTAGAGGCAATAGGAGTCGAAAACGACTTTTCGACAAAAGATTATTTAGAATAAATAATCTTAACCAAGTTGTATAATATGTCACAAGGTTTCCGTACATATGAAGAACGCCGAAATCCGAGTTATAACGAAGAAGTTATGACCCGTCGAAGTTTCGCGACGGAACCGGCACGACACCGGGAAGCGTAAATAGTGAATTTACGATAGAGTGAGATTTAGCCTTAGCGATCTAAACGAAAGTTGTAGAATATGTTAAACTAAGAACATCGATAAAAAGAACGCCCAAATCTGACTTCGTATGAAGAAGTTATGATTTTTCGAAGTTTCGGACTAGCAGTGTACAACCCGAAATTCGAATATTAGATCGAGCAGATTTTAGCCGACATGACCTGAACGAGAATCTAAGATCTCGTTAAGAGTAGCGTAATGAGAAAAAGATGGGCGAAAACGGACGTCGGATGAAGAAGTTATGAGGATTTAACGGACCAATCCTGTCCCGGCCTGTTAATAATATAAAATTTAAAATCGAGCCAAAATTAGCCGACGGAGTCTAAACGAAAGTTGTAGAGTACGTTCCCACCTTCGCGTGGATATAAAGAACGTCGAAAATGGAGCTTGTATGCGAAAGTTATGATTTTTAGAAGCCGAGAAGGAAATTTGCGAAATTGAGATGACGTGGCAACATCCGGACCCTCCATCGCTGATCAGACCTCGCTTCGGATCATGCCACGAAGGCTTCGCATTATGCCCCGCATACGAGGTTCGGTACGCCCTGCGTACCTTCGGTCTTATCCGGGTCCTGTCCGAGTGCGAGCCAGCTGGAACATGCGTGTCTGCCTTATCCGAAGTTACGCCCTGCATAGCCAAGGATTACGCCCAACGTAGTCCGAGGCCTCGCAGGGTATAAAAAGGGGCGACGGCCTTCGCATTTTTCACACAATTTTCCTTCTCTCTCTAGATTTCTTTCTCTCTCTAGGGTTCACCCCCCTAAGCCCTAGTTAAACCCCTTAGCTCCCGAGGGAAACCCCGAGGCTCCCGGAGTCCCGAGAAAAAGAGCCTTTCGGTTTCGAAACGCTGCTCCAATTAAGTTCCGGTTTTCGATAAAATTCGCTGTAAGTGTGCTACGCTTACGCAATTTTTAATATAGCTTTCAAATAATTATAGGAATGTTATTAGGTCCTTAAAATAATTATTTGAGCTATTATTATGAGTTATATTGAGTGTTATTAACGCTTAATAATAGTCAGACTATTAATTTGTCGCGGTTATCGTTAGACTAAACCCTAGTGGTATTGGTACTAGGTTTTATCGAAGGAATATCGTTTTGAGAGTATCGAAGCGTTGTTCGAGTGCTGAGTCACCACCTACTCAGGTGAGTGCATAGTCCCTTTCATCTTACACATAGATATGAAGTATTTTATATAAACTACGTGCTATAAGTGCATATTATCTGAATACTTGTTGTATATGCTGGATGAACGTTTTATACATGTTTTAAAGGATTTAAACTGTATACGTATTTTATATATACGAATATGTTGGGTATGAGATGGGTAGATGAATTATGAGAGATAGAATATGACGTGAGTGTACATTGGCAGCTATAGACTTAGTGCCTATGGGACGAACACCGGTAGCTATGAACTTAGTACCTGTTAGACGTTGGTAGCTATGGATTTAGTACCTGTTAGGAATTGGTAGCTATGGACTTAGTACCTATTAGATGAACGTTGGTAGCTATGGATTTAGTACCCGATGGATAGACTATAGCAGCTATGGAATTAGTGCTTTACGAACGAACATCGGCAACTATGGATTTAGTGCCAGTCCTATAACCCTGGAAGTAAGGGACTTAGGAATAAACAAATGCAGGATAGATGACTCTTAGGTTAAATCCTTAAGAGTAAAGAAGATAATGGGGATGAGTAATTGGGTGGATTGTTTGATTGTTTAACATAATATTTATATTATTATGGGTTGAAAACCCTATGTACTCACCAGGTTTCCCAACCTGACCCACTCAGTTTATTTATATCACAGGTGTTGATACGAAGTGACATTACACTGAGAGACTTAAAGAGATGTAGATCACTAGTGTAAATAATTGTAAGTTCTATTTATGCTTATGTTTCGATATTAATGATGACATCCCAAACGTTTTAAAGTGAAATAAATACGTTTCTTCGAAAATGTTTTAATAACGTATTTACCATGTTTTTCTGGGAACAAATTCCGCAGCATTTTTATAAAATGAAGTACTCTGATTTTTATAAAGCATAAACAAAATCGGTCTTTTCTGGCCGTGATTTTGGGGATGTCACACTATCCTTAGCCCTAGAAATCGTCCACCCCTTATCCATAAAGGATATTTAGCCCAAAGTGCAACTATCAAACAATTGACAGTTTATACCCCTTTATTTAATTAATCTCTTTAAGTCACCAAATTAATTCCAAATCAATTTATGACTTATATTAATTAAATAACAATATTATTATTCCTTATATTATTCTTATAATATATTAATAATATTCCTTCTCTCATTATAAATCATCCTGTCAAGTTGCTATGGTGAAGGCAACCCAAAAGGACCATGCTCAACCGGGTCAAATACTTGCCTAATATAGTTGTAGCCTTAGACACTATTCCAACAGAAAAAGTGCTTAGTTATAGCTTGTACTATAAAGATATTACTTAGGCAGGAGATCTGTGTTGGAAGTTGATTATGAATATTGTAATCTTGCATAGTTATACACTAAGGCCCAAAGGATATGTTTATTTCAATTAAGTTTGGACATTGGGTAGCAATATATAACGGGCGTGTGTGAGATTGGAACAGAGAGTAGAATTCTGTGTGAAAACATTGTGATTTGTTGTAAGACGTTTTACATGTATGAGTACTATATTGGTATTTCCCATCCTTTGAACAGAACTCTCTTCGATAACATTGTTGTGATTTGTTGTGGTACATTTTATGTACATGAGTACTATATTAGTATTCCCCTCCTTTTAGACAGGCGAAAAGGGTGAGTCTGTATCGGACCATCAACAGGTATGTCAAATTCATCTACCACAGTGGGATGACGACCACTAACTAAACCCAATCTTGTGGAATATGCCAACCAATTTATAGTTTGTAGGTGTTAATGAATAGTGTGTTTATTCGCTACACTCTACCCCCCCCCCCCCCCCCCTTATGGTTGTCTTTATTGACTAATGCTTGGCGCCAAGGATACCCCGAAGAAGTATAGTCAACTCGTTGCTTACAGTGATCCATCATGATAGATCTTATAAGATCATTGTATTAGGACTAGTATGTGAGGATCGACGGGATGTGTAATTTAGGATCACTGTAAGCAATGATCTTAATAGATTATAATCATAATAACATTATGAGATTGAAAACCATATGTATCTCATCAAGTTTTCCAACCCGACCCACTCAATTTATATACATCATAGGTAGCGATGATAAGCATGCTGAAGACTTGAATATGATGTTGAGTGGTTGAAGAAAAGACCTACAATAGTGTTTAGGACTGTTATGTCTTTACGTTGTAACATATGTTGTGTATCGATTATGACATTTTGACATCCCCAAATTTCACGGCCAGAAAAGACCGATTTGTTTATGTTTTATTTTTAAAATCAGAGTAATCGTTTAAAGAAAACTGTTGCGGAATTTGTTCCCAAAAACAAAAATATGATAACCATTTATCAAAACATTTCTCAAATAGAATGTATTTTTATTAAATAATAAAACCTCGGGATGTCATATTTGATACAGACCAAAAGCATAAACAATATAAAATAAACCTTACAACTGTTATTTATAACTACTGATCTATAATTCAAAATCTCTCGTCAAGTCCACCAACTTATACCCTTGTGCCATTACCTGTAATGCAAAGAAAACTGAGTGGGCCAGCTTTGGGAGCCTGGTGAGCATATAGGGTTTTCAACCCACAATAATACATTTATTATATTCAATTATCAATCAATCAACCCAAATACCCATCCCCATATCTCCTTTATTTTCTTAGGGGTTTACCCTAAGAATCCACTATCCTTCATTCATTCCTAAGGATTTACCTAAGGAATTGGCACAAAGTCCATTTGCTACCACGGTTTATTCAACAGGCACTACGTCACATAGTCACCAGGGTTCATACAATTGACACTACGTCTCATAGTCACCAAGGTTTACACAATAGGCACTACGTCTCATAGTCACCTAGGTTTATACAATAGGCACGAAGTCACATCGTCACCAAGGTTTACACAACAGGCACGAAGTCACATCGTCACCAAGGTTTATCAAATAGGCACGAAGTCGCATCGTCACCAAAGCTTACTCAATAGACACGAAGTCGCATCGTCACCAAAGCTTTACTTAATAGGCACGAAGTCGCATCGTCACCAAAGCTTTACTTAATAGGCACGAAGTCGCATCGTCACCAACTATTCCATCTACCCTTGTTCTACCCAACATTTTTGTAGATATAAATACAAACACAATTTAAATCATTTAACACCCGTATAAAAAACATCAATTCCAAGCCCATCTCAAATAGACAAATAATATATAACACATAGCACGTATTGTAACACTGAAAATTTAAAAATTTATTTTAAAATATTTATAAAAACATTTCTCTCTTAATTTCATAAAACATCAAATTTCAAATTCCAATATGTATCATACAAATCCCAAGATCACATAATTATATCGAATTCCTCTACGTGTGTACAGATCAAGCCGGCGCCTTCCCACGGTCATCGCTAGTACCTGAAACAACAACACTAACACTGTAAGCACGAAGCTTAGTGAGTTCCCCAAAATACCACACATAAACACATATTAGCCACTCGAGGCTATAACTCTATGGGTCCGTGCACCCAAACTCTGTGAACCCTCAGGTTCTAACTCTAGGAACCTTCCGGTTCCAACTCTATAAGCATGCACAACATAAATCACATAGACATCATGCAGTACAACACATAGCATACATAACATACACATACTCTATCACATGACTCTGATTACCTACTCAAGGTAAAGTATAGTGAGAAGACTCACCTCGCGTGTCTCAGTATCTCACGATCCCTGGAAATCCCTCGTACTCGATCCTCCGAGCTCTAATCCTCCTATAACATCACAAGACTCTAATTAACACTTTTATCTCTAAGGTTGACTATCCCTAAGAAGTCAACACAGGTCAACGGTCAACGGTCAACGGTCAACTTTGACCGGACTCGGCGAGTGCCCGCGGCAACTCGGCGAGTCTAGACGTTCTCACCACTCTCTAGGATTCCCTTTCTACACGTCGAGTACTCCCCCTGACTCGACGAGTTCCACCTGGAAGAATCGCGGGACCACCCCGACTCAACTCGCCGAGTCTCAAGAACGACTCGGCGAGTCCCAGCTCGACTCAGACCACATGACAATCCTCTCTAACTCGCCCTGACTCACTGGGTCAACTCCTGACTCGTCTGGACCACTCTCTGGTCGGTCCAAGGCAATCTTCAAGCTACTCGCCGAGTCTGCTCATCGGACTCGGCGAGTCCATTCCATGCAATCACTCAAACTTGCTTCTAAGGTCAGATCTACTCCAACAATTCATAGATCTGGCCCTCCTAGACTGATTCATCACGTAAAGTCCTAGCCTTGATGCATTAACAACCTCTATATGACTAATTATGAAGAATCTTCAACAAATCTCACTACACAAGGTCATGACCTCCATTGCTCTCTATAAAGCTTGAAGAATGAGACTCTCTGGACCTCTATGGATCCAGATCCGAAGTCTCATCACTAGCATGGGACTATTTGGCCATCAAATCAACTCAACAAGGCCACAAGAAACCCTAAAATCGGTTGTACTTCACAAAACAGGAGATGAGACGAAATTATACCTTTAGATTGAAGGGTCAAGCTTCCAATCCACCAAATAGCAGTCCCCTTTGCCTCCTCTTGGCTAGAGCCTCCTTCTTCTTTGCTAAACAACACACAAATGTCAAGAAATGCCTCCTTTCACTCTCAAATCGCTAAAGCACTTTTAGGGTTTCTCTCTATGGACTGATAGATGCAAATGACGGCCATAAGGCCATTTAAATAGGTCCCAAACCCGAGAAATTAGGGTTTCATTAAACAGCGTGGACTCGCCGAGTCCATATCCTGGACTTGCCGAGTCCGAACGAATCCCGCGTCCAGAATCGCGACCCTACTCGGCGAGTCTGAGCTCCAACTCGCCGAGTCCCTTCTCAAAACTCAAAATATTAAAACAATAAAATACCTGGAGATCCGGGCTGTTACACGTATTTCATAGCTAATACTTTATATTTATGTGTTAGAAGAAAGTAACTATACACTCACTTGATCAGAAGATGATCGGACAGCACTACGGCTTGTAAAAGTAGTATTCTTTGGTAGATCCGAAAGATCTTCACAAAAACCGGGCTCCTCGCAGGCAGAGCTTCGGCTCGGGAATTTCGGGGCCTCGGGACTTGCTTCGGGGCTCGGGAATGATACCGGGGCTTCGGGATAATTCTTGCACGAAAAACGATGCAAAAACGCGAGAGAAAGGGAAGAAATGAGCAAAGAACTAGGCTGCCCTCGACATCCTTTTATAGGGGCTGGAACTTCGAATTACGCTGGGCATAGTTTAAGGTTACGCTGGGCGTAACTTGGATCAGCTTGCTGAACCCCCCCCCCCCCCCCCCCCCCCCCGGATAATATCGGTTATTTTATATTTAAATTAAATATCGAAAATATTTAATAAACTTCAAAAACTCATATCTCCTCATAAGAACTTAGTTTTCGACGTTCTTTATATCCCCGCATAGGTGAGACTACGCTCTACAACTTTCGTTTAGACTCCGTCGGCTAATTTTGACTTTATTTTTATTATTTATTTTTAGTAGGCAGGGACAGGAAAACTCTGTTATAAATTCATAACTTCTTCATCCGACGTCCGTTTTCGCCTATCTTTTTATCGTTTCACTACAATTAACGAGATCTTCGATTCTCGTTTAGATTGTTTCGGCTAAAAACCGTTCGGTCTCAAATCGAGTATTCAGGCTGCATACTGCTAAGTCGGAACTTAGAAAAATCATAACTTCCTCATACGAAGTCAGATTTGGACGTTCTTTTTATGCACGCTCACGGTTTAACATATTCTATGACTTTCATTTAGATTGCTAAGGCAAAATATCGCTCTAACGTAAATTCACTTTTTACGTCGCGTTGTTTTGTGCCGGTTCTGTCGCGAAACTTCGACAGGTCATAACTTCTTCGTTATAACTCGAATTTCGGCGTTCTTTATATGTACGGAATCCTTGTAACATATACTACAACTTAGTTAAGATTATTCATTCTAAATAATATTCTATCAAAAAGTCATTTTTGATGCTTATCGTCTCTAAATTGACTAGCCCTGATCTACGGGCGTTACAGACATCCTTAGAGTTTTTATTATTTTGAGATAATCATATGTACTCAAAATGTATTAATGTACCGAGATTTTATGCAAATAACGATGTTATGAATTTTAAAAGTGTAAAGAAATTTTTTTCGATTATGAAAAATAGGGTTTGTTACACCGGTCATGGTTACATGTATTCAATTCACCCAAATCTAAAAACATAAATGCCACTTCTTCTTCAACATGTGTTGATTGAATCAAACGTTTGTCTGGTTCTACTTCCACTGCTCGACTCCTATTGTCAAGCATCCTATTGATAATTAATCCATGTAGAGACATTGTTTCCTCGTAATATTAACAAACCCTATCCCTTTTATTACTTTCAAGAAATCCTATTTATGCTTAAATGACAATCTAGCCAAGCCTTACTGTTATAGATCTCATCAAATTCAACACCAACCCGACAATCAAATTATCTGGTATTACTTCAAGGTACTGAATAGGGAAGGAGTCAATTAATCGACATCATCCGGATCATACTAGATATCTCAAGAAATTACTTCAACCATCACCTTATCACTGTTAGCATCTGTTGCAACCAACACCGGTTGTTCAAAACCCCAGATCAACAACGCGCGATGAATGGTTGTTTGTTGACGGCTTTAGGTGTTACTCTTCACGAAAAGATGGTGATGATGCATAGCAGGGATTCACTGGGGATAGTATCCACTGGTGGCAGCTTAAGGAAGAATAGTTTTAGATTTTTTGAAGAGTTTAGAGAAAAGGGAAGGTGGGTTGGGGCATATTTTTTAAATAATAATAATAATAATAATAATAATAATAATAATAATAATAATACTGTTTCCAATTAACTAAAATCGCAACAAAACTGCATATCAGAGGTGAAGCATATATGTTTTAGCACCTGCACGAGGGACGATTGGTGTAACTTATCACTTACATTTTTATGTAAAAAAATATTATTATTAATTTATCTAGTATCAAAATGAATTTAAAAATTTTGTTTGTATTAGTTTACCTAAAAACATAATAAATTGATAATTTGTTTTTAGTGTTTGAAAGATTCTTACTTATAAATGTAAAATTACACATGAGGGTTATATATATATATATATATATATATATATATATATATATATATATATATATATATATATATATATATATATATATATATATATATATATAGGTTTAGATTCTATGGAAAATAAAAAATCCTAAAAATCATAAAAATGCATAAAAAAAATACTTAGAGATCACAAAAAAAATGAATTTATTTTGAAAACACAAAATCATTGAAAAAAAAAATTCGATTTTTTTTTTTATAAAAATAAAAAAAATGATTTTTTTTCTACGAAATTTTGAAAAAAATTGCGATTTTTTGATGTGTAAAGTCAAAAAAAAGTTTGTGATGTCTAGGTATTTTTTTATGCATTTTTATGATTTTTAGAGTTTTTTTTGTTTTTCATATAACCATTCCCTATATATATATATATATATATATATATATATATATATATATATATATATATATATATATATATATATATAGGGTAAAGTGAATATACCTAAGTACCTAACAACCTTATATAAGCTTAGGTACCTAACTCCATAATACTACATCGGTTTGTATAATATTTACATTGTAATTGCCTAAGGTTCTTAAACTTCAACCCCATAACTTGAATAATTCCAAAATCTTTGGACTTTCACCAATATCTTTCTTTTACATCACGTCTTTCTATCGAATACTACTTGATGGACTTCATATTCTACCGCTACATATAAAAGGATGTAGGAGAAATATAATGATGAATTTCCAAATTTTTTTGAAGTAAATCAAGTTTAGGGATGAAATTTAAGAACATTGGATGATTACAATGAAAATTTAATGCAAAATGACGTAGTTTGATGAGGTTAGGTACCTAAGCTTATATAAGGTTGTTAGGTATATTCACTTTACCCATATATATATATATATATATATATATATATATATATATATATATATATATATATACCAACTTAACAAAAATTCTTTATTTAAAACAATAAAAAAATATTTTACATATCCAAACACTAAACAATACTATTAGCACTATCATCTTAAACAAGCAATCCAAAACACCACCTTACAATTCTTTGTTATATTAGAGCGGTTGAGCCCAACAAACATATTAATCTAGTTGGTCCATTAAAAGCCCAGCCCAAATCTAACAAGTTTCTGGGGACCGTGTCAATGGCGCCGCAGAATATGCAGCACCCCGCTTCCCCCTCTCTCTCTCTCACACAGACGCACATACACAGAGCATAGGCACAAAAATGGCGTCGTTGGCATCGAGTCTCTCATGTACAGTTTCCCGCCTAAATCTTTTTGCAGAACTGTCACTTAATTACCATTCAATCAGAATATACAGAACATTATCATCAAATTTAAGACCAATGAAATCGTTGTATCATCATAGATCATTCAATTCACCATTTTCATCATATACCTGTAAGTCCACAATTTCGAATTGCTCGAAAACCCTGGGTTCGAACACAGTTTTTTATGACAATTTGGTTGTTCTGGGAATCGAGACAAGTTGCGACGACACTGCGGCAGCTGTTGTAAGTAAAACACTCTTAAAACCCACACGAGCTGATTTATGACATCGAATACCTAATTTACGAAGAATTTCGTCCTTTTTTGTTTGGTGTTGATTTCAGGTTAGAAGTAATGGTGAAATCCTAAGCCAAGTTGTATCTTCTCAGGTAAAAAGGTTTATGGATAATAACAAATTGTTTCATATTGCTTACTTCTTATTAGGATTTACGAGTTAAGAGATAGGTATAATCTGTAATTTATGTTTTCATGGGGTTCACTCTAGCTTTCAAACTGTATGAATTATATTGTTACCTATTATCAGTTTCCTAATATTTGGTAGGCAAAAATTATATTAAAATGTCTGGTATAAAGCTGATAAACCTGTTCTTCACATACCCCTAATTTATTCATGTATCTTCATCAAGGCAGATCTGCTTGCAAAGTATGGAGGAGTAGCTCCTAAAATGGCAGAAGAAGCTCATTCCCAAGTGATTGATCAGGTATGGCATCTACTAATTGTCCTTTATCTTCTATTCTTCATACTTTGCTTCTTAAGTATGTAACTTATGTGAAACCTTTACCAGTGTAATGGTTATCAGTGATGCTCATTTTCTTAAAAACAAAATGTAATAGATGTGAATAATTGTCACCTCCTTTCTCCTATGCTATGGTTTCAGGTAGTACAAGATGCACTTGATAAGGCTAATTTAACCGAATCAGATCTTTCTGCAGTTGCAGTTACCATTGGTCCTGGGTTAAGCCTGTGTCTCCGAGGTACATCTGATGTCTTTTTTTTTTTCTTCTTAATTGTTCTTGTTGTCATCATGGAGCTTGAATTTGGATAATCTCTATCTTTTCTTTCTTTTTATGGTGGAATAGTGCTGTTTGACTTTGATTATGACACATATTCATAATGTAAGTGTAGTTGGCGTGCAAAAAGCTCGGAAAATTGCAGCTATTCATCAGTTGCCTATTGTTGGTGTGCATCACATGGAAGCTCATGCTTTAGTAGCCAGGTATAGTACTCTAACAAGTTTTCAAATATTAAAGATGAGATCAGATAGTTAAAAATGTAAGTGGTCCAAAAATTTTAACTTTATAAAGGATCCAATCTTATATCTACTTATTAGATTTGTTTACTTTTTTGTTTATATACTTTACATGGATTTTGACATAAGCAGAAAGTCAAGTTTTTTCTTCATTTTGTTTACTTTTTTCATTTCCCCCCATGTTTTTTACAACTTTAGAAAGCAAAACAGAAAAACATGCTGAAAAAAGTGGTATACAAATTGACCCTTGTTGTTTCTGCTCTAATAATTGTATGTTGGCTACTTTTGAAACAACTTAAACTCTTTACTAGGATTATCTTGGCTGCTTCCAGTCAAATCTTTAGTTCACTTTATACTTCACTTTATCCTTTAAATAAAATACTTATAATCTTTTTTAAGTGAAACATCCTCATCATTTTCTTCTCAACATTTCACAATCTTCTGTTATTGCTTAGTGAAGTCTTTCTATAATTGACTACCAACGGGTCCCATAACTCAGTGGTGTTTCCATGTTGTCCAACCCAATCATGTTTTCTAGTAATTATGAACTTGACATGCTTGTGCTTATACATTCTGTTGGTGTGCTCAAAAGTTAAAAAAAATGACATTATTACCCTTTTTCTCCTTGTAGATTGTGCGAAAGGGACTTGCAGTTCCCTTTTATGGCTCTTCTTATCTCAGGTATAATCATATATACCAAGAACCACCAATCCACCATTTCCAATAATATGTTGTAGATAAAGGTGATAAATAAAAAGTTAAGAATTGTGATAATCATCAAAATTTTGAATTGTTAGGGGGACATAACCTTATAGTTCTTGCACGCGATCTTGGTGATTATTTACAACTGGGGACCACTATTGATGATGCGATTGGTGAGGCATATGACAAGTCAGCAAAGTGGCTTGGCCTTGATTTGAGGAGGAGTGGTGGGGCAGCCATAGAGGAGCTTGCTCTGAGGGGTGATGCTCAATCTGTGAAATTCTCTGTAAGTTGTTTTTCAGAGGAGTGTGTATAATTAGGGTTTATTTGCATAATAATATATATACATTTTTTTGTTTTCTTGATTTAGGTTCCAATGAAACAGCATAAAGATTGTAACTTTTCTTATGCTGGTCTAAAGACTCAACTCAGGCTTGCAATTGAATCAAAAAATATGTATGCGGTTTATTTGAAAAATATAACCATTGATTTTGTGTTTATATTTTCATAAATTGTTATTTTGTTGCAGTGATGGTGGGGTCCCTTTTTCTTCTGCAAGTGTTGAAGAGCAAGGCATACGCGCTGATATTGCTGCCTCTTTCCAGGTGAAGATAAATAAGATACACACATTACCTTAAAAAAGTATCAAAATTTCACAATTAAAACTTGTGGTTTATTTCATTGATTAACAACGTGCTTAAATGTTTCATTTTTTTTTTCTTGATTTTCCATTAGAGGGTTGCTGTATTGCATTTAGAAGAAAAGTGTGAACGTGCAATTCAATGGGCTTTAGAGATTGAGCCTTCAATCAAACATTTGGTATTTATATCTTTTTTTTGTTTAGATTTTTTCCATAAATGCAAAAAATAACAACACACTTTCATTTCATTTTATTACAATACGAAAGTAGAATAGTGTAATAGGAAGAAATGAAATTATGATTACTATAATAAACAAATGTTAGGAAGTAGGTTGCTATTTGTTGCAACATTTAATTGATTTTAGGTTTCTATAGGTTGTTGCAGGAGGTGTTGCTTCCAACCAATATGTGAGAAGTCGGCTCCAAGAGGTTGTTGGAAGGAACTCCCTTCAACTTGTCTGCCCTCCTCCAAGTCTCTGCACTGACAATGGTATTTTGTTACTTATAGGGTTAAACGCAAGAAATAACAACCTACTTTCATTCATTTGTCTATTATAGCATCTTACTTCCAAATATCCATATACAAAAATAATTTTCATTTTCTCTTAAGTTTAATAAGAAAAGAAAAGTTTAAACTACAGTGTTATGTTATAATTGGGTAGATTTTTAGGTGTAATGATTGCTTGGACTGGCATTGAGAACTTTCGTATGGGAAGATTCGA
This sequence comes from Lactuca sativa, assembly GCF_002870075.4. Classification (NCBI taxonomy): domain Eukaryota; kingdom Viridiplantae; phylum Streptophyta; class Magnoliopsida; order Asterales; family Asteraceae; genus Lactuca; species Lactuca sativa. The sequence continues at coordinate 67,848,474 of NC_056626.2, read as the reverse complement.
TCCTCCACCGCCTGCCATTGAACCTGAGGACAGTCAGGTTTTCATTTCTTCCCTTTGTCAAATGTCTAAAATACCCTTCCTCGTTTCATGCGTTGTAACTAATAATTATTATATTGTAGCTTGATTTGAGGCCAAGGTGGCCGCTGGGGGAGGAATATGGTAGAGGAAGAAGTGTAGCTCGCTCAATGAGAACAGCTCGGATTCATCCGTCTCTCACTTCACTCACACAACACCAACGTCAATAAACTACATATTCATTTTTAAATGCATGTATCAAGTTTGTTTTATATCGTTTTTAAGCTAATTGCTTACAAACTCACTAATACGTACTTCAATTATATACTTCTTAAATCACAATATCATTAAATATGGATGTATAACCAACGTGTAATTAGTTTTAATATCGAGATCTTACACATGTTCACTTAGCAAGATGTTTTTTTTTTTTTTTTTTTTTTTTTTTTTTTTTTTTTTTTAAATTATCGTAGGAGTTATAAAAGATTAATTATGCAACAATCTAATAAAAATATTTTAAATTTCAAACTTTAAAAACATCATAGGTCTAAATTTCTTAGTGCACTTCAAACTTGAAAACATCATAGGCTAAGTTTGCAACGTTAAGGGCCTATTGAGAACGAATGAAACATGAGTGTTAAAACGCTTTCATCAAAATCTTTGTGGCTTTAAAGATCATTTATCCATGTGGATCGAAAAGTGGTCTATTTTATCCTTCATTCCGATGGCTTGACCTTTAAGAATCTTGACCGTAAGACCTTGTTTGAAGTCTTGGTCGTTTTTTCTGGTGACTCAACTTTATAGACACTTGTGGTGGCTTTAAATGCCCGGTTAATTGTTTTATGATTTCCTAGGTGCCTTTACAGTAGAAGTTCTTTATCAAGCTCTTTTAAGACATTGGTTTTATATTAACGCATTGGTTTAATATTTATGGTAAATATTTTATGTTCCTTATAAAAAATCATTAGGTTAGATTTTGATGTAAACTTTTTCAAGATTAGGGGTTTCTTTGTACGTTCATATCATAATCAATTAACACAAAACCTTTATCAGATTACTTGTATATTATGGTGATTGATTCTTGATTGTTCTTGATATTCCGCATTCGTCATCTCGGAATTATTTCCAACAAGTGGTATCAGAGCAAGTTCTTGTATATCTCAGCAATTATTGCAAGAATTGATCTTGCTTATGATGATATTTTATCTAGGTTCACAGCTCTAGTGTTGTTCCACCATTAACCCTTCAGGCCTCAACATAACATATCAACATATCATATAATCAAGTAATCAACACATATACAAAACACTATTATAGTCTACTTGTATAATCAACGTACTAATAATATATTACATCTTATTATACAATGATATTGTTGAGTACTTGAGATGTTGAAACTGATTTGACATGTTTGGTTATTTAGGAAAGCCTTTTTTGGGTTAATTGTTTTATGATTCCCTAGGTGCCCTTAAAATAGAAGTTCTTCATCAAGCTCTTCTAAGACATTGGTTTTATATTTATGGTAAATATTTTATGTTCCTTATAAAAAATCATTAGGTTAGATTTTGATGTAAGCTTTTTCAAGATTAGAGTTTTCTTTGTACGTTCATATCATAATCAATATACACAAAACCTTTATCTGATTACTTGCATATTATGGTGATTGATTCTTGATTGTTCTTGATATTTCGCATTCGTCTTCTTGGAATTATTTCCAACAAGTGGTATCATAGCAAGTTCTTGTATATCTCAGCAATTATTGCAAGAATCGATCTTGTTTATGATGATATTTTATCATGAATCTCACATTGTTTTTCAAGTTTTGTAAGTTTTCTAAAAAGAAAAAGTCTAATACCTCGTTTTATTGCAAAATCTTGTTCAGATCTGTTATCTTCTACTCATTATTTTCATCTGATTTGTTCTTGAATCGTGTTTTGGAAGAAAAAGAAGTTCGTGTTCTGTCAAACTATTTGTGTTCAGATCTACTTTATCTCTCTAAAAACCATCTCGGACCCTTTTTCTCTCTCTAGAACTCTTATCAGATCTACTTTCTTTCTCTTTAAGTTTTGTCACTTGTTGAAGATCTAATGAATTTATTATTCTGTAACTCAATTTTAGAACTTGGATTAAAGGTTACTAAACCATACTATGGTGTCGACAAAGTGACTTTGTATCACATTCTTGGTGATTATACATTAAGGGATGTTACTGAGTTATATAATTTTTTTGTTGACTAGAAAATAAAAGAATACTCACGTGTTAATGAACGTGAACTACAAAAGAATGAGAGAATAGTAGAACAATTTCGTACAATCTATGGACATTTATATCGAGAAAATAAACAATAGATTTTGGAGATGAAAAGAGTTACAAAGGAAAAGGAGGATATTCTTGATATTCTTGGTGAAGTTCATAATGTTCTTCATGTTTCTGAAGAAAAGATGACTTCAGATGTTCTTGTTGAGGGAGAGTCAAGTGGTTCATGTTTTTCAAAAGTTTTACAATTCGAATCTAGATGTTCTGAAGACGAATCTCATTACAAAAATTCAGAAGTCGTGAATGTGAAGACATTTTGTTCAATTGGAACTCAAACATATGACTTTTTATGTTCTGGTGATGTTTTTGAAGGAATGATTCCTTACAGAAAGCCAATACTTCAAGATATTCAGATTTACCAAACTCCTAAGGATTGTGTTCAAAAGTTGTAACACCCCGATTTTCATGTATTTTCAACTTCATCCTCTAGGTTGTAATTAGGTCATTTTTAGTCCTTGGGGAAGAAAGGAGTTGGCCCTTTTTGGATGAAGGTGTTGAAGTCTAAGTAATCCGAGACTCCGAGTGTTCGATGGTATTTCGGAGCCAAGGGTATAATCGTAATTTGTTGGTTTGGGCCTTTTTGAATTTTGGGTTCTTGTTCGGAAAGCTTTAAGACTATGATGAGTTGCTAGGAGTGTAGGGCTTCTCACCACCTTTATATGGATATAAGGATCATCGATAACTGAGTTGAAACGAAAATGTAATACCTATTCCAGGAATTGCTTAATGGATGCAAGTTTCTAGGGTTTTTGGTGTCGGGACTCGGCGAGTTGGGAGCCCCAACTCGATGAGTAGAGTCATTTAAAGGATCGCGGGATTTCGACCCAACTTGACGAGTCGGAAGACTCCGACTCGGCGAGTAGGTGCTGTAGAGGAAACCCTAATTTTAGGGATTGGTACCCTATTTAAAGGACTCATGTCTCATTTGCAGCCTCCCTTATTTCCCCCTTTGTCTAAAGAAACCCTAGCCTGTGCCCTCCCTCTCTTTAAGTGTGTGTGAGCTTGGAGAGTGATTCTTGGCACTCTTTTGGAAGGAACTTGAAGCTTGAGAGGTTGTATTAAATGGAAGGCAGTAGATACGGGATTTCCTCCAGTGTTGCAGCTACTTTGAGGTATAAAGTCGAAACCTTGGCTTTTCATTGCTTAGATTTCCTTCTATGGAAGTTTATGGCCATTAGTAGCAGGGTATGGGATCATTCTTGGATTTGAGCTTGTTATGAGCATATGGCTTTAGATCTGGATATCTTAGGTCCTTTGGGGACTTAAAGTTGCCAACTTTATCAAGTATTGGCCCACTTTCATGCTCTAAGTCCCTTGTCAAGCTTTTATTTAGTGTTTCTAGCCTTGGATGCTTTGGATAATACGTAAAGTTTGCAACTTTACGTGGTATCTACACAATAAGTGGTTGGATATGTGATTTGGAGCTTTGGTTTCCACTGTATAGGACCGAAAACGAGAAGGATTAAAGGAACTCGCTGAGTTCTTTAATCAACTCGACGAGTCGGTCAAGGAGTTTACGGCCAAGGGGTTTTCGACTGAGTGGGTTGCGGCCTGGAGTTTGCGGTTGAGGGTTTACAGCCGCAAACACTATGGAACTCGACGAGTCATTCAAGTGACTTGGCGAGTTGACGAGTTAAGCAAGGAACTCGACGAGTGGCTGGTTGTACTCGGCGAGTTGAGGTCAACATGGACTGTTGACCTTAATAGTGGATCTTGACTTTGTCCAGGGTTGACCTGAGGGTATTTATGGGATTGTGTCAGGTTAATTACCTGATGATTATGGGTAGTTGAGAAGGATCAGCGTGTGGGATATATCTGACTTTAGCTTATCAGTTCAGCATCCGAGAGGTGAGTCTTCTCACCATACCAATGGGTCTAAGGCATCAAAGCCGGCCCATTTTATGATAGTTGGTATACTTATTGTGTAGAGGTGCGTGGTTTGAGTATGTAGTAATATGTGGTAGAGATAGCCTTTATGGCTAACGGTAGAGATACCCTTTGTGGCTAATGGTAGAGATAGCCTTTGTGGCTAAGGGTAGAGATAACCTTTGGGGCTAAGGGTAGAGATAGCCTACGTGGCCAATGGTAGAGTTAACTTGATATAATTGATATGTGATAAGTGGTAGAGGTATCTTTTATAGCTAATGGATACGTGATGTATGGAAGAGGTAGCTTGTAGCTAATTGTTCTATATTATGTGGTAGAGATAACTTTTATAGCTAATATGTTATGTGATATGGTAGAGATAGGTTTATAGCTAATATGATATGTGTTAGGTGGATTGTGTGTGGGGTATGCTCTGGGGGACTCACTAAGCTTCGTTCTTACAGGTTTACAATTTTGGTTTCAGGTATCACCGATTTGGAAATTAAGAGCTTGGATTGATCGCAGTGCACACACCTATGATTTCCGCAATGAATGATTTTGGGACGAACTCTAATAAATGTTTTACTTAATGATGATTGAAATGTTTGAAATATATGGTATCGATGTTTTAGCTATATTAAAAACGAAATTTTTACCCTTGATTTTTGGGTTGTTACAAGTTGGTATCAGATCCTTGGTTTGAAGGATTCGGGGATACCTTCGGGTGTGTCTGAGCTCAAACTGGGGATCTGTAAGGTTTTCAAAAAATTTCAAAAGAAAATGTTTTCAAGGAAAACGTTTTCTAAGACAAGAAATGGTGTGGTGCATGCAATCGGCCGAGCTCAAGTAAGTTTCCCCAGAATACCCACATTTGTTATCTGTTATGATTTGATTATGAATCTGTGAATCGCATGCTAGTTAGGGCTAGGGGACATGCCTGTATATGTCGTATGAGTTGGTAGACTTGCATGCTAGTGCTGAGTAGTCAGCAACAGGTTGGCCTGATATGTGGTGCTTGTAGCCATGAGGATATTGAATGTCATGCTGGAATGAGAATGATAATTGGTATTTGTAACTGCAATGTGTATGTTTTTCAAATTGTATACGGTTAGGATCTTATTGCCTTAGAATAATTGATTTGGCCTTATTTCATGTTCCTTGTATGGTTGTCGTCCTAGGGTAGAGTCTATTATTCGACAGTTTATTAGATCCTGTTCTGTGTATAATTTGCATGCATAAGGCACCCGACAACGAGGGTGGATGTGGACAACATGGGTTGTAACATATAGGCCGAATGTTCTATGATAGTTTGTGGGTCGGAGATTACCCTAGGGTAAGCCTAGGATGGGATTAGTGACATGAGTCACCTGATTGTGAATTGGATGTGTAGATAGAACGGTTCGAGTGGATTATGATGGTTAGATTTTTAATTGTCTGAATGTTGTTTGCATTGTGCTTTGTGGGACTCTTGGTGATGTGAGTTAGCTACTAAGTGAATATGCTAAGTCACATGGGACATAGGTCGAATAATCTCAGAGTGATGGACTTGACCATATTTCCCAGCTCTTGTCTGAGTCCAACCGTTCTAGGGATGGGTATTTTACTCGAAGAATTATCTGATCTCTATTGCATGTGGCTATATTCATGAGGTAGCTAGTTGACATTGCTAGGAATCTTTCAGCAGCTGAGGACTGGGTGGGTTCGGGAACCTAGGATATTTTTCAGTGAGTTAGTAGTGAGGTTCAGTGAGACTTGGGTACATCAGTTTGAGGAAGTAACTTGGAGGATTCGGGAGGATTGCTGAGGAAAGTATGGATAGGTGTAGAAGGTAGTATTGGGCCTATACTACTGAAAGCACAGGATCCATACTCGAATCAGTGAGAGTCTTGGAAAATCTGAGAAACTTGCGGGAATGAGAATTCTTGGTTATGCCTTGATCGTGGGAATAAATGCTTTGTAGAATGAGGATGAGCATGCATGGGTAGGATCATGGTTTGGTCCCGGCTCCGGTGGTGAGCCAATTAGTGGAAGGACTGCCAGGATTTCGAGTTCGCCTTGGATCTCTTGTATCAGGCGACAAGGGTCGAATGTGTGATTTATTGCGCTTTAGCAATTGGAACTGTGTCTTGGGAATGGTTTATAGCTAGTTTAGAGTAGAGGTTGCTCCAACTACTGTAGTTCAGCTTATGGCGATTAAGCTGATGGGTGTGTCAGGGCGCGAGACCCTAAATGATGTGAATCTTAGAACCAAGGATGGAAGATTGATTAGGAGTGCCTCAATGAGAGAGGTTCAGGTTAGGTGAATTTATTGGAGGGTCTCGGGTGGAGACCCAAGAGTTTGGATCAGCTTTTGAGAGGCCAGCAAGGTCGGATCCAGAGCAACGTTTGCAGAAACTGAGCGATGAAGTTTTGTTCCAAGGGTTTAGATTGTCATTGGGATCGGAATGAGGTTTTTCATCATGTTCTCAGGGTGTTCAAGCTATCACAGGAGGAGGTGGTCAGGATTCCCTCGGATGTTGTGGATATGGTATCTTCGACCATTTTTTGGTGGATATCGGGTATTTGTATAGATTGAGAATTGTGATAAGTTGGATCTCAGGTGCTATCATATGCATTAGCAAGGGTTGTCAAATGCCATTCAGCATGTCGAGGAATATTTGAGAGATCTTCAGATGGATGTACCTCGCGGAGCGGAACCCGTGTGTACCGTGATTGCTCCGAGTCGTTGTCGGAATCTATTCAGTGGTCTGGGTTGCTACCAGTGTAGTAGGTTTGGTCACATTTTCAGGGATGGTCCACCAGGGGGGGGGGGGGCGGGGCGGAAGCCTGTTATTTTTGTTGCGATCATAAGGGTGACAAGGAGGTCAACCGTTTGAGAATCAAAGAGGAGCGGTGAGTACATCCGCTCTGGATATTTTGAGGATCACCATTGGACGAGAGGGTAGAGTCGGAGCCCAGCAGGGAGGGACCCCACATTGCAGGGTCAGACAGGGGAGATCGGAACTCCAGCAGACAAGGGTGCGAGGTATGTACCCTTTTTGCCTTCCCACCAGCGTTGTCTGTGTTTAGCGGCGATTATTTTTCATCAGCATGGATAGGCGTATCATTGGTTGTTATCTCTGGTGGTGGTTGAGTTATACGTACCTTCAAGAAGAGTTATATGCCATCTGCATACCGTTAATTTGGGTGGAGTAGTGCGGGGTCATCTCCTGATATATCATGGATCTTCCAGCATTCGAGTGTTATTTTGAGTATGGTTGGGGTTGGTTCAAGGGTTTGTGCGAGGGGATTTTGGTTGGGTTTCAGTAAACTTAGCAATTATGTTAGGAAAGACTCTCGGAGTTGCTGAGAGAGAGAGAGAGAGAGAGAGAGAGAGAGAGAGAGAGAGAGAGAGAGAGAAAGAGAAGCTGTTGCTGAAGTATTGTGGGAGCATCCGACCTTTGGACTCCGAGATCTAAATGTGTTATCAGTGTGAAAAACTAGAGTCATTGGCATAGTTGGGACACAAGATGTGTTAGTTGGGTTTCGGGAATCGTGTTGTTTTGGAAGGGTTATTCATGAAGTTCAAGATTTGATAAGCACCTATCGTCAACAAGGTAAACGTTGGGACATAATGAGGATTGAGAATCCTTCAGTTTTTGCATGCCGAACAGACTTAGTTGAATCTAAGTGGGGGAGAACCGTCCAGGTATCCAGGACGGAAGCAAGGGTGAAGGTGTTGTAAGACTACAGGGGATCCGTAGCATTCACTAATGTTCAGTTGGGGTGAAATTGATATAAGACTACGGGGGAGCCGTAGCATTCACTAATGGTCAATTAGGGTATAGTGTTTGTAAGACTACGGGGGAGCTGTAGCATTCACTAGCAGTAGAGAGTGTTGTAAGACTTCGGGGTGTGCCGTAGCGTTCACGGATTCTTTCAGGTGATTTGGACTAGGGTAGACTAGTTCGCAGGGTTATGGGGGAGCCACAGCTTAGTTAGGATCAAGACCAGAGGTGATTGACCGATCAGTTATCCGGGGGCGAGCCGGGTGGTTATGGGAATTCAGGTTGGAACCGGTAGAGACTGCTGAGCTAAGGGTTGGACCTTGTGATATAGGGTCTTGTGGTCGAGCAATGCATGTTTCTATAGGGATGCGGTTGGGTAGCCCTGTTATAGGATCTCATAAGAAACTGGTGGTTGGACCGGGTGCAAGACTGGAAGTCTCAGGGAATCGGCTAAGGTTATTTATTAATTGGTCGAGTAAAGGATGACGGGAAGTCATGGGGAATTATGCAAATGCCGATTCGAGGATCTCTGGATAGGAGCGGAGTAACAATTCAGATTTAGATAGGAAATCGAATCGGAATTTGTGCAAGATTTTGTTTCAGTAAGATGGGTTGTGTGGAATCTACGCACCAAGGGCATCGAGGGCATAATTCCAGGGTGGTGAACGGGTTGGTTTGATGGTAGTTTAAGCCATTGTGATGTGTTTCGGGTGGCTCTATCTGTAATAGAGCCACGACATGTTGGAATCAGGAAACGGTAGGTCGGAGGAGACCAGGTATGATGTAAGACTACAACTATTCTGGTAGTATTCACCGTTTTGCGTCGGATTCAGTGGCGACAGGTTGCCAGCCTATCCCGATAGGATGGATCAATCGGTTGGAAGGAGATAGGGCAGTTAAGGTTAGACGTGGTATCCTTTGGAGGCCGCAGGGGACTGCTGAGTGTGTTTTGGCTCAGCAATCAGGTAGGTGTACGGTGTTCCGGCCGGTTGGCAAACAGGTTGGGACCAAGGGGGTCCTCGATTGTTCTTCAGGAAAGCAGTCATGTGGCAACAAGAGGAATAGGAGCGACTTTAGTGATTTGGGGCCTGTGTGTGAAATTACTTGTTATTCGTTAGTCGTAGTTGAGCGGTGACTTGGTTCTTTAGGAAGCCTCAAGGCATTGCGAGTGGGAAGTATTCTATTTAGACTGGTTTTCTTGTGGAACCAGTTCGATGATGATTCAGTGTGGGTAGTCTGTCAGGGAGACATACCACCTCAAGACTTCAGATGTTAGATGAAGCAAATGTGATTAGGTTGTAAGGAATTCGTTCATTTTCGGATTTCGTGTTGCTGAAGGTGTCGCCATGGAAAGGGATTATCAGGTTTTGGAAGAGAGGCAAGCTGGGGCCTTGATATATAGGCTCGTTCAGGATCTCGACCTGGGTGGACAATGTGACATATCGCTTGGATCTGCCAGAGGAGCTTAGCCAGATTCATAACACCTTCCACGTGTCTCGGCTTCGGAAGTGTGTCACGGTCGAGTCCGCATTCGTTTCGTTGGACAAAATTCAGATGAATGAGAGTCCGAACTATATCGAGAAGTCGGTTGCGGAATTACTTAAGATTGGTAAAGGTGCAATGGCAGCACCGAAGGGGCTCCGAATGGACTTGGGAGCCGGAAAAGGTGATGCGAGAGCATTACCCAGACTTTTACGATGACAGACTTTGAGGACGAAGTCTAGTTCAAGTGGGGGAGACTTGTAACACCTGTTCCAGGAATTACTTAATGGATGCAAGTTTTTAGGGTTTTTGGTGTCGTGACTCGATGAGTTGGGAGCCCCAACTCGATGAGTAGAGTCATTTAAAGGATCACGAGATTTGGACCCTATTTGACGAGTTGGAAGGCCCCAAATCGGCGAGTAGGCGCTATAGAGGAAACCCTAATTTTAGGGATTGGTACCCTATTTAAAGGACTTATGTCTCATTTGCAGCGTCCCTTATTTCCCCCTTTGTCCAGAGAAACCCTAGCCTGTGCCTTCCCTCTCTTTAAGTGTGTGTGAGCTTGGAGAGTGATTCTTGGCACTCTTTTGGAAGGAACTTGAAGCTTGAAGAGGTTGTATTGAATGGAAGGCAGTAGATACGGGATTTCCTCCAGTGTTGTAGCTACTTTGAGGTATAAAGTCGAAACCTTGGCTTTTCATTGCTTAGATTTCCTTTTATGGAAGTTTATGGCCATCAGTAGCAAGGTTTGAGATCATTCTTGGATTTGAGCTTGTTATGATCATATGGCTTTAGATCTGGATATCTCAGGGCCTTTGGGGACTTAAAGTTGCCAACTTTATCAAGTCTTGTCCCCCTTCATGCTCTAAGTCCCTTGTCAAGCTTTTATTTAGTGTTTCCATCCTTAGATGCTTTGCATAACACGTAAAGTTTGCAAATTTACGTGGTAACTACACCGTAAGTGGTTGGATCTGTGATTTGGAGCTTTGGTTTCCACTGTATAGGACCAAAAATAAGAAGGACTAAAGGAACTCGCCGATTTTTTTAATCAACTCGACGAGTCGGCCAAGGGGTTTTCGACTGAGTGGGTTGTGGTCAGGAGTTTGTGGTTGAGGGTTTACGACCGCAAACACTATGGAACATGACGATTCATTCAAGTGACTCAGAGAGTTGATGAGTTAAGCAAGGAACTCGATGAGTGGCTGGTTGCACTCGACGAGTTGAGGTCAACATGGACTGTTGACCTTGACAGTGGATATTGACTTTGCCCAGGGTTGACCTGAGGGTATTTATGGGATTGTGTCCGGTTAATCACCTGATGATTATGGTCAGTTGAGAAGGAGCAACGTGTGGGATATATCTGACTTTAGCTTATCAGTTCAGCATCCGAGAGGTGAGTCTTCTCACCACACCAATGGGTCTAAGGCACCAAGTTCGGCCCATTTTATGATAGTTGGTATACTTGTTGTGTAGAGGTGTGTGGTTTGAGTATGTGGTAATATGTGGTAAAGATAGCCTTTATGGCTAACGGTAGAGATAGCCTTTATGGCTAATGGTAGAGATAGCCTTTGGGGCTAAGGGTAGAGATAGCCTATGTGTGTAACAGCCGAAATTCAGGTACAACTGATTAGCCCTTCATCTTTATTTATTTGTCATTTTTGGGCCTTTGTGTTGGGCGAGTACGCTGGGCGTACAAGGAGTACGCTACGAGTACTCGCGCGCCTCATTTAAATGCGTCATCGTCGGGTACGCTGGGCGTACCCAAGGTTACGCCGGGCGTAATCGGTTCATACCCAAAACCCTAATTTGAGTTGTTGGCTATAAAAGGAATGTGATGGCTTGGTTCCTCAGCCACCATCCCTCAGAAAGAAACCCTAAGAGAGTTTTTCCTTCGTTCATAGCTTGTTTGTGAGTGTTCTAAGCTTTGAGGTGACATTTCAAGGTAGCAAAAGGAAAGAGGAGTTCATTGTGGAGGCTAGAAGTTGGTGTTCAAGTGTAGATCCGTGAATAGAAAAGGTTGGAGCTTCTTCCTAAGGTAAAAAGTTCAGATCTTGCCTTGTAGTTCTTGTGGTATGATTTATGGACCATTTTCTAGGGTTTTGGTCCCAAAGATGGAGACTTTATGAGCAAGTAGTCTCCATTGGCTTAGATCCATCATATTTCTGGTCCTTTTGAGTTGTAGGTTCATAAGAATGTAATCTTGGACGTGAATGATTAGCCATGCATGAGATCTAGACCTTTTGAGTTGAAATGGAAAGGTATTAAGGAGTGTAGGAACCTTTACAGCCATGCCAAGGCTTAAAGGTTTCGACTTTATGGGTAAGGAGGCTTACAGAGAGTCGGATCTAGAAGTTGAAGAAGTGTCTTAACCATTTAAGACCAGAAATGAAGAGTGGTTGAATCTGGGTGTTACGCTGGGCGTAACTCCCAATACACGCAGCATAGTGGGTGGAGACCCCCGATTGTGGATTATCGATGTACGCCCCGCGTACATAAGTCTGTATGCCCCGCGTACTGTGATATGTTGACTTTTGTTGACTTGTAGGGTTTTGGTCAACATGTGGACTTTGAGTCAAGAAAGGGTAAAATGGTCTTTTACCCCTTTGTGGAATAATGATAAGGGTGTAGCCTAGTCTTGAAAGTCTATATTGATTAGAATGATATTTCGTTATGATTAGGCGGGGTTGGGTCTTCGTTTCGAGATTCGGAGATAGCGAGCACGTGAGATTCTAGACTTCCTGCGAGGTGAGTCTTCTCACTATACTGTATCCAGAAGGGTAATTATGCGTGACCGAGAGGTCGGATATGTTATGAGTTGTATGCATTGAATATGATAAGTTAACCGTTTGTATGTGCTATGTATGCTATGCTTGATATGGGCCGGAATACATTATGTTATGGGCCGGAAGGCATTGTGATGTGGACCGGAAGGTTGACGCGGGTAAGACCGAAAGGTTTACCGGGTCGTGACGAAAGTCCCCTGAGACACATGGACCGGAAGGTCATGGCATGGAAAGGCGTATGTGCGTAAGTAGTATTTTGGGGAACTCACTAAGCATTTATGCTTACAGTTGTTGTGTTATGTGTTTCAGGTACTAGCGAGGACCGTGGGAAGGCGCCGGCATGATCTGTACACACTGATGGAGGATTTATGATCTTGGGATTTATATGATTTGTATTATGATATGATACATTGGATCTTTATGACTTGTTTTGGATGAAAACATGTTTTTAAGAAATGAAAATTTTATTTTGAAAATTTACGTTGTTACAATGTGGCCAGTGATATGCGGTACGTGGTAGAGGTAGCTTTTATAGCTAACGGATACGTGATGTACGGAAGAGGTAGCTTGTAGCTAAGTGTTTTGTATTATGTGGTAGAGATAGCTTTTATAGATAATATGTTATGTGATATGGTAGAGATAGGCTTATAGCTAATATGATATGTGTTAGGTGGATTGTGTGTGGGGTATGCTTTGGTGGACTCACTAAGCTTCGTGCTTACAGGTTTACAGTTTTGGTTTCAGGTATCACCGATTTGGAAATTAAGAGCTTGGATTGATCGTAGTGCACACACCTATGATTTCCGCAATGAATGATTTTGAGACAAACTCTGATAAATGTTTTACTTAAAGATGATTGAAATGTTTGAAATATATGGTATCGATGTTTTAGCTATATTAAAAACGGAATTTTTACCCTTGATTTTTGGGTTGTTACAAAAAAAGATATGATTGTTCGAAGTTGGAAAGGATCTGGTAAAAACTGAGCTCACGACATGAGCAGTTGGAGCTCACGACGTGAGAAGCGATTAAATAGAAATGTTGATTTAAGCTGTGCTCACGACGTGAGCATTAAGAGCTCATGATGTGAGTAACGCTGCAGCACAAGCTCACGATCTTTTAGGGTTTCCATCGTATTTAAACCCCATAAGCACCATTTTAGGGCTCCAAACCTGCCTCCCTCACCCCTAAACTCAGTAAAACCTTAACCCTATCCTCTGCTTGTGGTCTTGAACTTTTTGTGGAGTTTTGAAGGTGTAAAGAAGAAGAAGAAGAGCATCTAGTCCATCATTTCCACATTCAAGCCTCACCATCATCCATTTTGACACCTTCTGGACCTATTGTGAGTTTCAAGTTTATTGCTTTATGTGTCCATAAGCCTAGATCTAGATTTTTGGTGCTTATTTCTCTAGATCCAATTTGGTGTGGTTATTGGAATCCATAAAGTTGACAACTTTATGGATCTCCAGGGTCCCTTGAGTGTAATAACTGCTAGATCTTTAGTTTGGTAGAGTTTTATGACTCTTGCATAAGATTTGATGTCATATTTCTTCATTAGTGCCCTAGTTGATGTTGGGACATGTATTGGACATGCATGTCCAAAAATCTTCAATTTTTATGGTCCTTTGGGTCAAGGAAGACCCTCTAGACTGTCCCTTGTTAAGGTTTAATGGAGTAGGAGCTTAATGATCATATTTGGTCAGATCTGGACTCACGACGTGAGGGATAAGACCTCACGACGTGAGAGCATGTTCGAGGAATTTTCTGGACAAAAGTCACGACTTCATGACGTGAGTTTCACGACGTGAGACCTGTTGTGCAAGTTTAGACTCTTTGATTATTGGCTAGCTTGGTCTTGGACTTATCCTTTGGTTTGGGCTCATAATGGACTAAGGATTTTTAGAGTAATGGATTTCTAGTTGGGCTTGCCTTGTTAGGCTTGCCCTAATGGGCCTTGAATGGTGAATTAGGCCTTAGTGGGCCCAATGTAGTTGAGCCTTGTTTGGGCCTAATGGGCTTGGGCCAATTGTAGGCTTGGTTAGTTGGACCATTTAAGGGATTAGTGCTTGGTGGTTTTGCCGTGGGTAAGTATTAAAGAATGGTTTGGTTGTTTGGTTCAGTTCGTGGAAGCCGGTTCGTAGCAGCTGCAACAATTGTGGGATTTATCCGTCGTTCGAGGTGAATTTTCCTCATTGTACTAACAGGGTCGAAGGCACCAAAGTTGACCCTTTTTGGGATTGTTATCCTGGTTTATTGTATGCTGGTATGATGTTGGGTCAAAATATGGTTTATACTTTACTTTTCTGGGCAATTGTATTTTTCTGTAATATTTATGAATTTATGGTCTAGTTTACGACTGAGTTTACGGCTGTAAACACCTTACGGCCATTAACTCATTTACGGCCCATGTGTTATCCGGCCCATATTCCAAGTATAAATAGAGGTGTTAGGGTGAGGAGTAGAGATTGATGGACCCTAAGGAGTTTACGGCCAGAGAGAAAGGAACGTTTGTGTGGATGAATCTTGTGTAAGGAACTTAATTCATATTATCAATACATTCAAGATTCATATTATTCTTCTTCTCCTTCTCTTCTATTTTATCTGACATCATATGTTTGATTGGGATTCCGCACCATCAAACGGATCTGATTGATACACGGGCAGATTAGGGACTTACAATTGGTATCAGAGCCTGGTTGTATCAGTCAATTTTGTCAGATTTGGAGCATTATTTGATCGTATTTTCGATATATTCTTGCGTTTTTTGATAGATCTCTGAAAAATAAGGGGGGGTTTGTTTTTCGTGTTTTTCATAAAAAAAAAGGGTTTTTGACGCGTTTTGGAGCAAAAAAGGGCAAAAATCACTGTTTTTGGTCGTAACCTGCGAGGGGGTGGCGGCCAGCAGCTAGGGTTTCCGAGGAGTTCACGGCCCGAGGTTTGTGGCTCGGAGTTTGCGGCCTCGGCTCGGAGTATACGGCTCAACAGTTTGCGGCTCGGTCTCGCACGTTTCCGGCTTCTGAGTTTTGGGCCTCGCAAGCAGCAGTCTCGCAAGAACCAGCCTCGCTTCGCACAGATAAAAAAATCAGAATTTCGAAGGCGCCGGGGATTGAACCAGGGTCTCCTGCCAACTAAACCTCGCCGCTTACAAACTCGGCTAGAAGACCCTTTGTTACTTCCTTTCCGAATTTAATTCATAAAGCTTCTGTCTCGGTTCTAATTTTGCATTTTTGACACTTTTAACCCAAAATTCATTTTTTTTGTTTTAAATTCTATTTTCATCCAAAATAAATAATAATAATAATAATAATAATAATAATAATAATAATAATAATAATAATAAATTGTTTTTATTTTTGACTTTTTATTTCAAGTTTTGACTTTGACTTTCAAGTTTGACCTTTGACTTTAAATTTTGACTTTTTCGTTTAATTTTTTAAATTTTCAAATTTAACTTTTCGGTTTGACTTTCAAGTTTGATTTTTTCAAGTTTGACTTTTTCAAGGTTGACTTTTTCATGTTTGACTTTTGAGTTTGATTTTTTTTAAATTTGACTTTTAAGTTTTATTTTAGTTGCTAGTTGTGTTTTTAATCGATTTTAAGGTCTATGAGGGAGTTGAAAACATGAATGAGAGTCGTCAGGATATGTTAAGACAAAATTTCAACATTTTTGATTATATCCCTGGAGAAACCCTCGAAACTCAGTTGCAGCGATTTACCACACTCACTACTGAGATGAATATAGCTGGGATCTTCTTGTCCAAATCTGAGATAAACAAAAAGCTATTGAATTCACTTCCGAAATCGTAGGATATGAACGTGACCATCATCAAGAAGACAAAAGATCTCAATCATCTTAGTCTTGCTGATATAATTCAAGAACTTGATGCTTTGAAGTGTAGAGAAACAATGAGTTCTGAAAACATTCCGGTCACTGAAGTTACATGTACTCCAGCTTGTGAAGCTACGATTAAATTTCTTCGGGAACAAATTGATATATTTAAAAGAGAAGTTGAGGACCTGAGATATGAAGGATATCAACTCAGGAAAGGACAGAAACCCCTGAAGGCTGAGTTAGAAGCAAAAACCAAGGACTTTAGGAAACTTCAGGAAGAGTATAGCAACAAGTGTGAAAATTATGATTATGTTAAGAGAAAACTTGCCGCTATAACTGAAGAACTTGACGCTTTAAAAATCAAGTGTGGAAAAACAGATGTCAGTTTCAAAAATTATATTGCGTCAAGTCAGACAGTCGAGTCCTTATATGAAACCCAATTAAAATTCAAAGAAAATCAAAACAAGGGTCTAGGGTATGATAGTGTTCCTCCACCTTTCAATCACAACTACACATCCATCCTTATGACACAGGAAGAAATTGACAGGGAGACACATCTTCGATATAGCAAACCAGCTGGATTTGTGTCAGGAGGAGTTATTAATATTGAAGATACTAATGTTGCTACTTCATGTGCAGGTAAAGTAGCAGAAGATGAGAACAAGGAGAGTTCTTCTGAACAAACAAACGACCCCTTGAACTCTAAATCTGTTGCTTCTAATCAACCTGTCGTTGGTAAATACAAGCCACCATTTCAAGCTAAACAGAGTGCCTGTTGCAACTGTGCGTGTGGGAAAAATAACAGACAAGGCAAGGAAACGCCACCAGGGGCAGGAATAAATAAATTCACAGTGAAGAAAAAGACTTGTTTTCAATGTGGAACACCTGGACACATTGCCAGAAACTGTCCAAATCGCTCATACGTTCCCTACAACGCACAAGGATGGAAAAACGCGCCAAGTGGGAAATACTTCAAAAGAAACCCTTCCAGGTCACGTTCAGACAATGGTGACTGGAATGCGCAGAAGGCTAAGAATCAATCCCACAAGGCCAAGAATCTAAATTCCAAGGGCAAGAAGGAAATGTCAGCCAAGAAGCCCAATCCAAGAGATGCTTTAGTGAAACAAAGACCGGCTAAGTCAAAGTCATCTCGGCAGTCGCTTCAAGTTCCAACGCAAGTGCCGAGGCACCCATCGGATCGAACAAGAAATGGGTTAAACCCAACTACAAATGGGTTCCGAAGGCTCAAACTCCCAACTCTTCTAATGACTCTAATATTTCATTGTCTTCTATTTGTGATAAGCAGAATATGTCATGGGAGAGAGTACCCTGCATTGATGACAAAGGTTGACCCAGTTTCAAAATGGACTGGGTTCCAAAGACCAACTAATCCCGCTCTATGTCGGAGCAGCTATGGAGGCATATCATCAGACTTCGGTTTGTTGGTAGTGTCTACTCCTGGCATATGATTAGGAACATCTCTCAACTGTACAACATTCAGACCTTTGTTGAGAGTATGTGTCCTTTTGCGGGAAAGGAAGAAAGGAAGAGATCACAAATAGGGTTAGTGCTTAATGATATGAAGAATTTTCGGATCTGTTATGAGATTATGCTTACTGTTCTCGGACCTTCTGAATGCAGATTCAATCGGTGAATTACGGTTTGCGTTTTCTTCTCTATACTCCTGATTTTATCTTATTCTGATTCGCTTCAAAGACAAATTTTTGTTTTAGGATAGTTTAAATTTGCGCATTTACTTTCGTTTCTCTCCTATGCACAAATTTAGGGGGAGAAATAAAAACAATTAGAAAATTTTAAAAAATTTATCAAAAAAAGTGTTGGTTATGAAGTGTGCTTGAGGGAGATGTTTTGGGAAGTGATATTATCAAGTGATAACAAGCAACCTGCGTCTGCGTAACGTACCCGAAGTTGAAGGGTCTATGCTCTGGTTTGATGCGTCAGTAGGCACGAAATTTTTTAAATGGACTTGACTAGGGAGAGTTGAACTTAGGAAATTTATAGACTTGACAAATCTTGACCTAGTTAGATACGTGCAGCAATACGACGGTCGGATAGGTTGACCAGGGAGATATATATGGGAATCTACTCGTCACATTAAATGAACCCGTACTTGGAACTGTGGTTTAACTTTTCCTCGATGTGCGGATTCTGTCCTTAATTCCAGTTGGATGGGGCGACTGGTAAATTCCGATAAATTAGGTCTGTAGAATATCATTTTCTTTCTTTCCGTCTGTTAGTCATATGTTGTCTCCTTTGCGTGACTTCCAATCCGACCTGGTACACAACATATGAAACTCTATTTCTCTGCAAGTTATATATGTGAAATACTTCTTATCTATTAGCCATATGCTGTCTCCTCTGCGTGACTTCTAATCCGACCTGGTACACAGCATATGCAACCTTCTTCTTCTCAACCCCTCTGAAGTAGTAAGTGATAGAATTCTGAATCTCTTCTCTCTCTGAATGGTTGTCTGCTCACCCGGTGTAAGGAGTACTCTGGAAGTTCTTGATGGCTGGGGCATATCAGGAAGCGGGAAACACGTTCCAGTACACTTAAAATTGAACTCATACAGATTGTCTATAGATCTCACTGCTCAATTTAGGTGGACAACAATATCCCTGGTCGTCGTCAGATGAATGGTCCTTAAGATATAGTATTTAAGGAATTAGGATCAAATATAATTTTTAGGAACTTAAGTTCACCTTGTCTTGTAACAAATAGTATGTCCTAAATTTGTCACAATTTTTTGTGTTTAAGTGGACCACAATACCGACGATCGACCAGACAAAGATGTGAATATGAAAGGTACCGACAAGTGGATAAAGATTGTCTAAAAACTTTGATCCCAAATCACTCTTAAAGTTAAATATCATTTTTATTTTTGTTAAATTTGTCATAGTTTCTTCTAATTTAAATATTAGGGGAGAATTAAAAATAAAAAAAAATCAGAAAAATCAAAAAATAGTGTTATTTCTGTTTTATTTCTTATTTAGAAAAATCAAAAATCCAAAAATATTTTTGTTTCTGTTTTAATTTGTGTGCTAAGTTTTCTTTTAGTTTTGTTTTGTCTTGAAAAGTGATTTCAGGCATAGATAAGACTCATGGAGTTTGTGTTGAAGATTTATGAGCCAAAGCCTCATCCGTGAGTATCGAAGAATTCTCATTCGAAGGAGCAAGAAATGAAGATTATTCTTTCAAATTCAAATTTTCAACCCCAGAAGCAAGGTGAAGCTGAAATTGAAGATTATGTGACGGATTGCATTGAAGCCTCCTCAATCAGTCTGCTGCTATCGTTGTACCTGCTGAAGTGATCCAGAAGATTTGTTCTCTCTGAAGATTCTTAAGCTGAATGCGCCATCTTTCAAGAATCAGTACGTCAAGCCTCCTCACCCAATGTGTGTTCGATGCCAAATTCTGAAGAAAACCTCAAGTGCTCAAGATGAAGTCATACATTGAAGATTCATATGTTCATCCTGATGCTGTGAAGAAATCGAAGGTTAAAGCTGAAGCCAAGCTCTCATTGAAGATTGACAAGAAGATCCAGCTACTTTTTAGGGGGATCTTATTGGGTCAATTAAGAAAAGAAAGCTACAAACCAAGGGGGAGATTGTTGGGTCAAAATATGGTTTATACTTTACTTTTCTGGGCAATTGTATTTTTCTATAATATTTATGAATTTATGGTCTAGTTTACGGATGAGTTTACGGCCATAAACACCTTACGACCGTAAACTCATTTACGGCCCATGTGTTATCCGGCCCATATTCCAAGTATAAATAGAGGTGTTAGGGTGAGGAGTAGAGATTGATGAACCCTAAGGAGTTTACGGCCAGAGAGAAAGGAACGTTTGTGTGGATGAATCTTGTGTAAGGAACTTAATTCATATTATCAATACATTCAAGATTCATATTATTCTTCTTCTACTTCTCTTCTATTTTATCTGACATCATCTGTTTGATTGGGATTCCGCACCATCAAACGGATCTGATTGATACACGAGCAGATTAGGGACTTACATATGATGTAGTGATCTGTTAGATCAGTATCCTGGTTGAAAGGATGTTGTTATGCTATTGTGATATGTTAGATCGGTATCCTGGTAGATAGGAAGTTGCTATGCTGCTATGATCTGTTAGATCTGTATCCTGGTAGATAGGATGATGCTATGCGTAGTGATCTGTAAGATCTGCCTATTTGTATGTTGACTGGTTATATGTTTATTGTTATGTGTATGTCGACATGTGTGTGTGGTTGGGTTGAGGTGGTCGTACTTTGTGTTGAAGGCCACCAGACCCAGGGAGCGGTCCGGATAGGATGTAGGCCATGCGAGGCTGTCCAGTCATGCTGAAGGCTCATGAGCGGTCCTGACAGGCTGTAGGCCCGGTGAGGCGGTCCAGACATGCTGAAGGCTCAATATACATGTTGTTATTTCTATATGTGCTATTGTTTGTGTGTTGGTACTTTGGAGGAACTCACTAAGCTTTGTGCTTATAGTTTCAGTTTATTGTTTCAGGTGCTTCATACGTTTTGGCAAGGCGAAGGCGTGACCGTAAACATCCTCGCATTTTGGACTTATGGTTTCTGAAAAACTCTGATAATGCAAATGTTTTGGAAAACTATGTGCAAATGATTCTGGTTTTAAATAAATGTTTTGGAAACAACGATTTTGTAAACACTTCTATAGAAAAATGATTGTTTTGGAAAGTTTAAATTTTACTAAAATTTTATGGATGTTACAAAAGTCTTCAAATGTTCAGATTCAGAAAGATGAAGAGGTTGTTCAAATCCGAAATTCGTTTATGAAGCCTAGAAATCAGAAAAGATAGAAGAACAAGAACAAGAACAAGAGTAAAATGAAGAAGGTTTAGATACCCAAGGTACAAGTACCTAATGCATGTGAAAAGATTCAGAGAGTTGAAGTCAAGAATGTTCAAAGAAAATTCAATTTTTCTTCAGATGAATATGTTAGAAGTTGGAGAAAAGAGAAAAGAGAATTTGGTTGGTTTAATAAAGTTTGTGGAAAATTTTGTTTTCCAACTAAAAAGTGGGTATTATTTTCATAAACCACCAAAACTGGCACCCTGTGCCGAACTACCACCTCCCAAATGTAGATGTCAGCTAACTTGTCAGCGTATATGCTCTCGGCAATCGGTATGAAATGCACATTCTTAGTCAATCTATCAACAATGACCCAGAAAGAATCAACACCATGTGCCGTCCTTGGCAATTTTGTGATGAAATCTATGGTAATCTCTTCCTACTTCCACATGGGAATGGGTAAGGGTTGCATCTTGTCGTGGGTTCTCTGATGCTCGGCCTTGACTTTCCTGTAAGTCAAGCACCGCTTAACAAATCAAGCTATCTCCTTTTCATACAGGGCCACCAATAGATCATCCTCATATCCCCATACATCTTCGTGGCCCTCAAATGGATAGAAAACTTTGACTTATGTGCCTCCTCCAGAACCGTTTGCCTCACCCCACCTGCTGTTGGAACTCAAACTCTACCACACTGAGTCAACAACCCCTAACTGTCTCTAAAAAATAAGGGAATGTGTCCCCTAATCCGCTTGGCTTTCCAATTATCTTTTTTTAATCCCTCCACCTGAGCCTTCTTGATCAAATACAAGAAAAGCGAAGTGACAAACATCCTCAAAAAAATATCCCTGATTGAAGGGCTCACGACCTTGCGACTCAAAGAATCAGCCACGACATTGTCCTTCCCAAGATGGTATAGAATCTCGCAATCATAAACCATTACCACATCCAACTACCTCCTCTGTTTCATGTTCAAATTCGACCAATCCGTCAAATACTTCAAAGTCTTATGGTTAAAAAGTATACCTAACCCCATACAAGCAGTACCTCCAAATCTTGAGGGAAAAAACCACCACCCCCAACTCTAAATCATGCATAGGATAAAATGGCTTATGAGGCTTCAACTGCCTTGAAGGGTAAGCAATCACGTGGCCCCTCTGCATAAAGACAACTCCCAAAACCGAAATAGAGGCATTGTAATAAACCATAAAATCATCCACCCCCCCCCCCTCGAGAAGCACAAGAATCGTGGCCTCGCACGGCTTCTACCTCAGAGTCTCAAAAGCCAACTACTGATTAGGTCCCCACCAAAAGGTCACATTCTTTTTTGTCAAATGGGTCAAAGACACTGCAATCTTGGAGAAATCTCCAATAATACCCTGCAAGACCTAAGAAACTACAAATCTTAGATGTGGTCCTCGGAACCTCCTATCTTATCACGACCTTGATCTTGGCTGGGTCGAGCAAGATACCCTTCTGGTTGACGGTGTGCCCCAGGAACTGCACCTCGCACAACTAGAACTCACATTTAGAGAGTTTGGCATAAAGCCTCTCCCTCCCCAGGGTCTCCAACACCTCTCGCAAATGTTCCTCATGCTGCTCCTGTTGGATATAGTTTCTAAGTCCATAACTATATTTGGTATGTACTTGACCCGACCTGGCATGGTCCATTTGGGTTGCACTTCACCCGAACAATTTATGGATAATCTTTTGAGAATAGTATAAGTTATGATTTATTAATATATTATAAGTTCTAATATATTAATATAAAATCATATTATTTAATTAGTATTGATCTATAATTAATCTAGGATTAATTTAGAGATCAAAAGTATTACTAATTAAATACGGGCTCTTATATTTATATAGTGTGGGTTAATGCTTATTTGGAATGGGATAGACTTGCTTGGAATGTCCATGGATACTCCATGGAGCTTTAACCCATGGATCTCATGGAAATGAAAAGACATGGGTATTAGGGTTTACATGGATGTAACCCTAATCCACCACACTATATAAAGGAGGCTTTGGTTATTGAAATCACACTAGTTGTGGTGAGTAAAGTAAGAGGGCCGATTTAAAGATAATTGTGACTATTCTCTCAAGGTTCCAAAGTTTGTGGTGATTTGTGATTTCCATTTGAGGCATCCACACTATTGGTGCTAGGCTCTAAAACTCCAAGCAATCAACTACAACTACAAGGTAAGTAATTCTACTAGCTTTATTTGATTCAAGTTCCCCATGCCATGCTAGATAGGATAAGAACCTTCGAAAAATAATTATTTGCATGTATCTTAGTCAAACATAAATCCAAGGTTTTTAGGGGTGCATGTACACCATAGTAGTGTTAGAATGCTCAAATCCCTTCAGTGGTATCAGAGCCTAGGCTTGTTTGTTTGATACTTGATGCAAAATAGTGAAAAGTCAATTTTCTTGCTGTCTGCATGATGAACTCGCCGAGTCTATGGGGGGACTCGCCGAGTCCATGACTAAATTCATCCTACTCGTCGAGTAGGTTCATGCACTCGACAAGTAGAAGCCTCAGAATGCAGATTTTCGACTTTTCCTACTGGAAATGGACTAGAAACATTACCCTAAACTGTTTTGGTGTTTTAAAACTTGTTTTAGTTGGTGTAATGGCTGTTCTAATCCATTTAAAATAGCTTATATCAAAATTTCATGCTTTGTGTGTGTTCATACAATCCTTGAAACTTCGATGATCATATTCATGTTCTTGAACTTAAGAAGATTAGACGATCATAGGAATTGTTTGTAACCTACTTGGTAGTTTAATTCTTGATCATAAAGTGTTTTAATGGAATCCATAACTTGTCCTCAAGTTATGGAAAACCAAAGGTCACACATTAATAAAATCCATTAAAAAACACAAGAGTTAGAAAAATGAAGAGTTTTCATTTTAATACTCAATTAAATTCATAAGTTATAAGAAATGAAAAGTTTTAAAAGCTTACAAAACTTGCCCTCAAGTTTTGGAACAAGTAAAGTCATGATTAAAACTTTAGTTCCAACTCTTAGAATTTTAAAAGTTAAAATTCAACCCTTATACTTTATAATATTATAAGTTAATATATATATATATATATATATATATATATATATATATATATATATATATATATATATATATATATATATATATAAGATCAAGTCGTCTTACCATTAGTACGCCTCATTCACGAAGCCGGTCTATAAGGGGGGTATAAGGTTGTTGCCTATAAAATAGCAACTTAATGGGTGTCCACTCTCACCCACCGCTTCCTTGATCGGTGGAGGGTCGTTAGCCGAACGGGTAGGACAAGGACTTATAAATTCTCATTAAAATTATAATGATAATACTAAAGTAAGTAAACTTTATTGAATTCCCAATCTTAGTTATTTTAGGAAAATGTGAATAAGGTGCTAATCTATGAATTTACACTTTACACTTTGTTTAAGTCGTTAGTGGAGCGTGTGTGGTTAACCGACACACTAACTTGAACTTAACAAGGTACGTAAAGGGTGACTTAATTTTTATCATAGTATCGATGGAGCGTGTGTGGTTAACCGACACATCGATTGAGGGGTAATACATTGAGGGTACCATGTAATTTGCATGGTTACTTCACACCTTGTTTTGTGATCCTCGGCATCCCAGTCACAAAACTTGAAGGGCACACTCGAGATTGAAACATGCCATTGAAGAAAGTTCAAAGAATATCAAAGAATCTAGGAGTTTCTAAACCAATTAAAACCTACTTAAAAATTTTGTTTTTCATGGTGGAAATTGGTGAATCGTCATTCACCTACCTTCAAATATCTTATAGCTTAGATTACGGCATCCCTCTTCAAAGCTATAAAATATTGTGTTGGGTCCTAGCCTTAATACTACATTTGGGTGTTTTATTAAGGACTATCTCTAAATCTAATCTAATCTATTCCCTCTTCTTTTCAGATGTCTTCCAATAACAATGCTTCTGGCTCTAACCCTACTAGCTCCTTCTCTCTCATGAATCTTTGACGGAGAGTCATCTTTGATGGATCCAACTTTACTGATTGGATTAGAAACATCAGGATGGTCACTCGGTATGAGAACAAAAAATATGTTCTTGACAAGGAGCTAAAGGTACCCGAGCCAGCTGCTACTCCTGAAGAGCTTGCTGAATATGAGGTACATGAAAGAGATGCTACAAAAGTGGCATGCATCATGATGGCCACCATGACAGCTAAGCTCCAAAAGTCCTATGAGGACTATTATCCTTTTGAGATGCACCAGGACTTGATGGACCGCTACCATCAAAGTGCTCGTCAAGAGCAATATAAAATAATCTTCTCCATGATAACAACCCGAATGAAGGATGGTGAACCCATCACGGGCCACATGTAGAAAATGCAAAGGTATGTGGACCGTTTACTGAAGCTGAATGTGAACTTCCCCGAGGAGTTAGCAATAGACATCATTTTGCACTCCTTACCATCGTGTTATGATCAATTCCGCATGACATATCACATGAACAAGGAAGAAGTCACCCTCAGCAAACTTCAAGGACTCTTGAAGACCGCCGAAAGTGGTCTAAAGGGTACGTCAGTTGTTACTACTCCTACTCCTACTCCAACTGCGGCCAATGTCTTGGCAATCGGGCATGGAAAAGGGAAGAAGAGAAAGAACCCTTCTAAGGGTACCAAGGGTAAGACCCTTGAAGGCTCCTCTTCAAGCAAAACCAAGAAAGGTTTTGTCACTCCTTCTGCTAACCCTAATGAGGCCGAATGCTTCTATTGTCATGAAAAGTCGCATTGGAAGCGAAACTGCCCGAAGTACCAACAAGATTTGAAGGATGGGAAAGTAAAACCCAACCATGCAGGTATATACACTATATTGTCTAATAACTCACCTCATTCTAAGTCTTGGGTACTTGACACAGGTTGTGGTATTCACATATGTTGTGATTTGCAGGGACTAAGAAGAAGTGAGAATGTGGAGCAGGGAAAGATAAACTTGATCATGGGAAACAGAAAAGCTTCACCTGTCACCAAGATAGGAGTTTATTCCTTAGTGCTAAATAGTGGGTTTACATTAGATTTGAATAAGTGTTATTATTCTCCAAAAATGGCAAGAAATGTTATTTCCTTTCATGCATTGTATAAACAAGGTTTTACCTTTTATTTTGATAATAATAATGGTAGTATTGATGCTTTCTTTAATAATGTTCTTTATTTTAAAGCATTACCTTGTGATGGCGTGTATGAAACTGTATCTATTGTAGATAATCTAAGAAATAATGTATTGTGTATTGACTCTTCCACTAGCTTAGATAAAGCATCTTTATGGATTGTCGTATTGGACATGTAATCAAGAAACGCATAGGACAACTCCAAAAGGATGGAGTCTTGGAGTCATTTGACCTAAATTCAGATGATAGTTGTGAATCTTGTTTGCTTGGTAAAATGACAAAGTCACCTTTTACTGGCACTTGTGCTAGGGGTGAAGGTTTCTTGGACCTCATACACACGGATGTGTGTGGACCCTTCAGAACCGCCACAAGAGATGCTAATCGGTTCTATGTGACTTTCACTGATGATTTTAGTAGATATGGATATGTCTACTTAATCAAGCATAAGTTAGAAACCTTTGAGAAATTGAAAGATTTTAAGCAAGAAGTGGAGAATCAGTTGGGCAGGAACATTAAGATGCTTCGATCCGATCATGGTGGTGAGTATCTTAGTACTGAGTTCCTTGACTATCTTAAGGAATGTGGGATTGTCTCAAAATTGACACCTCCTAGGACACCACAGTTGAATGGTGTAGCTGAGAGGCGCAATCGGACCTTGTTGGACATGGTTCGTTCCATGATGAATCGAGCTTCGCTACCAATCTCATTTTGGGGGTATTCCTTAGAGACTGCGCCCATATCCTTAATCTAGTCCCTACAAAGAAGGTTGCCAAAACACCTCACGAGATGTGGACTGGAAAAGTTCCCAATCTAGACCACATCAAGATTTGGGGTTGTGAGGCTTTCGTGAGACGCAAGACTCACGATAAGCTCGAACCCCGAAGCGAAAGGTGTATTTTCATCGGCTATCCACAGAAATCCTTTGGCTACATCTTCTACAGACCCAGTGATAATGTGGTCTTTGTAGCTAGAAGAGGATTCTTTCGAGAGAGAGAATTCATGAGCCAAGGAGACGGTGGGAGGCAAATTAACCTTGAGGAAATCCAAGAGTTAAGTGGTGAAGGAACCTCAAACCCTAGCCCTCAACCTGAAGAGGAAACTCCTGTTGAGCCGAGTGAAGAATCTATACCTCTGAGGCGTTCCACCAGAGTTAGGAATGCACCTGAGCATTATTATGGTTTCCATATTTCTGCAGAAGGTGAGACACTTATCAGTGATAACACACTGGTAAATCTGGATGAGCCTAACAGCTATAGAGAAGCCATGGCAGGACCTGAGGCTGCTAAATGGAAAGAGGCTATGGATAGCGAGATACAGTCCATGTATGAAAATCAAGTTTGGAACTTGGTTGACAATGTACCTGATCGTAAGATAGTTGGGTGCAAATGGATCTTCAAGAAGAAGACCGACATGGATGGTAATGTACACACTTATAAGGCACGACTGGTTGCAAAGGGTTATTCTCAAACTCCGGGAGTTGATTATGATGAGACATTTTCACCAGTGGCCAAGATTAAGTCTATTAGGGTTCTGTTAGCCATTGTTGCATTTCATGACTATGAAATATGGCAAATGGGTGTCAAAACCGCTTTCCTTAATGCAAAGTTGGCTGAAGATGTTTACATGGTTCAGCCAGAGGGTTTTTTTTTCAGTACAGAGTACCCCAATAGAGTGTGTAAACTCGAGAAATCCATTTATGGATTGAAACAGGCACCTTGCAGATGGAATCTTTGCTTTGATGAGAAAGTCAAAGAATTTGGCTTTTCAAGGAGTGAAGATGATTCTTGTGTCTATATCAAGGCTAGTGGGAGCATAGTCAGTTTTTTGGTACTGTATGTGGATGACATACTACTCATAGGAAATGACATCCCAACCCTGCATGAAGTAAAGTCCTGGCTTGGGAAGTGTTTCGTTATGAAGGACCTTGGTGAAGCTGCCTATATCCTAGGGATAAGGATTTTGAGAAATAGGAGTAAAAGACTAATTGGACTTAGTCAAAGCACCTATGTGGACAAATTGTTGAAAAGATTCAACATGCATAACTCCAAGAAAGGTGAGTTACCCATTCAGAGTAACGCCAGATTGAGTAAGACACAAAGCCCTAGTATAGAGGCTGAGATTGCAGAAATGAGTCGAATATGTAACATCCCGAAATATCAAGAGTAAATTTGAAGGGCTAAAAGTGTAATTGGGAAAGGGCAACTCGGCGAGTCCACGAGTGGACTCGGCGAGTAGGGTCGCGACTTTGGTCGCGTGTTAAGTGGCCAACTCGGCGAGTCGGCGGCTAGACTTGGCGAGTTGGTGCTGAGTGGAGAAAACCCTAATTTCGGAGGATGAGCCCTATATAAAGGACATTATACCCTCTCCCCAGCCTCCTTACCTTCCCTTGAAGTCCAGAAAACCCTAGAAACGCGATTGTGAAGGATTTGAGTGCAATTGAGCCTTGGAGAAGAGATTTGGAGGAAGATCTTGGAGAGTTAGGAGGCTTGGAGCAAGGGGCTTTGCTTAGATTCGGATTTCATTGCTGTTGGGGCTTCCTTTTGAGGTATTATCTCGTTCTTGGGCTGCTATTCATCTAGATTCATCATTTTTGGGATGTGTGGGAGGTTTAGCTTGTGGTATTTTGAGTTTGAAGGATAGATCTGAGGTTGTTACCTCAGATCTGGAATGGAGAAGGTCTAGAGTGCATTAAAGTCCCTGTTCTTGAGTGTTTGGTGAAGCCATCTTGTCCTAAACCCTAGCCCCAGAGTGTAAAATGCCTAGATCTTCTTGGATTCACGTAAAGTTTGCCACTTTACGTGATGGATGGGTTGTAGGAGGGTAGATCTACGTTTTGGATCAATTGCATGGCCTGAAAGGCTTCTGTATGGGATGAGATCTAGAGGCACTCGGCGAGTCACAAAGGTGTACTCGGCGAGTTGCTTGAAGATGGATTGGAACTCGGCGAGTTGGAAGAACAACTCGGCGAGTAGGTTGAAGATAGCCTTAGACTCAGCGAGTCTGTTCTTGGACTCGGTGAGTCTGGTCGCGAGGTCTTAATCCTTCTTCAGGGTGAGCTGTGTAACAGTGAGTCAAGGGATGACTCGGTGAGTCGAGTGGGGAAGGACTCAGAGTTGTTGGACTCGACGAGTCTTGGGGTGACTCGGCGAGTTGAGTCGCGAATTGTGGGAAATTCTGAGCATGGGGACTCGGCGAGTCATCGGGTTGACTCGACGAGTAGAGTCAGTCAGGGGTTGACTTTGTCTTGTCTTTGACCAAGGGTTAACCAGTTGATTCCAGGGGCATTTTGGTAATTGTTAGCTTTTGTTTTGAGTTCAGAGTCTTGGTGTTGACCAATGTTGGAGATCGTATCAGTGGTTGGAGTAGCTTGGGTTTATCTGTTCAGTCGGCAATTTCGAGGTGAGTTATCCTCACTATATCAACAGGGTCTAAGGCACCAAGGCCGGCCCTTTATCGGATTGAGATCCGGGTATTTGTTGTTATGTTATTGCTTTGATATGTTTGCATCCTGGTAGCTATGATGGTATATGTTAGAGACCTGGTTAAGGTCGGTATCCTGTTATGTATGGTGATGCTATGCTAGTGACCGGTTAGGTCGGTATCCTGGTTAGGATGATGATATGTTATGTGATCTGTTAGATCGGCTTGTTGACTGTGAATTGTTATATATATGATTGTATTTTTATGTGCACATGGTTGTTGGACTGGGGTTGGGTTGAGGCGGGTCCTGCTTTGTGCTGTAGGCCAAGATACCCAGGGCGGACCAGTTGTCCCGAAGGCCCAGTGAGCGGTCCAGATAAGCTGTAGGCCCCAAGAGGGCGAACCAGACGTGCCGAGGCTCGGAGAGTGGACCAGGCCGACTGAAGGCCCGGTGCGGGCGGACCAGTCATACTATAGACTCAGAGAGCGGACCAGGTGGATTGAAGGCCCGGTGCGGGCGGACCAATCACACAGCAGACTTGATGTATATAGCTAGACTCAGAGGGTGGACCAGGTGGACTGTTGGCCGGAGCGGCGGACCAGTCACACAGTAGACCCGAAGTGCATGGCTGTTCTGTGATCGGATATGATATGGCATGTTATGCGTGTATGGTATATGTGGTTGGTATTTTGGGGGTATCTCACTAAGCTTTCGGGCTTACAGTTGTGGTTTATTGTTTTTCAGGTTCTTCAGAAGACCGTGGCAAGGCAAAGGCGTGATCGTACCGCTCCTCATGATTATGTTTTATGATGTGATTCTAGGAAGGCTCTAATAGAAATTGTATTGAAAACCTTTTTATAATAACATTCAGAAAATGGGTTGTTTTTGAAAAGTTTAAACTGGTTGGAATTTTTCGATCGTTACAAGTTGGTATCGGAGCCTTGGTTTGAGTGAATTGGAGGAACATTCATGTGAATCCAGTCTCAAATCAGGGAGAGTTTTTAAAAGAGAATTTAAAATGGTTTTCAAAATGAGTAAAAGGAGGACGCAGAGGTACGATCAGCTGGAGCCAGTAAGTAACCCCAAAATACCATACATGATGTTTGTTTTTGAGCTTTGATAGAACAGCATGCTAGTATTAGGCTAGAGATCTTCAGGGTTTCATGATAGTGTTGCCTGATTTATGATGCCTGCTAGCCTAGGGTCCTCTGTGGGAGATTTCATGTGTTTCTCTAGGAATGAGGATTGAGCGTTTGTTTTGTATGATTTCACTAGGGTGTTGTGGTAGTACTTCATACAAATATGGGTAGGAGTGGAAGGTAGTATGGGCCCATACTACTGAAAGCACAGGACCCATACGCGTATCAGGGAAACCATGACCTCTAGGGTTGGGTTTGGAGTTGGTTCCCGGGATAGTGGGAAGTGTCTGAGATTTTGTGATGTTTTTCAGTATGGTGGTCACGAGGCATGCTGGGAGCGGATTCGGGTCAGGATCAGGAGCCGGAGAGGGCGGGCAGGGCGGGTCGGTACCATCCGAGGTTATTGGTCAGATGAGCATAGGCGAGTTGGATGCTAGGATTCGTGAGATCCTGCATGATGAGGTTGCTATGTTGTTCCAGGTCGAGCTGCCGGAACTGTTTGGGTCAATCAAGACTGCCATTGTTGAGTATTTTGATGAGCGCTATGCGGCTCTCACTGAGACGGCTGCCGCGGCGGCTATAGCGGCTGTAGCAGCGGCAGGGGGAGGAGCCGGTCGAGGTTTTCAGTATCGGGACTTCGATAATACGAAGCCTCCTACCTTTGATGGAGTCTAGGACCCGATTGTTGCTATGAGATGGTTGTCGAACGTGAAGGGGTGTTTCTTCACGTGTTCATGCCCTGCTGATCAGAGGGTGAGGTGTGCTCTGAACCTGTTGAGGCTCGGGGCGAAGGATTGGTGGAGATTGACCACGAGGTCATATTCGGATGCGCAGAGGGTTGCGGTTTCATGGGATCAGTTCAGAGAGATGTTCAGCACTCGTTATGTTCTGCGGGTTGAGAGGGAGAGGATGGCTCAGGAGTTCCTTGAGCTGAAGCAGGATTCAGAGTCGGTGACGGAGATCACCAGGATGTTCACTAAGAGGGCGATGTTTTGCCCTGAGTTCGCTTCGGAGCAAGCTCAGATGTCCCGATATCTGAGTATGCTAAAGAGGGATATCAGACATTTTGTGTCTACGCAGAGGTGTGAGACTTTGTTGGAGTTGCAGGAGGCCGCCAGGCGGCGTGAGTTGGAGATTGAGTTGCAGTTGTGAGAGCTGAGGCAGGCTCCGGTGCAGTCGCAGCCGGCGTCGAAACGGTCCATGACCGTTGATTCTAGGGTAGGATATCAGAGCAGCCACACTTGTGGGAAGTGTGGGAAGGGTCACACCGGAGTTTGTAGGTCCGGTGGTGCATGCCGCAAGTGCAGAAAAGAGGGGCACTATGCGAGGGATTGTCGGCAGTCAGCACCGGTTCGAGGAAATGGGTTGAGTATGTCGCGATATGTTAGCATTAGAGGGTCTGGCCCCGGGTATTGATCTTGCTTAATGGAGATGGTGCATGGACTCGAGAGTCCTTGTGAGCAGATTCAGAGCATGTGTGTTGCATGGATAGCGGTTATGCTATAAGGGAGTGGTGTAACGTTGGGCGAGCACCGTGGCACTTGTCGCAGTGACAAGGCGGCCAAGTGGATTTCCTTGGTAAGGAAAGAGAGAGGAATTTAGCACCGAGAGGGAGTGTAAATTCACGGAAGTGAAAGTGGCAGTGCAGAGTTATGATTGGAATGATCCAATTATGGTCTTTGAGCAGCGTGATTGCGGCGGTGGTGTGGAATCACATCTGGATTGGATGACTGCTGAGGTCGTGGAAGGGATTCCGCGGGTGTAGAGCCAAGAGGCTCGGAAGGGATGCAGGGATAGAGTCAAGGATTCCCAGCTTGTTTCTGATCAAGGGATTGTGTATATAGTGGTGAGTCATCCTGGGGGGGGATGTTTGGAGGTGTCGTCAGTGTGACGGGTTGTCCCATCCCGAGGGTGCTAGAGCTTGTTCAGCATGTGCATGCGATTGCAAGAGGAGAACTCATGGGAGTTGCTCTGAGAATGAAGGATGCGTCCTTCTGTCAACCTGGAGTGGATGGAGTTGGACTCAAAACGGGTGCCCGGTGGTTCACGGTGATTCTAGCTCGTTGAGTTGAGTGATTGTTGTGAATTGGAGTGGGTGAGGTATCATGGAATGATACTCAGTTGATGAGTTGGTAAGTGTGGTTGTCAGAGGGCGAGGCCAGTGGCCATCTTGAAGCGGTGGTCAGACCACCGCGGGAAGGAAAAATTGGGTTTTTGGGTTTCGATGGTTGTGCTTTGAGGAACTTGGTATGGTTAATGCCAGGTGATGCAATGCGAGAGTGATTCTGGAGTTAAGTTGCCGCAGGCTTCGAGGACGAAGCCTAATTTAAGTGAGGGAGAATTGTAACATCCTGGAATATCAAGAGTAAAGTTGAAGGGCTAAAAGTGTAATTGGGAAAGGGCAACTCGGCGAGTCAACGAGTGGACCCGGCGAGTAGGGTCGCAACTTTGGTCGCGTGTTAAGTGGCCAACTCGGCGAGTCGGCGGCTAGACTCGACGAGTTGGAGCTGAGTGGAGAAAACCCTAATTTTGAAGGATGATGTGACATCCCCTAATTTCTCAGCCAGAAAAGACCGATTTAATTTATGCTTTTTAAAATAAAATCAGAGAAATCTTTTTAAAAGATGTTGCAGAATTGGTCCCCAAACAAAATATGATAAAAGTTTATCAAAACCCTTCATTAAGAAGGTATATGGTTTCCATATATATATCAAAACCTCGGGATGTCATGTTCCAATACAGATCAAAAGCATAAACAAGACATTATAAGCCTTTCAACAGTTATTTACAACTATTGGCCTATAATCCAAAAATCTCTCGTTGTCCTCCGACTATGCTCGGGGTCCACTACCTGTAACATAAAAAGCTGAGTGGGTCAGGCTTAGGAGCCTGGTGAGCATATATGGTTTTCAACCCACAATAATAATAAACTTACTAAGTTCATCAATCAACAATAACCCTGATTACCCGTTCCCGTTATCCTCACTTTATGTCCCTAAACGCTTATCACAAGGGACCTAGCCTAAAGAATATCATCGGGATGGACACTACTGCTAAGGGGTTTCCTCAGCCATACATGTCCTAAAGGCAACCATGAGAGGGATGGATTACAGCGAATGAACACTCTTAGTTCATTAACACCTACAGGTTGCGGACCTGCTAATGTTTCCCACTGGACTGTCTAGAAAGTCTGTGGTCGTCATCCAAACTCCGCTATATGACTGGATCTCAAAACACATCGAGGCCTCTCATCAATTTTATTTTATCACACATCACAATCTACCCATGTTCTACCCAACATATTTGTAGATAAAAATACTTATACAGTTTAAAACTTGTATAAAACATCAACACAACAATCACCTCAAATAAATAATTAATATATTTACACATAGCACGTATTATAAGGTAAATACTTCATATCTATGTGTAAAATGAAAGTGACTATACACTCACATGATTTGATGATAATCGGGCAGCAATTCGTTTCCTAAAATGATCGTTTCTAATAAAACCGGGAGTTTTATTGAGAAACCGGGCTTTGTAAAAGTCGGGCTTCGAAACCGAAAAGATAAATTTTCCGGGCTTCTCGGGCACTTCGTGGGGTATTCCGGGCTTTACAATCGATACCGGGGCTTTACAGGATGTTAATATGAAGAAAATATGGGTTTAGGGGCTAAATATGGCAAAATTCCAAAAATACCCGGGAGGTCTCGCACCCTCCTATTTATAGGGAGAAGCTTCTGATCGGACGGTCAGGAGTCTTCTGGTCCGACGTCTGAGAAGGCTCGCAGAGGGGGAGGCTCGCATGAGGGTTGCGCGTGCGAAGGACTCTCTGGTGGCTTGTGACTGGACCGAGGTCTAGGGTCCGAAGTAGGGGGCTTCGTGGCATGCTGCGAGGGTTCGGACATATGCTAAGAAGGTACGTGTCGCACCGCTATTGGACCGCTTCGGATAAGGCCATGTGCTCGGATGACTCAGCAGCTTCGGTGACTCAGCAGCCCGATGACTCAACAGCCTGGTGACTCAGCAGGACACGTGTCACATGTGAGGCGAGGGTGACGTGGCAAAGTGTGACTATGCGAAATTTCTCGGTTTTCGCGCCAAAACTTCTAAAATCCATAACTTTCGCATACGAGCTCCGTTTTTGACGTTCTTTATATGCACGCGTAGCTAAAATTACGATCTACAACTTCCGTTTAGACTTCATCGGCTAATTTTGACTTTAAATTTTATATTATTATTTTTAACAGACCGGGACAGGAAATCCGTTAAAAATTCATAACTTCTTCATCCGACGTCCGTTTTCGTCAGACTTTTTACCGTTGTGCTCCTAATGATGAGACCTTCAATTCTCGTTTAGGTTGTGTTGGCTAAAAATCGCTCGATCTAAAATTCGAGTTTTTAGCTGTCTACTGCTACGCTGAAACTTTGAAAAATCATAACTTCCTCATACGAAGTCAGATTTGGGCGTTCTTTTTATCGAACTTCTCGGTTTGACGAATACTATGACTTTCGTTTAGATTACTAAGGCTAAAAAGTAGTTTATAGAAGACTCACTTTTTACGACATTTAGCACCATGCCGGTTTTGTCGCGAAATTTCGACAGGTCATAACTTCTTCGTTATAACTCGGATTTTGGTATTCTTTATATCCCCGAAATCCTTGTTTAGACCACTACAACTTTATGTAAAGATATCGGGCTTATCTCACACTTTAATTTTGACGCTTATTTTTATTCTTAATTAATTAAGCCCTAATAATTAAGCATAAAACACATAATTCACATAATATTCACATAACTCCTTTTCATTTCTTCAAAATGAGTTACAAAGGTTAACCTAGACTATCAACTCAATATAAATGCCTAGGCTAGAAACACGAGTGTTACAGATGAGCCCTATATAAATGACATTATACCCTCTCCCCAGCCTCCTTACCTTCCCTTGAAGTCCAGAAAACCCTAGAAACGTGATTGTGAAGGATTTGAGTGCAATTGAGCCTTGGAGAAGAGATTTGGAGGAAGATCTTGGAGAGTTAGGAGGCTTGGAGCAAGGGGCTTTGCTTAGATTCGGATTTCATTGCTGTTGGGGCTTCCTTTTGAGGTATTATTTCGTTCTTGGGCTGCTATTCATCTAGATTCATCATTTTTGGGATGTGTGGCAGGTTTAGCTTGTGGTATTTTGAGTTTGAAGGATAGATCTGAGGTTGCTACCTCAGATCTGGAATGGAGAAGGTCTAGAGTGCATTAAAGTCCCTGTTCTTGAGTGTTTGGTGAAGCCATCTTGTCCCAAACCCTAGCCCTAGAGTGTAAAATGCCTAGATCTCCTTGGATTCACGTAAAGTTTGCCACTTTACGTGATGGATGGGTTGTAGGAGGGTAGATCTACGTTTTGGATCAATTACATGGCCTGGAAGGCTTCTGTATGGGATGAGATCTAAAGGCACTCGGCGAGTCACAAAGGTGTACTCGGCGAGTTGCTTGAAGATGGACTGGAACTCGGCGAGTTGGAAGAACAACTCGGCGAGTAGGTTGAAGATAGCCTTAGACTCGGCGAGTCTGTTCTTGGACTCAGCGAGTCTGGTCGCGAGGTCTTAATCCTTCTTCAGGGTGAGCTGTGTAACAGTGAGTCAAGGGATGACTCGGTGAGTCGAGTGGGGAAGGACTCAGAGTTGTTGGACTCGGTGAGTCTCGGGGTGACTCGGTGAGTTGAGTCGCGAATTGTGGGAAATTCTGAGCATGGGGACTCGGCGAGTCATCGGGTTGACTCGGCGAGTAGATTCAGTCAGGGGTTGACTTTGTCTTGTCTTTGACCAAGGGTTAACCAGTTGATTCCAGGGGCATTTTGGTAATTGTTAGCTTTTGTTTTGAGTTCAGAGTCTTGGTGTTGGCCAGTGTTGGAGATCGTATCAGTGGTTGGAGTAGCTTGGGTTTATCTGTTCAGTCAGTAATTTCGAGGTGAGTTATCCTCACTATATCAACAGGGTCTAAGGCACCAAGGCCGGCCCTTTATAAGATTGAGATCCGGGTATTTGTTGTTATGTTATTGCTTTGATATGTTTGCATCCTGGTAGCTAGGATGGTGTATGTTAGAGACCTGGTTAAGGTCGGTATCCTGTTATGTAGGGTGATGCTATGCTAGTGACCGGTTAGGTCGGTATCCTGGTCGGCTTGTTGACTTTGAATTGTTATATGATTGTATGTTTATGTGCACATGGTTGTTGGACTGGGGTTGGGTTGAGGCGGGACCTGCTTTGTGCTGTAGGCCAAGATACCCAGGGCGGACCAGTTGTCCCGAAGGCCCAACGAGCGGTCCAGATAAGCTGTAGGCCCCAAGAGGGCGGACCAGACGTGCCGAGGCTCGGAGAGTGGACCAGGCCGACTGAAGGCCCGGTGCGGGCGGACCAATCACACAGCAGACTCGATGTATATAGCTAGATTCAGAGGGTGGAACAGGTGGACTGTTGGCCGGAGCGGCGGACCAGTCACACAGTAGACCCGAAGTGCATGGCTGTTCTGTGATCGGATATGATATGGCATGTTATGCGTGTATGGTATATGTGGTTGGTATTTTGGGGGTATGTCACTAAGCTTTCGGGCTTATAGTTGTGGTTTATTGTTTTTCAGGTTCTTCAGGAGACTGTGGCAAGGCAAAGGCGTGATCGTACCGCTCCTCATGATTATGTTTTATGATGTGATTCTGGGAAGGCTCTAATAATAATTGTATTGAAAACCTTTTTGTAATAACATTCAGAAAATGTGTTGTTTTTGAAAAGTTTAAACTGGTTGGAATTTTTCGGTCATTACAGAATACCTTATGCTTCAGATGTAGGATCGATCATGTATGCTATGACGTGTACTCGACCTGATGTAGCCTTTGCTTTTAGCATGGTTAGCAGTTATCAGGGGAACCCTGGCAAGGCACACTTTACTGTGGTAAAGAATATCCTCAACTACCTACGGAGGAGGACTGGGTCCTTACCCTCGGTGGGAGTGATGACTTGAGTGTTGTAGGGTACAATGATGCTAGCTTCCAGACTGACAGGGATAATTTCCGCTCTCAGTCGGGCTGGGTCTTTACCCTAAACGGAGGGGAAATTACTTGGAAAAGTTCCACGCAGGAGACAGTGGCTGATTCCACTTGTGAATCAGAGTATATAGCAGCAAGCGAGGCATCAAAGGAGGCTATATGGCTAAAGAACTTCATCGGAGACCTTGGAGTTGTACCAGCTATAAAGGAGCCAATGGAGATTTTCTATGATAGCAATAGTGCGGTTGCCTTAGTCAAGAAACCAAGAGATCATGGGAGATCCAGACACATTGACAGAAAATATCACTTCATCAGACATCGAATAGAAGAAGGAATCCTCGTGGCAAAGAGGGTATCATCGGATGAGAACCCAGCAGATCCCCTCACGAAGGGACTGACTCGGGCTAAGCATCTCCAGCATGCTCAGAGCATAAGGCTGAAGGATGATATTAGTTTTGTAGTTAGATAATCTTGAAATTTGTAAAATGTAATTGACATTTGATTATAAATAAAAGCTGTTATTTATGAGTAAAGTGTTACTATCACTTGTCAATCGTTTACTATTATTTCTTTTTGCATGTTTTGACTTCCAGAATAATTATGTTATGGTTTATATCATATTATTCAAACTCTCCACAGTCGGTCATATATTGGAAGTGAATATGAATCAAGACTGTCATGGGTTGGCTTGTAGAGGTCTAAGTTGTTAGACAAAGCGGGGCTACAACACTCATGAGTGCTCATAAGTTCTGAGTATTGGATTCAACCCACGCTCACTTGTATCACTTTAAGGAATTTATCTAGAGTGATCGTGAGACGGTAATATCATATAAGTCTTCAAACCTAGAGATATGATTTTTTTGCCTATGAGTTGGTTATGCATTGATTGTACAAAAACGCATTGGTAACTCGATGTTATAAAATGTACCTTTGTGTGTAATTCAACAAGTAGTAGATCAAACATATGAGTCGAAGTTTATCTATTCCTTCTAGGATTAGAAGCGATATCTGGGCCCTTCGATGATTTTGTTTTGACCTATGTACCGGGCCCAGTCAGAACTAAATTGATGTGTTCAGTTAAGTTCTATGTCAAACAAATCGAAAATCGGGAAACAAATGCTGGACAATAAGCAAGACCATGTTTCATGTATTTGTCTGGCTGATATCTAGAACAGATGTAACAGCCCGGAATTCCAGGTATTGTTATATTTATGATTTTGGGTGTTTTAAGAGGGGACTCGGCGAGTTGGAGCTCAGACTCGCCGAGTAGGATCGCAGATCTGGTCACGGGTTCGCGACTGGACTCGACGAGTCCGGATATGGACTCGGCGAGTCTGCGCTGTTTAGCGAAAACCCTAACCGTTCAGGGTTGGGACATATATAAGGGGCCTTATGGCCGTCATTGTTTACCCTAGTCCTTGGAGAGAAACCCTAATTTGTTTGTGAGCATCTGGAGCAAGGTAGAAGACCATTATTGATCTTGGAAGTGTTATTGTGCAAGGAGGAGGAGGCTTGGTTAAGGGAACAGCAGGAGAAGCCATATTCTGAGGGTTGGGGACACAGAGCAACGTTATTCAGGTAATATTTCGAGTTGTTCCCTTCTATGTTGATGTGCATATGGATTTAGGGTTTATTGAACCCTTTTGTGGCTAGATTGAGTATTTCCTTAGTCCCCCAAGCGATTGGAACCTTTTATTGGGACCTTTGGAAGTCCAGAGTGTCCCATGCCTGAGCATTTTGGGAATCAATGGAGGTTTTGGATTGGAATCCTTATGCCTTAGATCAAAATGTAAATTAGGAGTCATGGGGTGTATTATGAGCACCGAAATGAGGACTTTACGTGATGAACCAGTCTAGGGAGGCCAGACCTATGAATTGTCGGAGCAGATCTGACCTTAGAAAGCAGTTTGAGCGGTTGCATGGCATGGACTCGCCGAGTCCGATGAACAGACTCGGCGAGTAGCTTGAAGATTAACTGGGACTCGCCGAGTTGTTCTTCAGACTCGGCGAGTTGAGTCAGGGTGGCCCCGCGATTCTTCCAGGAGGAACTTGTCGAGTCAAGCGGAATACTCGACGTGTAGAAAGGGAATCTTAGAGAATCGGTGAGTTGAGGGCGAGTGGACTCAGAGTTGTTGAACTCGGCGAGTCTCGGGGTGACTCGGCGAGTTAGATCGCGGATTGAGTGAAGTTCTGAGTATGGAGACTCGGCGAGTCATAGGGTTGACTCGGCGAGTAGGGTCAGTCAGGGGTTGACTTTGACCTTGTCTTTGACCAAGGGTTGACCAGTGGTTCCAGGGGTATTTTGGTAACTGTTGATTATTGTTTGAGTTCAGTGCATTGGTGGTTGTCCAGAGGTGGAGATCGTATCAGTGATCGGAGCAGCTTGAGCTATCTGTTCAGTCGGCAGTTTCGAGGTGAGTTATCCTCACTATATCGCTAGGGTTTATGGCACCAAGGCCAACCCTTTTATCGGATGGAAATCCGGGTAGTTGTCAGTTGTTATGATATGGGCCGGAAGGCGTTATATGTTGCAGGCCGGAAGGCATTACATGTTATGGGCCGGAAGGCATTGCTATGTAGACCGAAAGGTCATGGCCTGGAAAGGCGTATGTATGCATTTAGCATGTTGACTGATTCGTAGGGTAATGTTATGCTAGTGACCGGCTAGACCGGTATCTTGTTTAGAGCAATGCTATGATATGTGATCTGTTGATCGATTGCTGACTGTGAACTGCTATATGATTCTGTGTTATGATTGCTAGATCTGGGGTGTGACCCGATATGTGGGGTCATTCTATGATTTGTTATGTTATGTATGCATTATATGTTATGGGTCGGAAGGCAATGTGTTATGGGCCGGAAGGAAATATCTTATGGGCCGGAAGGCAATATGTTACGGGCCGGAAGGCAATATGTTTGGACCGGAAGGTCGTGGCCTGGAAGGGCGTATATGTGGTTGGTATTTTGGGGGTATCTCACTAAGCTTTCGGGCTTACAGTTGTGGTTTTATGTTTCAGGTTCTCAGGAGTCTGTGGCAAGGCAAAGGCGTGATCGTACCGTTCCTCGCGTTGATGTTTTATGATATGAACCTGGGAAAATACTCTGTTAAATAATGTATTGAAAACCTTTTTGTAACAACGTTATTAAAACGGGTAGTTTTTGAAAAGTTTTAATTGTTTTGAAATTTTGGTTGTTACAAGTTGGTATTAGAGCATTGGTTTGAGTGAATTGGGGGAAACATTCGTGTGACTCCAGTCTCAAATCGAGGAGCATTTTAAAAAGAGAAATTAAGATGGTTTTCAAATTAAGTAAAGGGAGGACGCGGAGGTACGATCAGCCGGAGCCAGTAAGTAACCCCAAGATACCATACATAATATTTGTTTTATTTGAGCTTGATAGAACAGCATGCTAGAGTTAGGCTAAGGATCTTCAGGAATTCATGATAATGCTGCCTGATTTGTGATGCCTGTAGCCTAGGGTCCCTTATGGGAGATTCTCAGTGTTCCTCTAGTGGTGAGGGTTGATAGTTGTTATGCATGTTCTCTAGGGTATTGTGGTAGTACTTCATACAAATATGGGTAAGTGTGGAAGGTAGTATGGGCCCGTACTACTGAAAGCACAGGACCCATACGCGTATCAGGGAGACCATGATCTCTAGGGTTGGGTTGCGAGAGTTGGATCCCAGGATTGTGGGGAGTGTCTGAGATTGGTATGGTGTCTTCGGTATGGAGATTTCGAGGCATGATGATAGTGGATCCGGATCAGGATCGGGAGCTGGAGAGCGAGTTCCGGGTGGATCGGTGCCGTATGAGGTTATCGATCAGACGAGCACGAGCGAGTTGGATGCGAGGATTCGTGAGATCCTACGTGATGGGGTTGCTGCATTGTTCCGGGCTGAGTTACCGGAATTGTTGGGTCGATCAAGACTGCCATGATTGAGTATTTTGATGAGCGATATGCGGCTCTCGCAGAGACGGCTGCCGCGACGGCTACAGCGGATGTAAGGGGAGGAGCTAATCGGGGTTTTCAGTATCGGGATTTCTATTATACGAAGCCTCCTACATTCGATGGAGTTCAGGACCCGATTGTTGCTATAAGATGGTTATCAGACGTGGAGGGGTGTTTCTCCACGCGTTTATGCCCTACTGATCAGAGGGTGAGGTGTGCTCTGAACCTATTGAGGCTCGGGGCGAAGGATTGGTGGAGATTGACCACGGGGTCATATTCCGATGCGCAGAGGGCTGCGGTTTTATGGGATCAGTTCAGAGAGATGTTCAGTACTCGCTATGTTCCGCGGGATGAAAGGGAGGGATTGGCTCGGGAGTTCCTTGAGTTGAAGCAGGATTCGGAGTCGGTGATTGAGATCACCAGGATGTTTATTGAGAGGGTGATGTTTTGCCCTGAGTTCGCTTCGGAGCAGGCTCAGATGTCCTGATATCTGAGTATGCTCAAGGGGGATATCAGACAGTTCGTGTCTGCACAGAGGTGCGAGACCTTGTTGGAGTTGCAGGAGGCCGCCATGCGGCGTGAGTTAGAGGTTGAGTTGCAGTTGCGTGAGCTGAGGCAGGCTCCGATGCAGTCGCAGCCGGCGCCGAAAGGGTCCAGGACCGTTGATGTTAGAGTGGGGGATCGAAGCGGCCACACTTGTGGGAAGTGTGGGAGGGGTCATACCGGAGTTGTTGGTCCAGTGGTGCATGCCGCAAGTGCGGAAGGGAGGAGCACTATGCGCGGGATTGTCGGCAGTCAGTGTCGGTTCGAGATTTGAGGATTTGTTGTCATTGTCGTCAGATTGGATATTTGAGGGTCAACTGTCCACAGCTTTCCGCAGGACCGGTGCAGGATCTAGCACCGGCCACCTTGAGGAGTTCAGGAGGAGGACAGGATGGAGCGGAGCCCCAAGGGCTCAGGCTTGTGCTTATCAGCTTGCGCCAGAGGGAGTCGGAGCATTGTCGGAGGCAGCTGCGGGTATGTTGCTTTCTTGATGTCTTGTTATCTTGCATTTATTGTGGCGTATTGTTTGTACTGGTATCTTGTATGGATTTCGATGCGGTATTCGTTGTTTCGTGGGTTTGGCATGGTTATGGATTGGTGTTTCAGGTTTTCGTTTTGGTATCCGTTGTTCCCTGAAGGATTGGTATGGTTATAGTTTGGTGGTTGTTAGTCAGTACTTTAAGTGGGGGAGAATTGGAGAATTCTCCGGGAGATCGATGAGTACGTGAGGGGTGCTTAGCTGTTGGGATTCAACAGTGTTCTGTCAGCTCAGAGAATAGGCTGACGAGAGCAAGTGTCGGGTATGCGGGGCGGGATACAGACCTAGGGCATTTGATTGTGGAGGCCTGGGAGCAGGCCGGGATCAAGTTTGAGTAAGTACCGGGGTTATGTGATCAGAGTAATTGTATGCTTGATGTACGTGATGGGTTGTACTGCATTAATCCCACGGGATTTATGTTGTGCATGTTTCTAGAGTTGGAACCGGAAGGTTCCCAGAGTTAGAACCTGAGGGTTCACAGAGTTGGGGTGTACG
This sequence comes from Lactuca sativa, assembly GCF_002870075.4. NCBI lineage: Eukaryota > Viridiplantae > Streptophyta > Magnoliopsida > Asterales > Asteraceae > Lactuca > Lactuca sativa. The sequence goes on along the minus strand of NC_056626.2, from coordinate 67,805,291 downwards.
GACCCACAGAGACATAGCCTTGAGTGGCTAGTGTGTGTTATGAGAGTCGGTCCAGTCATGCTGGGGACTCTGATGGTATCGTTGGATCAGTTTGAGATTTCGGATTGTGTATGTTGCAGTGTGATTACATTGGAAGGTCTGGCCCCGGGTTAGTGATTTTGTTTAGTTGAAATAGTGATTTTATGGAGTGGAGAGAGTGCATGGGCTTGGGAGCCCCTGCAATGAGAGCCAGAGTATGTGAATAGCGGTTACGCAAAAAGGGTGGTGTCGCTTGGGGCGAGCACCGTGGCACCGGTTGGGGTGGCATTAGGGCCAAGAGGGTTCCTTGGAAAAGGAAAAGATAAAGGTGTGTAACTCCGAAGGGGAGTGCAAGTTCACGAAAGGGAAAGCTGCATAGCAGAGTTACGGTTAGAGTATTTCGAGTATGGTTTTGAGCATCGTGTTCGCGGCAGTGAAGTAGGAACTCATCCGGTTTGGGATGTCTGTTGAGGCTCAGAAGGGATGCAGGGGGAGAGATAATCTTGAATTCTCAGTGTGATTCTGATCAGGGTGTAGGGTGGATATTAGTGGTTCATCCTGGGAGATGTTCGAGGATATCATCAGTGTATCGGGTCTTCCAACCGGTGGGTGTTGAGGCTAGTTCAGCATGTGTATGTGAGTGCAAGAGGAGAACTCGTGAGAGTTGCCCTGAGAGTGGGAATGGGTCTCTCAGTCGGTCCGGAATGGACAAAGTGGGCTTTAGATCGGGGATCCGGTGGTTCATGGTTTCCTAACCCTTACGGGTCGAGTGATCGTTGAGATTTAGAGCAGAGTTGCATCTTGGGTAATTCTCGGTTACAGAGAGTGATGGGCAGTACAGAGATCGTGCTCCAGTCAACAGGGCAGATTCAGCAAGTTAGACAGAGGTTATTGGCCGCCCAGAGCCGACAGAAAAGTTGTGCAGACAGACGCCGGTCCAAGCTTGAGTTTCAGGTCGGCGACTTCGTACTCCTGAAGGTATCTCCTTGGAAAGGAGTGATTCGATTCAGGAAGAGGGGCAAGTTGGGGCCCCGATATATTGAGCCTTTTCGTGTGATTGCGAAGGTAGGACGGGTGGCCTACCGTTTGGAGTTGCCAACGGAATTGAGACAGATCCACGACACTTTTCATGTGTCGCAATTGAGAAAGTGTATAGCCGATGAGTCGGCAGTGGTTCCATTAGAGGACATTCAGGTGGATGCGAGCCTGAAGTATGCCGAGAGACCAGTGGCCATCAGAGATCGGAAGATCAAGGTTTTGAGGAATAAGGAGATACCTCTAGTGTTAGTTCAGTGGCAGCACCGGAAGGGATCGGAAATGACCTGGGAGCCGGAGCGTGAGATGCGGGAGCAGCATCCAGAGCTATTTTCAGAGTGAGACTTCGAGGGCGAAGTCTAGTCCTAGTGGGGGAGAGTTGTAACAGCCCGGAATTCCAGGTATTTTTATATTTATGATTTTGGGTGTTTTAAGAGGGGACTCAGCGAGTTGGAGCTCAGACTCGCCGAGTAGGATCGCAGATCTGGTCACAGGTTCGCGACTGGACTCGACGAGTCCGGATATGGACTCGGCGAGTCTGCGCTGTTTAGCGAAAACCCTAACCGTTCAGGGTTGGGACATATATAAGGGGCCTTATGGCCGTCATTGTTCACCCTAGTCCTTGGAGAGAAACCCTAATTTGTTTGTGAGCATCTGGAGCAAGGTAGAAGACCATTATTGATCTTGGAAGTGTTATTGTGCAAGGAGGAGGAGGCTTGGTTAAGGGAACAGTAGGAGAAGCCATATTCTGAGGGTTAAGGACACAGAGCAACGTTATTCAGGTAATATTTCGAGTTGTTCCCTTCTATGTTGATGTGCATATGGATTTAGGGTTTATTGAACCCTTTTGTGGCTAGATTAAGTATTTCCTTAGTCCCCCAAGCGATTGGAACCTTTTATTGGGACCTTTGGAAGTCCAGAGTGTCCCATGCCTGAGCATTTTGGGAATCAATGGAGGTTTTGGATTGGAATCCTTATGCCTTAGATCAAAATGTAAATTAGGAGTCATGGGGTGTATTATGAGCACCGAAATGAGGACTTTATGTGATGAACCAGTCTAGGGAGGCCAGACCTATGAATTGTCGGAGCAGATCTGACCTTAGAAAGCAGTTTGAGCGGTTGCATGGCATGGACTCGCCGAGTCCGATGAACAGACTCGGCGAGTAGCTTGAAGATTAACTGGGACTCGCCGAGTTGTTCTTCAGACTCGGCGAGTTGAGTCGGGGTGGCCCCGCGATTCTTCCAGGAGGAACTCGTCGAGTCAAGGGGAATACTCGACGTGTAGAAAGGGAATCTTAGAGAATCGGTGAGTTGAGGGCGAGTGGACTCAGAGTTGTTGAACTCGGCGAGTCTCGGGGTGACTCGGCGAGTTAGATCGCGGATTGAGTGAAGTTCTGAGTATGGAGACTCAGCGAGTCATAGGGTTGACTCGGCGAGTAGGGTCAGTCAGGGGTTGACTTTGACCTTGTCTTTGACCAAGGGTTGACCAGTGGTTCTAGGGGTATTTTGGTAACTGTTGATTATTGTTTGAGTTCAATGCATTGGTGGTTGTCCAGAGGTGGAGATCGTATCAGTGATCGGAGCAGCTTGAGCTATCTGTTCAGTCGGCAGTTTCGAGGTGAGTTATCCTCACTATATCGCTAGGGTTTATGGCACCAAGGCCAACCCTTTTATCGGATGGAAATCCGGGTAGTTGTCAGTTGTTATGATATGGGCCGGAAGGCGTTATATGTTGCAGGCCGGAAGGCATTACATGTTATGGGCCGGAAGGCATTGCTATGTAGACCGAAAGGTCATGGCCTGGAAAGGCGTATGTATGCATTTAGCATGTTGACTGATTCGAAGGGTAATGTTATGCTAGTGACCGGCTAGAACGGTATCTTGTTTAGAGCAATGCTATGATATGTGATCTGTTGATCGATTGCTGACTGTGAACTGCTATATGATTATGTGTTATGATTGCTAGATCTGGGGTGTGACCCGATATGTGGGGTCATTCTATGATTTGTTATGTTATGTATGCATTATATGTTATTGTCCGGAAGGCAATATGTTATGGGCCAGAAGGCAATATGTTATGGGCCGGAAGGCAATATGTTACGGGCCGGAAGGCAATATGTTTGGACCGGAAGGTCGTGGCCTGGAAGGGTGTATATGTGGTTGGTATTTTGGGGGTATCTCACTAAGATTTCGGGCTTACAGTTGTGGTTTTATGTTTCAGGTTCTCAGGAGTCTGTGGCAAGGCAAAGGCATGATCGTACCGTTCCTCGCGTTGATGTTTTATGATATGAACCTGGGAAAATACTCTGTTAAATAATGTATTGAAAACCTTTTTGTAACAACGTTATTAAAACGGGTAGTTTTTGAAAAGTTTTAATTGTTTTGAAATTTTGGTTGTTACAAGTTGGTATTAGAGCATTGGTTTGAGTGAATTGGGGGAAACATTCGTGTGACTCCAGTCTCAAATCGAGGAGCATTTTAAAAAGAGAAATTAAGATGGTTTTCAAATTAAGTAAAGGGAGGACGCGGAGGTACGATCAGCCGGAGCCAGTAAGTAACCCCAAGATACCATACATAATATTTGTTTTATTTGAGCTTGATAGAACAGCATGCTAGAGTTAGGCTAAGGATCTTCAGGAATTCATGATAATGCTGCCTGATTTGTGATGCCTGTAGCCTAGGGTCCCTTATGGGAGATTCTCAGTGTTCCTCTAGTGGTGAGGGTTGATAGTTGTTATGCATGTTCTCTAGGGTATTGTGGTAGTACTTCATACAAATATGGGTAAGTGTGGAAGGTAGTATGGGCCCGTACTACTGAAAGCACAGGACCCATACGCGTATCAGGGAGACCATGATCTCTAGGGTTGGGTTGCGAGAGTTGGATCCCAGGATTGTGGGGAGTGTCTGAGATTGGTATGGTGTCTTCGGTATGGAGATTTAGAGGCATGATGATAGTGGATCCGGATCAGGATCGGGAGCTGGAGAGCGAGTTCCGGGTGGATCGGTGCCGTCTGAGGTTATCGATTAGACGAGCACGAGCGAGTTGGATCCGAGGATTCGTGATATCCTACGTGATGGGGTTGCTGCATTGTTCCGGGCTGAGTTACCGGAATTGTTGGGTCGATCAAGACTGCCATGATTGAGTATTTTGATGAGCGATATGCGGCTCTCGCAGAGACGGCTGCCGCGACGGCTACAACGGCTGTAAGGGGAGGAGCTAATCGGGGTTTTCAGTATCGGGATTTCTATTATACGAAGCCTCCCACATTTGATGGAGTTCAGGACCCGATTGTTGCTATAAGATGGTTATCAGACGTGGAGGGGTGTTTCTCCACGCGTTTATGCCCTGCTGATCAGAGGGTGAGGTGTGCTCTGAACCTATTGAGGCTCGGGGCGAAGGATTGGTGGAGATTGACCACGGGGTCATATTCCGATGCGCAGAGGGCTGCGGTTTCATGGGATCAGTTCAGAGAGATGTTCAGTACTCGCTATGTTCCGCGGGATGAAAGGGAGGGATTGGCTCGGGAGTTCCTTGAGCTGAAGCAGGATTCGGAGTCGGTGATTGAGATCACCAGGATGTTTATTGAGAGGGCGATGTTTTGCCCTGAGTTCGCTTCGAAGCAGGCTCAGATGTCCCGATATCTGAGTATGCTCAAGGGGGATATCAGACAGTTCGTGTCTGCGCAGAGGTGCGAGACCTTGTTGGAGTTGCAGGAGGCCGCCATGCGGCGTGAGTTAGAGGTTGAGTTGCAGTTGCGTGAGCTGAGGCAGGCTCCGATGCAGTCGCAGCCGGCGCCGAAACAGTCCAGGACCGTTGATGTTAGAGTGGGGGATCGAAGCGGCCACACTTGTGGGAAGTGTGGGAGGGGTCATACTGGAGTTGTTGGTCCAGTGGTGCATGCCGCAAGTGCGGAAGGGAGGAGCACTATGCGCGGGATTGTCGGCAGTCAGTGCCGGTTCGAGATTTGAGGATTTGTTGTCATTGTCGTCAGATTGGATATTTGAGGGTCAACTGTCCACAACTTTCCGCGGGACCGGTGCAGGATCTAGCACCGGCCACCTTGAGGAGTTCAGGAGGAGGACAGGATGGAGCGGAGCCCCAGGGCTCAGGGTTGTGCTTATCAGCTTGCGGCAGAGGGAGTCGGAGCATTGTCGGAGGCAACTGCGGGTATGTTGCTTTCTTGATGTCTTGTTATATTGCATTTATTGTGGCGTATTGTTTGTACTGGTATCTTGTATGGATTTCGATGCGGTATTCGTAGTTTCGCGGGTTTGGCATGGTTATGGATTGGTGTTTCAGGTTTTCGTTTTGGTATCCGTTGTTCCCTGAAGGATTGGTATGGTTATAGTTTGGTGGTTGTTAGTCAGTACTTTAAGTGGGGGAGAATTGGAGAATTCTCCGGGAGATCGATGAGTACGTGAGGGTGCTTAGCTGTTGGGATTCAACAGTGTTCTGTCAGCTCAGAGAATAGGCTGACGAGAGCAAGTGTCGGGTATGCGGGGCGGGATACAGACCTAGGGCATTTGATTGTGGAGGCCTGGGAGCAGGCCGGGATCAAGTTTGAGTAAGTACCGGGGTTATGTGATCAGAGTAATTGTATGCTTGATGTACGTGATGGGTTGTACTGCATTAATCCCACGGGATTTATGTTGTGCATGTTTCTAGAGTTGGAACCGGAAGGTTCCCAGAGTTAGAACCTGAGGGTTCACAGAGTTGGGGTGTACGGACCCACAGAGACATAGCCTCGAGTGGCTAGTGTGTGTTATGAGAGTCGGTCCAGTCATGCTGGGGACACTGATGGTATCGTTGGATCAGTTTGAGATTTCGGATTGTGTATGTTGCAGTGTGATTACATTGGAAGGTCTGGCCCCGGGTTAGTGATTTTGTTTAGTTGAAATAGTGATTTTATGGAGTGGAGAGAGTGCATGGGCTTGGGAGCCCCTGCAATGAGAGCCAGAGTATGTGAATAGCGGTTACGCAAAAAGGGTGGTGTCGCTTGGGGCGAGCATCGTGGCACCGGTTGGGGTGGCATTAGGGCCAAGAGGGTTCCTTGGAAAAGGAAAAGAGAAAGGTGTGTAACTCCGAAGGGGAGTGCAAGTTCACGAAAGGGAAAGCTGCATAGCAGAGTTACGGTTAGAGTATTTCGAGTATGGTTTTGAGCATCGTGTTCGCGGCAGTGAAGTAGGAACTCATCCGGTTTGGGATGTCTGTTGAGGCTCAGAAGGGATGCAGGGGGAGAGAGAATCTTGAATTCTCAGTGTGATTCTGATCAGGGTGTAGGGTGGATATTAGTGGTTCATCCTGGGAGATGTTCGAGGATATCATCAGTGTATCGGGTCTTCCAACCGGTGGGTGTTGAGGCTAGTTCAGCATGTGTATGTGAGTGCAAGAGGAGAACTCGTGAGAGTTGCCCTGAGAGTGGGAATGGGTCTCTCAGTCGGTCCGGAATGGACAAAGTGGGCTTTGGATCGGGGATCCGGTGGTTCATGGTTTCCTAACCCTTACGGGTCGAGTGATCGTTGAGATTTAGAGCAGAGTTGCATCTTGGGTAATTCTCGGTTACAGAGAGTGATGGGCAGTACAGAGATCGTGCTCCAGTCAACAGGGCAGATTCAGCAAGTTAGACAGAGGTTATTGGCCGCCCAGAGCCGACAGAAAAGTTGTGCAGACAGACGCCGGTCCAAGCTTGAGTTTCAGGTCGGCGACTTCGTACTCCTGAAGGTATCTCCTTGGAAAGGAGTGATTCGATTCAGGAAGAGGGGCAAGTTGGGGCCCCGGTATATTGGGCCTTTTCGTGTGATTGCGAAGGTAGGACGGGTGGCCTACCGTTTGGAGTTGCCAACGGAATTGAGACAGATCCACGACACTTTTCATGTGTCGCAATTGAGAAAGTGTATAGCCGATGAGTCGACAGTGGTTCCATTAGAGGACATTCAGGTGGATGCGAGCCTGAAGTATGCCGAGAGACCAGTGGCCATCAGAGATCGGAAGATCAAGGTTCTGAGGAATAAGGAGATACCTCTAGTGTTAGTTCAGTGACAGCACCGGAAGGGATCGGAAATGACCTGGGAGCCGGAGCGTGAGATGCGGGAGCAGCATCCAGAGCTATTTTCAGAGTGAGACTTCGAGGGCGAAGTCTAGTCCTAGTGGGGGAGAGTTGTAACAGCCCGGAATTCCAGGTATTGTTATATTTATGATTTTGGGTGTTTTAAGAGGGGACTCGGCGAGTTGGAGCTCAGACTCGCCGAGTAGGATCGCAGATCTGGTCACAGGTTCGCGACTGGACTCGACGAGTCCGGATATGGACTCGGCGAGTCTGCGCTGTTTAGCGAAAACCCTAACCGTTCAGGGTTGGGACATATATAAGGGGCCTTATGGCCGTCATTGTTCACCCTAGTCCTTGGAGAGAAACCCTAATTTGTTTGTGAGCATCTGGAGCAAGGTAGAAGACCATTATTGATCTTGGAAGTGTTATTGTGCAAGGAGGAGGAGGCTTGGTTAAGGGAACAGCAGGAGAAGCCATATTCTGAGGGTTGGGGACACAGAGCAACGTTATTCAGGTAATATTTCGAGTTGTTCCCTTCTATGTTGATGTGCATATGGATTTAGGGTTTATTGAACCCTTTTGTGGCTAGATTGAGTATTTCCTTAGTCCCCCAAGCGATTGGAACCTTTTATTAGGACCTTTGGAAGTCCAGAGTGTCCCATGCCTGAGCATTTTGGGAATCAATGGAGGTTTTGGATTGGAATCCTTATGCCTTAGATCAAAATGTAAATTAGGAGTCATGGGGTGTATTATGAGCACCGAAATGAGGACTTTACGTGATGAACTAGTCTAGGGAGGCCAGACCTATGAATTGTCGGAGCAGATCTGACCTTAGAAAGCAGTTTGAGCGGTTGCATGGCATGGACTCGCCGAGTTCGATGAACAGACTCGGCGAGTAGCTTGAAGATTAACTGGGACTCGCCGAGTTGTTCTTCAGACTCGGCGAGTTGAGTCGGGGTGGCCCCGCGATTCTTCCAGGAGGAACTCGTTGAGTCAAGGGGAATACTCGACGTGTAGAAAGGGAATCTTAGAGAATCGGTGAGTTGAGGGCGAGTGGACTCAGAGTTGTTGAACTCGGCGAGTCTCGGGGTGACTCGGCGAGTTAGATCGCGGATTGAGTGAAGTTCTGAGTATGGAGACTCGGCGAGTCATAGGGTTGACTCGGCGAGTAGGGTCAGTCAGGGGTTGACTTTGACCTTGTCTTTGACCAAGGGTTGACCAGTGGTTCTAGGGGTATTTTGGTAACTGTTGATTATTGTTTGAGTTCAGTGCATTGGTGGTTGTCCAGAGGTGGAGATCGTATCAGTGATCGGAGCAGCTTGAGCTATCTGTTCAGTCGGCAGTTTCGAGGTGAGTTATCCTCACTATATCGCTAGGGTTTATGGCACCAAGGCCAACCCTTTTATCGGATGGAAATCCGGGTAGTTGTCAGTTGTTATGATATGGGCCGGAAGGCGTTATATGTTGCAGGCCGGAAGGCATTACATGTTATGGGCCGGAAGGCATTGCTATGTAGACCGAAAGGTCATGGCCTGGAAAGGCGTATGTATGCATTTAGCATGTTGACTGATTCGAAGGGTAATGTTATGCTAGTGACCGGCTAGACCGGTATCTTGTTTAGAGCAATGCTATGATATGTGATCTGTTGATCGATTGCTGACTGTGAACTGCTATATGATTATGTGTTATGATTGCTAGATCTGGGGTGTGACCCGATATGTGGGGTCATTCTATGATTTGTTATGTTATGTATGCATTATATGTTATGGGACGGAAGGCAATGTGTTATGGGCCGGAAGGCAATATGTTATGGGCCGGAAGGCAATATGTTATGGGCCGGAAGGCAATATGTTACGGGCCGGAAGGCAATATGTTTGGACAGGAAGGTCGTGGCCTGGAAGGGCATATATGTGGTTGGTATTTTGGGGGTATCTCACTAAGATTTCGGGCTTACAGTTGTGGTTTTATGTTTCAGGTTCTCAGGAGTCTGTGGCAAGTCAAAGGCGTGATCGTACCGTTCCTCGCGTTGATGTCTTATGATATGAACCTGGGAAAATACTCTGTTAAATAATGTATTGAAAACCTTTTTGTAACAATTTTGGCTGTTACAACAGAGGATTATATGATCACTTATCTAAAATGGCATGTTCTAGTTCAATAGAGTTAAAAGAGCTACGATTGCTGATCGGTTCCTGAAGTCATACTTGCAACTATAGTTATTAGACTTATCCAAGTGGGAGACTGTTGGATATAGTGTCTAAGTCCATAACTATATTTGGTATGTACTTGACCCGACCCGACATGGTCCATTTGGGTTGCACTTCACCCGAACAATTTATGGATAATCTTTTGAGAATAGTATAAGTTATGATTTATTAATATATTATAAGTTCTAATATATTAATATAAAATCATATTATTTAATTAGTATTGATCTATAATTAATCTAGGATTAATTTAGAGATCAAAAGTATTACTAATTAAATATAGGCTCTTATATTTATATAGTGTGGGCTAATGCTTATTTGGAATGGGCTAGGCTTGCTTGGAAAGTCCATGGATACTCCATGGAGCTTTAACCAATGGATCTCATGGAAATAAAAAGACATGGGTATTAGGGTTTACATGGATGTAACCCTAATCCACCACACTATATAAAGGAGGCTTTGGTTCTTGAAATCACACTAGTTGTGGTGAGTAAAGTAAGAGCGCCGATTTCAAGATAATTGTGACTATTCTCTCAAGGTTCCAAAGTTTGTGGTGATTTGTGATTTCCATTTGAGGCATCCACACTATTGGTGCTAGGCTCTAAAACTCCAAGCAATCAACTACAACTACAAGGTAAGTAATTCTACTAGCTTTATTTGATTCAAGTTCCCCATGCCATGCTAGATAGGATAAGAACCTTCGAAAAATAATTATTTGCATGTATCTTAGTCAAACATAAATCCAAGGTTTTTAGGGTTGCATGTACACCATAGTAGTGTTAGAATGCTCAAATCCCATCAGCTCCATGGTCTTGGAGCAGACCAGAATATCATTAATGAATACCATCACAGACCGATCCAGTATCGACTTGCAGACTCGGTTCATGAGATCCATAAATATTTCTGGTGCATTGGTGAGCCCGAATGGCATCACTAAAATCTCGTATGACCTTAACAAGTCCTGAAGGTTGTCTTCTATACATCATCATACTTGACCCTCACCTGATGGTATCCCGATCACAAATCAATAATGGAAAACCAAGATGCACCTTGAAGCTGATCAAACAAATCATAAATCCTCGGAAGTAGGTAATTGTTCTTCACCGTTAATTTATTCAACTCCCGATAATCAATGCACATTCTATGTGAACCGTCCTTCTTCTTCACAAACAGAATCGGTGCTTCCCAAGGAGAGCTGCTTAGATGAGTAAAACCCTTGTCTAACAGTTCTTAAAGCTGCGTAGACAACTCCTGTATCTCTGGTGGTGCCAGGGGATACGATGCTTTGGCTATCGGAGCCGCACCAGGAACCAAATCAATCCGAAACTCAACCTGCCTCTCGGGAGGCACTCCTGGTAAATCCTCAAGAAACACATCGGGGAAATCCCAAACAATGGACACCCCACTCAACTCCATCGTTCCCTTATCTCGAGTGTCTGCAACATAAGCTAGGAACCCTGAACAACCTTGTTGCAAATATCTCCTGGCTCTCGCATCTAAATAGAGAGTCAGTCCATGCAAAGATATCTCTTCAGGAATAACCATTTCTCCCCCACTTGGGGTTCAAACTCTCACCAACTACCGCTCGCAATCAATCATGGCCCCATTAGGGCCCAACCAATCCAACCTGATGATAACCTTCAATCCTCTCAAGGGAATCAGCACCAAATCAATAGAGTATCTCTTACTAAACAGATTCAAGACACACCCGCGATGAATCCTCGAAGCACTCATAGTACGGTCATCTGTAATCTCAACCTCCAGTAGAAAATCCAAAGTCCCCGGAGCATCACAAAACTTCTTGCTAAGTGCAAGAGATACAAAGGATCGGGTAGCACCCAAATCAAACAGAACATGAACGGTCATACCATTGACCAAAAGGTCCCTATACAAATCAAAATAATCATAAGCATAAATAAGGAGAGAAATAAAATATAGAGATAAGGATTTGAACATTTTTGGCCAAAATTTCATCTGTATTTGGATCTTTTTGCAACATTTTTGGCCAAAATTTCATTAGGTATTTTCTCTGGATTGATGGGAATTGATTGGGACTATAATCCACCTTTGGGATCCATTTCTATATCCAAAGAATTGAAAATTCTATGAAAAAATTTAGGGTGGGTATTTCTTCCATTCCTCCATTGTAGTGATCAAGAGCCTCCTTGTATTTAGGAGCTACATTTAACCATTCAATATATAAGGATTGAATTGTTTTGGGAGAATTTGAACACTTGGACCATATGATGTCCACCATTTTGTAAACCAGTTTGGTAACCTTTGTTTATAAACTTGGTCACCAATTTTAAAAAACCAAGAATGTTTCTTCTTTGGATTTTCATAAAGGAAAGCTTTATAATGATGAGTTTTATACAAACAATCCTATGTGTGCATGCAACCCTAGATACAGATCTATGTTTTCACTATTAGATACACAACATTATGAACACATGAAGAACCCTAGCATGCTCCTAGGTATTTCGAAAATCAAATAGTAGAAGGGATTACATACCTCTTGTTATTATGTTGTGATAACAACCTAAATCTTCAATCTTCATGTCTTTGAAAGCAAGTACCACAAGTGTAGTACCTCTAATGGCTCACAAACACCAAGAGAAAATGGAGAGGGGGGGAGAGAGGGGGGGGGGGAGAGAGGCAAAAAATTGGCTCTAGGAACTTCTAGGATCAAGTAGCCGATTTTCCTAAGCCAAGAGGTCCTTATATAGGTGTAGGGATTAGGGTTTCAGTCCTTATCCTTATCTGATTACTTTCCCACCAAGCAGTCCAAAGGATAACCCTAGAACCCTTATCATGGACGAACTCTAGGGTCTTATCCCCTTGAATTCGTCCAACCTATCCCATAGGGCATCCATTGCCCTACTTTACAACTATCACATAATTACAATTCAGCCCCTAGTTTAGTTAACTTCTTTTAATCACAAAATTAATTCTTAATTAATTATTGACCAATGTCAACTAAATAAATATGATTTCTCTTTTAATATATTATTCTTATAATCTATTAATAAACCATAATAACCTCTTTCTTTATCATTTCTCCAATCAAGTTGTTTTGGTGAAGGCAACCCAAAAAGACCATGCACAATCAGGTTAAGTACTTACCAAATATGGTTATGGGCTTAGACACGAATCCAACAGTCTCCCACTTGGATAAGTCTAGTAACCATAAATGCAAGCACAATCCGATTAGCAATCGTAGCTCTCAAAGACGCTGTCGACTCTGATCTTATCAGCAACCTGTCCTTTAGATAAGAGATCGTTTGATCCTCTGTTCTAGATATCGTGTGGACAATCACATGGAACATAGTCATACTTATTGTCCAGCAGTTTGTTTCTCGATCTCAGATTCGTTTGACATAGAACTTAATTGAACACATCAATTCAGTCCTGATTGGGCCCGACACATAAGTCAAACCAAATCATCGAGGGGCCCTGATATCTGTTTTACACTCTTAGGATAAAAGGAACAGATAAACTTCGACTTATATGCATTTAATATTCACTAATTAAATCATACACAACAATGTGTTTTATAACATCAAGTTACTGATGCGTTTTCACATTATCAATGCACAACCAATCAACAAACAATAAACCATATATCTAGGTTTTAATACCATATGATATTATCGTCTTGCGATCACTCGTGACAAATTCCATGAAGTGATTCCAGCAAGCGTGGGTTTATTCCAATGCTCAAAACTTGTTCATAAGCACTCATGAACGTTATAGCAAACCTTTGCTATGTCTAATACCTTTTAGAAAATCTACACACCAATTCATGACAGTCATCATTCATACTTACTCCTAACATATCAACGACTATGGACCGTTCGAATAATCTATTATTCAGGAAGTCAAAACATGCAAAATGAAACAATAGGTAAATAACTAACATAAGACAGTAACTCTACTAATAAATAATACTCATTTATTTAATCATTGAATGTCAATTACATTTATCTATTACACGTTTCCAAACTATCTAATCTAAACTAATATCGTCCTTCAGCCCAATGCTCCTAGCGTACTGCAAGTGCTTAACCCTACTCAGTCCCTTTGTAAGCGGATCTGTTGGGTTATCCTCTGACGATACCCTCTTTACTATGAGGAGTCCTTCTTCTACATGATGTCGAATAAAGTGATATTTTTTGTCGATAGGCTGAGATCTACCGTGATCCCTCGGTTCCTTGGTCAAGGTAACCACTCCTTTGTTATCACAAAAAATTTCCATGGGCTCCTCTATGGCTGGCACAACTCCAAGGTCTCCAATGAAATTCTTCAGCCATATTGCCTCTTTTGATGCTTCGCTTGCTGCTATGTACTTTGAGTCGCACGTTGAATCAGCTACGGTTTCCTGTTTGGAACTTTTCCAAGTCGCTACTCCTCCATTAAGGGTAAAGACCCAGCCCGACTGTGAACGGTAGTTGTCCCTATCGGTCTGAAAATTGGCATCACTGTACCCTCTTACCTTTAAGTCATCACTCCCACTGAGGACTAGAAACCATTCCTTGGTCCTCCGAAGGTACTTAAGAATATTCTTGACTGCGGTCCAATGTGCTTTGCCAGGGTTCCCTTGATATTTGCTGACCATGCTCAAAGCAAAGGCCACATCAGGGCGAGTACAAGTCATAGCATACATGATCGAGCCAACTGCGGAAGCGTAAGGTACTCGGATCATCTCTGCTATCTCGGCTTTGGTACTCGGACTTTGAGTCTTACTCAACTTCGCATTACTTTGGATCGGTAACTCCCCTTTCTTGTAATTCTCCATACTAAAATGTTTTAGTACCTTGTCCAAGTAAGTACTCTAACTAAGTCCTATTATTCTTTTACTCCTGTTTCTCACTACCCTTATTCCTAAAATATAGGCAGGTTCTCCGAGGTCCTTTATAGCGAAGCACTTCCCGAGCCAGGACTTAACTTCCTGCAGTGTCGGGATGTTGTTTCCTATGAGTAGTATGTCATCGACATACAATACGAAGAAGCTCACTAAACTCCCACTGGCTTTGACATATACACATGATTCATCTTCGCTTCGTAGAAACCCAAACTCTTTGACTTTCTCGTCGAAACAAAGATTCCATCTGCGAGACGCTTGCTTAAGTCCATAAATGGACTTCTCAAGCTTACACACTCTATTAGGATGCTTCGCATTGACAAAACCCTCTGGCTGAGCCATGTAAACATCCTCAGCCAACTTCCCATTAAGGAAAGCGGTTTTGACATCCATTTTCCATATTTCATAATCATGAAATGCAGCAATGGCCAACATCACTCTAATAGACTTCATCTTCGCAACTGGTGAGAAGGTCTCATCGTAGTCAACTCCAAGAGTTTGAGTAAAGCCCTTCGCAACAAATCGCGCCTTATAAGTGTGCACATTCCCATCCATTCCGGTCTTCTTCTTGAAGATCCATTTGCACCCGACCGTCTTACGACCCGGTACATGATCAACCAAGCTCCAAACTTGGTTATCGTACATGGACTGAATCTCACTGTCCATCACCTCTTTCCATTTTGCAGACTCCAGGCCTGCCATGGCTTCCTTATAGCTATTAGGTTCGTCCAAATTCATTAGTGTACTATCACTAATATACGTATCACCCTCGGTAGTTATATGAAAACCATACAACACGGGTGGAACACTAACTCTACTGGAACGTCTAAGAGGTAATGATTCATCAATTGGTTCAACTAGGGTTTCCTCCTCGGGTTGAACGTCAGCGTTTGAGGTTCCTTCATCGCTCGACTCTTGAATCTCTTCAAGATCAATTTGCCTCCCACTGTCCCTTTGGCTTATGAGTTTTTTTCTCTCGAAAAACCCCTTTCCTCGCAACAAAGACAACATTGTCACTCGGTCTATAGAAGAGATATTCAAAGGACTTCTGAGGGTAGCCGATGAAAATACATCACTCACTATGAGGTTCGAGCTTGTCGTGAGTCTCTCGTCTTACGAAACCCTCACAACCCCAAACCTTGATATGTGCTAACGAGGGAGCCTTCTCTGTCCACACCTCATGAGGTGTTTTGGCAACCTTCTTCGTAGGTACTAAGTTAAGGATATAGGCGATAGTCTTTAAGGCATACCCCCAGAATGATATAGGTAGTGAAGCACGACTCATCATGGAACGAACCATGTCTAGCAAGGTTCGATTACGCCTCTCAGCTACACCATTCAACTGCGGTGTCCTAGGTGGCATTAATTGCGAAAATATTTCACATTCCTCAAGGTAGTCTTGGAATTCAAGACTTAGGTACTCTCCTCCTCGATCGGATCGAAGCATCTTTATTTTCCTGCCCAATTGATTCTCCACTTTTTGTTTGAACTCTTTAAACTTTTCAAATGTTTCTGACTTGTGCTTGATTAAGTAGATATACCCATATCTGCTATAATCGTCGGTGAAAGTCACATAGAAGCGGTTCACATCCCTTGTGGTGGATCTAAAGGGCTCACACAAATCGGTGTGTATAAGATCCAATAGACCCTCACCCCTCTCACAAGTGCCAGTGAAGGGTGACTTGGTTATCTTTCCAAGTAGACAAGACTCGCACACGTCATCGTCCCTAAGGTCGAATGACTCCAACACTCCATCCTTTTGGAGTTGGGATATGCGTTTCTTGTTGACATGTCCAAGACGACAATGCCACAAGCATTCTTTATCCATACTATTGGAAGAATCCACACACAACACATCATTTCCTAAGTTATCTACGACCATCACAGTTTCATATATTCCATTACAAGGCAATGCTTCAAAATATAAAACACCATTAAGATAAGCATAAAAAGAACCCTTTTCATTATCAAATGAATATCTAAAACCTTGTCTATATAAACCATGAAAAGAAATGATGTTTTTTGCAATATCTGGCGAATAGCAACATTTGTTTAAATCTAAACCTAATCCATTACTAAGCACTAAGGAATAAACTCCAATCTTGGTGACAGGCGACGATCTTCTATTTCCCATGATTAGATTTATCCTTCCTTGCTCCACATCCCTATTTCTTCTTAGTCCCTGCAAATCAGAACATATGTGAAAACCACATCCTGTATCAAGAACCCAAGAAATAGCATGCGATGAATCATTAGATTTAATTGTGTAAATACCTGCGAAAGATGGCTTGGTCTTCCCCTACTTGATGGCTTGCAGGTATTATGGTCAACTTCTCTTCCAATGCCTTATCTTGTGGTAGTAGTGGCACTCTGCCTCCTTAGGGTTGGAGTTGGGCTTAGCAGAATCAACTTTGGTTCCACTATAAGAGGTTCCATCTTGGGACTTTCCCTTGTGGTGGCTCTTTGAGGGAGCCTTCCTCTTCTTACCCTTCCCTTGACCTATTGCCAAGACAGGTGCAACAGTGGGAGTGGGAATCGGTGAACCAGACTTATCCTTGAGATTTCTCTCAGCAGTCCTTAGCAAGCCTTGAAGCTTGCTTAAGGTGACCTCTTCCTTATTCACGTGGTAGGTCATGCGGAACTGGTTGTAGTAGGGAGGCAAGGAGTGAAGGATGATGTCAATTGCCAGCTCTTCATCGAAGTTAACATTTAACTTCAGCAAGCAATCAACATATCTCTGCATCTTTTGCATATGAGCGGTAAGGGACTCTCCAATACCCATTATGGCAGTGATCATCGAAGTGATGATCTCATACCTTTCTTGCCTCGCACTTTGGTGGTACCAGTCCAACAAGTCTTGATGCATTTCATAGGGATACATGTCCTCATAGGACTTTTGGAGTTCTGCAGTCATGTCGCTTGCATGATGCAATGGACTTTTGTGGCATCACGCTCATGGGCCTCAAAGGCAACGATTTCTTCAGCAATAGCAGTGTTAAGGTTGATTTCCTTCAGCTTTTCATCAAGGACATACTCTTTGTCCTCGTAGCGAGTGACCATTCGGATGTTGCGGATCCAATCATTGAAATTGGACCCGTCAAAGATCACTCTCCCACACAAATTCATGAGTGAGAACGAGCAGGAGGAGTTCAAGCCGGAAGCATTATTGTTGACGTTCGACATCTAAAATAGAAAAAGGACCAAGTTTGATTAGAAATGAATCCCCAATTAAACACCCAAATGAAAAATTAGGGCTAAGATCCAAAAACATTATTTACAAATTAGAAGAGGGATGTTGTAATCTAATGAACAAATAATTTGAAGGTAAGTGAATGACGATTCACTAATTCTCCACCATGAAAAACGAAAAAGAGATTAAGTTTTAAATGTATTGAAAACTCCTAGATTCCTTTGAGATTCATTGAACTTTTTTGGCATGTTTAAATCCCGATGTGCCCCTCTAGTTTGTGACTGGGATGCCGAGGATCACAAAGCGGGTGTTAATAACCATGCAAATTTACATGGTGCCCTCATTGTTACAGTCACCTATTCGATGTGCCGGTTAGCACCATACGCTCCATTGAACTATGAAAAACAATGAGTCACCCTTTGCTACCTATGCTTAGAGTCCAATTAGTGTGCTGGTTAACCACACGTGCTCCACTAACGTCTTAACAAGGGTGCAAAGTCTAATTTCATGGAATCGAACCAATTCACTTTTCCTAAAGTAACTAAGATTGGGAATTGTTGTGAGAACATTTAGTTACTTTTATAATCCATTATACTTTTAATGGGGAAGGTTTTTCCCTATCCTACTCGTTCGGCTAACGACCCTCCACCAATCAAGGAAGCGGTGGGTGAGAGTGGACACCCATTAAACGGCCATTTTATAGGCCATAACCTTATACCCCCTTATAGATCAGCTTTGTGATGAGGCCTACTAACGGTAAAACTAGCATTTTAGTTATATATATATATATATATATATATATATATATATATATATATATATATATATATATATATATTGTAATATTATAATACTATAGGGTGTATTTTAAACATTTCAAAATACTAGGGTTTTAATTTCAATTTAAAATTTTCGAAATTTAAAACTTTTAAATTTTAAAATTTTAAATATGAAAACTCTTGATTTAATAATTATCCTTAAATTAAACAATTAATTTTAATTATCAAATCTTGAAGGATTATCTTTTAAATTAAACAATTAATTTAACCTAATCCCTAAAATCCCCTAGAATTCGAAAATATGGGATGTGATAATTCGAAATTTTTAATTACCATGTTTAAACAATTAAAAGATAATTACAAGATATGACATTATCCAAATTCTTAAAATTTAGGATCTTATCTTGGGGAGGAGGCCAAATTCGAAAACCCTAGGGTTGGCAAACCCTAGAATTCGAAATCTAGGGGGCAAAGGAAAGGGTTTGAAAAACCCTTATCAAAATTCAAAATTCAGGGTTCAAGAACCCTAAATTCGAAAATCATGCCTCCTAGGGTTTATTGGCCATAAACCCTAAAGTGCCAAATTCATACATTTGTATAATGCTAATTGAAAACAAAAACCAAATGCTCTGATACCACTGATGGGTTTTATACAAACAATCATATGTGTGCATGCAACCCTAGATACGGATCTATGTTTTCACTATTAGATACACAACGTGATGAACACATGAAGAACCCTAGCATGCTCCTAGGTATTTCAAAAATCAAATAGTAGAAGGGATTACATACCTCTTGTTGTTATGTTGTAATAACAACCTAAATCTTCAATCTTCTTGTCTTTGAAAGCAAGTACCACAAGTGTAGTATCTCTAATGGCTCACAAACACCAAGAGCAAATGGAGATGCAAGAGAGAGAGAGAGAGAGGGGGGGGAGAGGCACAAAATCGGCTCTAGGAACTTCTAGGATCAAGTGGCCGATTTTCCTAAGCTAAGGGGTCCTTATATAAGTGTAGGGATTAGGGTTTCAGCCCTTATGCTTATCTGATTACTTGCCCACCAAGCAGTCCAAATGATAACCCTAGAACCCTTATCATGGACAAATTCTAGGGCCTTATCCCCTTGAATTCGTCCACCCTATCGCATAGGGCATCCATTTCCCTACTTTGCAACTATCACATAATTACAATTCAGCCCCTAGTTTAGTTAACTTCTTTTAATCACAAAATTAATTCTTAATTAATTCTTGACCAATGTCAACTAAATAAATATGATTTCTCTTTTAATATATTGTTCTTATAATATATTAATAAACCATAATAACCTCTTTCTGTATCATTTCTCCAGTTAAGTTGCTTTGGTGAAGGCAACCCAAAAGGACCATGCACAACCGGGTCAAGTACTTACCAAATATGGTTACGGGCTTAGATACTAATCCAACATATAAAAGTTGTCAAGATAATCCCAATAATTAGATTTTATCATAATTTTTTGTTCAGGGCAAAGAAATTCTCTTTCCCTAAGGGTACTTAAACCCCATTCTTCTGCAGATATAATCTTTTTGAAAATTTCTTTGCTAAAGTTATAAATTTCTTATCTCCAGTGGAGAAATGTGAAATTTTGCATGTACCAGTTGATGGGTTTTGAGCATTCTAACACTTCCTAAGTGTACATGCAACCCTAATAACCTTGGATCTATGTTTTTCTAATTATCATGCAAAGTTGAATTCCAAGGTTATATTCCTATCTAGCATACATGGGAAACAATTTTTAACTTGAATGAAAGATATAATAACTTACCTTGTTGTTGCTTATGTTCCTTGAAACCTTGTGAGCCTAGTACCCCAAGTGTGATGCCTCAAATGCTTCACACAACACCAAATGCTCTTGGAAAGACTTTTGAGAGAATACACACTTCTTGAAATCGGCCTAGCCCTCTTGTTTCTTATGTGTA
The DNA here is from genome assembly GCF_002870075.4 of Lactuca sativa. Lineage (NCBI taxonomy): Eukaryota > Viridiplantae > Streptophyta > Magnoliopsida > Asterales > Asteraceae > Lactuca > Lactuca sativa. Next base: position 67,785,200 of record NC_056626.2, on the reverse strand, counting down.
GCCGATTTTGGTGGAGAATGAGATTCTTATATAGTGTTGACACATCTAGGGTTACACCATGTAAACCCTAATGTGTCATGACTCTTCATTTCCATGACCCATGGGTTTGTAACTCCCATGGAGCATCCATGGAGCATCCTATGGGTGGAACCCAACTTGATAATCCATGGAGCCTCTTAGCCCACTATACAAGATATGGATGATTTACATAATCAACCCATATATATATATATATATATAATTAGTTATCTTTTGATCACTTAATTAATTCTAAATTAATTCTTGATCAAACTAATCAAATAATATTATTAATATATTAGAACTTATAATATATTAATAATCTCCAAGTGTTATTTCTCTCATTTAGTCTATCTAATTGCATGGTGCCATGCAACCTAAATAGACCATGTCGGGTCGGGTCAAGTACATACCAAAAATAGTTATGGACTTAGACACCTTATCCAACAGTCTCCCACTTGGATAAGTCTAATAACTATTACTGCAAGTATGACTTCAGGAACTGATCGGCAATCGTAGCTCTTTCAAGGTCTCTCGGAACTGAGAAGATGATGGTACGCCATTTAAGATAAGGGATCATATAATCCTCTGTTCTAGATATCAGCCGAACAAATACATGGAACAATGTCTTACTTATTGTCCAGCAGTTTGTTTCTCGATTTCCAATTTGTTTGACAAAGAACTTAATTGAACACATCAACTTAGTTCTGACCGGGCCCGGTACATAGGTCAAAACAAAATCATTGAGGGTCCCAGATATCAGATTCTAATCCAAGAAGGAACAGATAAACTTCAACTCATATGTTTGTTCTACCACTCATTGAATTATACACAAAAGCACGTTTTATAACATCGAGTTACCAATGCATTTTCGTACAATCAATGCATAACCAACTTGTAAGTAACAAATCATATCTCTAGGTTTGAAGACTTATATGATATTACCGTCTCACGATCACTCGAGATAGAATTCCATGAAGTGATTCCAGTGAGCGTGGGTTGAGTCCAATGCTTAGTACTTATGAGCACTCATGATTGTTGTAGCCTTGTCCAACACCTTAGACCTCTGCAACCAATCATGACAGTCTTGATTCATACCTACTTCCGACATATAACCGACTGTGGAGGTTTGAATAATATGTTATACCAAACAACATTATTCTGGAAGTCAAAACATGCAAAAGAAATAAAGTAAACGATCGAAAAGAGATAGCAACACTTTAATCATAAATAAAACACCTTTTATTCATCATCTAATGTCAATTACACTTTACAAATTTCGAGGTTATCTAACTACTAAATCTAATATCATCCTTCAGCCCTATGCTCCGAGCATGCTGGAGATGCTTAACCCGAGTCAGTCCCTTCGTGAGGGGATCTGCTGGGTTCTCATCCGATGATACCCTCTTTTCCACGAGGAGTCCTTCTTCTATTCGATTTCTGATAAAATGGTATTTTCTGTCGATGTGTCTGGATCTCTCGTGATCCCTTGGTTCCTTGGCTAAGGCAACAGCGCTTTCACTATCACAGAAAATTTCCATTGGCTCTTTAATAGCTGGTACAACTCCAAGATCTCCAATGAAGTTCTTCAGCCATATCGCCTCCTTTGCCGCCTCGCTAGCTGCAATATACTATGATTCACAAGTTGAATCAGCCACTGTCTCTTGCTTGGAACTCTTCCAAGAAATTGCTCCTCCGTTTAGGGTAAAGACCCAGCCCGACTGAGAGCGGAAATTATCCCTATCAGTCTGGAAGCTAGCATCACTATACCCTACAACTCTCAAGTCATCACTCCCACCAAGGGTAAGGACCCAGTCCTTAGTCCTCCGCATGTACTTGAGGATGTTATTTACCGCAGTCCATTGTGCCTTGCCAGGGTTCCCCTGATACCTGCTAACCATGCTCAGGGCAAAGGCTACATCAGGTCGAGTACACGTCATAGCATACATGATCGATCCTACAGCCGAAGCATAAGGTATTCGACTCATTTCTGCTATCTCAGCCTCAGTGCTAGGGCTTTGTGTCTTACTCAATCTGGCGTTACTCTGGATGGGTAACTCTCCTTTCTTGGAGTCCTGCATGCTGAATCTCTTCAGCACCTTATCCAAGTAGGTACGCTGACTAAGTCCAATTAGTCTTTTACTCCGATCTCTCAAGATCCTTATCCCTAGAATATAGGCAGCTTCTCCTAGGTCCTTCATAGAGAAACACTTCCCAAGCTAGGACTTAACTGCCTGCAGAGTTGGGATGTCATTTCCTATGAGTAGTATGTCATCCACATACAATACCAAAAAGCTAACTATACTCCCACTAGCCTTGACATACATGCAAGACTCATCTTCACTCCTAGAAAAGCCAAATTCCTTGACATTTTCATCAAAGCAAAGATTCCATCTGCGAGGTGCTTGCTTCAATCCATAAATGGATTTCTCAAGCTTACACACTCTATTAGGATACTCGTTGCTGACAAAACCTTCTGGCTGACTCATGTAAACATCTTCAACCAACTTTCCATTAAGGAAAGCGGTTTTGACATCCATTTTCCATATTTCATAGTCATGAAATGCAGCTATGGCTAACAGAACCCTAATAGACTTAATCTTGGCTATTGGAGAAAAGGTCTCATCATAGTCCACTCCAGGAATTTGAGAGAAGCCCTTTGCAACCAGTTGAGCCTTATAAGTGTGTACTTTACCATCCATGTCAGTATTCTTCTTGAAGATCCATTTGCACCCTACTGTCTTACGACCTGGTACATTCTCAACCAAGTTCCAAACTTGATTGTCATACATGGATTGTATTTCGCTGTCCATTGCCTCTTTCCACTTGGCTGACTCAGGGCCTGCCATGGCTTCCGCGTAACTGTTAGGTTCATCCAGACCTATTAGTGTCTCGTCACTGATAAGTGTATCTCCTTCTGCAGTAATATGGAATCCATAGTAATGCTCAGGAGCATTCCTAACTCTTGTGGAACGCCTCAGAGGTACAGACTTGTCAATTGGCTTAACAGGAGTTTCCTTCTCAAGTTAAGTGCTAGGGTTTGAAGTTCCTTCACCGCTTGACTCTTGAATTTCTTCAAGATCAATTTGCCTCCCACTGTTTCCTTGGCTTATGAACTCTCTCTCTCTCTCTCTCTCTCTCTCTCTCTCTCTCTCTCTCTCTCTCTCGAAAGAAAGCCCTCCTAGCTACAAAGACCACATTTTCACTAGGTCTGTAGAAGAGGTAACCAAAGGATTGATGTGGGTAGCCGATGAAAATACACCTCTCGCTTCGGGGTTCGAGCTTATCATGAGTCTCGCGTCTCACGAAAGCCTTGCAACCCCAAATCTTGATGTGGTCTAGTTTGGGTACTTTACCAGTCCACATCTCGTGAGGAGTTTTGGCAACTTTCTTTGTAGGGACTAGATTAAGGATATGGGCGGTAGTCTCTAAGGCATACCCCCAGAATGAGATTGGTAGCAAAGCTCAACTCATCATGGAACGAACCATATCCAACAAGGTTCGATTACGCCTCTCAGCCACACCATACAACTGTGGTGTCCTGGGAGGTGTCAATTGTGAGACAATCCCACATTCCCTAAGATAGTCGAGGAACTCTGAACTAAGATACTCACCACCTCGATCGGATCGAAGCATCTTAATGTTCCAGCCCAATTGATTCTCGACTTCCTGTTTAAATTCCTTAAACCTTTCGAAAGTCTCAGACTTATGCTTGATTAAGTAGACATATCCATATCTATTGTAATCATCAGTAAAAGTCAAATAATAACGATTAGCATCCCTTGTGGCATGTTTGAATGGTCCACACACATCCGTGTGTACAAGGTCCAACAAACCTTCACCCCTCTCACACGAGCCTGTGAAGGGTGACTTTGTTATTTTTCCAAGCAAGCATGATTCGCAACTATCATCTGACTTTAGGTCAAACGACTCCAAGACTCCATCCTTTTGGAGTTGGCCTATGCGTTTCTTGCTTATATGTCCAAGACGACAATGCCATAATGATGCTTTATCCAAGTTATTATTATTAAGTGAATCAATAAACAAAACATTATTTCCTAAGTTATCTACAACAGATACAGCTTCATACACACCATCACAAGGTAATGCTTTAAAATAAAGAACATTATTAAAGAAAGCATCAATAGAACCAACTTCATTATTAAATGAAAAGGTAAACCCTTGTTTGTACAATGCATGAAAGGAAATAATATTTCTTGCCATTTCTGGCGAATAAAAACATTTATTCAAATCTAAATTTAACCCACTACTTAGCGACAAAGTATAAACTCCAATCTTGGTGACAGGTGTAACTTTCCTATTCCCCATGATTAAGTTTATTCTTCCTTGCTCCACATTCTCACTTCTTCTTAGTGTCACACCCCAAAACCGATAACGGCGGAATACGTTTCGGGGTGGAGGACGTCATGTACAGTATCATCACAATTGTATAATAGTAAACAAGAAACATACAACCGTTGCATTTACATAGTGAATTTTAATTACAAGCGTGTTTTATATTGTTCAACAAACACCAAAAGTAAATCAAAAATAAGAGATGGGTCTTGTATGCTCCACCTTCTCCAAAAATACTGCATTCGTACCTGTCTATCTTTGACCTGAGGATACAAGTCATTTTGAAAACGAATATCAGCATAAAGCTGGTGAGTTCATAAGAGTTTAGTGTGAGTTTTTGTATAGAAAGCATTAGAACTGATAGTGTGAAAAGCTGCAAATTATAGTCACATGTAGTAGTAAAACCTAGAAAATCCTATATTTTCCAGAAATGGGTTGTAAGTGAAAATCTTTAAGAAACATGTCATTCTCATCTTTGAAAATCATTTATCGTAAGAGTATAATAGTGACTCTCAACTGAGTAAATGCAATACAGTATGTTATGCCTGAGGTCAATAATAGTGGTACCAGCTTCCTTTAGTGTTAGATTCTTGGTTACTTCGGGATATTAAATTAACAATTGATTTGGCATTATAGTGTGATTATAGTGTATTTCTTGTATGTTACCAATAGCGTGAGTAATAGCGGACCCCATGACCTTCCCGGTCATGCACAATATAGTGAAGTAGTGGCATCCCTAGGCCTGTACGGCGCGAACTGAAATTAACAGTCGGGATGAAATAGCGTCTGCCCCATATAGATCTATACATGTAGTGTCGTCTTCCTGTCGGAAAACTCCGGGCGTAGTGGGTAGTGAATAGAGTATCTCGTAGTGGATTAGTGTGTTGCCGTCTGTTTAGTGCTTTCTCTTTTGTTATAGTGTAGTAGTCATTTAGTATAGTTCATAGTGTATTTGCTTTACTAGTGTATTGTCTGGTAATAGTGTTAATTATAGTGTAGAGAGTAGTGACTATAGTGAGTAGTGGTAGTAGTGGCATTAACTATACCTATTATAGTTAACTTAGTGTGCATGGTTCTTGTCATGTTAGTGATTTAGGTATCTAATGAAATGAGAAATATTCGTAACCCATACTAATATACAAGATGTATAACTAAGAAATCAACGACAGTCGGACGGATAACCACTACCCTAAGCCCATAATCAAACAAGAACAGGAAATAAGGCGAGCTATCGGTCCTAAGTCCTTCAAGTCTTACTTATATAAATATATCAGTGTGGTTACAATTTATAAGAAGATTTGTTTAATAAAAGCATTGCTCAAAAGAAACATTTAAAAACTTGGTTGTTTATCCGAAACAGTTTTGAAAACGTAAAATCCATTTAATAGGCATAGTGATGAATCACATGTGATTTGAACTGCGGATAGTGAATCACATGTGATTAATCTCCGTAACATGAGTAATTATCTTGTATAACTTTCCATAAACATGTATAATCAACTTGTATCCCCCCCTAAAATATATAAAACATTTGAAAGGTTCATTAAAGGGGTATGAACTCACCTGAAATCGCGTAAATCGGGTGAATCGGGTAAAAGTGTCGGTTGAGCGTTTGGTACCAGATAACGACTTGAGCACCTTTCTAGGACCCTAATGTCATATGAAATATGCATTTCACAAGGAATAAGTCATTCTATGCTTTTCACTAAAGTATTTAGGCATTTTAGCGTCAATTCGGGGTTTTAGGGCCTAGAAGGGGTTCCCGGGAGTGGTACAAGGCCAAGAGAGGTTTACGGGGGAGACCATGAGCCCACTCCCTTGGAGTTTACGGCCCAAAGGCCACTCCTTGGGAGTTTACGGCCGTAAGCCCCCTAGGCTTGGCCGTAAACTCATGTAGTCCTCCCAAATTGCAAAATAAGGCCTTTAATCATTCCCCTAAATTACTAGCAAGTGTTGTGAACCAATTTGGAGGGTTTAAACCCTCATTTAGGGACATTTTGGGGAGTTTATGGCCAAGGCTTGTGCTTAGGCCGTAAACTCCATTTTGTTCCTCAAAATGTATGTTTAAATGGTACAACACACTTCCCTTCCCCTTAGATAAATACTAGAAGGCCTTAGATGGAGTTTTGGGGCATTTTGGCATAAAAATGGGGAGTTTATGGCCCAAGTATAGTCTTGGCCGTAAACTCTTCTTTTGGCTTCAAAATGAGATGATTAATGGTACAACACACTTCCCTTCACCTTAGATAAACACTAGATGACATTAGGTGAAGTTTTAGGGGCATTTTGGCATATTTATTGGGTGTTTACGGCCTGAGCATAAGCTTGGCCGTAAACTCCTCTTTTTGCCTCTAAATGGTGTTGTTTAATGTACTAAAACATGTCTAAAGGTCATAGCAAATTTACCCCATGCCCTAGGTGAGTTTTTGGGACTTAAATCCAATGTTTTTGGGTGTTTACGGCCTAAGCATAAGCTTGGGCCGTAAACTCCTTTTTAGGCATCAATTTCTTATGTTTTAATGTCCAAACTCCCCTAGGTAAGTCCCTTAATTAGTATATGAGCTTAAAGGAAGGAAAAATGAGGCTTTTGGGAAGATTTTAGGTGTTTACGGCCTAAGGGGCTTCCTAGGTAATAAACTCCACTTAATCCTCTAAATTCTATGATTTTTGGCCTCTAAATGCTATGGACTATGATTAGAACAAGATAGGGAAGAAATCCTTACATTTGGAAACCGGAATGTGCGGTTTTGGAGTCGGGTTCGGGTCTAGAGAGAGAAAGTAGTGAGAGAGAGAGAGTGAATGTGTGGTAAAAGAGCTTAAATGTAGTGTCCATTTGTTTATATATGTCTCGGGTATTGCACCCGATACACGGCTACCCGATGCTAAAGTTTAACGGGGTTAAAACTTTTTACCCGGGTGAAGTGGTTGAAAAAGTAATATAACTCTATTTGGTTAAACGGGGTTAACACATACAAGTTATAATTACTTATGATAATATCGAGACATATAACAACTAGATATTTGTTTATTGATGACTCCAAATATTATATAGAATAACATATAGCGACGTATTCCGTTAGTGAGGATGGGATTTGTAACGGTAATAGATTTGGGGGTTGTCACATTATCCCCCCGTTAGGGGAATTTCGTCCCGAAATTTAGAATTCAAACAGATAAGAATTACAATACTATTAAGCGAAGAGATGGGGATATTTGAGTTTCATTTGGTCCTCGTGCTCCTAAGTGAATTCCGGTCCTCGCTTGGCGTTCCACCGAACTTTCACAATTGGGATGCGGCTTTGTTTCGTTCGTTTTACTTCCTGATCCATAATCTCCGCAGGCTCTTCCACGAAGTTGAGGCTCTCATTGACCTCGATCTCGTCGAGGGGGATCACGAGAGTCTCGTCAGACAGGCATTTCTTCAAGTTTGAGACGTGGAAGGTAGAATGTATGCTACTTAGCTCGTGGGGTAAGTTGACTTTATAAGCTACGGGGCCGATTCTGGTGAGAATCTCGAAGGGCCCTATGTACCTTGGTTTCAGCTTTCCACGCTTTCCAAAGCGTATCGTGCCCTTCCAGGGCGAGACCTTCAAAAGGACTCGGTCTCCCACCTGGAATTCCAAGGGTTTTCTTCATTTGTCGGCATAGCTTTTCTGTCGATCCCTAGCGGCCTTTAGTCGTTCACGTATCTGTACAATCTTCTCGGTTGTCTCTCGAATGATCTCCGGACCAGTGAGGGCGCTGTCAGGAACTCGTCCTTTAGCTAGCTGAGTGTCACCCACCTCAGCCCAGCATAGAGGGGACCTGCACTTCCGGCCGTAGAGGGCTTCGAATGGAGCTGCCTTGATGCCCGTATGATAACTATTGTTGTAGGAAAACTCCACGAGAGGTAAGTGTGTATCCCACAATTTCCCGAAGTCAATCACACAAGCTCGCAACATATCTTCTAAGGTTTGGATCGTCCTTTCACTTTGTCCGTCGGTCTGCGGATGGTAGTTGTGCTCATGTCCAGCCTCGTCCCTAGTGCCTTTTGCAAAGATTGCCAAAACCTAGAGGTGAATCTACTATCTCTGTCTGAGATAATAGATATAGGGATGCCATGCAGTCGTACTATTTCTTTTAGGTATGTCCTCGTGAGTTTCTCCATCTTGTCCGTTTCTTTGATGGGTAGGAAGTGTGCGGACTTGGTCAACCTGTCGACGATGACCCAAATGGTATCTAATCCACCCGCTGTCTTGGGCAGTTTGGTGATAAAGTCCATTGTGATCCGCTCCCACTTCCATTCCGGTATCTCAGGTTGTTGGAGGAGTCCTGATGGCTTTTGATATTCGACCTTGACCTTCGCGCAAGTAAGGCACTTACTCACAAAGGTAGCGATCTCCGCTTTCATGTTCGGCCACCAGTATAGCTTTTTGAGATCCAGATACATCTTATCTGAACCCGGGTGGACGGAGTAGCGAGTGATGTGTGCTTCCTTCATGACCAAGTCTCTGAAACCTCCATGGCGTGGAGTCCAGATCCGGTCCATGAAGTAGTAGGCTCCGTCACCCTTAACCTCCAGATTTTTATCCATTCCGTGCAGGGATTCTCCCGTCACGTTCTCGGGCTTTAAGGCTTCCAGCTGAGCCTGTTTAATCTGTGTGGATAGATGTGAATGGATAGTCATCGTCAATGACTTGGTCCTTCGACCAGAATGTTCCTTTCTACTCAGGGCATCCGCTACTACGTTGGCTTTCCCCGGGTGATATCTAATTTCACAGTCGTAATCGTTAAGTAGCTCGACCCATCGACGCTGTCTCATGTTGAGTTCTTTTTGGTTCAGTATATGTTGGAGGCTTTTATGATCAGTGTACACTACGCTCTTTGTCCCATACAAGTAGTGTCTCTAGATTTTTAGTGCGAGACGACCGCTCCTAACTCGAGGTTGTGAGTAGTGTAGTTCACTTCATGGGTCTTTAACTGCCTTGAGGCATAGGCGATAACCTTGCCTCGTTGCATCAAGACACAACCCAGCCCCTGATTAGATGCATCACAGTATACAACAAAATCTTTTTTCCCTTTGGGAAGGGATAATACTGGTGCGGTGCATAGGGCTTGCTTCAGGGTCTGAAATGCCTTCTCCTGTTTCTCTTCCCAGTCGAATGATACACCCTTCTGTGTTGGCATAGTGAGAGGCTTCGCAATCCGAGAGAAATTTTGGATGAATCTGCGGTAGTAGCCAGCGAGGCCTAGAAATTACCGAATTTATGTAGGCGTCTTCGGTGCTGACCAGTTCTCAATAGCTTTAATTTTGGAGGGATCCACGTGGATTCTGGCTTCACTGACCACATGCCCTAAGAATTCGACTCTTCGGATCCAAAACTCGCACTTAGAGAACTTCGCATATAACTTCTCGGATCATAGTGTTTCCAAGACTCGTCGTAAATGATCCCCGTGTTCTTCCTCGCTCCTAGAATAGACGAGTATATCATCAATAAAGACGATGACGAACTGATCTAGATATGGACGACACACCCTATTCATCAAGTCCATGAATACTGCGGGGGCGTTAGTCAGTCCAAAGGGCATCACTACGAACTCAAAATGCCTGTAGCGGGTTCGGAAGGCTGTCTTCGGAACATCTTCCTCTAGCACCCGTAACTGATGATACCCGGATCTAAGATCAATCTTGGAGAAGTAACTTGCTCCTTGTAGTTGGTCAAATAAATCGTCGATACGAGGGAGAGGGTAGCGATTTTTGACCGTGAGTTTATTGAGCTCCCTATAATCAATGCACATCCGAAAAGATCCATCCTTCTTCTTCACGAACAAGACCGGAGCTCCCCAAGGTGAGAAGCTCGGTCTTATGAAACCCTTGCTGAGCAGTTCGTTGAGTTGACCGGATAGTTCTTGCATTTCTGCGGGCGCTAGACGGTAGGGCAACTTAGCTACGGGGGTAGTTCCTGGGACTAGGTCGATTCTGAACTCGACCTGATGTTTGGGAGGTAGGCCTGGAAGATCCTCCGAAAAGACATCAGGGAAATCGCATACTACGGGAATGTCTTTTGGATCTTTCGATTTCTGGTTAGTGTCGACAACGTGAGCAAGAAAGGCGCGATATTCCTTACGCAAGTATTTCTGAGCCTGAATGTTGGAGATGATACGAAGGCTCGTACTCGGCTTATCTCCATATATCAATAGGGTTTCGTGATTCGGAAGGTTCAGGCGAATGGCTTTATCAGAGCATAGGATATCGGCGCGATGAAGACTCAACCAATCCATACCAACAATGACATCAAAATTTTTGATTGAGACTGGTATAAGATCGATTGAAAATGGGTGATCATCTAACGTGAGAGTACAACCTATATAGATTTCATTAGAACTTTCTGTTTTCCCATTAGCCATTTCTACGACGAATGTTTCGGTTAGTGGTTGAGGGGTTTGTTTGAGTAAGTGTTTAAAGTTTTGATTTATGAAGCTTCTTTCTGCACCACTATCGAATAAGACACAGGCATAAGAGTTGTTGAGAAGAAACATACCCGTGACCACCGTGGGATCAGCTACCGCTTCATTGTGACCGATAGTGAGTAGTCTTCCAGTTCCCCCAACATTTGTAGCCTTCGGACAGTTCTTCTTAAAATGACCCGCTTCACCGCAGCCATAACAAGTTGAGGTCACTCCCGCACCAGGAACCTGTGTGATGGGTTTGGGAGGGGCCTTGCAAAATCGGACAGTATGGCCCTTTCGGCCGCAGTTAGAACACTGCAACTCACGGCAGGGGTCGTTGTGGTGGAAAGGGCACTTGGGACACTTGGGCAGATTCCCGCTATAAGCTTTTGGCGGGGCTGGTGCTGTTGGAATGGTGGCAGCATGGACCGCCACGATTTGCTGGTCCTTGGAGGAGGTTTGAGTTTTCTTGCCCTTCTTCTTATCCCATCGCTTCCTCTTTCTATCAGATGAATTGGGTGGTGCAGTGGTAGTGGAAGTTGTTGTTGTTGGAGTGGAGGAGATTTCGTGGTTGATCAGACTCTGGGCCAATTCCTTGGCGCTGTCAAAAGTGGTAGGGCGTGAGGCCAGAACATTTCCTCGATACGGGGGCACTAAACCCCAGATGTATCGTTCAATCTTCTTGCTTTCGGATGGGATCATGTTGGGACACATAGCCGCCAAGTCGCAAAACCTGGCTGTGTAAGCTGTTATGTCAGTCCCTTTCATCTTGAGGTTCCAGAGTTCTTCCTCAAGTTTCTGAACTTCGCCTCTGGGGCAGTACTCCCCTCTCATGAGGTCTTTTAGAGTGTCCCAGCCCATGGCATTGGCTGTGACCAAGGAAAGTGCACTGACATGGCTGTTCCACCATGTCAAGGCCCTGTTAGTGAGGGTAGCAGTAGCAAACTTGATTTTGCTCTCTTCGGGACAAGAGCACATCTCAAATACAGCTTCGGTTCTTTCGAACCATTGGGATAATGCCAGAATTCCTCCAGTACCGTCGAAGAAGGTAGGTTTACAGTTCATGAAATCCTTATAAGTGCATCCCTGCACCCTATGATGGACTTCACCGAACCTGGAGTTACCACCGCTCGCATCCCCAGAGTTCATTTGGGCCATGGCTGCTGTCACAGCCGCGGTCACCGCTGTTTGGAACAACACTGGGTCGAACTGCGGAGGAGGAGGTGGTGCAGGAGGGGTTTGAGTTGCGGGTCTTCCTCTGCTGGGACGCTTTCGTGGAGGCATCCTTCACTGGAAGATTATAGAAATGATAGCAATAGTAAGAGCCTATTGCGAATATGAATAGAGTGCTTCGTGGATTAAATCAACATAATCCAAAATTAGAATGAGTGTCATAGCAATAGAGTAGTTAACTGCCAATGCACTAGTATTAATGATGTAACACAAGTTCATGAAAATTGACCTAACAGTAGGTCTTACATCACACCATAGAGAAAATGTTGGCAGTTTAGAGGTTCAACTAGAGTACTTTTAAGCTAGGGATGTTTACAGAAAAAAGGCCTACGGAACATAGAGAGAAGGAGGCTAGTCCTTTAAACAAAAGAGTGGAGTAGCTAGACGTCTTCTATTAGCGGCGGTTACTTGTTTGGCGAATCCTCAGATCCGCTAGCTGACGCATAACTTCTTGAAGGTGTCGATCATGAGTCCTTTGGCGTGCTCGGAGTTCCCTAACCTCGGATCGGGATGCAGCCAGCTGTTGCTGCAGAGCCTCGTTGGTCCTCCTTGTCTTGTCCATGGCTTCTTCGAGTTGGCGGATGCAAACCGTATTGAGATTTGAGTTGGCATCCACTTTTACAACTCGACCAATAGCAGCTTGACCTTGCTCAACATTCCTGGCAATCCTTCGGATCATGATGGGTAGAACCCGATCCGCTGATCCTCCTTCGCTTATGTTGTAAAAATTTCAGTCTCCATTGTAAGGCAAGGGCTGACCCTGCTCCTCGCTCCATCGGTGTAAGGATATGGCCCACATAGGAGTGGGACCCTGAAATGTCGGACGGGGGTTAGGGTTCAGGGCTTCAAGAGGTTGGTTGTTAACTTCTGGTTCGGAGCTCGAGCTATCCGAGAAGCCTTCAGCATGATGATCATCCAAAGGGATCGGATGATCATCGTCTGACTCCTCGTCGAGCCATCCTCCATTGCCCTGGTTCGGATAGTACGGATCGTCGGGATGGTGGAAACCAACCATGCTATCTATGCGAGAAAGGGGAATGGAAAGGTTAATAGACGTACTATTCTAAGATACTTATAGGATGAATCGTTATGAGTCGACCCAATACTTGCATAGTGGATACCGATTACATGTAACCGAAGCAAGATAGTCCTTGGAATAAGCAACCCTAACTTCAGACCCCCAATCAAACAAGAACAGGGAATGAAACAAAGGCTTCAGATTCTGAGTCTATAGCGCCCTAATCACATGTAACCGTGGTGTATCCACTTAGCAACTATTGTCCTACTAGTAACGACCCTTATTGTTATCACATACGTATGTTCTAGAGATACAGAATACTCCTATAGTATCCTTATGGTAACGTTATTGTGGTAGTGTTGGTAAGTTTTAGACATGTTGCAACATCACAACCAAACTTAGGCACATGTTAGTCACTCTCAGAAAAACGTAATTGATCAAGCTACATCACCCCGAATGTGACTATATGTCTCTAAGCCCAATTGTGCTGCCCAACAATCTTAATACTTTTGTTTTGTTCTAGGGTGATACTGACTTCTGAGTTTTATAGTGATGTGCATATATATATACTTAGTTAGATCTTTTAGATACTTAACAGTATATATTCTTGGTCAGAGTGTTTTAGTCCCGAAGTGTTTATAGTTCGTATATCTTTTATAGGTTGATATACTTGATTCACTATAAACAATGCTCTGATACCAATCTGTCACACCCCAAAACCGATAACGGCGGAATACGTTTCGGGGTGGAGGACGTCATGTACAGTATCATCACAATTGTATAATAGTAAACAAGAAACATACAACCATTGCATTTACATAGTGAATTTTAATTACAAGCGTGTTTTATATTGTTCAACAAACACCAAAAGTAAATCAAAAATAAGAGATGGGTCTTGTATGCTCCACCTTCTCCAAAAATATTGCATCTGTACCTGTCTATCTTTGACCTGAGGATACAAGTCATTTTGAAAACGAATATCAGCATAAAGCTGGTGAGTTCATAAGAGTTTAGTGTGAGTTTTTGTATAGAAAGCATTAGAACTGATAGTGTGAAAAGCTGCAAATTACAGTCATATGTAGTAGTAAAACCTAGAAAATCCTATATTTTCCAGAAATGGGTTGTAAGTGAAAATCTTTAAGAAACATGTCATTCTCATCTTTGAAAATCATTTATCGTAAGAGTATAATAGTGACTCTCAACTGAGTAAATGCAATACAGTATGTTATGCCTGAGGTCAATAATAGTGGTACCAGCTTCCTTTAGTGTTAGATTCTTGGTTACTTCGGGATATTAACTTAACATTTGATTTGGCATTATAGTGTGATTATAGTGTATTTCTTGTATGTTACCAATAGCGTGAGTAATAGTGTAACAACCCGAAGTTTTCTATCGCTAAAAACCCAATCTACCCGTATAACTCGTCGTATATCAAAACATCCCGATGTCGTTTTGGGTTAAATTAATTAAAGTTATATGTTTATTATCCTCCAATGAGTTTCCAAACCCTTTAGGAACTCATGTATTTAACCCAAAATATTTATTTCATAAGTTTTAAAAACGTCCCCGCCGGGTGACGGAAACTTAATCGGGTACGACCTAAAGCCTCGTTTAAGGCCGGTATCGGGTAGAATTCCACCGTGTCCAAGTTTTGGGATCTATATAAACAAGTTAAACCTTTCATTTGAAGCTTTTTCCTTCTTTCTCTACTCTCTCTCTAACCTCTCTCCTAAATCCAAAGTTTAAGGGTCCAAAACTCAATTTTAAGGCCTCAAATCCCTAAGGTACCTTCCTAACCTTAATCTATAGCATATTTGGCTTCCAAATTAGGGATTTAATCATGATTTAAAGCCTTGAATGTGAGTTTACGGCCATGGATTAAGCTTAGGCCGTAAACTCATAGTTAAGGGGTTTTTAAGCCCTAAAACCCTTCCTAAACACATTTGGACTTTAGATATGGCTTAATGGCTTCATGGAAAGGACTTCTAACATTTAAAACATGGATTTTGATGAGTTTGAAGGAGTTTACAGCCAAGGCACAAGCTTGGGCCGTAAACTCATATTTATGGAGTTTTCTTGACCTTAAACCCTTCCAAATCACTAATAAGGCTTAGATATGAATTATAGAATATTGGTTTTAGCATTTGGACACTTGAAACATAAATTTTGAGGGTTTATTGTGAGTTTACGGCCAAGGCAAAAGCTTGGGTCGTAAACTCCTTAAAATATTATATAAATTCATTTTAAAGTGTTATTTAGCCCCTATAACACCCCTAAAGCCTTGGAATGAATTTTAGAAGTCCTTACAAACAAGTTTTTGGCATTAAAACACATGGATATACTCTCTAAGAGAGTTTACGGCCATGAGAGGGATCTTATAGGCCGTAAACTCCAAAAACCTCTTCAAAACATCAAGTAAATGCATGTAAAGCCTTGAAACAATTTTACCAATCACATGTGATTTGTTTGGAAACCAAAAACACAATTTTTCTTGAGTATTTAGGAGTTTACAGCCAGGAGCCTATGCTAGGCCGTAAACTCCCTTAAATGGGTCATTTTAATGATTTAAATCCATTCCAAGCCTTTAAATCCAAACCTAGAAAAATGTCCTTAAGTGTTACAAGCCATTTTGTGCCATATCTCACCCCACCATGAGTTTACGGCCGTAAACTCATGGGTAGAGGGTCTTGTGGCCGTAAACTCCCTATGGAGTGTTCCTTTGAAGTCCCAATTCATTATCCTAACTATATGTGTCCCTAAATGTCCCCCGGGTCCCTCCAAACACTTGTATCGGAGTGTTTTCGCGACTAGAAACAATTGTCCCTATCAAATAATCAATCTAAGTCCTAATTAGATACAAATGTGTATCTTTACATTATACTTAGGAACCTTGTGTATTTACAAGCCCCAGATCAACTCTTAGCATCCAAATCGTCACATTTCTCGTCCGGTGAGTTCATACCCCTACGCTTTTTCTGTGTTTTTTTAATGTTTTTAGGGGGGGGGGGAATACAAGCAAACTATAACTGTTTTCAAATTATAACATTGATGTGTTTCGAATAATATCTGGAAAACTTAAAAACACTTTTACTCCTTATGTATTACGCTGAGCATAAGGAATGATTTATCAATTTCAACTAAATGGATTTTAGTTAAGAAAATAACCAAACTAATCAAATTATTATGGGAATAATTTGGGGTTCTATATTTCTCTTTATATCATGTACTAATATCTGTATAAAGTTGTTAGATAAACTATGTCTGATTCAGTTTATCTCCGTATCATTTGAATGTATTGCCAGAAAATTTCATAGTATGTATCTATTTTCACTGTATCATGTTTCATAATCGTTGTATGTTTGATATCGTATAAGAATCCTGTGAATAGTTTAGTACTAGCTTGTGAGTAGTCACTACCCTTTATGGATGATCAGTAAATCCTCCCCGGAAGTGTAACCAGAGTCTCCTGGAGGGAGAGCGAGGAATTTGTGAATAGATCTATTCGGGACTGACAATCCCACACCTTAACTGCTAGCTACAGTTAGGAGGGCACGCCTGGGGTGAAAAATTCTGTATATCGTCCGACGTCTGACAAACGTCAAGGAGGTCTCGTTGTCGTATCAGCATGGTTACCCGACTCACAATATGTATTAATATAAGTTTATTCACAGCTTCGATTTTTGAATCTATATCTCGTTCGGGATGGTAATCCCATGGTTTTGAATCTATATCTCGTTCGGGATGGTAATCCCATGGTTTTGAATCTATATCTCGTTCGGGATAGTAATCCCATGGTTTTGAATCTATATCTTGTTCGGGATAGTAATCCCATGGTTTTGAATCTATATCTTGTTCGGGATGGTAATCCCATGGTTTTGAACTATATCTTGTACGGGATGATAATCCCATGGTTTTATCCATTTATCTTATATCTAGTTTCGGGATAGTGATCCCATGGTTTTATCAAACTATCTTGTAACTATTTCGGGATGTTAATCCCAAGGTTATCAAACTACTTTCTATTTACAGTTCATGCATATTATGGTATTTCATATCTTATTCAGGATAGTAATCCAATGATTTTCAATATATAGTTTTGTGTATTAAACTATACTTTGTGTTATTCAATAAATCTTGCATTTAGGAAAATATGGGATTTTCCTGGGGTTAACATGTAAAGCATAACTGAACTGTAACGAAAGATAACTAAACTAATTTTACATAAGAAAATATGGGATTTTCTTGGATAACAAACCTTTTCGAAAAACTAAAGGAAACCGATACATTTTCACAACACAAAACCGCTTATGAACTCACCAGCTTTATGCTGATTTTCAAACTGCTTGTATTCTCAGGTCCAAGTTAGATAGGTACCCGGTGATATCTTTTGGTGAAGACGGAGTACTCAGAAGACTCGTCTCATTTTGTTCATATGATATATGTATAACTTTTGTACAATTTACTTTTGAACTAAATGTAAACTTTCATATATATGTAATGTAATGGTTGTTTACTGTGATTACTATGTACATTGGATTTGATACACAACTTGGAGTCAACCCCGGAAATGTTTCCGCCTTTGATTTTCGGGGGGTGACAAATAGCGGACCCCATGACCTTCCCAGTCATGCACAGTATAGTGAAGTAGTGGCATCCCTGGGCCTGTACGGCGCGGACTGAAATTAACAGTCGGGATGAAATAGCATCTGCCCCGTATAGATCTATACATGTAGTGTCGTCTTCCTGTCGGAAAACTCTGGGCGTAGTGGGTAGTGAATAGAGTATCTCGTAGTGGATTAGTGTGTTGCCGTCTGTTTAGTGCTTTCTCTTTTGTTATAGTGTAGTTGTCATTTAGTATAGTTCGTAGTGTATTCCCTTTACTAGTGTATTGCCTGGTAATAGTGTTAATTATAGTGTAGAGAGTAGTGACTATAGTGAGTAGTGGTAGTAGTGGCATTAACTATACCTATTATAGTTAACTTAGTGTGCATGGTTCTTGTCATGTTAGTGATTTAGGTATCTAATGAAATGAGAAATATTCGTAACCCATACTAATATACAAGATGTATAACTAAGAAATCAACGACAGTCGGACGGATAACCACTACCCTAAGCCCACAATCAAACAAGAACAGGAAATAAGGCGAGCTATCGGTCCTAAGTCCTTCAAGTCTTACTTATATAAATATATCAGTGTGGTTACAATTTATAAGAAGATTTGTTTAATAAAAGCATTGCTCAAAAGAAACATTTAAAAACTTGGTTGTTTATCCGAAACAGTTTTGAAAACGTAAAATCCATTTAATAGGCATAGTGATGAATCACATGTGATTTGAACTGCGGATAGTGAATCACATGTGATTAATCTCCGTAACATGAGTAATTATCTTGTATAACTTTCCATAAACATGTATAATCAACTTGTATCCCCCCTAAAACATATAAAACATTTGAAAGGTTCATTAAAGGGGTATGAACTCACCTGAAATCGCGTAAATCGGGTGAATCGGGTAAAAGTGTCGGTTGAGCGTTTGGTACCAGATAACGACTTGAGCACCTTTCTAGGACCCTAATGTCATATGAAATATGCATTTCACAAGTAATAAGTCATTCTATTCTTTTCATTAAAGTATTTAGGCATTTTAGCGTCAATTCGGGGTTTTAGGGCCTAGAAGGGGTTCCTGGGAGTGGTACAAGGCCAAGAGAGGTTTACGGGGGAGACCATGAGCTCACTCCCTTGGAGTTTACGGCCCAAAGGCCACTCCTTGGGAGTTTACGGCCATAAGCCCCCTAGGCTTGGCCGTAAACTCATGTGGTCCTCCCAAATTGCAAAATAAGGCCTTTAATCATTCCCCTAAATTACTAGCAAGTGTTGTGAACCAATTTGGAGGGTTTAAACCCTCATTTAGGGACATTTTGGGGAGTTTACGGCCAAGGCTTGTGCTTAGGCCGTAAACTCCATTTTGTTCCTCAAAATGTATGTTTAAATTGTACAACACACTTCCCTTCCCCTTAGATAAATACTAGAAGGCCTTAGATGGAGTTTTGGGGCATTTTGGCATAAAAATTGGGGAGTTTACGGCCCAAGTATAGTCTTGGCCGTAAACTCTTCTTTTGGCTTCAAAATGAGATGATTAATGGTACAACACACTTCCCTTCACCTTAGATAAACACTAGATGACATTAGGTGAAGTTTTAGGGGCATTTTGGCATATTTATTGGGTGTTTACGGCCTGAGCATAAGCTTGGCCGTAAACTCCTCTTTTTACCTCTAAATGGTGTTGTTTAATGTACTAAAACATGTCTAAAGGTCATAGCAAATTTACCCCATGCCCTAGATGAGTTTTTGGGACTTAAATCCAATGTTTTTGGGTGTTTACGACCTAAGCATAAGCTTGGGCTGTAAACTCCTTTTTAGGCATCAATTTCTTATGTTTTAATGTCCAAACTCCCCTAGGTAAGTCCCTTAGTTAGTATATGAGCTTAAAGGAAGGAAAAATGAGGCTTTTGGCAAGATTTTAGGTGTTTACGGCCTAAGGGGCTTCCTAGGCCGTAAACTCCACTTAATCCTCTAAATTCTATGATTTTTGGCCTCTAAATGCTATGGACTATGATTAGAACAAGATAGGGAAAAAATCCTTACGTTTGGAAACCGGAATGTGCGGTTTGGAGTCGGGTTCGGGTCTAGAGAGAGAAAGTAGTGAGAGAGAGAGTGAATGTGTGGTAAAAGAGCTTAAATGTAGTGTCCATTTGTTTATATATGTCTCGGGTATTGCACCCGATACACGGCTACCCGATGCTAAAGTTTAACGGGGTTAAAACTTTTTACCCGGGTGAAGTGGTTGAAAAAGTAATATAACTCTATTTGGTTAAACGGGGTTAACACATACAAGTTATAATTACTTATGATAATATCGAGACATATAACAACTAGATATTTGTTTATTGATGACTCCAAATATTACAGAGAATAACATATAGCGACGCATTCCGTTGGTGAGGATGGGATTTGTAACGGTAATAGATTTGGGGGTTGTCACGCTTAGTCTCTGCAAGTCACAACAAATATGAATACCACAACCGGTATCAAGGACCCAAGATTTAGAATGGGGTGAGTTATTAGAAATGATAGTGTAAATACCTGCATGGTTGGGTTTAACTTTCTCATCCTTCACATCTTGCTGTTATTTTGGGCAGTTCCGCTTCCAATGTGATTTTTCATGGCAATAGAAGCATTCAGCCTCTTTTGGGTCAGAAGAAGGAGTGACAAAACCTTTCTTGGTTCCACTTGAAGAAGAGCCATCAAGGGTCCGAGCCTTGGTACCCTTTGAAGTGCTCTTTCTCTTCTTCCCTCGACTTTTCCCGATTGCCAAAACCGGAGTGGAGTTTGGAGTAGGAGTGTTAAGAACCGACTTCCCCTTAAGACCTGTTTCTGTGGTCTTGAGAATCCCTGAAGTTTGCTGAGTGTGACCTCTTCCTTATTCATGTGATATGTCATGCAGAATTGATCATAGCACGATGGTAAGGAGTGCAAAATGATATCTATTGCAAGCTCCTCAGGGAAGTTCACATTAAGCTTCAGCAACCGATCCACATACCTTTGCATTTTCTGCATGTGGCTCGTGACGGATTCCCCGTCCTTCATCATGGTTGTTATCATGGAGCAGATGATTTCATATCTCTCTTGTCATGCACTTTGATGGTATCTTTCCATCAAATCTTGGTGTATTTCATAAGGGTAGAAATCCTCATAGGACTTTGGGAGTTCCGCTGTCATTGTGGCCATCATGATGCATGCCACTTTCGTAGCGTCCCTTTCATGTGCCTGAAAGTTAGCGATCTCCTGGGGAGTTGCAGTGGTCTCATCAATCTCCTTAAGCTCCTTGTCAAGGACATATTCTTTGTCCTCGTAGCGGGTAATCATCCTGATGTTTCAGATCCACTCATTGAAGTTGGACCCATCAAAAGTGACTTTCCCACACAAGTTCATAAGGGTAAAGGAGCCATTAGGATTAGAGCCAGAAGTAGCATTGTTTGAAGAAATCTGAAAGAAGAGGACAAGATTAGTTTAGATATTAAGAGAGCCCTTAATAAAACACCCAAATGTAATATTAAGGCTAGGATCCAATCACAATATATTATAACTTAGAAGAGGTATGTCGTAATCCAAGCTATAACATAATTGAAAGGTAGGTGAATGACAATTCACCAATTTCCACCACGAAAATCGAAATATTAAATATTAGGTTTTTGATTGGTTCTTAGAAATTCCTAGATTCTTTGAGATTCAATGAACTTTTCAAAGACATGTTTCAATCTCGGGTGTGCCCTCCAAGTTTTATGACTGGGATACCGAGGATCACAAAACGAGGTGTGAAGTAACCATGCAAATCACTTGGTACCCTTAAAGTTTATCACTCAATCGATGTGCCGGTAAACCACACACGCTCCATCGATACTATAATAAACCTTAAGTCACCCTTTACCTACCTTGTTAAGTCCAAGTTAGTGTGCCGGTTAACCACACACGCTCCACCAACGACTTAAACAAAGTGTAAAGTGTAATTTCAAGGATTAGCACCTTATTCACATTTTTCCTAAAGTAACTAAGATTGGGGATTTAATAAAACATTTAGTTACTTTATAATATTCATCATACTTTTAATGAGAATTTATAAGTCCTTGTCTTACCCGTTCGGCTAACGACCCTCCACCGATTAAGCAAGCGGTGGGTGAGAGTGGACACCCATTAAGTTGCCATTTTATAGGCAACAACCTTATACCCACCTTATAGACCGGCTTCGTGAATGAGGCGTACTAGCGGTAAGACGACTTTGTTCTTATACATACATATATATATATATATATATATATATATATATATATATATATATATATGTATATATATATATATATATATATATATATATATATATATATATATATATATAATTATTAAATCATAATAATATAAGTATAAGGGTTGAATTTTAACTTTTAAAATTCTAAGGGTTGGAACTAAAGTTTTTAACATGACTTTACTTGTTCCAAAACTTGAAGGGCAAGTTTTGTAAACTTTCAAAACTTTTCATTTCTTGTAACTTATGAGTTTAATAGAGTAATAAAATGAAGACTCTTCATTTTTCTAACTTTTGTGTTCTTTTAATGGTTTTAATTCAAGTGACTTTTGGTTTTCCATAACTTGAGGACAAGTTATGGACTCCATTAAAACACATTATGATCAAGAATTAATCTACCACATAGGTTACAAATAATTCCTATGATCATCTAAACATCATAAGATCAAGAACATGAATATGAACACTTTCATGAATCAAAATTACACTTAAAACGTTGTAATTTTGATAACTAGTTGTTGTAAATGAATTAGCAAAGACATTACACCATCTAAAACAAGTTTTCAAGTACCAAAACAGTTTAGGGTAATGTTTCTAGTCCATTTCCAGCAACTAAAGTTGAAAATCTGCACTCTGTGGCTCCTACTCGCCGAGTGCATGAACCTACTCGGCGAGTAGGTTGAAGATTCAAGTGAACTCGGCGAGTCCCCCCATGGACTCAGCAAGTTCATCAGGCAGACAACAAGTTTTTCGACTTTTTTCAACTTTTAAGCACAAATAACAAACAAACAAGCCTAGGCTCTGATACCACTGATGGGTTTTGAGCATTCTAACACTTCCTAAGTGTACATGCAACCCTAATAACCTTGGATCTATGTTTGTCTAATTATCATGCAAAGTTGAATTCCAAGGTTATATTCCTATCTAGCATACATGGGGAACAATTTTTAACTTGAATGAAATATAGAATAACTTACCTTGTTGTTGCTTATGTTCCTTGAAACCTTGTGAGCCTAGCACCCCAAGTGTGATGCCTCAAATGCTTCACACAACACCAAATGCTCTTGGAAAGACTTTTGAGAGAATACACACTTCTTGAAATCGGCCTAGCCCTCTTGTTTCTTATGTGTAGCCGATTTTGGTGGAGAATGAGATTCTTATATAGTGTTGACACATCTAGGGTTACACCATGTAAACCCTAATGTGTCATGACTCTTCATTTCCATGACCCATGGGTTTGTAACTCCCATGGAGCATCCTATGGGTGGAACCCAAGTTGATAATCCATGGAGCCTCTTATCCCACTATACAAGATATGGATGATTTACATAATCAACCCATATATTTAATTAGTTATCTTTTGATCACTTAATTAATTCTAAATTAATTCTTGATCAAACTAATCAAATAATATTATTAATATATTAGAACTTATAATATATTAATAATCTCCAAGTGTTATTTCTCTCATTTAGTCTATCCAATTGCATGGTGCCATGCAACCCAAATGGACCATGCCGGGTCGGGTCAAGTACATACCATAAATAGTTATGGACTTAGACACCTTATCCAACACCAGTAGCAATAAGTATATTCTCATAATAATTCCTTGATTTATGGAAACATGCTGCATATTATATAGTTTCAAGATATCTGGAGAACAATTCCCATGGATCATCATTATGTTCAAAATATAACATAATGTCGTTTTATTCAAGAAGGGTAGTTAAATCCTTATGAGGAGTCAAAATATAATCTGAGGAATCATCATTATCTTCCTATGTAACTATTTTTGAATAAGAAGGATTATTATTCTTTTGTTGTCTTAGAAATTCTTGGAAAGTTGAATATAAAGGATCTCCAGAATATTCGATGATGATGGCTGAGAAGCAATATTTTCTACTATTAGCATATGTTTCCCATGCTGTATGAGAGGATATGAACCTCTTCCTCTATCACCTCTATTAGGCTAGCCACCTCTTCCTCTATTAGGTATCATCCTACAAAATTTTAATTAAAAAGTAATATAAGTTTATTCTCTAGAAATCTAAGATGAGCTCTAAGACCTATTAGTCCGAATCTTAATAAGCTTATTATGGCAAATACAATCAAGTGTCTATTGTTGGCATATGATCCAATAAGTTGGTTAATTCAACTTTAGTTTCTTTGATTGAGCTTCGTGTATTAATAATATCATTAGATAATTGTTTTAAATGCATATTGCCCATTTAAAAACTCTCTAGTTAGAAATCAGGAAGACTATTATCTTCACCTTTTCGATATATTACTGTAAAATCAAATGGTGCCAAATGAGCTTACCATCTAGCAAACATTTTATTAGACACGTCATGTTTGAAATCTTTGTTAAACATAAATTTAGTTGATTGACAATCAGTAATTATAGTAAATCGGTGATTATAAAGATCATCTTGAAATTTTAAAACACATTGTACTATTGCCATAATTTCTTTGGTAGTAGTAGCATAATTCTTTTAAGAATCAGACCATTTTCCTGAATGAAATTTAACTAGATATAATTGTTTATTATTTGGATTAATTTGTTTTAAAATTCTGCCATAACCTATATCGGGGGCATCGGTTTCAATAATTTTTTCCCAATTTGGGTTTGCCAAAGATAAACAAGGTAAAAGTTTTACCTTATCTTTTATTCTTTGGACTGCTTGAGTATGACTACCAATCCATGGAATAGGTTTCTGTTTTAGTCTATCATATAAGATAGATGTACCGTTACCAAATCTTTATAAAAAGAAGAAATATAATTTAAGCTTTCTAATAGTCTCTGTAATTGAGTTTTGTCAATTAGTTTATCATGAAATTTAGAAGCAAACTCTATACTTCTATTTATAGGAATTATTTTCCCTTTTTCTATATTATGACCAAGAAATATGATTTTGGATTGAAATAAAACCATTTTGGGTTGGGATATAACTAAACCATTTTTTTTCTATTTTTTGTTCAAATGACTAAAATGATCTTCAATGATTTTAGAAAAAACTAAGATATCATCGATATAAAGTATCATATAATTGCTATGAGGATAAAAAAAATATCATTCATGATATTCTGGAATTCAAAAGGTGCATTTTTCAAATCAAAAGGCACAACGTTCCATTCATATTGACCAAAAGGAACATTAAAAACAATTTTATATCTGTCTTTTTCATCAATTTAAATTTGCCAATATCCTGATTTTAAATTAAACTTTGAAAATATAATCGCAATGTTTAATCTATCTATTAATTTTTTTTGTTAGGAATTGGATATCCATTTCAGAACTTTATTCAGGGGTTTATAATTGATTACCAATCTTGGAATACTTCTTTCTTGTTCTGAATGTTTATTAACATAAAAAGCAATGCAAGATCAAGCCGATTTAGAATGTCTAACTAAAATTTTGCTTAATAAAGAAGATATTTCTTTTTTACAAAGATCTACATAATTATGATTCATTTGACAATGACGAGCCTTTGTTGGAATATCTTTTTTCATTAAAGCCATCTTCATATGGAAGAGGAATTATATGGGGTAAATTGTTGGTGATTTTAGTGTCACCATGTCATTTTAAGTAACTGGAACTAACATGTGAGCTAAGGGGTTTCATGATTTGTACTCTAATACATGTACGAGTTTGTGCAGAGTGCACGCATGTATAAGATTGAGTTAGAAGCCAGTTCGACGACTAGTCGGGGTCTGGGGTTTCCAAAGGGGCAGCGCCCCTTTGGCGGGGTCTAGGGGCAGCGCCCCTAGCGGGGTCAATTTTGCATGTGGGAACATAATGGAAAATTCAATTTCTTGAGGGTAATTATGGTAAAACTAACGAAACTCGTTAGTTTTTGGTAACCCTAATCCGGATTAATATTACTTGCTTTCTAAGCAAGTAATGACGACCCAACCCTAATGAAACCCTAATCGTGTTTAGTATATAAACAACTCTTCCTTTCCAAAAGACGGACATTTTTAGCTCTCGTTTTTCATCACACATTCACAGAACCTTTTAGCATAATAGCTTACGTTTTCTGTGCCTAGAAACGTAGGTGTCCGCTTGGATTATCCTAGGCTGAATTTCTTGTAACCTAGGCATAGGGTAGAAATATCAGTTCGGAAAGTGATATCACGATCCAAGCTGGTATCCAGATTTCCACTGCAAACCCTAATTTTCCTAACATAAATTACACCATTCGTCCCTCGTGGAGGTGCCAAAAATCACGTTCAGTCCTTATTTTCAAAAATTAACTCGGACCGTCCCTCATTTGGTTAAAAGTTGCACGCTTCATCCCTAACAAATGATTTTGTTGCAAGTTTAGTCCCTATCTAATCTGAAATGACTATAATACCCTTTGTGTATGTATTTTCCAATAAATTTAATGTTATTAATATTATTAATAATTTAGAAAAGAAAAAAAAGCCACCTACTCTAACTTCCCACAGACCTTATCGTCCATATCTCTCTTCCTCTCATCTCTAACGTCTTCTAAGAACCCAAAACTACCCTACTGAAACCATCATTGACAGTTACTCCCTCCGGCGACAACTCCCTCAGGTGGCTATTCTTATCACCGCCCCTAACCTCTGATTAACCTTCTCTCTACATCCATCGACCTCCGAAACCATTTCCAACATTGTCATTGCCCCTTGAAATGTCGATCGTTACCTGTAATCCATCATCACCACCTCTTCGGCTGAAACCCTATTACCTGAAAACCATCGTTGTCTTCGTAACATTGTAATGGAGAGAACCAAAGGACCGCCATCTTTGCACTAATGCCTCAAATCTACACCATCATCTTACAAATCGTACCTCTTAGTGTTTTGAGATGGAGCAGAATGAGAGGGAGGGGAACGACGACATCTAGTGAAAGAAGAACGAGGTTTGAATAAATCGAATCAACTCTCCTCATTAAAACAATTTCTAGTATTTTTTTTTCAAATGAGTTTGGGGGAGAAACCAAACGGAGTCGCAGGTATCATGGAAGTGGTAGGATAAGGGGTTGAAGAGTTTGAGTCCGACCATGATCTTCCTCGTATCCTCTCATCTTTGTTCTTCGTTTAACTAATTTGTAGATCAAGTGTATGGATTTGGGTTTGATTTTAGGGTTTAATTCCAGTACTTTTTTTTTGGAGATGAATGGTGATGTTTGCCGGTATTGGCTTGTGGCCGGAGGTGACAGGTGGCCGAAGGTTGGAAGTGACTGGTGGTAGGAGGTGGTTAACGATCGGAGGGGGTTGGAACTGATTTAAAAGGAAATTTTATTTTCTAAAAGTTATAATTAAAAAAAAATAGTAGATAAATTATAAACAAATAAAAATAAATGAAAAAGGAAAATAAAAGGGCAAGATAGTCATTTTATGTATGTGAGGGACGAAACATGCACCTTTTAACGATACGAGGGACGAACCGAGTTAATTTTTGAAAACAGAGACTAAATGTGTTTTTTGACACATGCATGAGGGACAATTGGTGTAATTTACCCAATTATATGTTTCTTTCTTTCCCAAAAAGCATTAGGGTGGTTGCAACATATATTTATAATTAATTTACTTTTAAAATATTAAATTTTTTGTAATTGTTCCTCTATGTTTATTATTAAAACTTCTTCTCTTAGAAAATTTATTTAATTTGTTTTTAAATCTATAAGATTTATCCAACGAGTAAAAGGTTTTGTAATAAACTCAAAAAATACTTCATAATTTTGAAAGTTCCTAAGATTCCTTTTTCATTAATTCCGAATGGTAATATTTTTTATGTAAAAACGGAGTACTCAAAATAATTTCATTGTGGGACATATTCTTAATTATTGTGAAACTTAGCAGAATACAAACTTTATTGTTACAAATCTTGACATTAGATAATTTATAATTGATATCTAATTTTTCTCTACTAACGGTATAAATAACATGGGTACTTTTTTCAAAATATTTGATAGGAATTAAGCCTTCTTGTATACAATTTATATCTGCTCTACTATCAACAAGAACAATAAATTCTTTTTTATAATATTCTCCAATTATTAATTTTATTTTGACGTACCATTTTTAGGATGTGACTAATTGCATAGCATTTAAGAATTCACTAGATTCATTAGTTGAAGTTGATGTTTTATCATTGGATTCTTTTTCAAGAATGATAACTCTATTTTCTAACCTATTATGATTATTTTTGAGAAAAGTAATCTTCTTTTTCAGGTTATTAATTTCCTGTGTGTAGTGTTTAATGAAATATTAATTTTCATTTTCAATCTTTGATCTATTTCTTTCATAGAATAAATTGGTTCGTTGACTTGAGGATTTCTTTGATCATTTATTATTTCTTTGATCATTTATTATTTGATCAATTATTTGTGATCTTAATTCAGAATCATTTATATTTTATAAAATAGATAAAATATCTTTATTTAAGACGTTTATTTGTAAATTATCCTGAAATTATAATTGAATATTATATTTCATCATCACATAAACAATTATTTTTGTCTCTACAAAAACAATTATTTTCTTCTTTATCAAAACTGCTTGAAGAGGTGTAAATTTCTTCATCAATATTTATATTGTTTATTTCATTATCAGAGGATGATTCTTTTGATGTATTTAAAAGGATTTCTATTAATTTTTCTTTCATATTATCGTCTAGATTTAGATTATTAATTTTTTTCTTTATTTTACATTTATTGACATAACGACCAACTCTACCGCATTTATAACAAGTTTGTGGATTATCTTTTTTCTTTTTATTATATTTTTCTTGTCTAAAATATTTTCTTTTAGCTCTATATTGTTTTTGATTTTCACTATATTTTTTATATTTTTTAGGGGTATATTCATTTCTAGATTTCTTCCTATTTTAGAAGTATAAATACCAAATTACTCATAAAAATGACCTAATTGTTGTCTTTCAGTAAGAGGTTGTGTTTTAATTTGTTGCCTTACTTTTATTTCACTATATAAAGCTAAGCCTTCTTGAGTACAAATTCCTATAAGTTTTCCATATGAATAATTTTTGTAAGGAACTCGAGTATGATTTACTTGTAATTGTTTCCTACCTCTTTTCGCAAAGAGTGTGGGAAGACTATCAATAAATTTTTGTTTCCAATAGTTTGAATTATAATTACCTAATTCTAATACTCTACTCATTAAGTATCTTTATATTAGGGATGAGCAGTTTTTCCCAAATTCTGATTCCGTACCAGTACTGGTACCGAACCGTACCGAATTTAAAAATATGGGACGGTACTTGATACTCAAAATACATGAAATTCGGGAATCGGTACCGCCGGTACTGGTACTAGTACCGAAAACCGGTACCATTCCCGGTACTGGTAATGTTAATTCGGTTCGGTACTCAGGATTGACGTTTGACCAAATTCGGTTTTCGGGAAATCGGAAACGGTACGGGTCGGTACCGGTTCCGTCTCATGCTCATCCCTACTTTATACCACCTAAATGAGGTTAAACTTTTACATTTCACACCGTGTAGTAAAGTTCTAGTATTACTAGAATTATTTGACCATTTATCAGAAAAGTTTGCAATTATACTCGAAAGAAATGTATAAACTACATCTTAGACTACTTTTTTGTACAAGAGTTGAATTACCATCTTTCATTTTTAATTTGGTTAGTAATTATTTTGGTAGAATTGTAAATTTGAATTTTATCAGCTATCCCATCAGTCTTTTTAATTGGCCAATAATATTTCCTAATTGTTTTGCACAGTAGGATACAAAGTCATTTATTTTTGTTTGCTTTCTCCATACATCGTTTCTAAATAAAAAAAATTACTATCTAAACGTCCTACGAAACCTTATTCATCTCGCGATGTGTTTTTCAACGTAACGGATTTCCGCAGCATCCCGGAGAGTCCAAAACCTAGTTTATTCTTAAGCTTATAAACTCGAAGCCGACTCTTCTACAGAAATCGTCTACCGCCTCCAACAACAGGGTAACTTTTTAGTCTGATATTTTTACTTTCAATTTTTATTATTTCAATTTCACTTGGTTGATTATTTGATTATATAGGATAAGGTTTACTTAATTGTATATATCTACGCCGTGATTCAGTACTCGTTCGTAAATCAGAACACTTATTGAAATTTTCTGTTTTTGTAAATCAGAGCATAAATGTTTATTGATTTCTTGAAGTATGTTTGTTACTATACAAATTCATGGTTTTTGGTCTTCCAGGTTTATTCTATGCGTTTAATCTCACACTTTTATTATTATTATTATTACTGATCATTTAATTTTGGGCAAATATGTTATTTTGATCATTTTGACATGTGGGTTATAGGTTTCTTGATTCTTGATTTTTAAGTATCATTTTGTTCTTGTTTTTTTCTTAAGTGATGCAGCCAGAAATATAATATAGTTTTTCTGAGATTAATTGATCCTTTTAGTTCTTCACAGCTATTCTTGCTTTTGTGAATGTGTAAATATTAATCAACTTAACCTATTGTATATTTGTAATGCAATTTTTGTAATACTGTCAGTAATATTGCTTCCATTCGTTTTTATCTTTTCATGAATGTCACAAAAAAGGTTTAATGGATTCCCTCCACCCTGTCATGTTTCCGTTAGTTTAGCTTTATTAGTTTCTGTTGTTTTTTCCTTTTCATTTTAGATTTTACCAGTTTCGGTAAGACATGTACTGATACACAAATCTATATTTGATTAATAATGAAATCATGATAGTTTGTCCTAATTGTCTCTTTATTACAACAGTTATGCTTTTGTACCTGGGTAATTGGTCACAATTAGACTGTATATCTTGTAGACATTTTTTGCTTTGTTTTTACTTGAGAATCCTTTTCAGGTGTAGAAACGGCTAAAACAAGGAGTATATATGACTAGAGACCAGATCAGTCATGATGAGACTTGTGATAGCGGTGGTGTGCAATTGTGGTCAGATCTTAACCATGATGTGCTGCTTTTAGTTATGATGCGATTGGGAGTCATTGATTTTCTTTCGTTATGTGGAGTTTGCAAGTCATGGAGGTCATTCGCACTCTCCAACTGGAATAGGTTTATGGCATCCAAACCACCCATGTCCATGAGTATATCTGCTAACGTTAATGAGAGAGAAGAGCGTTACCTCTATCTAGAGGACTTTGATGGAAGAAATTTCAAAACCATTCTTCCCCGTTTGTTTGGAGTGGATTTTGTTGGGTTAAGTTGTGGTTACTTGGCGTTTTATGGGAAGGAAACGCATGAATTTTGGCTTGTGAATCCTATCACAAGGCATCAACTTCATTTCCCTCATGTCCCCTTTGATGTCGATGGTATTGTGTATGGAAGAGTCAGGCTTATTCTTATGTTTTCACCTTCTATACCAGGGTGGGTATTGGTTGTGGAAAATCAACTCTGTGATGAAATATGGTCCTCAATAGCGGGTAAAGGAGCATGGAATCTTGTCTCATCCCGTTTCCCTTTCCACCTCTTTGATTTTCATGCTTTCATGGGGAAGGTGTATGCCATAAGCTACACAATTGGAAAAAAAAAGATATAAATTTCGATTATGTAAAATGAGACTCGATCCACGTCCCAAATTGACTTTACTTGAAACCAAGAATTATCCGGACACAAATGATCTGCCGTTGTTTGTAAGTTCGGGAGAAAACCTTTATATGATGCACTATATTTCAGAAGACTGGTATGATTTTCACGAACTAGATTTTGGTGAAATGAAATGGGTGTCCCTCGAAAAGACAAGAGAAGAGTATGCATTTTTTTGAACTGCTGGAATATGCAAGTATGTGTTTTTAGACCAGAGTCGTGGACTGGCCCTTGGTTAAAGTACAAGAGATATGGTGGCACTAAGAACATTACCAAAGACAATTGTGGGTTCTATACCACAAAGATGTGGTACTTCCCCCATGAATGTTTGAATGTTAATCTCATACATGTGTGATGACTTGTTAAAACTCCTTTCTCTGTTTTTATCTTTGCATATGTTGGAACATTTTCAAGATATTGAGAAGCACCATTCGTTGATTGGGATTTTTAAAGATGTGGTACTTCTCCCATGAATGTTTGAATGTTAATCTCATACACGTGTGATACTTTGATCCCTTTCTAAAGTAATGGGCTTGTTAATTACATGTACCATGTATAAAAACAATATTAAATTTCTGTACAGTTTATATTTATATATTTATAATAAACCAACCAAAAGCTACAAAAAGATAATCTACCTCTACCCTACCTAATAAAGAGTAGCTCCTACCTAATAAAAGAATAGCTTTATGTACACATGTATTTTTTTTCCTAATTTACACTTTTTTTCACACAAATTCTAAAAATTACACGTGTCATGTATTCCCGCTCAGAATATTGAAATCAATCTAATCCGTGTAATATCTCTCATAATCTTTTAGCTACAAATCAGGGATTACCTATCAAAAATTAATCGGAACAAATTTGAAGACACTATCTTCTCTCTCATCCACGGTTTTGTAGACAGATGGAAACAATTGACGTTTTCCAAAGTCATGCCGAGAAATCAGGTTTCAAATAACCGGGATTTTCGTCTTGATTACCAAATCTCCCCATTGTCAATCTCTCAATTTATAGTTTTCCTTAACCATTGAACCTACAGTTTTTCTTCTTGTATTCACTGTTAACCTAGACGAATTGAAGACTTGCAATTTCAAGTTGTTAATCTCGATTTTAGCATTTACAATTCATTGTTTTGATTTAGGTTTCTTGAAGTAGAGAATCCAAAACGTGCCACTGCTTTGAAATCTTACCAAAGTGATTCATGTCATCTCCTACTATAGAGTCGCATCAGGACTTGTCGACTTTTGGTAATGACTTTGAACCTTTCTTGATAATTTGCTAGATTTCTTTTTCGATGAATTAAAGGCTAATGGGTTTTAATTTTGATTGATAATACGAGGTAAATAACCTAACACGTGTTTACTAAATTTCGTTCTTATTTTCCATCGGAGGTAAATCCATATGTGTTCGTTAATTTCGTTCTTATTTTCCATCTAGGAGGAAAGGGCAATATGGTCGACCACACAAAAAGCTTCAATTGAAGCCATCGAAAGAAAATCAAAGTCTTATAATGCTGAGATTGCTTTGTTAACAGATAAAATATCATAGGTAATATTCAAAACAAATTATCAAAATTAAAAATTTATATATAATAATAGAGAGATTTACTAATTTATAATGTTTATTGCTTTAAGGTGAGGAATGAACCAGAGGCCTGCAGAGAAACATACAATATCATCAATGAAAAGCTGGCTATTGCAGAAGAAAAGTGGAAAGGGAGAAATCATGCATATTTGCCCTTATATCATTCAGGGTTTTTCAAGTTTTAGGCCCAAGGGCATTTTTGTCTTTTGACACGTACAGTATAGAGAAATCACTTGAAATTGAACGACGAAAGAGTGATCTTATACTACTTGATGATCAGAAGAAAACATCAGAATATATAAGTTTTATATTTATTTTTTTAATTTACATATAACCTTATAAGGTTATATTTTTTTCTTTTTTTGTAAATTCACACATATGAAAAAAAAAAAGTTTTAGATATTGAAAAGAAAACCAAGAGTCAAATTTCTATTAGTAAAGTGACAAAAAATTCAGACGGTCAAATAGTCATCAGTTTTGTATCTCATACCCTGTAAGGGTATTTTCGTAATATTGTAAATTCAAAAAAAATGAAAGAAAATAAATATAGAAACTAAAAAGTAAACCAAGAGTCGAATTTCTATTAGAAAAATGATATATTTCAGATGGTCAAATAGTCAACAATTCTGTATATCCACAGAACTTACTGAATCAAATTGTTAAGATGACAAAACAAAAAGAGAGGTGTTAGTGGTTCAGATTCAGGAAAAACAATTGCTCATGGAAACATGTAATAGGTAAAAAGTAGAAAACCAAAGTTAGTTGCCATTTTTGGATTTTTCATTTAACTTAATTTGTTTTTTATATGTATTTTTACCAGCTTTTGAATACAAAAGCTAAAGTTGAAGAGTTGAGAATGAAACTATCTGCCCTAGAAGCCAAAACCCACAGTGTAAGTTCCTTTTCTCTTAATAAATGTTTTTTGACTTTCCAATAAACATGTTTACTTTGACTTTGACTTTAAAAGGTTGATATAGAGAGGGTGAAATTGAGAAAGAGGTTAAATGGAGCACAAAAAAGGTTGGATGGAATGAGAATGAGAGGTGTAAAGAAGAAATAGAGGAGAAAGAATTCAGGAATAAAAAGTTTGAAGAGGCTGTTGCAAAACTGAAAACATGAACCCTAAATAGCACCTTCTTATGAAAGAGTAATAATCAACAATACAATATTTGTAAATCAAATAAAATACACACATCTTGTATCATTATTGTGTTGACTTGATCATCTCCTAGATTGTTAAAGTTAGAACTTTAGAAGAAGGATAATAAAGTCTTTTTCTATTTTATAATCCAAATAGTACTATTTTCGCTATGGATGGTATTTTCTGAAAGGAATTAAATGTGATGGAAAAAATGGACACATTTATATCACACCTATTGTTTTATTCTCATATTTCATCATGTAAAGTGTAACAGAGACGGAAAATATAATTTACAATTTGTAAATAATAAATTTATAATCAGAAGTATTTAATATATGCAATAATATTAAAACTACAACTCTTATTTACATAAACATAAAGCATTAATATGAAAAATTGATTTTATTCGTACAAGTCAAACAAACCTGATTATAGAATGCAGTAACTAATTCCATTACATTCATATTTTAGGATTTACCGTAGTTACCATTATAAAGTGACAATTGATTAAAAAATAAATAATTTCCTTTTTTTAGTTCTCATTTTAGGATTTATCGTGTTTACAATTATCAATTTGTCTTTGTTTTATATTATTATTATTATTATTATTATTATTATTATTTTAGTTCTTATTTTAGGCTATGTAATTTATTTTTGACCTAAAATGTACTTCATTTTGGGATGATATGCCTTATAAAGTTAAGATTTTTTTATTTGAGTAACTTCACAATCTTATCTAATCAATATGTTCTTGTAATCTACAGGGTTGCAAACACATGAACCACAAACTACATGAAATTTTTTTGTTAGTCTGAGAGAGATCCTTCGGTTATAAAATAAATCAAAGTTTGAGTTCTTCACAAAAATGGATGATCGTCAGTTGAATGGGCATCAATTCAAAATATGCAACATAGCTAGGTCAAAACATTATTCCATGAGATAACGGTATCATTTGAGATTTGAGATTGAGAGGATGTAATTTTAAAGCAATAACATAGTTGACACTTTTTTTTATCTAAAATCATTTATTAGCGTAATGTCTGTACTATTTGCTTTCTATATTTCTAAGAGCAGTGTTAAGAAAAAGTTGAATGACTTAAATGCGGTGCTTCAAAACATAAATCACTCATATTTTTGAGCCTAATTGTAGAACAACCGAAGCATAATTGTGATTTACATGAAAATCACGATCTTTATATATTTATGATTAAAGTTCTTAAGTTTTATCAACCATTTTATTTCTAGGTTCGAGCTATCAATTTTTCAAAATATGACAATTTAATACGTTCTTAAGTTTTTTTCCAACAAAATAGTATCTTGAACAATTCATGTCAATTATAGCAATGTACTTTCAAAGTACATTGCTATTTTGAGTTTTCTTGCAAGATATGACATTTTAATAAGTTCTTCAGACTTTTATTTTCTAGAAACAAAAATAGTATATCAACTATAGCAATATACTTTTGAAGTAATTGATTAATAATATAATTTTTTTACATTATAAATTTAATTATTTTTGTAACCGTGGTTCCCACGGGCTATAACCTAGTAACACATATAGAAGTGTGTTAGATGTGGGGAACAAGGGTTTTATTATATGTTTAAGTATATTTATATGTTCGTATTTAGTTTTCAAAGTTTTATCCTCGATTCATAATTGTTGCCCTGATGACATCCTTAGTGTAATCTACATACAAAGTATTTAGAATCCCAAACCAATTATTATTCCATACTTAACAATGAAATTTCTACTATTTATAACAATGTATATTTTCCAATTTAATTTTCAACATGCTTACAACTAATCTATAGGAATTAAATTTCAATTTATATTAAATTGTATAATAGCCTACGAACCAGAGTCACCAAACGCTCATGTGTTAATTTTCAACATTACTTAGTTTTATATATTTTGGTTCGATGGGTTTCTCGGGTTTAAACCAAAACCAAAACCCAAGCCCAAACTAGTATTATTTATTCCATGCTGTTCAGAATTCGGTTTTCTTCAAAATCCTTTTCCGGTTTCGGTTTCGGTTTCTTGGATTTGATTTGATGAGAAGTTGGGCCTCTTATGGATGCACATCAGAAATTCACAACGGTGAAGCGAACCACGAGAACTATCGTTGCCCCGAAATTGTCAGCAGCTGATCAGGTAATTTTTTGTATTTTTTTTATTAATTCCCGTTTTATGATTTCAATTTCGCTTAATTAGTCCGTTACTTAATTATCTAGGGTTTAATTGTTTATATCTTCTCTTCCTGAAGTAATGGTTTTTCTGCTTTATGTAGTTGAGGAAATGAGAGTATAAATGTTCTTTGATTTCTTGAAGTATGTTAACTATACAAATTCACACCTTCATGTTTTGATTTCCTAGTTTTATTCTAAGCATTTATTCTCACTTTTTTGATCAATTGATGATTTAGTTTTGGGCAAATCTGGTTGTCCGATCCGCTTGACAGGTGGGTTATTAGTTTCTTTCATTCTTGTTTCTTTATGTAAGCATTTGATTTTTTTTCTCATGATAACAAATTTAGAATAGTTTGTCTGGTTCAATGGTTAACTAATCCTTTAGACTATTCAGCCAAATGTATATTTGGAGTGCATTTTTTCAAACTCAAAAATTTAGAATAGCAATGTGGAATTTGCATTTACTTTCCTTTTGCTAAGTATAGGAATGGCTAAGACAAGGAGTATGACTAGAAACCAGAATCATGATGATGCATCAACATCTAGCAGGAAGAAGAGGGTCAAGACTTGTGACAACAATGGTGCAACACCTTGGTCAGGGCTTAACCATGATGTGCTTTATTTGGTTATGATGCAACTTGGAGTCATTGATTTTGTTGCATTGAGTGGAGTTTGTAAGTCATGGAGATCAGCTGCACACTCTAACAGGAACAGGTTTATGGCATCCAGATCACCCATGTGGATACAGATCAAAGATCGTCCTTATAAGAAAGAATTATATCTACAGGACTTTGAAGGAAGAAAGTTCAAAACCCTCCTTCCTCATTCTGCTGACACGAGTTTTGTTGGATTAACTTGTGGTTACTTGATCTTGCGGAAGAACAAAACAAGAGACTTTTGGCTTGTGAATCCCATCACACGCCATCAACTTCATTTCCCTTCTTACCCCTGTTGGGCAAATATTGATCCAGTTAAGGCTATCCTTGTCTTTTCACCTTCAATATCTGATTGGGTGTTGGTGGCGTTTCATATAAATAGCTATTTATTATGGTTTTCTAGAGTGGATAAAGGATTCTGGAGTCCAGTCTCCCCCGTTTTCCCAATGCTTGATGCAATTGCTTTCAAGGGGAACATATATACCCTACACACTGGTAATCGTGTATGTGAAATGAGACTTGGTCTAAACCCCAAACTAACTTTACTTGAATTCAAGAATTCTCCAAAGCTGGGTTTAAGCTTAGTGCTTCAGCAGTTTGTAAGTTCAGATGAAAGCCTTTATGTGTTTGATTGGATTATACAATATGATAAGCGCTTCAGTGCTCACAAACTAGATTTTGGTGAAATGAAATGGGTGTCAGTGTCTCCAGAAGGAGAATCTGTTTTCTTTCTTGGTGATATGAAATATGGTGCTGTTATTAAACCAGAGTCATGGGCTGACTCTCAGTTATTACAATACAGGAGATATGCTGCCACTGATCAAAGTCCAAAAGGCATGTTCAATATGGGCCACTTATGGTATTTCCCCCATGATTGTTTCAATGATAATTGTATACATGAGTGATATGATACACTTAATTGTTAGCTTTGCATATGTGGCAACATTTTCATAATATTGAGAAGCAACATTATATTAGTGGATTTGGATTTTGTAGTTGGTTGCATAATAGTTTTTGTTGTCTTTTATGTAATGAAGGCCCTCTTTTTGGTTTTTAGATGTAAATTGAAAAAAATATGTATATGATTTCTTTTTATCGAGTTCGTATAATCTTGGGTATTTTATTCTCAGCTTCTCGTTACCTGTCCATAAGTCATTCCAGAATTGAGTTTTTGTCCCCTGATTTGATAATTTGCTTGAAAATGTCATTGAAACCTAACCCCATCGCCTCAATGTCTTTTTTTGCCCCAGCAATGTTATTCCAAACTCCTGTTATTCTTTTTTTTTTTTGGCTAAATAATTGATTGGCTTGTTTTTCAAGTTGTGGAGTCCAGTAATGACTCTAGCCCATAGTGAGGAGGGCTCATATTTGAGTCTCCACCACCATTTAACGATGAGAGCGACGGTTAATGCACGAATTGAGCCCACTCCCAAACCTCCAAGTTCTTTTGGAGCAATAATCTTCTCCCATGAAACCCATTTTATTTTGTTTTTCTCCTCATGACCACCCCATAAGAACTTCTTTCGAATCTTCTCAAGTGTTTCTATAACACCGATAGGGGCTCTAAAAAGAGACATGTAGTATGGGGTAGATTACCTAATACAGCCTTGATTAAAGTAAGTTGCCCACCAAATGAGAGGGTCTTAGATTTATATCGAGAGAGATTGGAGCAAAAAATTTCTATTATTGGTTTCCAATTTTTAACCAAATTCATATTTGTCCTGACCGAACCCCAAGATAGGTGAAGGGAAAAGCTCCAGCTCACACCTTAGAATATGTGCCCATTGTACGGTTTTATTTAGTGATGCCCCTACACCAAAGACCTTAGGTTTGTTGAAATTTACTATCACGCTTGATGAGACATGAAAACATTTGAGTATTCACGCCAGATTTTTCAGGTTATACCTTGACCATTCGCCCACAAATAGTGCATCGTCTGCATAGAAGAGATGAGATATTAGTAGTCCATCCCCCGACATTTTAATACTTCTGTAAATGTCTTTTTCCACAACCAATTTCATTGCCGCATTCGGCCCTTCCATTGCTATTATGAAAAGAAATGGCGATAGTGGGTCCTCTTGTCTCCCTCCTTTTGTGATGCTAAACTTACTGGTAGGGGATTCGTTGAAACCATAGGTGCACGAGAGGAAGCAAGGTTGCCACAAATTCATGTTCTCCATTTAGTACCAAATCTCATTTGAGACATCATCAAGTTTAAATATTCTCAGTTTATGGAATCAAAAGCTTTATCAAAATCTACTTTGAAAAGTAGGATTTTCTTCTTTATACTTTTTGCTAATCCACATATGTCGTTACGATTAATGGACCATCACGTATGCTCCTCCCCTCCATGCATGCAGATTGAATCTCACCCACAACTATTTTAATCCTAGTAGCAAGTAACTTGGATATAATCTTTGTACATACATCCAATCAGGCTAATTGGTCTATAATCGCCTAGATTGGTTGGATCTTTAACCTTGGGGGCAAGAGTTATAAAAGGAGGAATTGCACCCACAACCTAAAGTGTCGAATTCATCGAAATGTTGTACGAACTTCATTTAATTGGTGTGGTTGTTTGCTCGGTTGAAATTTGATGAAATTGGTGAATTGACAATAACAAACTCATGTCTAAATCATGAAGGGGTGTGAAAATATTACTTAATTATTATTTTTATGAGAAATTAAATATCCTCTACATTTTATTTATACTCATCTTCCTACCATGTTAAATGTTGACATGTGTCATATTTAATGACACATTTAATGAAATTAATAATAATTTAACCCATTTGTCACCATTTAATATGAGTATAAGGATAGTACGAAGAAAATATAGAAGGATATTTAACATGTATTTATATTGTGTTACGAGTATTAGTCAGGCATTATTTCAATATATATACATATATATATATATATATATATATATATATATATATATATATATGGTGTTTTGTATAAATAATCTATCAATCTAATGAGAAGGCATGAGGTTGATTTTCAATAATCTATCAATCTAACGAGAAGGCATGAGGACAAGTTATGGATTTCATCAAAAACATTTAGATCAAAAATTGTAACTGACACAATCAAACAATTTGTCTATGATCTAATTAAACTCATAAATTAAGATAATTCATATCAAACAAATTTCAAGAAATTAGACTAATCACATAAACCAATACAAATCATGAAACTTTGACAATTATCTTTTATTTTGGATGAGGATCATCATTACCATATCAACAAAATCAGATTTTATGAACTAAAACACTTTATGGTAATGATTCTAATCCAAAACAGGCCAAAAAAAAACTCGAAAAAACTGCTCACTGGAGCACCAACTCGGTGAGTACATGAACTGGACTCGTCGAGTTGGACCTTTTCTGAGTGGACTCGACGAGTTCACTGTCCAGAATGCAGAAAATTTGATTTTTTGCTTTGAAAACCAATAAAACATCAAGTATAGTGGAAAAAAATCCTAGGATCTTGTTGAGCATGTCAAACCCAACAAATAAAGGGGTACGATATACTCCAAAAGAATCCCACTATATTGCACTAAAAGGTAGTACACGACAAGTAGGGTCGATCCACAGAGACACGGGATAATCAGTATATACCTCTTTGCATAAGGTACTATGGTCACCAACAGTAAAAGGGGGGTTTAGAATGCAATGATTAAAACAAACAATTAAAAACACAAGTAGTTAGCTAAATGAGTGAATTAAATTCAGAATTTGTAAGGACTCCAACTCTATGTATGACAACTTAGCAATGCGATTCCAAGATAACATGATATTTGCTCAATTCTATCTAAGTTGGTACTTGAAAGTGTTAACAAGCTCTAACACTTCCCATTCACCACATTAATTAACCAAAACAAGCTCTTTGATTAACCCTAACCTTACTAACCTAATTTAACAAACTCTTAGAATTAGAATTAGATTAAAAGATTGCATTAAGCTTTATGTGAATTTTCCCAACAACACCCAATACTCCTCACAAGCTCGGGAGTGTAAAAGTGTGTGAAAAGATTTACACTAAATTCATTCAACGGAAATCAATTTAATGCTTGTTACTTAGTCCAATTCACAAAACAATTAGGGATTTTGCAAAATGAATAACTTGAATGACCTAACCCTAATTCAAATGGCCAATAAGAATCACAATTAAAATCAAACATTCAATTGAAGCAAAATCAATTTCACTAGATAGAAATTAAAAGCAAACATCAAGTCATATGATTGAAATCACAACCAAGAAGTCAAAACATGAAATAGGAGAAACTAGGGTTCTAGCCACACATGGTTAGAACAAAATCACAAGTTGTAAAGATGGAAATGATGTGCAATTACAACTTACAAAT
This sequence comes from Lactuca sativa, assembly GCF_002870075.4. NCBI lineage: Eukaryota > Viridiplantae > Streptophyta > Magnoliopsida > Asterales > Asteraceae > Lactuca > Lactuca sativa. The sequence goes on along the minus strand of NC_056626.2, from coordinate 67,743,784 downwards.
AAGAGTAATAATGTTTCCAAATGCTAAACGATATAATCCTTGCAAAAACCTTCGAAATTCCCTTACCAATAGTGCTCTGAAATGTTGTGTGTGTGTAAAAATGACCCAATTTCCGTGATATGAAAAATAGCAAAAACTGCCAAAAGGCAGTTTTTGGGTCAAACACGGCCCGTGTCAAAATAGAGTAAATCAACACGGGTCATGTTGAGTGAAAAATGGTCTTCAATCCTCAATTACAAATCCAAAGTTTGATGCTAAAAACTGCTCAGTTGGGCCAACACGACCCGTGTCAAAATAGGCTAAAATGACACGGGTCGTGTTCATTAGGGTCAAACTCTTATTTTATGGTCAACACGGCCCATGCCCATTCTAAAATATAAAACCAACACGCCCCGTGTACCCCTCTGACTCCAATTCCAAACTTCAAATTTTCAACTTTTCTGCTTTGCGTCCGATCAACCCGAAAATCTTCACCAATGCTTTCCGGCACCTCCAAAATCACAATCCAACCTCTGTTTTACCTGAAAAAGACATGAAAGTGTGCAAATAAGGTTGTCCTAGATACTAAAGTGAATATGATAAAATGCAAGAAGAATGAAGTATAAATAAGCTAAATAAATGCATAAAAAGGGAATGAAAAGTGTGCAAAAAGGTGCACAAAATGCTCCTAACAACTCTGATACCACTGATGAGTTTTAGTATACTACAACATCCTATGGTGCACATACAACCCTAAATGCTTTGGATCTATGTTTTCTCTAATTATACATGCAATATTGTTTCCAAAGCATTAAGCCTACAACTAGCATACAAATGACATAAAAGACATAGAAATGAGTTGTAGAATTACCTCTTTGTTGTAGCTTGTAGTTTTGACCTTTAAAAACTTAGCACTAGTAATGTGAATGCCTCAAATGGAATCACAACACACCTTGGACAAAGGGTGAATTTTGAGAAAGAATTCCTTGCTCTAAAAACGCATCATATGAACTACAAGAACATAGGTCACGATTTTAGTTATGGAGCAACCACTTTTTTGAAAACCGGACCGGACCGGCCGGTTCAACCGTTTGAACCGGAAACCGGTCAGGAATCCGGTTTAATTAGCCTAAAAAACCAGCTGTTTTGAGAACCGGGAAAAACCGCCGGTTTAGTCAAAAACCGCTCAAAACCGTTGTGGTTCAACCGGTCAAAACCGGATTTAAAATTTTAAATTGCTAAAAATGTTCAGCCATATCATGTAGAAACGCCAACTTAAGTCACTATTGGCCACATATGTTTGGCAGTGAGCCCATTTCCAATCTTATAGTGCAAGCCGTTTAAATAATAAATGTGCACATCCATATTTTCTTCACTTGATCGATGTGGGATTAGAATGCTTTTCATTGTTCCTCAAATATTTATTACTTGTACTCTTATACAACTTTTCTTTCTCTTTTCAAATATTGAGTGAAACATTCTTAGACGAAACTAAAATGCAATATCACAGTTTAACTTCAACTCTATTTCATGTGGGCAAAATCTTATATATATATATATATATATATATATATATATATATATATATATATATATATATATATATATATATATATATACACGGTTTTACCGGTTTTTAAGACCGGTCGGACCATTTGAACCATCAACCCAATAAGACGGCCGGTTCGATGTCCGGTCCGGTTTTCAAAACATTGGGAGCAACATATATATATTGTAGGATTCCAAGGGTCATGGGTAAACCCTAATCCATACCCATGGGTTCATGGGTTTATGATTCATGGTTCATGTGGCCGAACTCTTTATGTATCCATATATAAACTTAGTCCAACATGGATCATAAGCCCATATATATATATATATATATATATATATATATATATATATATATATATATATATATATATATATATATATATATATATATATATATAACTAATTTACACAATTAGTCCCCATTAATTTAATCAGTCTCTTTTGATTACAAAATTAATTCCAAATTAACTCTTGATCAAATACTAATTAAATCACATGATTTCATATTAATATATTATAACTTATAATATATTAATAAGTCATCCATAACCTCTTCTAAGAAGTCCATCCTATCAAATTATCCAGGTGATATGCAACCCAAATGGACTATGCTACTCTCGGGTCAAGTACATACCAATTATAGTTATGGGCTTAGACACCTAATCCGACAACTACCCCATAATAAGATCTAGAAAACAAATGGTCAAGGTATAGACTTGATTACCAGAAAATGAAGGAAAAGTGATGTTGCTTCTGGATCTACAACCTTCTCTTGGAGTCCTTTAGCTTCTTCTTCTTCTCCTTCTTACAAGCTTCAAATCACACTAAAACACTCAAAAATGGTTCACACACTCACATAAAGCTCAATCTCACTAATTAGGGTTTTTTGGACAATGAAGGACGATGAGGGGGGGCACAAGGTGTGTTACGTTCTTTAAATAGGGGGGACAAACGCTTAAAATTAGGGTTTCATTCTGGCAGACCTACTCGTCGAGTAGACACCAAAACCCACGTACCTCTCAATCTATACTCGACGAGTTTGGGGCTACCAACTCGTCGAGTCGCCTTGTAAAATGAATGAATAACTATTTAAATGCATACTAGGGATCTAGGTGTTACAATTCTCCCTCACTTGTCTTAAACTTCGTCCTTAAAGTCTACTGTCTCGAACAACCCAGGGTAGTGCTCCCTTATTTCCTCCTCGGGCTCCCAAGTCCATTATGATCCCTTGCGATGTTGCCACTGCACCTTTACTAACTGAACAACCTTGTTCCTCAAGGTTTTCGTCTCGTGATCCAGAATTGTCACCGACCTCTCTATATAATTTAGGCTGTCGTGAACTTGAATATCCTCCAAGGGCATAATCGCTGAATCATCCACCAAGCACTTCCGCAACTGGGAAACATGGAAAGTGTTGTGGATCTGGTTGAGCTCTGCTGGTAGATCCAATCGATATGCCACCTTGCCCACCCAGGCTATAACCCTGAAAGGGCCAATGTACCTGGGGCCCAGTTTTCCCCACTTTTGGAACCGGATGACACATTTCCAAGGTGACATCTTTAAGAGGACCATATCGCCCACCTGAAACTCTAAGTCTCAACGTCGCTTGTCAAAGTAGCTCTTCTATCGACTCTGAGTAGTCTGGAGCCTGCTCCGGACCTGTTGGATTCACTCTGTAGTCTTGAGTACTACCTCAGTACTCCCCATGACTCTCTGGCCGACCTCACCCCAACAAATTGGGGTCCTACACTTCCTCCCGTAGAGCATCTCAAAGGGAGGTCGGTCTATGTTGGCATGGTAACTATTGTTATACGAAAATTCTGCTAACGGAAGATACGTATCCCAACTGCCACCGAAATCCAAAACGCTTACGTGTAGCATGTCCTCAAGAGTCTGTATCGTCCTCTCGCTCTGTCCGTCAGTGTGAGGGTGGAAAGCGGTGTTGAAGTGGAGACGAGTGCCCATCTCCTCGTGAAATCGCTTCCAAAGTCTGGAAGTGAAACAAACATCTCGGTCTGACACCACCGAGACAAGCACTCCATGTCGTGCCAATATCTCACGCACATATATCTCGACCAACTTCTCAGCCGATATGCTCTCATGGATAAGGATAAAATGAACGCTCTTGGTTAACCGATCCACGATGACCCATATCGAATCTACTCCACGTGTAGTACTAGGAAGCTTGGTAATGAAATCCATAGTGATATCTTCCCATTTCCATACGGTAATGTCCAATGGATGCATCTTGCCGTGGGGACGCTGATGTTCGGCCTTGACCTTCCTGCAGGTCAAGCACCTCTCCACATACCACGCTACGTCCCGCTTCATGCAGGGCCACCAGTAATCAGTGGCGAAGATCTCAATACATCTTCGTCGCCCTAGGATGGATGGAGAACCTTGACTTATGAGCATCATCCATCAGAACCTGTCGTACTCCGCCCCAGTACGGAACCCATACCTTCCCATGCAGGGTCAATAACCCTCGGCTATCATAATCAAACGAGGCAACCCGGCCTACAATCCTCTCGCGCTTTTGGCGCTCTTCCTTCGGGCCCTCAACATGTGTCTCCCTAATCTGCTCCAGTAATGGAGTGATCACTGTCATCCTCAAACATATATCTCTGATCGGAGCCGCCACCGCCTTGCGGCTCAGGGCATCGGCCACTACATTGGCCTTGCCCGTGTGGTAAAGGATCTCACAGTCATAATCATTTACCACATCTAACCACCGACTAAGCCTCATGTTCAGATTTGGCTGATCCATGATGTACCTCAAACTCACGTGGTCCATGTATATGGTACAATGGACCCCATAGAGGTAATGCCACCAAATCTTGAGGGCGAACACCACAAACCCCAACTCTAAATCATGTGTCAGATAGTTAGCCTCGTGAGGCTTCAACTGCCTCGACGCGTAAGCTATCACATGACCCATCTGCATCAGGACTGCACCCATGCCTGTAATCGACGCGTCTCAATAAACTACGAAGTCATCAATTCCCTCGGGTAGAGTCAAAATCGGTGCCTCGCATAATCGTTGTCGAAGAGTCTCAAAGGTTGCCTGCTGCTCAGGCCCCCAACGGAATGTCACTGACTTCTTGGTCAGTCGAGTCAAAGGAACAAGAATCTTGGAGAAATCCTGGATGAATCTCCTGTAATAACCCGCTAGACCAAGAAAACTTCAAATCTCAGTTGGAGACCTCGGAACCTCCCACTACATCACGGCCTCTATCTTGGCCGGATCGACCAGAATGCCCTTCTGGTTGACAAACTGCCCCAAAAACTGTACCTCGCGCAACCAGAACTCACACTTGGAGAACTTTGCAAAAAGTCTCTCTCTTCAATGTCTCCAACACCTCCCTCAGGTGCTCCTCATACTACTCCTGAGTCTTGGAATAAACCAATATATCATAAATGAAAACTATCACAGACCGATCCAGCATCGGTCTGCACACCTGGTTCATAAGGTCCATGAACGCAGCTGGAGCATTGGTGAGCCCAAATGGCATCACCACAAACTCATAATGACCATAGCGAGTCCTAAAATCTATTTAATATTCCATATGTTCTTAAAGTAGATTATTATTTACATTACTTCAGATTTTGCATACAAACCTCCCTTTTGTGACCAAAGTACCTTGTGCAAAGATTTATATACTTTTGTCTCGTGTCTCTAAAAATCGATACTGCTTGCCTTGTACTACTTTTTAGTACATTATAACAGTGTTTTTAGAGTTTGTTGCACCCCTATTACTTGTTGGGTTTGACACACCTAACAAGGTTAATGCAATGCCATTAACGTCCTCCAAAGATATTTTTTATGATGTCTTGGCAGGTTAAGCACCAAAGGTGAGTTACACTGTGAATGATTGACAAAATAACATGGCTTTTTATCTCATTGATGACATACATCCTTCATGGACTGCCTTTGTCAAGTCAATAAGTTATTCACAACTTCGAAAACACAAGTTGTTTGCTGAACATCAAGAGATTGCTAGAAAAGATGTTGAACGAGCATTTAGAGTTTTACAAGCTCGTTTTGTATATCTTCACTGCCCTTGTCTTATGTGGGATAAAGATATGATAAGGAAAATTATGATTCCATGTACCATCATTCATAATATGATTGTTGAGGATGAACGACACACATATTTTATTTATTATGATCCATCCAAATTTATAACTACAAAAGACAAACAATCTTTTGAATACTCTACTCAAGGAATTACAAATATATCAAATTATATGATGAATAGGGCACAAGTTCACAATAAAGAAATACATAACACTCTAAAAACGATTTGATTGAGCATATATGGAGAGAAATTAAATAGTTTGCATCATCTTTCTTGTTTGAAACTTATTTTATCTATTTTATTAAATATGTTTGATGAATGTAAAATAACTTTTTATATATTTTTATTTAAATCTATGCTTAAAATAAGTAATTTGTTTGTTTCAAAATAAAATATTTATTTTTAGTATTTCTAAGTTTTTAGTAAATATAAATAAAAATAAATTATATATATTTTTAAATAAAAGTGGATTGGGGTGGGTTAGGTCGGTAGTCTAAGGATTTACGTTGCAGTATGTTTTTCCTCTTCCTTCGATCCTTGGCATTCGTAGAACACAAGCCATATGTGAGATTCCTTGTTAGAGAACTGAAACCCTAATCGTAAAAACTTTGGGTTGTGTTTTTCGGTTCTTCAGGTATTTACTAATTCCTTCTCTAAACGCTTGCGTAATTTTCTTTTTCAATTCTGTTTGTGAGCGTTAATGACTTGCAACAAATTTGATTCTCTAATTTAGAAAGTTAGGAATTCTGATTATATATGCGTTCTTGTTCTTCAGTCATTCAATGAGACCCAAACACCCCCGGACCCATGTCTATCTCTCTAACTACGGTCCCCCGATACCCAAATCTACCTCGGCATGTCTGCAATCGAAGATCTGTAAGTTTCATTATTTTTATTCTTTTCTTTATTTTACGTTTATAGGGTTTTTCTGTAATTGAGAATGATGACGTGATTTTATTTTGTCAATTAGGGTTTTGATTTTACTCTTTCTAATTTAGGATTCTACTATCACCCTGTCTTCTTCATCTTCTTTTCGTTGATTTTTTTTTTCTGTAAAATCTGATTTTTTAGGTTTGTTTCTGTCGTATTGTGTTGTTGATCATTTGATAGATAAAGTCTGGTGTGTTTGGTTAGTTTTGTTGCTCGTTTGAGAACTGTCTTGTAGATTCAATGTTAGGAAAAAGTAATTTTATGAGATCACCAGATTTTATTCAAATTTATGTGATCGTGTAAGACTCCATAAGTTAAAACTATATTTAATTTGTTTCTTGTATCTCTTCCTTTGATCTGCATATTACTAATATTACTAATAATAGAATTCTGTCAAACTCTTGGATCTACTCATATTTCTATATTTAACATGAAAATATATTTCTATATTTAACATGTAAATTTTCATGGCCATAACATGATAACCTCATTTTCTTGTATCTTTAATGGACTCGTGGCTTTAAAGGCAATGTAGTTGTAGTTCACTCCTATTGTTATCTAGTTATGTTGACCATTCCTGATGATCTGCGTATTACTTTTAAATGTCTTTTATTTGGTACTAAGAAACATCATGAAGTGGTTTTTCTTATGGAATTATGGTTTACAACAGTCATAAAGCATTATTTTTCTTTTTTCCTTTTCCTGCTTTTATCTAATAATATGTGATCTTTATTGTGATTCTACTTGTTACTTGGTGTCTGAAGTTTGCATACTTACAGAATTAGGTGAGATGAACTCCATCAGTGTTGTGGAATGAAATCATTGTTTAATAAAAAAAGCAACAAAGTGGATTCTGATGGGTCATCACCTGTAAGTTTTGATCCCTTTTGTTTTTTATTTAAAATCTTGCTTTGATTTCTTTCAATTTCATTAGGGTATTTCCATTTTATTTGTAATTTTCTATGTGATGCTAGGTTAAAGTGGTAGGTGTAAGGCAATATCCTTATATTAAATGTGAAACAATTTACTTATCATTACATAACACTACAAGGAAAACGATCATTAGCCGCGACAAAAGTCGTCGGTAATAAGTCAAGTTGTCGCCGATAATAGTAATAGCGGCGATGCGTCGCTGGTAGTAAGTTGCTACTACTATTTCGTCACTATTGATGAACTTGTCGCAGCTAATGATAGATGTCGCGAATAATGACCGTGTCACCGCTAATGATAGATTTCACCGCTAATGACCATGTCGCCGGTAATAACTCTGTCGCCGGTAATAGTGTCACCAGTAATTACAATTTTCATTTTTAAAATTTTTTTTTGTAATTATTGATTTTGTTTGCTGGTAAAAATGTACTCGGTAATTACATAACAACATTTGATTAAATATAAAAAATAATAGTGTTGACGTTAATTACAAAACAAACATCCGATTATAATTAATTAAATATCAAAAGTCATAATATCCGATTAAATATAAAAAGTATTAATATCGTCTGGTATTAGTGTCGCCGGTAATTACAAAAAACAACCAAAGTTTTACAATCTACCAAGTAGCAAAGCATGACAACGTATGCAAATAAAACTCATCCTGACCTACATACCATCATCTTCGTTCCCATCGTTTCCTCGATTATTTTGGGAATGAAAAAACGAATGCAGCTCATCCCTACATGCCGGGTCGTTCAGCATGGCACAAAGATTTTCCAACTACATAATTAATAACAACATATATAAACTTATAAGTTCAATTATCAAACATAAACAAAAACTATCAAAATAAATTGTTATTTTTAAACTAAGACAAGAAACCAAAGTACGTTGTTATTTTTGCACTTGGGACACAAATCTAATTACCAAAGTTTTTAGCAAATAATCACCACAAAACCAAAATTACCAAATCAACATGCATTTTACGATGCTAAAGTAGATTGCTATTTTTAAACTAAGACCAAAAACCAATGTACGTTGTTATTTTTTGCATTTGGGACAAAAACCTAATTACCAAAGTTTTTAGCAAATAATCACTACAAAACCAAAATTACCAAATCAACATACATTTTACGATGCTAAAGTAGATTGTTATTTTTAAACTAAAAAAAAACCAAAGTACGTTGTTATTTTTTGCACCTGGGACAAAAACCTAATTACCAAACTTTTTAGCAAATAATCACCACAAAACCAAAATTACCAAATCAACATGCATTTTACGATGCTAAAGTAGATTGTTATTTTTAAACTAAGACAAAAAAACCAAAGTACGTTGTTATTTTTTGCACTTTGGACAAAAACCTAATTACCAAACTGTTTAGCAAATAATCACCACAAAACCAAAGTAGATTGTTTTACCTGTGATGGTTGTGGTGATGGTTGCGAAGGCTGTGGAATCGGCGGGAGAGTAGAAGGTTTATGGCCGATGCCTCTAATATGGCTACGTCGCTCTCCTAATACTTTCTCTAACACAGTTCTTTCTTGAGTGGGTGTTAACTGACTTTCACCTTGAGTTTGTTCTAACAACTATTCAACTAACCGATTTTATAACTTCTAAAAGTGAGTAACAATTAAGTATAAATAAACATTTAACTATATGATAAAATTATAATTAAATACTTACATATTGTTGTTCCGCCTCAGTTGTAACAAATACATCATTCTTATCGGTATGAGCTTTGCGAAACGTTTCCACTCTCTTAAGGTTCTGTTTAACTTTAAAAATTAGATTATATTTTAAATAAATAATTACATATATCGTACGTTACCTTCTTATAACAAGTACTGCTATACGAGCTCGACCCCCACGATTCGCATTTGTTTGCATTTCACGGATTTTTTTGTTCTTTTCTGAAGCAATTATGTGTTCGTTTGTTTGGAAATACTCAACTGCTTTTTTCCACTTATCAACTTCCATACCCTCTGGAGGGTTGGCTATTGCTCTCGGGATATCTTCATACCCTCCGACTAACATAAAATATTCTTTTGCGTCAGCTTTACGTTCTCGATAACCTTTTAACAAAGCTGCTTGGAAACTCTCTGTCAACATATTAACTTGTCATCTCGGTACATCTAATCTAAATCAAACTTTGTCTACAAATAAAAAAGTTAACCAAGTAAAAAACAATTATAGTTAACCATATAAAATATATTTAAATAAATAACTGCCGCTAAATGTTGTAATACGGTGTCCTGTATTGCAGGGGAAACTTTTTTCCAAGTGCATTTATCAAAAGGGACCATCTGCCACATTTTTTTTCCAACTTCTCGGGAAAACATGTCTTTCGGCTCTCCTACGGGATCAAATGTGATATCCCTATCATATTCCATGCTAATCGGTTTGCCCTGGTTCCATAAGATCGTTTTTTCAAGCTTTATATTTTTCGATTTGCCTCGAACTTTCCTTTGTGCAAGTTGCTCAACTACAAATGTAATTAAAAATTATTAGAAACGGTATTTAATTTATAATAGCTGAACAAAAATAGTAAACAACAATTCATAACAAGACTTACCGTCCTGCTCGTGATGACCAACACCTCTACCACCTGGGAGAGGTGCGTCCTCAGCTCCATCACCCCCCGTGTCCACGACCCATAACAGCTGCCATGGTATACATAAACAAAAGCCATATTGTCATCATTTCTTGAAAAACTTATAAGATATACAAATATAATTTTTATTACAAATACACATTACATAGAAATAAACATTTACATAGGAATAAACATTTCTATTTAAACAAGAACTGTTCTAATCAGAATATTCCTCATATCCTTCGGTGTCTTCTTCTGTATCATAATCATAATCGGTCTCATCGTAATCAGTTTCGCAATCAGAAACATCATTGACTATACCAGTATAGCATCCTACTTATACCAAAACCACATACTTTTCCACATAATACACAAGAGAATGAAATTCACATACTTTCACACACATATACCACGTATACACCAAATACAAATACATTCACATACACACAAAATAACATCCTACTTAAATTAAATACACATATTTTCACATATATAGCTAATAACATCCTATTTATACCAAATACAAAAATTTCACAATCATATACCACATTTACAACAAACATACATATATTCACATACACACAATAACATCCTACTTATAACAAATACATATAATTTCACATATATATAGATAATAACATCATGTATATACTTCTACCAAATACTCATACACCACATATACATCAAACACACATACATTGGCATATATACACCAAATTCACATATATTTATACAAATACCAAATATACAATCTAATTTTCACATATGGCAATTTTCACATACAAATACGAAATTCACAAAAAAATGAAATAATAGAACCTGTAGTGGCGGAAATCAACGGATATGTAGCCGGAAAATTTGGTCTTCACCCGAAAATACCCTCACCGGTAAACCCAAAGACAACACCACCAAAAACACTGAAATTAAACAATTTATTGCAATTTAATCATCAAATTCGGCTCTTAATAATCACCAAATGTCCCTAAAGACTAAACTACAAATGGAAGTAATACAAGAATCAAATTCATTTTTTTTTCTAATCCAAAGACAACACCACCAAAAACAAGAAATTGAACAACTTATGGCCATTTAATCATCAAATGCAGCTACAAATCGAAATTAACATACAAATTAAAAAGGAAACAACAAAATCAACTAACATTTCTTCAAGAAATAAAGCTAGAAATCGGTCATAAAAGCCCTAACCACCCCTTGATCCTTAATCTCACACAATGTGGGGAGATATGTAGTTGGAACAACCTAATTGAAGACAAACTCGGTAGAAGCTGAAAGAGGCGTAGTGTGGGATGCAACAAACAGAAAGCAAAATGGGAGAAATGAAGAAACTGCGTGCATTTTTTTATCTGCGAGAGCCTTTAGCGGCGACAATTAGGGATTTACCGACGACAACGGTCAATAGCGGAGACAATCTGAAGGGAAGGGTACCGCGTCATTTTTTAACTAACTATTAACGTCGACATTTTTACCTTTTAGCGGCGACACATATGTCGCCGGTATTAGGTTAGTGCGGATAAGGGACCCCAACCGTTGGATTGGATATTTGATTGAACGACTTAGATGTAACGGAGGGGGAAAACACGGATTCAGGTGATAACCCTTTAGCGGCGACGTGTAATTTTAGCGGCGACTCTAGCATTTATCGCCGCTAAAAGTCCACGTCGCAGGTAATAGTGTCGCCGCTAAAGGGTGATATTCTTGTAGTGTATCATTTGTTAATATATTTGTGGGAATGCAGACTTTTATTTATAGTATATTACGCCTTAGTTGGTGGAAACAATCAAAGTATGAGTACTGAAGTGTAAATTTAACAACATAGGAAGCAGACTGCTATGATATGGTAAAAACTTTTTTTTTTTGTTTTCTCAGAAATCTTAAATGGTGTCTAAAAGTATTCTTTGTTTATTATAGAAAGCAGCTAAAAATGCTATAATTGGGTAGATTCTTAAGTGCCTTAATAAGAAAAGACTGAAAGCACAATTTTGTAACAGAAAGATATTAAAGTAAAGGATATATATAGTAACAAATAAATGGAAGTATGTTGTGGGCAAGAAATGAACTACATAATTTCCTAAACAAGTTAAATGTAAGAACTAGCAGTGTACTTGTATTTATTTGTTTACTTTTATTTCTTACTATTATAGCAATGTGCTTTGGAAATCCTACCCAACTATTACAATGTCATCCAAAAACAAATTAATCTTCACCGATAAAAATGGGTTGCATTTTCATATGATAATGTGATAATAAGAAGAAAGTTGAAAGTGTGATGCTATAAATGAAAGAATGATGTTATAATAGATAAAAATATAACGATATAATATCATGAAAGTACAACGCTAAAAATGAAACTATTTCAATTATCCAATAGTTGGATGAAGAAACAAGTTTAAATGTTAATGGTAAAATGTATTAATATGTTGGATTTTGAAGTGCAATATCTTAATAAGAAATTATATACAATGTCAGAATAAATCACATATTGAATGTATTACATTGTAACTCTTTACTTTTTCTAACCAGTAATGATATGCCATTTACCTGGAAGAGCCAATCACCATTGAAAGCATAATAGCATAATGCATTAAATGAAAGTAGTAAGCTTGATTAGTTTTTCAAAATACAATACCTTAATATGAAAAAAGTAGAAGTATAATGTTTTAAAGGGAAATAAATCTAAGTAAAAAGCTATAAATCAAAACCAAATCAAAGTTGAGATTTTTAAAGTATACAGTCATGGGATTGACGGATTTAATTGGTTAATCAAAATATGTGGATCCTTAAGCATTGTTGAATATTTAACATAATATAAAAAACTAGATTTGGAATTTTATTAATTAGTTCAAATAAACATATTACATTTGTATTATATTAATCTGTTATTTCAAAAAGTTTGCTAATTTTCTTAAAGAAAGATCAAATATTACTTAATTTTGGGTGAGTATCTAATACTTGTATTCGTATTTGAGGAATGAGAGAGATGTGATCATATTTCTAATTTTTCTGTATATATTTATGTTTATTTTTCTACTCTGAAACGAACACTGAAAACATAAAAATCTCACAACAAATGTATCATAAAGAATTAAAACTTCTACTAGGAATAATTCCGATGTTAGTTGTTTCTAGTTAAGTTGCACGGAAACGGATACGGCAATGGGAAACAGAACGGAAACGGGAAATGACAAAACTCAAAAATTCAAGATACGGATAGGGCAAAGATACGGCAATATAAAAATACTATATATATATATATATATATATATATATATATATATATATATATATATTGATGTACTTGATCCTTGTGTTTCTTGTTCCTGTGAGGCCATAATAATCGATTTCTGAATTGGTGAGTGTTGAATTACTGAATTTTTTCTTGTTCAGTTATTCTTGATCGTCGACAGGAAGGTGCGCAAGGCAGTAAACGACTTCGACTATAATTATCCAGGGAGACAGCGATCAGTGAAAGTTGTAGGGTAATTACAGCCCGTTACTCCATTAGCCTATTTGGACTTGAAAAGCCCACGCAAAATAAAAAAGAATCAGAAAACTTTGTGGAAACTTACCCGAAACGTTTCTGGATTTGTTTATATGTCCAAGAAACGTTTCACTACCGTTTCCCCTACATATTCGTTTCCCCCCGAGTATCTGATACGGGTACGGCGCCCTAACTGCCGTTTCCATTCGTGATAGGTTTCTAGTATCTTTAGTTCGAACTCTATATTGGTTAATTCAGTTAAAATCAAAATGTTCAGTGAAAATACGAATATAATGTCTTTAAAAAAACAAATTGAACGAATATAATGTCTTTAAAAAAACAAACATAAGGGAGTAGTTTGTTTGTCACCGGCGATTTTTCCAACAACATTTATAAATTATGGCCATGTAAATTATTCATTTATATTTTGAAATATAAAAATAAATCGGAAAATAAAGATACCGATGTAAATTATTCATTTATATTTTTAAATATAAAAATAAATCGGAAAATGAAGATACTGATCATTTTTCCTTTTTTCCTGAAGTCCTATCCTCTTGGAGCGTTTTGACGAAGTGAACCCGTGGATTAACCGAAACCATAGATCAATAGCATCGTCTAACCAATTTAACCATGTGTTATTGCTGATGCAAATCATCCAATCATCACTGATAAAACTATATCGTTGATACCTCGGATACTCACAGAAAGTCGGTTCAATTTGGAAATGGTTCGATCATAAAATTCTCTAAATTAAAAAAAGACATCAATTGTAAAGGAACAACTTCTTCCATTTTTTCTCTCTAACAGACAGCGTAATACTTTTAAACAAAGTACTTTAAATAATATATAACCATGTAAATAAATATAAACGGTTTTTCAAACTTACATTTCGATCAATGTGGACAACGAAGAGTTTGTACGTGCTAACATCTCTCTAAATGAAATCCACTATGACCAATTGTCAAAATATACCATAAATAAGGATTTAGTAGCAATGAAAAGATGTTAACATATGTGTGTCCATCCATGATTCTACAAAAAAATTCAATGCTAACTTTATTTATTGGGTATAAATAATAATAATAAATATTATTTAAATAAGTTTGAGATCGACTACAAGGGTGAAAGAAAGAAAGATGTGGAGTATTATGGCACACAGGTGGAGTATTGAGAACAACTATTCATCAAACATTTTTATGTAAGTTTGCATGAAATTCGACTATGAGTCGTCAATACGGATACACAGCTTGTGTCATAATAGAATTTTAAGTAGATTTACATAAAAAGTTTGATGAATAGTTATTTTCAATAACCCACACGTATCATATCCCACATCTCCCTTTCTCTCACCCTTAATAGTAGATCTCAAACTTATTTAAATAATTATTATTATAATTACTTACACCCAATAAATAAAGTTAGCATTGAATTTTTTTTTTGTAGAATCATGGATGGTGAATTTTTTTTTTGTAGAATCATGGATGGACACACGTATGTTGACACATTTTCAGTGCTACTAAACCCTCATTTGTGGTATATTTTAACAACCGGTCCTAGTGGGTTTCATTTGGAAAGATGTTAGCTCGTACAAACTGTTCATTGTCCACAGTGATCTAAATGTAAGTTTGAAAAACCATTTATATTTTATTTACATGGTTATATATTTATTTAAAGTACTTTGTTTAAAAGTATTATGTTGTCTATTAGAGAGAAAAAATGGTAAGAGTTGCTCCTCTACAATTGATGGCTTTCTTTAATTTAGAGAATCTATAGAGAGGGGTTTCTCCTTGAACCATTTCCAAATTAAACCAACCTATTGTGTGTATACAACAATATTGTCAATAGCATCATCGCGATCACTAAAGCGAATAGTGAGACAAGGCAATGAAGTGTGTCGGTATGGGGTTCATAGCGACTGAATAGCGAATAGCAAATATCGAATAGCGAATAGCGACATGGCGACCTGTTCATTTTTTTATAAATCTTGTATAAATAGTCCCATTATAGGGTTTTTAGTTGACTAAGTCAAAGAGTGCATCGAATATCTAAAATTAACACTTGTTTTTTTTTTGTAATATACATGTTTTAGAACTGATTTGAACTATTATTCTTGGTTTTTAACTTATTTATTTGTTATAATTGCTAATTAGGCGAGGTAAAAATAGTATTAATTTTTAATAAGCATTCTCTAAAAAATGAAATAGTAGTTATTTCATAGCTATCGCTACATATCATATAGGTAGGTGGTTGCTAGTACCACGCTATCGCTATCGCTATCAATAACACCGATATACGAGGCATCAAGGATACAATTTTATCAGTGCTATTAGAGGATTCACATCAGCATAACACATAACATGGTAAAATCGGCTAGGGCGATACTATTGATTGATGGTTTCTGTTTATCTATTGGTTTCCTCAGTCGCAACTCTCCAAGAAAAGGATAGGACTTCAAGCCAAATAATCAATGTGTTTTACTTTTGATTTATTTTTTATATCATTTTTATATTTAAAAATGAAAATGAATAATGTTACATGTCACGATTTTTAAATGTTGTTGGAAAAATCATTGGTGGCAAATAAACTACTCCTTTATGTTTGGCTTTTCAAAGGCATTATATTCATTCAATTTGTTTCTTCCAAGATAGATTGTAAGTATATATATATATATATATATATATATATATATATATATATATATATATATATATATATATATATATATATATATATATATATATAAAATAGTACGTTAATATATTGAACTAACAATAATTTAAACAACTATTGACAATATTTTGTTATAAATAAGGGAATCAAATAAAGATGAAGTTGCATGTAACACCACGGATACGGAATCAAATTGTAAAAACCTAATACGTGTTAAAAAAACATATAATATACGATTCTCGGGTAAAACTGGTTCATTTAAATTCAAATAAGTTTCTTTTGTTTTAGAAAATTTATATATTTTTATTGATATCAAAATAATTAAGAAAATCCATTTTATTAATTATTATCATATTTTCAGTTAACATTTTGATTTCAAAATTAACCAACATAGAGTTCGAACCAAGGATACAAGAAACAACTAACATCATAATTATTCCTAGAAGAATTAAATTAGTGGTAAGATTTTTATATTTTCAATGTTTGTTAGTTTCAGACTTGGTCTATTTTATTGTCAAGCATTTAGTGATGAATGTTTGATATTTTTGGTGTGTGTTTGTTTGAGACTTGATCTATATCATTATCTTATATTTTTTTGGTGAATGTTTTATCTATACATAATTTTTGTATGTTGAATTCTTCTTGATTTACAGATGTTTTACATATTGATAAGTTTATTAATATATTGATGTCAACATGTTTACTAATTTATATCTTTCAACTTCAATTGTGATTTTTTTTATGTTGATTTTTTTTTTCTGTTTCATATTTGCTAACATGCTAATTGTATTTTATTATTTATAACTGAAATTACGATTAACAAATTTTACTAAAAACTCAATTAATCATTCATGATTGCTTCATCGGAAGTCCACGAGACATGCAAAGAAGATATCTAGATGCCATGACTTTAGTTTAAGATGGAGAGAGGCCTGATATTCTTTACAATGACATGCGACCCAATATTGAAAGAATTGATGATGAACTGTTGATAGGCATTAAGATCGACCAGAATTATGAGAGCTTTTTGTGCTAAGTTAGAGGATTTCTAGGTAATTATTCAAGAAGCACACAATCGATGTGGTCAGTCATATGTTTATTTTGTAGAGTTTCAAAACGTGGAGTGCCACATGCATATTTCCTCTTAATAATAAGAGTTGGATATAAATGGCGAGAGTTTGGATATAAAATGACCAATCCAGACAATTATGACAAAATGGTGTGTGCCAAATTCCAAACCTAATAAGGTTTTCGAAAATGCACGATTTGGTCAAACGTTACATGATGCATGGTCCTTGTGGTATTTTACGAGAAAAAAGTATGCATAGTATGCAGGGTGTGCCAAATGAACGATTCCATACTTTTAAACCTTTGGGTATAAGCGGTAAAAAGATGAATGTCCTGCAGTTACCATGCCTGGAATTTATAAGTACAAAAATTAAGAGTATAATTCTTTAATAGGTAACGAAAAACAAACAAATTTAGTTTCTTAGTGAGAAAATAATAAAAGTGACAGCCTCAAAGACTAATATGGTGATATGTTAATTATGACGCACGGAGATGGTTACATGGTCTAGTACTAGCAAAAACAAAATCATTGGTTGTGTATGTTAAGAAAGGCAGGTATTAGATTCACTACAAGAATATCACCCTTTAGCGGCGACACTATTACCGGCGACGTGGACTTTTAGCGGCAACAAATGCTACAGTCGCCTCTAAAAGTTCACGTCGTCGGTAATAGCATCGCCGTTAAAGGGTCATCACCCGAATCTGCGTTTTCCCCCTCCGTTACATCTAAGCCGTTCGATCAAATATTCAATCCAATGGTTGGGGTACCCCTTATCCGCACTAACCTAATACCAGTGACATGTGTCGCCGCTAAAAGGTAAAAATGTCGTCGCTAATAGTTAGCTAAAAAATGACGCGGTACCCTTCCCTCCAGATTGTCGCCGCTATTGACCTTTGTCGCCGGTAAAGACCTAATTGTCGCCGCTAAAAGTGTCGCAGCTAAAGGCTCTCGCAGATAAAAAAAAAACACACAGTTTATTTCTCCCATTTTGCTTTCTGTTTGTTGCATCCCACACTTCGCCTCTTTCAGCTTTTACCGAGTTTGTCTTCAATTAGGTTGTTCCAACTATATATCTCCCCACATTGTGTGAGATTAAGGATCAAGGGGTGGTTAGGGCTTTTATGACCGATTTCTAGCTTTATTTCTTGAAGAAATGTTAGTTGATTTTGTTGTTTCCTTTTTAATTTGTATGTTAATTTCGATTTGTAGCTGCATTTGATGATTAAATGGCCATAAGTTGTTCAATTTCTTGTTTTTTGGTGGTGTTGTCTTTGGATTCCTCAAATACGAATACAAGTATTAGATACTCACCCAAAATTAAGTAATATTTGATCTTTCTTTAAGAAAATTAGCAAACTTTTTGAAATAACAGATTAATATAATACAAATGTAATATGTTTATTTGAACTAATTAATAAAATTCCAAATCTAGTTTTTTATATTATGTTAAATATTCAACAATGCTTAAGGATCCACATATTTTGATTAACCAATTAAATCCGTCAATCCCATGACTGTATACTTTAAAAATCTCAACTTTGATTTGGTTTTGATTTATAGCTTTTTACTTAGATTTATTTCCCTTTAAAACATTATACTTCTACTTTTTTCATATTAAGGTATTGTATTTTGAAAAACTAATCAAGCTTACTACTTTAATTTAATGCATTATGCTATTATGCTTTCAATGGTGATTGGCTCTTCCAGGTAAATGGCATATCATTACTGGTTAGAAAAAGTAAAGAGTTACAATGTAATACATTCAATATGTGATTTATTCTGACATTGTATATAATTTCTTATTAAGATATTGCACTTCAAAATCCAACATATTAATACATTTTACCATTAACATTTAAACTTGTTTCTTCATCCAACTATTGGATAATTGAAATAGTTTCATTTTTAGCGTTGTACTTTCATGATATTATATCGTTATATTTTTATCTATTATAACATCATTCTTTCATTTATAGCATCACACTTTCAACTTTCTTCTTATTATCACATTATCATATGAAAATGCAACCCATTTTTATCGGTGAAGATTAATTTGTTTTTGGATGACATTGTAATAGTTGGGTAGGATTTCCAAAGCACATTGCTATAATAGTAAGAAATAAAAGTAAACAAATAAATACAAGTACACTGCTAGTTCTTACATTTAACTTGTTTAGGAAATTATGTAGTTCATTTCTTGCCCACAACATACTTCCATTTATTTGTTACTATATATATCCTTTACTTTAATATCTTTCTGTTACAAAATTGTGCTTTCAGTCTTTTCTTATTAAGGCACTTAAGAATCTACCCAATTATAGCATTTTTAGCTGCTTTCTATAATAAACAAAGAATACTTTTAGACACCATTTAAGATTTCTGAGAAAACAAAAAAAAAAAGTTTTTACCATATCATAGCAGTCTGCTTCCTATGTTGTTAAATTTACACTTCAGTACTCATACTTTGATTGTTTCCACCAACTAAGGCGTAATATACTATAAATAAAAGTCTGCATTCCCACAAATATATTAACAAATGATACACTACAAGAATATCACCCTTTAGCGGCGACACTATTACCTGCGACGTGGACTTTTAGCGGCGATAAATGCTAGAGTCGCCGCTAAAATTACACGTCGCCGCTAAAGGGTTATCACCTGAATCCGTGTTTTCCCCCTCCGTTACATCTAAGTCGTTCAATCAAATATCCAATCCAACGGTTGGGGTCCCTTATCCGCACTAACCTAATACCGGCGACATATGTGTCGCCGCTAAAAGGTAAAAATGTCGACGTTAATAGTTAGTTAAAAAATGACGCGGTACCCTTCCCTTCAGATTGTCTCCGCTATTGACCGTTGTCGTCGGTAAATCCCTAATTGTCGCCGCTAAAGGCTCTCGCAGATAAAAAAATGCACGCAGTTTCTTCATTTCTCCCATTTTGCTTTCTGTTTGTTGCATCCCACACTACGCCTCTTTCAGCTTCTACCGAGTTTGTCTTCAATTAGGTTGTTCCAACTACATATCTCCCCACATTGTGTGAGATTAAGGATCAAGGGGTGGTTAGGGCTTTTATGACCGATTTCTAGCTTTATTTCTTGAAGAAATGTTAGTTGATTTTGTTGTTTCCTTTTTAATTTGTATGTTAATTTCGATTTGTAGCTGCATTTGATGATTAAATGGCCATAAGTTGTTCAATTTCTTGTTTTTGGTGGTGTTGTCTTTGGATTAGAAAAAAAAATGAATTTGATTCTTGTATTACTTCCATTTGTAGTTTAGTCTTTAGGGACATTTGGTGATTATTAAGAGCCGAATTTGATGATTAAATTGCAATAAATTGTTTAATTTCAGTGTTTTTGGTGGTGTTGTCTTTGGGTTTACCGGTGAGGGTATTTTCGGGTGAAGACCAAATTTTCCGGCTACATATCCGTTGATTTCCGCCACTACAGGTTCTATTATTTCATTTTTTTGTGAATTTCGTATTTGTATGTGAAAATTGCCATATGTGAAAATTAGATTGTATATTTGGTATTTGTATAAATATATGTGAATTTGGTGTATATATGCCAATGTATGTGTGTTTGATGTATATGTGGTGTATGAGTATTTGGTAGAAGTATATACATGATGTTATTATCTATATATATGTGAAATTATATGTATTTGTTATAAGTAGGATGTTATTGTGTGTATGTGAATATATGTATGTTTGTCGTAAATGTGGTATATGATTGTGAAATTTTTGTATTTGGTATAAATAGGATGTTATTAGCTATATATGTGAAAATATGTGTATTTAATTTAAGTAGGATGTTATTTTGTGTGTATGTGAATGTATTTGTATTTGGTGTATACGTGGTATATGTGTGTGAAAGTATGTGAATTTCATTTTCTTGTGTATTATGTGGAAAAGTATGTGGTTTTGGTATAAGTAGGATGCTATACTGGTATAGTCAATGA
Organism: Lactuca sativa; assembly: GCF_002870075.4. Taxonomy (NCBI): domain Eukaryota; kingdom Viridiplantae; phylum Streptophyta; class Magnoliopsida; order Asterales; family Asteraceae; genus Lactuca; species Lactuca sativa. The sequence continues at coordinate 67,722,516 of NC_056626.2, read as the reverse complement.
TGTTTCTGATTGCGAAACTGATTACGATGAGACCGATTATGATTATGATACAGAAGAAGACACCGAAGGATATGAGGAATATTCTGATTAGAACAGTTCTTGTTTAAATAGAAATGTTTATTCCTATGTAAATGTTTATTTCTATGTAATGTGTATTTGTAATAAAAATTATATTTGTATATCTTATAAGTTTTTCAAGAAATGATGACAATATGGCTTTTGTTTATGTATACCATGGCAGCTGTTATGGGTCGTGGACACGGGGGGTGATGGAGCTGAGGACGCACCTCTCCCAGGTGGTAGAGGTGTTGGTCATCACGAGCAGGACGGTAAGTCTTGTTATGAATTGTTGTTTACTATTTTTGTTCAGCTATTATAAATTAAATACCGTTTCTAATAATTTTTAATTACATTTGTAGTTGAGCAACTTGCACAAAGGAAAGTTCGAGGCAAATCGAAAAATATAAAGCTTGAAAAAACGATCTTATGGAACCAGGGCAAACCGATTAGCATGGAATATGATAGGGATATCACATTTGATCCCGTAGGAGAGCCGAAAGACATGTTTTCCCGAGAAGTTGGAAAAACAATGTGGCAGATGGTCCCTTTTGATAAATGCACTTGGAAAAAAGTTTCCCCTGCAATACAGGACACCGTATTACAACATTTAGCGGCAGTTATTTATTTAAATATATTTTATATGGTTAACTATAATTGTTTTTTACTTGGTTAACTTTTTTATTTGTAGACAAAGTTTGATTTAGATTAGATGTACCGAGATGACAAGTTAATATGTTGACAGAGAGTTTCCAAGCAGCTTTGTTAAAAGGTTATCGAGAACGTAAAGCTGACGCAAAAGAATATTTTATGTTAGTCGGAGGGTATGAAGATATCCCGAGAGCAATAGCCAACCCTCCAGAGGGTATGGAAGTTGATAAGTGGAAAAAAGCAGTTGAGTATTTCCAAACAAACGAACACATAATTGCTTCAGAAAAGAACAAAAAAATCCGTGAAATGCAAACAAATGCGAATCGTGGGGGTCGAGCTCGTATAGCAGTAGTTGCTATAAGAAGGTAACGTACGATATATGTAATTATTTATTTAAAATATAATCTAATTTTTAAAGTTAAACAGAACCTTAAGAGAGTGGAAACGTTTCGCAAAGCTCATACCGATAAGAATGATGTATTTGTTACAACTGAGGCGGAACAACAATATGTAAGTATTTAATTATAATTTTATCATATAGTTAAATGTTTATTTATACTTAATTGTTACTCACTTTTAGAAGTTATAAAATCGGTTAGTTGAATAGTTGTTAGAACAAACTCAAGGTGAAAGTCAGTTAACACCCACTCAAGAAAGAACTGTGTTAGAGAAAGTATTAGGAGAGCGACGTAGCCATATTAGAGGCATCGGCCATAAACCTTCTACTCTCCCGCCGATTCCACAGCCTTCGCAACCATCACCACAACCATCACAGGTAAAACAATCTACTTTGGTTTTGTGGTGATTATTTGCTAAACAGTTTGGTAATTAGGTTTTTGTCCAAAGTGCAAAAAATAACAACGTACTTTGGTTTTTTTGTCTTAGTTTAAAAATAACAATCTACTTTAGCATCGTAAAATGCATGTTGATTTGGTAATTTTGGTTTTGTGGTGATTATTTGCTAAAAAGTTTGGTAATTAGGTTTTTGTCCCAGGTGCAAAAAATAACAACGTACTTTGGTTTTTTTTTAGTTTAAAAATAACAATCTACTTTAGCATCGTAAAATGTATGTTGATTTGGTAATTTTGGTTTTGTAGTGATTATTTGCTAAAAACTTTGGTAATTAGGTTTTTGTCCCAAATGCAAAAAATAACAACGTACATTGGTTTTTGGTCTTAGTTTAAAAATAGCAATCTACTTTAGCATCGTAAAATGCATGTTGATTTGGTAATTTTGGTTTTGTGGTGATTATTTGCTAAAAACTTTGGTAATTAGATTTGTGTCCCAAGTGCAAAAATAACAACGTACTTTGGTTTCTTGTCTTAGTTTAAAAATAACAATGTATTTTGATAGTTTTTGTTTATGTTTGATAATTGAACTTATAAGTTTATATATGTTGTTATTAATTATGTAGTTGGAAAATCTTTGTGCCATGCTGAACGACCCGGCATGTAGGGATGAGCTGCATTCGTTTTTTCATTCCCAAAATAATCGAGGAAACGATGGGAACGAAGATGATGGTATGTAGGTCAGGATGAGTTTTATTTGCATACGTTGTCATGCTTTGCTACTTGGTAGATTGTAAAACTTTGGTTGTTTTTTGTAATTACCGGCGACACTAATACCAGACGATATTAATACCTTTTATATTTAATCGGATATTATGACTTTTGATATTTAATTAATTATAATCGGATGTTTGTTTTGTAATTAACGTCAACACTATTATTTTTTATATTTAATCAAATGTTGTTATGTAATTACCGAGTACATTATTACCAGCAAAAAATAACAATGTACTTTGGTTTTTTGTTTTAGTTTAAAAATAACAATGTATTTTGATAGTTTTGTTTATGTTTGATTATTTAACTTATAAGTTTATATATGTTGTTATTAATTATGTAGTTGGAAAATCTTCGTGCAATGTTGAACGACCCGACATGTAGGGATAAGCTGTATTCGTTTTTTAAATCTCAATAATCGAGGAAACGATGAGAATGACGATGATGGTATGTAGGCCAGATGATTTTTTTTTTGTATATGTTGTCACACTTTGCTACTTGGTAGATTGTAAACCTTTGGTTGTTTTTTGTAATTACCGGCGACACTAATACTGGACGTCATTATTACTTTTTATTTTTAATCTGATATTATGACTTTTGATATTTAATTAATTATAATCGGATGTTTGTTTTGTAATTAGCGTCGACACTATTATTTTTGATATTTAATTGAATGTTGTTATGTAATTACCGAGTACATTATTACCGGCAACCAAAATCGTTAATTACAAAAAAAATTAACAAAAAAAAATGAAAATTGTAATTACTGGTGACAGAGTTATTACCGGCGACATGGTCATTAACGGCGACATCTATCATTATCAGCGACACAGTCACTAACGGCGACATCTATCATTAGCGGTGACAAGTTCATCAATAGCGATGAAGTAGTAGCGACGACTTATTACCGGCCGCTATTACTATTACCGGCGACAACTTGACTTATTACTGGCGATTTTTGTCGCCGCTAATGATCGTTTTCCTTGTAGTGTTATGTAATGATAAGTAAATTGTTTCACATTTAGTATAAGGATATTGCCTTACACCTACCACTTTTGCCTAGCATCACATAGAAAATTACAAATAAAATGGAAATACACTAATGAAACAAGCAAGATTTTAAAAAAAAAAAAAAACAAAAGGGATCAAAACTTACAGGTGACCCATGGCCATCGGAATCCACTTTGTTGTTTTTTTTATTAAACAATGATTTCATTCCACAACACTGATGGAGTTCATCTCACCTAATTTTGTAAGTATGCAAACTTTAGACACCAAGTAACAAGTAGAATCACAATAAAGATCGCATATTATTGGATATGCATTCTTTGTTAAAAATGCATAGAGGAAAAAGCAGGAAAAGGAAAAAAGAAAAATAATGCTTTATGACTGTTGTAGACCATAATTCCATAAGAAAAACCACTTCATGATGTTTCTTAGTACCAAATAAAAGACATTTAAAAGTAATAAACAAATCATCTAGTCAACATAACTAGATAACAATAGGAGTGAACTACAACTACACTGCCTGCCAATTCATGAAGCCACGTGTCCATTAAAGATACAAGAAAAAGAGGTTATCATGTTATGGCCATGAAAATTTACATATTAAATATAGAAATATGAGTAGATCCAAGAGTTTGACATAATTCTATTATTAGTAATATGCAGATCAAAGAAAGAGATACAGGAAACAAATTAAATATAGTTTAACTTATGGAGTCCTATATGATCACATAAATTTGAATAAAACCTGGTGATCTCATAAAATTATTTTTTCATAACATTGAATCTACAAAACGTTCTCAAACGAGCAACAAAACTAACCAAACACACCAGACTTTATCTATCAAATGATCAACAACACACTACCACAGAAACAAAACTAAAAAATCAGATTTTACAGAAAAAAAAAATCAACGAAAAGAAGATGAAGAAGACAGGGTGATAGTAGAATCCTAAACTAGAAAGAGTAAAATCAAAAACCTAATTGACAGAAGAAAATCACATCATCATTCTCAATTACAGAAAAAACCCTATAAACGTAAAATAAAGAAAAGAATAAAAATAATGAAACTTCCAGAGAGTTCTTCGATTGCAGACATGCAATGGATAGATTTGGGTCTTGGGCGAACGTAGTTAGAGAGATATACATGGGTCCAGGGGTGTTTGTATTTTTTAAAGGAAATTTCCGATAAAGTCTCAATATTTTGGCCTAATTTATGGTTTAATCTCAACTTTTATTTTTTAAATAGAAAAGTCCTAATTATTTTATATTTTGCCCAAATTAACAAAATAGTCTTTAATTTTTTTTTTATAGAAAATGACAGATTATCAAATAAAATTATAGATATTTTGGACTTTTCTGTTCAAAATATAAATGTTGGGATTAAACGGTATAGTGACCCAAAATATTGAGACTTTATCAGAGATATCAATTTCTTTAATCCTTTTTACGTCTATTTTTTACATATAATTTATGGATGTGCAGATATAACTTATAAGATGTCGGATATGTAAATATTATGAGTTTGAATTCTTCTATCTTTTGAGACCAAAGCTTTAATTTTGTTAAATTCATGCGTTGAACTACCAAATAACAAATAATAGAGATCAAGCGATTACCCAATGTTTCATCAAGACATTTTTTTCTTTTTTCAAATTGTAAATTATTATGACATTTAAGCAATATAATAATTTAATTGGTTATACTTATAAATAAATGATATTGATTTATAGGCTCACTTGCATTTTTTTTATATAACTATGTTCTTATAGAACACAATGTTTACTTGTATATTTATAAGGGATAGTGGCAAAAATAACAACATCAATTAAAGAATTTGACCCACTTTTTTTTCTTTATATCGAAACGACCCTTCAGTATGGAATGGACATTTTGGATTTAGGACATTATATAATTCAGGTTTAGTTTTTTATTTGCACCATCCATTCCAATTTAGTTTCTTTCAAAACGGTGTATAATCTTCAACATTGATATATTTTGCTTTTATTTGGATTGAGCGCCCAAAGTGGCCTATATGTCAGTTTTAAACGTTAAAATAACATCTTTTCGTTTCTATGCTTGATATGTTGCAATTCATTTTATCACATAAGCCCCTGCTTAGTAGTATGTGCCCGAAATAGGACATTCCTAACAGACGTGAAAAGATGTTATTATATTGACACCCACGATCGAAAAAGACATGAGGCTTTAGCGATATTAGAAAAATATGATTGTTTCACCGATCTAGGTTTAACTCCTCTCCCTGTTTAAATTTCATCTCCTTCTAATTTCGATCTAAGTTTGGATCTTGATTGAACGCCACTTGTGATCCCCTTCATCTCTCCGTCGCCTTCAGACAAATATTAAGCCAATATCGCCGACATACACACCCCCCATGCATAGATAGGGCTCAAATCAAGAAAAAAAGGGAAGGACATATGATTAAGCTTTAGATGAAGGGGGAAGTGATGCTATTAACCCACTACAATCTGATTTCAAATAAGCCCATAAAGATTTGTTTTATTATTTTTCATATAAAAGCATTCTCACAAAAATTTATTCTTAAATAATTTGATTTTGATGATAGTTATTCTTAAAGAATGCATGAAGGGAACACGATGATCAGGAGGGACTGAATGTTAGATGATGGTGTGCGGGATGGAGATGAAAAATAGTCATTGATCTTCCAAAAAGAATGCATTTTTCATTGTTTGTTTGTTATTAGTGAGTGTTACATTATCATAGAATAGTATATAGAGCTATTTATTTTGTAAGAATGTGATGAAAATATATATTCTATCATAATATGTATTCTTTCATAAACATATTCTATTATAATGTTCGAATTAAGAGAATTATTATCCATAAAATCAAATTTCTAAAATTAATAGATCTAGTACAATGAGATTTATGTGATTATTCTATTTTCTTCAATTTAATAATATAGGTAAATCATTTTCTTAAAACAACTAAAACCATTGGCCAACATTCATCCTTACATCTACACAATAACATATATATATATATATATATATATATATATATATATATATATATATATACACACACACACACACACACCCCTTCAGCGTCACTGCGTATCATAATACCTCATGTCATGGTAAACCTCCCATTCTTCTCGATAACATGTACAAATAACGTCAAAAATATTAGAAGTCAATATACTTAAACATGTAACACCTGTTTTCCAGATTAGATCAGTTGAGGGCTCTAAGGGATCAAATGCAAGGTTTTTGGGAAAAACCTTGTGCCACGACGTGGGAAGCCAATTTCAGGAACGCACATTTGGATGGCAGCCACGACGTGGCAAGAGGTAGGCCACGACGTAGCAGTTGCTGCAGCCCAAGCCCACGATTTCTAGGGTTTTCTCCATATTTAAACGCCTTGACTCTAGGGTTAGGTCATTTCCTTCAGCCTCCACCCTCCTATCTCGAAACCCTAGCCTCTCATCTTGCATCTTGCACTCCTTGTTGGTGTTTTGGCCATTTGAAGGTTATAGGAAGGCTTTGTTGAGCAAATTATCAACTAACAGTTTGTCTTCATGTCTGCATTTTCTAGACTTGGGTAAGTCTCCAAGTTCCCACCTTCATGGTTCATTCTTTGTAGATCTAGGTGTTGAACTCATTTTCTTCTTGATATGCTGGCATAAATGGTTGTGTAATACCCTGTTTATTTATTAGATAAATAAATAAATTAATGAATAAATGGTAGCCCTAAAATAAATAATTACATATCAAAGGATGGTCTCGAGGAGCTAATTGTCACAAGTTTAGAAGATGGAGGTTAAAAGTGTAAAATATGGATTTAATTTGTAAGTATTAATGAAGTCAGGGACTAAATTGTAACTTCTGGACTTCATTTGAAGGGATTTTAGAGGCTTAGGGTTGTATTGTAAATTAGGGGCTTTATTTTGTAAGGAATTATGGAAGGGAAGGTTAAAATGCAAGTTTTGGGTTTCATTTGAAAGAGAATTGAAGGGCAGGGACTATTATTGTCGTTATGGGAAACTTGTAGATGGAGGCGGGTATTCAAAGGGTGTGTAACCCTAATCCTAGGAGATACCAGTCGTCGCTCCCTCCTGATGCCTCCTCACCGGCCGCCGCTCCCACTTCTTCACCTCCGATCGCCACCTCTCTCCTCTCCTTCTTGTTGCCGGCGACAACGAGGACCACCCGCTCCCGAGACCGTTCCACAGCAGCCAACCTCTCTTCGCCGCCGTTGTTGAAGCTGAAACCACCGTGTTCGCTGTCGTTGTGGTTGCTGCTGATGGAATACGCGTCCATCGTCGGGCGCCATGACCTTCTCGTCGGAGGAACGAACTGGGGAGGAGCCCCTGCTGTTGGTCGAAGTCCGCCGCCGCTGTTCTCCTTCTTCTCTGCTGTGTTTTGGGTGTCGCCGCCGTTGTTAGTCGCCGTCTCAAGGGTTCCAGTCGTCGCCTGCCACCTGTAGCGGCTAAGTGGGAGATGTCTCGGTCTTCAGATCATGTTTTTAAGTGTGCACATATGTTTGCTTGATTGGGAATCAAGAGGACCACCGGCTGTCATCGTGAACCACCACCACTGCCGCCTCTTCGAGGCTTCTGCCGCCGCCGTACACCGCTAGATCGACGGAAGGATCCGTTTTCAAGAAAGTATGTGTGTGTGGGTGTTTATTTGGTCGGAAAACACATCACCACCACCGCAAGGTGGTGGCTGCCACCATACACCGCCATGTATGTGTGTTTACATTAGTTAGGGTGTGTGTGTGCGCTTTGGTATTTCATTGTAAATTGTAAAAGGAAATAGAATAATGAGAAAGAAACCATAACCACCACCGGCCGCTGTGTCGGGTGGCGGTGCGTTTTGCCTCTTTTGATTGATTCGTTTGGGGTGCTAGAAACCCTAATGGGCTTAGTGAAACCCTAATGGTCTCAAAGGAGCTCTAATGGGCCCAATGAAGCTTAATGGACTCTAATAGGCCCAATAAAGCCCTAATTGACATAAAAGGCCAACAAATTGATTAATGGGCTAATAATTGGATTGGAAAACCCTAATGTCAATGAAAACCTAACTTTAAGAATTAATTGGGTCACACACGCAAGAATTATTTAATAACTTGGAATATTTATTAATAATCATTGGCGGAAATTAATCTAAGCAATATTGGACTTAATGGGTTAAGTCCTTAATGAATTAAGTCTTTAATGGGTTAAGTAGGAAACTTAACCCTAATCATCATTTTATGTGAAACCTTAATTTTACTTGGGTTTATTGTTGGGCCTTTCTATTGGGCCTTGATGGTTGGGTTATTAAATGGACTATCCAAGATCAAGCAAATGGTCTAGAGTAATTTAAAGGGCCTATGGTAAGGCCCATGTGAGGGGCTTGGGCCCAATTTGGAAAATTGGGCCATAGATGGGCCATAGTTTGGGCCTTAATGATTATATGATGTTGGGCCTCAGAATGAGACCATGTATAGGCCTAGGCCCAATTTGGAAAATTGGGCCATGTGTTGGGCTTTGATTCCTAATTGACTTTGGGTCTACGGATTGGGCCTTGGGCTTGAATAAGCCAAGCGAGGGGTAATGTAGTAAATACCCAAAGAACGTACGTATGGTTATGTATTGGGACCCAATTATTAATTGGGTGTTATTTTGGTGTTGACAGTTCGGGAATCTGTCAGCCAGCAGCTGGGGTCGAGTCTGCAGGACTTCAGCAAGCGTGGGATTGTGTCTTGGGGACTTCAGCAGTGTGAGGTGAGTTACCTTCCAGTAGTGGTGGGTCTATGGCCACAATGTCGGCCCACCAGTAGGAGTTGTATGTTAGATGATTCTCTTTGTGATGTCGTCTAGGTTTGCTACTACCTGATATGTTATATGCTAGCATGGTATGTTGTATGTGATAGTAGTTGAGTTCGGTTGTTAGGACCAAAGGGTAGGTCAGACACCCCAGATACGTCTGACAGTATGTGATGTTATGTTTATATGCTAGCATGATTTGTTATATGAGTTAGAGGTAGTAGGAGGGGAGCAGTCCCCGAGTTCGGTTGTTAGGACCGAAGGGTAGTTCAGACACCCCAGATATGTCTGATAATCTGTTACGTTATGATATGTGATAGTAGTAGTAGTATGGGGTGAAATAGTCCTCGGTAGTCGGGTGAAATAGACCGACGGGTACGCCAAGCACCCCAGAATGGCTTGACCTGGGTAAGTCAGACACCCCAGAATTTTCTGACAGTACATTATGTTATGCTATGTGGTAGTAGTAGGGGGTGAAATAGTCCCCGATAGTCGGGTGAGATAGACCGACGGGTACGTCAAGCACCCCATAATGGCTTGACCTGGGTATGTCAAACACCCCAGAATGGTTTGACCTGGGTAAGGCAGGCGCCCCAGAATTGCTTGACAGTATATTGTATGGTATGTGGTATGATGGGGGAACTCACTAAGCTTTGTGCTTACGGTTTTCAGTTTTGGTTTCAGGTACTTCGTTTTTAAAGGAGAGGAACCGGCTCGATCGCAGCGCATCACACTATGTTTTCCGCACATGAGATCCTTGGGGATTACGCTCTGATATGGTTTTATGATACTATGTTTTGGATTACTGACACTTGGGTTTTGACATGAGACGTTATTATCAATGTTTTTATACTGATGGTTTTATGTAATAACATAATTAAAATGAAATTTTTTGGCCTGTATTTTTGGAATGTTACAGGTAGGCTATGATAAAGTTGGCAACTTATCACTTCTTGAGATCTCTTGGTTATCCTATGTTCCAGATCTAGACTTTCATGTTGTTTGGTGCAATGCTTGGAGTTTTAACTCCATTTCTTACCCTTTTTGACCTATTTGTGGGAGTAACATGCATTGGACATGCATGTCCATAAAGTAACGATTTTTATGGTTCATTTAAGGGCAAGGAAGCCCTCTGGAAAGTTGGAGCAAAGGCAACTTAATGGATTAAGTCCTTAATGTGAGAAAAATGATTTCTAGCAGTGGCTACGATGTGACCAAAGAATGACCACGACATGGTGGAGTCTCATTTCATGATTTTTTTGGTCCTGACATTCCACGATGTGGCCAAGGAAGGCCTACGACATGGCAACGTCTTGCGTGTCGCTTATTTTGTCTGGACATGCCTACGACGTGGCCAAGAGATCACCACAGCGTGGTAGATATTAACCTGGTTGACCTTTGAATTTTGACCAGTTTGACCTTGGGTCAAACTTGGAGGATTTGGATTGTTGATCAAGGATTTATCTCTTTTGGTGTTAGTTGGTTCACAAAATTGAGCAGTGCAAGGTGTGAGAGTGTTGCTGTACTTCTTCGATTCTTCAGTTCAAGTGAGTTTCTCATTATGCCATGTATCATATATATATATATATATATATATATATATATATATATATATATATATATCCTTTGCATGGTATGATATGTGGTACTGTTAGAATACAAGTATGCTAGTTAAGTAGGTTGGCTCCTTGTTATGCTTATGCAGTATAGGACCTTTGTTGTCTTGGTATGCTAGACTGGTAAGGCCTTGCTTGTTGATTGCATGATACTGCTAGGTGTCATGATTGGTTAGGGTAATGATAGTATTAACTGTTGTTGAATGTTTACCCTAAGGGATTGTATGCAGTTAAGTGGGATAACCTGAGAACTCGTGGTCTAATGCTCGACTACATTATTCTTGTTTGATTTATTGCTTTTGGGTGGATCATTTGTTCGAATGTTTATCTGATTTCGACTATGTATAGCTTTGAAATTGTATGGGAGGTCAGGATTTTGTCCTTAACAATAGTACAGAAGACCAGGATGTAGCTCTTGGCAATGGAGTTTGGGCTAGGCTCGTTATGTATGGTTGGATAGGGCCCGTATGTATGTTTGGGCGGGGTCTGTTATCAGGGGCGAAGTATTAAGGGTCCAGGAGGGGCAGTGCCCCCCCCCCCCTGATTTTTGGGCTAGAGATAGAAATTATACTTCAAAAAATTTAATTACAGGCCTGTTATCTTCAAACTTGGGCTTTGGCCCCTCCCGAATCCAGATTCCAAGAAGCAATCCAAAATCTCCAAGAAATAGAAATCAAAATCGGTTCTTCCCCAATTCCGTTCGCTGAACCGTTGTTGCCTGCTGTCGTTGTTGGCATGTTGAGTCACTCGCTTCAGTTGCTTGGTCTCACACTATCACTCTCGCAATCGCCCATCACTAAGCGCCATTCACCAAAAATCAGGTATGGAATCCCGAATCTTGTTCTTTCTTTCCAGTTCACTTGTTGCTGCCTGATGTGCTGCACTGTTGGCTGTTGCTGCTGTTTGCAAGTTTCTCCTAAGTTCTGACTCCTCTTTTCTCTCGGTCCAAACTCCAAATTAGGGGTTAGAGTTTCTTCTGTCAATTTGTAAGTTTCTCCTGAGGCCCCTGAATGAAAAGCTATATAAACAAACTTGGATATTCTATTGTGACAATTATAAGTTGTGTGGTGATATTTCGACTGTGCAAAACCTGCTGACCTGTTGAAGCCAGATTGTAAGATATCTCTGTTCTTGTGGAGTTGTTTCAGGTGTTATATTCCTTTAAACAAAGTTTTGATCTTGCTAATGTAGAGTTTGGATCGCAAGTCACTTAATTAGGGCTTAATTTATTTGCAAATAAGTTATATGAAGTTTTTGTTTTGAGCTACAAAATTGATAGGAGATTTCTTTGTTGATTTAACACCTACAATTGTTCACATAAATCACCTTTGACACATAATCAAGCCTTCATTGATATGTGCACAGCTGTAGTTTAAGCAGCTCATAAGATTCCCACAAGGTAAAACTTCTGCCTAGCAAAATTCTCCTTGCAAAAAGTGATAATATCTACCTTAAGATGTGATTAGAGTTCATGGGCTCATCACTTTTATAGCCTCTTCATTTAAATGTTGGAATAGAAAGTATGTGAGAAACCGACCTCCTGGTGCTCTAAAATGACTAAAATCAGAGAAACACGGGAAAAAGAGAAACAGGGGAAACCTTTGGGGCAAATTTTCTACTGTGTTATGAGAGTTGGGTTGGGCCTATTATGTATGATATATGTATGTGGATAGGAGTTTTGGTTGCTCGACTCTATAGTCGAGGATTGTATGTGGATGCGTTGTATATATGGTGGAATATGTAGTATACTAGATAACTCACTAAGCTTTATGCTTACAATTGCGGTTAAAATATTTTGTAGGTTGTTCGTGAGAAGAGAACTCGATGGGGTTGTACACACGCATCGAAAATATTCGTTTACGTGGTTTTGTAATTTAACTATGATAATGTGCGATTTTACCAAATGAATGTTACTTAATGATTTCCGAGATAAAGGTTTTAATTGATTAATTTATTTTGAAAATGAAAAATCTATTTGAAATTTTCAGGATGTTACAAAGCATATATTTGGAGCTTTGCCCATTTATCATGACCAATATTTTCCAATCAGTTATATTACCATGAAAATGAATGTTGAAGCCTAGCTAAACTCTCTTTGAAACCTGATATTATATGCGTTTTATATGTCTACCAGAGTAAAGCTGTGGAAACTACAACTGCTTGATTTATTGTAAACCTAATTCGCAGACTCATATTCAAACTTTGACAACAAACCTTGTGATATGTATTTGGGAAGACATGCCTATGTTAAGTGGAATTGATTTCACACTCTCTTACTCCCAATTGTTGGATTATGTAGAATCTATAAATGGTTATAGAAATGGATTTATATTTTAAAACAATTCAATTTTAATGTATTTCGTTTCTGGTTTTTATATATAGAAAACCGTAGCCGAAACACGATAACTTTCTTATGCACAACAATTTAGGTTTTAGAGGTTATATAATATACAAATTGTACAATTTTTTAAAACATGAATAGTTACGTAAGAAAAAACACTTCCCAAAAAACCATACCCTGTAACAAAAAAAAAAAAAAAAGTTTTGGAACCAAACGGTTTGTTTTTAATTTAGCTTTGGGTTTTGTTCAATCTTTTTTGTTCGATTTCAGTTTTTCTTGCCCAGCCCTATAACCCTATTTCCGGAGAAATGAAGCGAACTAGCAGAATTATCGTTCCTGGATTGCTATAATTGTGGAAGCAATGTCTCGCTATTCCATTTCTGCCGATTAAAATTCTTAATCCTAGAAACTCAAACATATTCTTCTAACCAAATCGTCTACCACGGTGAAAGGTACCTTTCTTGTCAAATATTTTTACTTTCAGTTTCATCTTTTCAATTTCGCTTAGTTGATTGCTTGATTATCTAGGGTCTAATTTTTTATATCAATGCGATTTATTACTCATTCATAAGTTTCTTGAAGTAATGATTTAAATCTGTTTCTGTAGTTGAGTAAGTCACAGCATAAATGTTTATTGATTTCTTGACAATTAAAAAAAAAAATTTATAGACCTGGAATTTGTCGATCGTTGAACTATGTTAATTCACACCTTGATGGTTTATGGTCTCCTAATTTTATTATCACAATTTGATTAAATGATCATTTACTTTTGGGGAAATCTAGCAGTTTGATCCATTTGAGGCGTGACTTACAGCCTTTTCGGTTTCTTGATTCTTGATTCTTTAAGTAGCATTTGTTCTTTTTATTTATTTATTTATTTATTCTGTTGATGCTAAATTTTCGAATAGTTTTTTCTTGTTCAATGGTCAATTAATCGTTCAGATCATTCACAGCTTTTTCTGCCTCTATAAATGAGTAATAGACTTAGCCAATTGTATATTAGGAATGCAATTCTTGTTAAGACTTTTTACCTTCTCTAGAACTGCTAATTTCCACTTTGCGTCATCTAAGACTTCTTTAACATGTCTACGCACAATTAGATTGTCTATCTTTTTGTTTTTCTTTTTTACCTCATGATCCTTTTCATATTTGTGCTTATTTTCTCTTTTTCCTTTTGCTAAGTATAGGAATTAATGGCTAATACAAGGAGTAGGAATAGAAACCAGAATCATGATGATGCATCTTGTAGGAAGAAGAGGTTCAAAACTCGTGACAAAAGTGGTGTTATACCCTGGTCAGATCTGAACCATGATGTGCTTCTTTTAGTTCTAATGAAACTGGGAGCGGTTGATTTTATTGCATTCAGTGGAGTTTGCAAGTCATGGAGATCACTCGCACTCCCAAACAAGAAGATCTTTATGCAATCCAGACCACCAATGTCGATATGGATCAAAGATTGTCCTTATAAGAAAGAATGCTATTTACAAGACTTTGAAGGAATAAAGTTCAAAATCCGCATTCCTAATTCTATTGGCAGGAGATGTGTTGGATTAACTTGTGGCTTCTTGATCTTGTTTGGGAGTAAAGTCCCTGACTTTTGGCTTGTGAATCCCATCACAAGGCATCAACTTTATTTCCCTCTGTTCCCTTGTTTAGCAAAGTGTGATTCGATTAAATCTATCCTTGTCTTTTCACCTTCAATATCTGGGTGGGTGTTGGTGGCGTTTCTGAAATATAGTCATTCAATTTGGTTTTGTATATTGGGTAAAGGAGAATGGATTCATGTCTACTCTGCTTACACCCTCCTTGATTTACTTGCTTTCAAGGGGAAGATATATACCCTATCATCCATCAATAGTTATTTATGTGAAGAACTTAAACTCTATCCAAATCCCAAATTGACATTACTTAAAACCAATAATTTTCCAAAACCGGCTTGGAGCTTCTTACATCGGGAGTTTGTAAATGCAGGTGAAAAGCTTTATCTCTTGGATCGCGATCCAAAAAAAGATATCTTTAGGGTTCAGGAACTAGATTTTGGTGAAATGAAATGGGTGTTGTTAGAAGGAAAGGAAATAGAGGAATATGCTTTCTTTCTTAGTGCCTTGAATATTTCTGTTGCTATTAAACCAAAGTCGTGGACTAAATCTCAGTTATTACATTACAGGAGATATGCTGTCACTAAGAAAAGTCGAAAAGGTAGGTTCAATATTGAACACATGTGGTATTTCCCTCATGAATGTTTGAATGTTAATATCATACATGAGTGACACTTTTTACCACTCTTTGTCTTTGTTTGTATCTTTGCATATATTTGATATTCTCAAAACATGATTGTCTTAAACAGTTTCCTCACTTGTTCCATTTGGTGGGCACAACTTTCATTTATATCATCTGTTACTTGTTTATCTATTATATTTTATAGAACAGGTCATTCAATCTATGGGGTTGAAGATAAATATTCATCTGGAACTACATTGTTTGATTTTTTTTAATAATAGGACCCATCTAAATGTTATGGAATATGTCTCAAAACAGAAATAGACGATTTCTTATCCAATAACTACATCTCTTTCAACCGATCCTGGAACTGAATGAGTTCAATTCCAATATCAATCAAAAATACACATGAATAAAATGCAAGAGGATGGTTTTTAGCATTTTTACTTAAAAGATGTTTGCTTTCACTTTAGTTGTGTTTTTTTTAGCAATGTGGGATAAGAAGCATACAAAGACCAATAGAAATGGTTTTAGTCTCTTCACATATTACATGTTTGTTTTCCTCAATTATTGTGAACAATTTGATTATTTCATTTTCTTTCGACAAAATTGCATAAATGATTCATGTGGTTTTGGAAAAGTTCCAACTTCAAGATTGTTATTGTGATAACATCCGAAGAAATATATCCTTCTCATTAATATCAATATATAAGAGGAGTGTACCAAGGTAAAAGCGTAAAAATCTAAAACCAAATAATAATAATAATAATAATAATAATAATAATAATAATAATAATATATAAGAGGAGTGAACGGGAGGAAGATTCAGGACGTCTAGATGGGACGGGTACGCCTAGTTATGATATTAATGCTAATATAAAACAATTATTTGATCATATAAATATGATTTTAAATGCGAAACTCAAATCAAGATATCAAATGAATTTAACAATGTTTAAAATAGCTAAAAATGTTTAAATGTTTAAAAATATGAAACCAAAACGACATATCAAATTAATTAAAAAGGCAAAAACAATTTTTTGTAATAGTCGAAAGTATTCCAAATAAATGGTTTTTAAATTAATCAACAATAATAATAGACGAAAATAACAAACAATTATAAATTATATTACGTTATCACTACAAGGAAATGAGCAATTAGCGGCGACAAAAGTCGCCGGTAAAGGGTCGAGAAGTCGCCGTTAAAGCTAATAGCAGCGACACGTCGCCGGTAAAAAGTCGCCGCTACTACTTAGTCACTATTGATCAGATAGTCGCCGCTAAAGACAAATGTCGCCGCTAATACTTCGTGTCGCCGCTAAAGACAATGTCGCCGGTAATAGTGTTGCCGGTAATAACGTTTTTCATTTTTTTTTATATATATTTGCAATTTTGGGTATAATTTATTCCAAATACTGTTATAATTAATTCTATACCAAAAATTACATAACAACATCAAATTAAATACCAAATACTCTTATAATTAATTTAATACAAAAATAAAACAACCAAAAGTTTAATAATTCTAACAAGTAGCAAAGTAAGTTTTTCAATTCGAACAAATAGCAAAGTGTGACAAGTATAAAATACAAATAAAGCTTCTCCCTGCATATCATCATCTTCATTCCCATCATTTCCTCCTTGATTATTTTGCGATTGAAAAAACGAATAAAAAGTTCCTCCCTACATGTCGGGTCGTTGAGTAATGCCCGAAAATTTTCCAACTACATAATAAATAATAACATATATAAATTATAAGTTAACTTTCCAACTAGGGACGAAAACACAATTACCAAATCCACATGCATTTTATGACGCCAAAGTACATTGTTATTTTTAAACTAAGACAAAAAAGCAAAGTACATTGTTATTTCTTGCATATGGGACAAAAACTCAAATACCAAAGCTTTTACCAAATACTCACCAAAAACCAAAATGACCAAATCAACATACATACATAATAACATCCTACTTATACCAAATACACATAATTTCACATATATATAGATAATTACATCATACTTATACCAAATACTCATATACCACATATATATATATATATATATATATATATATATATATATATATATATATATCAAACACACATACATTGACATATATACACCACATTTACATAGATTTACATACAAATATCAAATGTACATATATGACAATTTTCATTCATATACCACATACACAACAAACACACATACATTCACATACATACATAATAACATCCTACTTATACCAAATATATACACATAATTTCACACACACACACACACACACACACATATATATATATATATATATATATATAACATCATACTTATACCAAATACTCATATACCATATATATATATATATATATATATATATATATATATATATATATATATATATATATATATCAAACACACATACATTGATATATATACACCACATTTACATAGATTTATATACAAATATCAAATGTACATATATGACAATTTTCACATAATTCATACAACTACATATATTTTACAATTAAACTCAAATTTCACGATAAAATAGAAGTAAATAGAATCTGTGATGATGAGATCAACAAAAATGGTCCAGTGGTGGGGGTAGTCGCTAGTGGTGGTTAGGAACACAATCAACAAAACTGAAATAGACAATTTTTTGCAATTAAACACTACAATAAGCTTAAAATTGATGTTATAACCGAAAAGGGAGCGGAAATTGACCTGGAAACACCTCTCAGTCGCCGGAAAAAGGTTAGTGTCGCCGGAAAAATGGTCCTCATCGGAAAATGGCTCTCTCCACCGGTATCTTCTTTATGGCGGATTGTACACAATCACCAGAAAGTAAGTAATGTCTATCACTCACGTACTTGACGACTTAATTGAGGAATCAATGATGTATGCCGAAGAGAAAAAACAACAATGAATGGAGAGTAACAGAACAACAAAAGGAAAAAGACGATGAATTTTTGGGGTTAACTGCGTCGACCTTTAGCGGCGACACATTTACCGACGACTAATTCGGCTTTAGCGGCGACAATACGTCTTTAGCAGCGACTCTTCGGAGGGAATTATTATCGCGTCATTTTTCGATCTTTAGCGGCGACACCTGTAGGTCTTTACCGGCAACGCAAGTCGCCGGTATTGAGTCTATGCGTTCCAAAACCACTCTAGCCATTGGATTAGAACCACGATCGGACGATTCATGTTTACCAGAACGTCAAAACGCGGATCGGTGTCATTCGGTATTTAGCGGCGACACTAATGGCGACGACACTGAGCTTTAGCGGCGACATATTAATATGTCGCCGCTAAAGCTCAGTGTCGTCGCTATTAGTGTCGCCGCCAAAGGCTGAATTTCTTGTAGTGTATTTCACAACAATGGTTGGAATTTTAAATATTAACCATCGTGATCAAAGACTAAAAATGTCAAATAAGCCATTTCTAAATTATTAACTACGTTAAAGATAATATTAAATTAAGAAGCATATTTAGTTTTACCGATACGAACAATAATATTGATAAAGACATTATATTAATATAATAACAATGATTATGACAACGACAAGGACGTCATTGCCAACAACAGTGAGTAGACATCAAGGACGGCAGCAACCGTAAAAATAACAATAAGAATACCAACATTCCCTTGTCATTTGGTACCCTGTTACAGGTTTTGGTATCATAAAGAAACGGAAAAGACGAAAGCAATAGACTTCAATTCATCAGGGAGATAATTAATTATTTTTTGTTTTACATGAAATAGCTTCTTTGATTCTTTCCTTTTATAACTATTATATTGAAAGGTACAACCTAGAGCATACAAACAGGCCGAGGATAGTTCATTTTCTAAAATATAAAATACAATAATTTTTTTATTATGGAAGCAAAATACCCTATATATTTTATTCAAGATATTTTAGGAACACATGTTAAAGATCATTGGTCAGATATGTTTATATTTGGCACGGTTCCCAAAAACTTGTTTATCATTTTTATATTTATACTTGGATTCCAAAAAGCTACACACGCCTACTTATACCCTTATATGTACGCATGAAACAATATATGAGCTTAATTACTCCACTCTTTATTCATAAAGAAACCATGGAGTTCCATCTCTCATATTCATCCATTGTACTCACAAGCTTTTCTCTTATCATACTACCTTTCCTAATCTACATCCTCAACAGAAACAGAAAAAGGGCAACGAGAGGAAAGAACCGAAGACCACCACAAGCAAAAGGAGCATGGCCTATAATCGGACACCTACACCTTTTGGGTGGACCTCAGCTACCTCACCATGTTTTAGGTGACATGGCAGATAAATATGGCCCTATATTTAGCATTAAGCTTGGTGTTCACGATGCTCTGGTGGTGACTAGTGGGACGATAGCTAAGGCTTGTTTTACTACAAATGACAAGACCTTTGCAAATCGACCAAAATTAGAGGCAACAAAACTCATGGCCTATGATAATGCCATGTTTGGTCTCGGTCCATATGGGGAGTATTGGAGACAAATGCGCAAGATGGTCATGCTTGAAGCTCTATCTCAAAGGCGAGTTGATATGTTCGGACATATTCGAGCTTCAGAGCTTAGAGCATCCATCAAAGATTTATATGTTGGTTGTATAAGGGACAAAACGAGTGAAAATTCAGAGATGGTGATGAAGGTGGAGATGAATCAATGGTTTGGGAAGTTGGTTGCAAATATTATGGTTAGGATTATTACAGGGAAGAGGTTTTTGCCACATGAGGAGGAAGGGGTTCGATTTCAGACCATAGTAAGAAAATTCTTTGAGTTACTTGGGGCATTTGTGGTTTCTGATTTTATCCCTTACCTAAAGTGTTTCGATGTGGGTGGATACATAAAAGTAATGAAGAAGACAGCCAATGATTTGGACAACATCTTTGAGGGATGGTTAAAAGAACACAAAAAAGAAAGCAAATCTCCCCAACAAGACCATGAAGGCAACCGAGTCTTCATAAATGTGTTGAATTCCATTCTTCAAGATGCTTCTCAAGAGGAATTCCCCGGTTTTGACCATGATACAATTATCAAAGCCACATGTCAAGTAATTAAACTCATACTTTTTCATCTCATTGTTTCGTGATTCATTTCCAATTAATGTTTTGTAGTTTTCCGAAACCCTAATTCAAGATCCATTTTGGCAGCAACTCCTAGTTGCAGGCTTGGACACGACATCTGGGACATTAACATGGGCTTTAGCATTACTGATCAATAACCCAAAAACACTAAAAACTGCACAAGACGAAATTGATGAACATGTTGGAAGAGACAGATTGGTCAAGGAGTCAGACATGAAGAACTTAATCTACCTTGATGCCATCATCAAAGAAACATTACGTTTATACCCAGCTGCACCTCTCTCAGCTCCCCATGAGTCAACGGAGGACTGCATTGTGAGTGGCTACAACATTCCAAAAGGCACTCGCCTGTTGGTCAATCTTTATAAGATGCATCGCGACCCAAACATCTGGCAAGATCCCCTCGAATTTAGGCCGGAGAGATTCTTGACAACTCAGAAGGATATTGATTTCAAAGGGAAACATTATGATTTACTTCCTTTTGGTAGTGGTAGAAGAATGTGCCCTGGTATTAACTTTTCCCTCCAGGCTGTGGGTTTAACACTCGCTACTTTGATTCAACAGTTTGAGATAAAAAATCCATCAGATGAACCTATTGATATGACTGAAAGCTCCGGAATGACTATCTGCAAATCAACTCCACTAGATGTCCTTTTGGCCCCGCGGTTATCCTCTAATATGTATTAGGTTGGTTGATGATGATATATCAAGTTCAAATGGCCTACAAATCCCTCAGAGCCACCATGCAGTACTATTGCAGTTCCAGTAACAGTCATAAAGTAACCGAATCTTGACCCAAAAACATGATCCATTTTCATTCTGCTGGTTTGAGAATGTGTATGTACTTGGTGATCAAGTTAATATAAGCTTAAATATTGTTGTGTAATGAAGTAAGTATATATCGTGGTTAAATTCGTTTACCCCTTGTATGATATCATCTTCATGCCATGAGTTTAAATCCATATAATTTGTTCCTCGTATCATCAAGAACAATAATAGTGTAATATATATCAAGTCTGATTATAGTGTGTTAATTAACATTTATGTTTGAAGTAATGTGTAGTGTAACATCCGCATCTTCATCATATCTAACTATTTGCATTAATGTGCGTAGAAGAGGAATAAGTGATTGTTGTTGTGAAGATGAGGCTCGGTTGTGTCCGATTACACATCAAAGAAGCAAGAGGAAACCTGAGGGGACAATTAGTTAGCCCATTTTTTTTGTTTTTTGTATTTTTTTCCAAAAAGTATAAGGTATTTAGAGTATTTTTCGTTCCCAAGAAATAAATCACATTTTTGCCGACTTGAAGAATGATTGAATAAGTATTTAGAGTTGAATTTTCCATTATTGGAGGGAAAATGATTTCATAAGATTGGTGGGAGCGGGCAACGCCATAAGGCGTTATTCCGACGTGGACGACAAAAAACGGTGTTATAACGTCTTGTACACCCCCCCCCCCTCTCTCTTGCGTTTTTTGGTGTTATGATAAAAGATGTTATTATGGTAACGGTAGGAAAGGAGACATTTTATTGGAATGGTCACATTTTCGATCGTTTGCAAACGGTCACGAAAATCTAAAAAAAATCTCTATTAATATAAATACACAACATTTTTATCTCTATTTTACCTACAAAACTCAACAAAATCTTTTAAGAATTCCTATTTTTTTCAATTTCATTTTCTTTTCTAGTACTCTATTTAATTAAAAAAAATGGATCTTTTTGATTCGTTACATCCATACAATCATGATATCGACGAGGATGATATATTCGTGTGTATGATGTATCGATATGTTACCGACATGCTACCCCAAGAGTCAACTCCACTAATGACCAGGCGTGCGGTGTTGAACAGAGATCATGAAGAATGACATAGACGTCTATTACACGATTATTTTACGGATAATGTGTCTACCAACCTAGCGATTTTAAAAGAAGGTTTCATTTGTGGAAAAATGTATTTCAACGAATAACCAATGCAATGGAAAACGTGTACTGTAATTACAGTTTTAAAATTTAAATATATGTTTCTTAGATTATTAAATAATTGTTTTAAAAATTAAGTATATGTTCTTTAGATTATTAAATAATTTTTTTAAAAATTAAATTTATGTTTAGGTATGAATATTTCCAAATGTGGTATGATGCGAGAGGTAAATGAGGTTTTACAGGGTTGCAAAAATGTGTTGTTACAATCAAGAATATGACTTTGGGAAGGTGGGGGGGTCGTCTGATTCTATTGATGACTATATGAGAATATCAGAGCGAACTGCACGAGAAATGTTGTATAGTTTGGCGAGAGGTGTTATTGAAACCTTCGCTGACAAATACTTGCGCAAAACTTCATTGAATGACATGCAACAACTATATGTGGCACATGAAGAACGTCATGGTTTTCTGGATATGCTTGGAAGCATTGATTGCACAAAGTGGATTGGAGATATTGTCCTATGGCGTGGAAAGGTCAATACACAAGTGGTCATCTTGGATCGCCTTCGTTAGTATTACAGGTTGTTGCATCACAAGACTTATGGATTTGACATGTTTTTTCGGAGTTGCGGGTTCTAACAACAACGTAAACGTTCTTGATCAGTCATCAATATTTCAACACTTTTTGACAGGAAAGGCATCGGATGCTCCTTTCACAGTAAATGACCATGAGTATAAGTTCGGGTATTACCTCACGGATGGAATATACCCACCATATTCCACGTTTGTGAAGGCGTTTCGACACCCGATAGAACCAAGAGACAAATTTTTCAAAAGAAGACAAGAAGGAGCACGTAAGGACGTGTGACGTGCTTTCGGAGTTCTGAAAGCAAAATGGCACATAGTTAAACATGTGGCACGACCTTATGAGTTAGACACTCTACGAGATATTATGTATGCATGTATCATATTGCATAACATGGTGATTGAAGATAAAGGACGAAACATTGCGGAGTATTCGCCTACGGAACCTGGACACATTCAATTTCAACCAAGGACAACAGAATACTTACATAGAGTCGTTGATATTCAAGACCAACGAAAACACAAATAACTTCGAGAAGACTTGGCACATAATATCTACGATGACACTGAAGATGAATAATTTAGATCAAAAATGTAATTTCTTTTATATATTTTTTTTGGATTTTAGGTTTTAAATGTTTTTATCCTTAGTTGTAATTTTTTTATGTTGTTTTTAATTTAGGATTTAAAATTTTATTTTTACTTTTAAAAAATTATTTTTAATTTATGATTTAATTTATATGATAATTATAAATATTATGACATGAATAAAAAAGAAATTGGAAATATAGAAACTAAAAACATCAAAAAAATAAATAGAAAATAAAAAGTGTTATTACATGTTATTTGGTGTTGCTCATTTCCACATTGGGTATTATAACATCCATGTATGACTAGGATGATGATGTGACACCTTTTGGGTGTGGTGACATGCAATAACATGTTGTCCACACCCAAAAGCCTAAGGTAATAAAATATCATTTCTACAAACATTTAATCGTTCTTTTTTACACGATTTATCATAAAACTGATTCGAACTACAATTTCGACTGGATTCTGCAGGTTAATGTGTTTTTTGTACACAAAACTTTTGTGCATACATTTTACCATTACATTATGTCTTTGTCATCTTCCATTAGTACAAAAAGTACCTATGGCATTGGTTTTTAAAAAAAGGGTTGCCATGGATTTGTTTATTTGCGTCACTATCATTAATCAAATCTCAATAATATTTTAGTCACATGTTAACTTAAAGTCATCACAAAATGTCATCAACTGTGACGGTTTTTTGTTTGATATATGGTTTTATGTTGTGATGACTATTAACCGAGACGTAAAAACATATAAGGTGACACAAATTTAAATTTTATGCGACCAAATCATAATCACGGTTTAATTCATTGATAAAACATGTGACTAATTATTTTTAGTGACTAATTAAAAAAACAAAACATGCAAGTAAAATTATTTTATAATCACGTTTTTTCATCTTTATTAAAATTTCAACATTTTGGTTCCTTACTTATAGAATTTTCCTCTCTTTAATCCTAAAATTTCAACGATTTTGTTTCCATCCTTACCACAAATTTTCCCTCTCTACCCTGAAGTTTCAACATTTTCATCCAAGCAAGAAAGGACTGTGTTAGACTTAAATAGTCATGTTCCATGTTTGTAGCTGCCATCTCCCAATCACACCTTTGGATCGAAAACAACTCACCATACGCACCTGCTCTTCATATTTCTCCTTCTTATTTCTCTTCCTCTCTAACCCTAATGCACCTTACTGCACTTCTTCTCTCAACTTCCAGATACCTGTTTGGATTCCCCACACAGATACACACACTCATGATTGAAGGCAGAAACGATTGAAGGCAAGAATTGGCGACAAGGGCATGATTGAAGGTAGAAACGTGAAAATAAGTGAATGTTATTCTCGATTAGCTAAAAAATTACACCTATCAATGAAGAAAACGAGGAGACTGAAAACTATGAGGAGTCCTTTTAGGTTTTTCTGACTCGAGGTTTTATAGAATTTTGTTTTTCTCTTTGATCTTTCATACCGAGTTGGTAGGGACGAGGACTAAGGACTGAGGTGTAGAGGTTCGAGAACTTAGGCAGGGTACCGAAGTTCAATCCTTAGCAGGGAATCACCCTGAGTCGCAATCGATATGAGATTTGGTCCCAAGTAATGGAAAAAGATAATGTGTGCCTGCGTTTTGCTTTCAATTTCAGTTTTAGTCAAATGTTTCATCTCCCCTCCTCTCTAAACTCAAAAATACAGCTTTCAGTTTGCTCTTTGTGACTTTGCAAGTTTAGATAGGAAGTTGATTTTTAATTTTGATGCTCTTCACGACTTGATGCTTAACCTGATTTCTGATTGTCATAAAAGCCCCCATTTTTACATAAAATAGTTGGTTATGTCCGAAGTCCATTTTTTGATGCATTAAAACCCTAAGATAACGGAAAAATTGGTTCATTTTTACCCGGTGGCCGAATTTGACCTTCTAAACCAAGGTTTTCAAAACCGGACCGGAGACCGAACCAGTCGTCTTACTGGTTCGATGGTTCAAGTGGTTCAACCGGTCGGACCGTTCTCAAAAACCGGTTGATGTCTTAATTATACTTAATTATATAAAAATACAAAAAATAAAAAAAGATATATATATATATATATATATATATATATATATATATATATATATATATATATATATATATATATATATATATATATATATTTTAAATTTCCGGTTTTGACCGGTTCGGTACCAATTCGACCACTTTTTACCGGTTCACACGAATACCGGTTTTTTGGTCTTAAAGAACCGGATCCGGGACCGGTTCCTGGTTGAACCGGCCGGTCCGGTCCGGTTTTCAAAACATGGTTCTAAACCCAGTCACCTTAGTTGAATGGGACGGAATTTGAGGAGTTGGAAGCTGACGTGGCTCCAAGTCAGCACTACTTCCATCAAAGAAAAGAAAAAGGCGACAACCTTGAAAAGGGAGCGAGGGAGATTCAAACTCGGGTCTTCCACAAAGCAAGGAGCGTTTCAACCACCAAGCTGAAGGAGTTTTGGTGTTTTTAATTCACAACATGTTATATTTATTATGTAACTAGTTTATAACCCATGAAAACCGCGGTTACAAAATTAATTAAACTTTAATAATAAAAACTTAAAACTATTAATCATTTATTTTAATAAATATATAAAATTATAATCATTGATTTAAATAAATATATAAAATTATATCACTTTATAATTTGTGTTACTTTTATTTTATTTTTTATTCTAATGTTATTTAATTTAATATAATTAGAGTGAAAAATTTAAAATTTTGAAATTTAAAATGGAGAATCAATAGGTTGACAAGTGGCATGCATTAATTAGGAGACATAATAAAGTGACACATGGCAAAAGAAAAATAAAATATGCATTAATTATAAGGTCTGATATGGTGACACATGTTAAAAGAATAATAAAACTATTCTTTTATTAGAATAGGGAGATTTTCTGTAAAAACTAAATAATTATTATTATTATTATTATTAATTCTTATTTTATGAATTTATACATACATTTTTAAATATATTTTAATATGTATTTTATACATTTTAAAACATATTTATATATAAATAATGTTTATACATATAAATAACGTATGGAATTATTTTTACACAAAAACATGTATAAAAGACATATTTATATAAATACATAAAAAAACATCTTCATATGTAAAAAAAAAAAAAAAAAAAAAAAAAAAAAAAAAAAAACTTTATTTTTATATATACATATGTTTTTAAAATATATAAATACGTTTTTAAGATGTATAACTACATAAAAAGATATATTTTTTATACGTATAAATAAGTATGTATAAATTCGTAAAAGGATATATATATATATATATATATATATATATATATATATATATATATATATATATATATATATATATATATATATATATACATTACAAAGTGTTTTTATACATTTTTAAAGGTATAAACTTTTTTTAGGTAATTATACATATAAATACGCATACAAATATATATATATATATATATATATATATATATATATATATATATATATATATATATATATAAAATAATAATAAGAACGTATTTATATATAAATGCCTCAAATAAGATCCAGCAAAAATAGAAATTAAAACACATTTATACCTTTAAAATATATTTATATCCTTATATAAATAATAATAATGATAATAATAATAATAATAATAATAATAATAATGTATAAATTTATAAAATAATAATAATAATAATAATAATAATAATAATATGATTTTAGAAGTATAAATATCATTTTAAATATATATAAATACAGTTGAAAACAAATTTATGTTTATATATTTATATTTATTTAAAAACATATTTGAAATTGTATGTATAAGTTCAAATAAAATTTTAATAATAACTAGAAAGGTTACCTCCGCTATGTGGGGGCCAGAAGTTTTCAATGTTATTTCTGAATCGATAAATATGTCAGACGTAGAAAGTGCACGGATGAAAAGTCCGGACTTTGTCCCGGACCGTTTTTTTTTTTCATGTTTTTATGAAAAAATGTAAAAATTTTTACTGCAAGGACCAGAAGTGTCAAAATGGCTAAAGAATTAAAAGGGTAGGAATTAGCAACTTTTTAGAAAAATGGATCAAAGTTGTCAAACCGTTAAAGCTTTGTGGCCAAACTTTAAATATTAAAAGGTTCCTGAAAAGTGTAAAAATATTTATTGCAATGACCAAAAGTGTCAAAACGGGTAAGGAATGAGGAGCAAAGTTGCCAAAAAACATCGAAATTTACTATTCCTAACTTTGAAGCCCAACAATAATAAAGGGACCAATTCTGCCAAAAAAATAATAAGTTCACTATTCCTTTTCTTGAGAACTATAATAATAACTAGAGAGGTTTCCCCCGCTACGCGAGGGGCAGAAGCTTTGGATGTCGTTTAGGATATATTGGGTAATTGACTTTATTATCCATCGAAATGACGTATGAAATATAATAGGTAAGAGTTGAAGTTATTTCTAAATTCTTTCTGAAGGGGTAGATATGTCAAAATCTCCTCCAAAATTTCGACTGCAATCCAAAGTATTCAATATCTTTTCAAAATATACAAACAACTTTATCTGTTTTCGTTTATTTGTTTCATTTTTTTAATGGATGAAAATTTGAAGTGCGTGACAGAATTTGGTTTTTTAATGGATGAATTTATGAACAGAATTTGGATAAAAAGATATTCATTCATTACCAAGTGATTACATAATATTGGATTACATCAAATTCTAAATGAAGGGACAAAAATGAATTATTACTTAGGAAGTTTCAGAGATAGTTTCCTAAATGTCATAATAGTTGATTATAAAAGTCAAACACGCAGCAAAGGTCAAAAATGGAAACTTGGAATATGGCATATTTTGTTTTTTTTTTTTTGGGATTTTTAAGATTATATGTAACCCATAGCTGATGCCTTGGGGAATTATTTTGCGAGAAAGGAGGTGCGATACCAGTGACATTTCTATTTCATCCCATTTTCCTTACTCATCCCTTCCACTTCAAGTCTTTGCATCTGAATTACTCTTCCATCTCCTTCTCTCTCATATAAAACATAAATGTACATGATCGCACCTAGTAACAGTGGTCCGGTGGAGTAGAGAATGTATAAATTGCTTAATCAAAACATATTAGTGATATTAGGACTCACCAAATTACCTCAATATCCAACTGTAGGTTAGTTCAAAATCTGAAATCAAAGGTTGCTTACCTGTAAAACGCAAATTGATAGTGGTGTAGAGGTTGAACCCTAAAACAACATGAAATTTGAGAAGAACAATGATAAACATAGCAGCACCAAGAAATAACGCAAGAGATAAAAGAAAAGGGGATGCAGACACGTTTCATAGAGGAAAGGCGGAGAAAAACAGCTGTCAATTTTGGTATTTTTCACATGGGATTTGTGTGATTTGTAGGTGGTGGTTACTAACGAAACTCTTCAAATTATTTCATAATCTAAAAAAACCAAAACCAAAACCAAAACATGATTTAGTGAGGTCGGTGTGATTGCAAATATCTCGATTTTATTGTTTCTTTGCCATTTTGGTGCATTTTCCATATTTAGATGGTAAGTGAAGTGATTGACCTAATTCACATACTGAATTCGTGAATAGACTTACCTAATTCACAGAGCCTAGGCCCATCTCATGTTTTGAAGTGCTATCTTAGCTTATATAAACGGGAACCTTCATAATCCAGAAACAGAGTTTTCTATTTTGTTAATGAAGCTTTTTATAAACAATAAGTTTCTAAAACATGAGTTACAAAATGACACTTCATGTGTATCCCACTTACCAAATCATTAAGAAAAGAAGGAAAATCTTGGGATTGTTACCTTCAAAAGTTCGTATATATAACAGCGGGTATCAACATCAGAAAGTGTTGGATAACCTGCAAGATACGACATATGAATCGGTAAAAGCCAAACCTATGAACCTGTAAAAATACAACATCTGATAAGAATATGTCTCAGCAATTGATAGTTCTCATCCAAGAACCATTGAAATTTGAAGAGCAAATACGCTTTTTTTACATATTAAGTTTACTTATAAAATATAACATGGGAGTGGCACATATCTTTGATTAATAGTTAGATTTATTTATTAGACCATAAAAAGTACATTAAACTCATACCCATTAGCATTTTCAGTGCTTAAACTCGCACCCCAATCTATCAAAATCTATACCATAACAAAAACACAACTATGTATCAGCTAAAAACATCAAGAAAAAAAACACATATAATTCAAAAATACTAAGAAAATGAACATACCTGACAACGTTGTAGATTTCTACCATACACAACAAAGGCGTATTTTCAGCACCTAAAATGATATAAAAAAAATTCTATTCTAATTGTAAAAAATTCAATTTCTACCATACGCAACAAATTCGATTCTAAAAACAAACATAATCCATTAGAATAAACTATAGAAGCAGTCCTGATGCTTTCTGACATGTTTAGTTCAAGATTCAAACCTTTTTTTTTCAGTTTTGCTCCTTATTTCAAGATTCCATGAAAATGTTTCAATTTTTGACTGAACAGGGTAAAAATAAGAAAGATTAGGGCCCATTTTTAGTAATTTACTCCAAGTATTACGTCATTTTCGGAAAAAAAAAATCCAAATATTTTCTTACAAAAGATTTAACAGTGGGGACAAAAGAAAAAGTCAAACAAATTAAATATCAACATTACAATCACATGAGATATGCAACTTTTTCGAAAAGACTGAAGTAACCCACTTAACTTTATCACATGTACTACAAGTTGAAGGAATTTCATGTTCAATTTCTAAGATATGGATAACAAATTCGGATTTAAAAAAGTCATATATTTGACCTAAAAAGTCAATGATTTGGGGGGTTTTACCTCCAATTTGCAAACCAAAACTTTAACGGTAGGAGCATGATGTGGCGAACACTTGCGCTGATGAAGCCTTTTTCAACTGTTTTGCCGTCCAGCAATACAACCTAGAAGAGTTTCGAAATTTTACAAAAAGTACAAATTTTGTAAATAGTTTTCAAAATTCAGAAAAGGGTATTTTCGGGAATTTATAGGCTTATGATGAATTTTAAATTGAGCCCATATTATGACTTCAAGAAGGTCTTCAAGAGTGGCATACCCACCTATGAACAAAACCATACGACAATATAATTAAATGGAAATCTTATTTTATATATATATATATATATATATATATATATATATATATATATATATTAAAGTTCTCCATTCTTAGTTACAGTACCTGATTTCATAGTCTTTTATTAAAAAACAGTAAATAGCAACAAACTTTACAATACTTTACATTTGGCTAAATATTAGAGCTCTAATGGAATCTTGTACTAACAAATGGTGTATCGTTATTGTAAACATCAAAGGTACAGATACAAAGTGACAAATGAAGTTTAAATTTCAACACAAAAACAAATAACTTTTGTTCTCTTTTAGTTGGCCAATTAGCCCATATTTGTTGGCAATTGTACACAATATATACATTTTTCTTAATCACAAAACCAACACAATAACCTCTTAAATATAAAGGAAAATTTTCAAAACTAATTTAAGGTTGAAAGATACACTAACTTTAAAGAAAACCTGCCCCACAGACCAATTTCCATCTGATTTTCCAGTTTTACCCTCAGAAGATGGGGTAAATGTCACAAAGTAAAATAGAGAGTGAGAAAGAGAACATACACGTTGTTGAAGCTTTCCATAACAATGAAATCATACACAATCTGTATCAATTGTTTTAAAAGATGCAAACAAATGGGAATTATAATTATGATTTTATATTATTTTGAATCAGTTACCTTTCCAAATGACTAAAATCATTGTTTAATTGAAGTAGTTACTTAAAAATGAATGGAAAAAGGTTACTTTGAAGTCAAAAGTATAATGCTACGTATAACCAAAAGTCATAACTTTCTTTTTTAGGTAAATAATATCCAATTTTATATTTTGGGACACAAAATTTTACTGGTTTGTCAGATTGGTTCTCCCCACAGCTATCAATATGAATGCATTGGGCAGAAAAAGTAAATGCAATGTAATGATTAAAGCTTACTTCATAATTCCTCAAGATTTGCAACATTTCTCTTCTTTAGAAAATCTTACCAAGTAACAATAGCTACATTCCCCATGGAATCATTACAAAAATAGTAATTTTCATTTGTTTTAGCTCAAAAGATTTATCTCATCTTTAAGGGGGTTTTAAAGGGGGGTGATCCACTTTTATTAAATTTACAAATACAAGCTGAGTGTTGCAAAAAAAAAAAAAAAAAAAAAAAAAAAAAACTTCAATTGAACTGCAGTGAATTGATATCCAGTTGATGAAAATGAAAGTAATTATGGAGCTTTTTTCAGAAATTTTTAATAAATCATAAAAATTAATTCTTACGATTATCCCATGGGCTTCTCTGTGGTAACTACTGGTTATAGTACGAAACCACTCCTGGCCAGCAGTATCCCACTGTATCAAGAGAAAGATTTTATTAAAAAAGTAATATTCATCTATTTAACAGTGATAAATTAAATGAAAGTGACTTTGGCCTAATGATTTTTTGAAATAAACTATATTTAAAGTCCAAGAGTATGTGCAAGAAATAATACTCACAATCACCAGCTTGATCGTCTTCCCATCCAGCTCCATAGTCCTAATTTTCTGAAGGATGAATTTGTAATTTTAGCAGACCCCAAAAATCAAAAGAAGTCTTGATCATAGTGTGATAATGTAAACAAAAACACATACACATACACACACACATAAAGAGATAGAGGGAGAACACTTACGAAATCAACTCCAATGGTACTCTTATGTAACTATCAACATAAGAATCATTGTGAAATTATGAGTACAACCACCATAAGATCCTTGAAGGAAAAAATGTATTTAGACGTAAAGCATGTCTAGCTTAATTACATGGATAAAATTTCCAATTATTTTATTGAACATTCATTATGATGATACCCTGTAAGATTATACTAACTCTAATATGGTAATGGCAAGGACGTGAATTTGAAAAATTATTTGAATATTAGTCAAATGTCATCTAATCAAGAGTATATAAGATCATCTTGTTGTGGAACACAAATCATACTGAAACGAAGAGCAAATCGGTAAATACTATAAAGAAAAAGACACCTACTTCACTTTGGAGGGGATCTAATTCTCTAGAGATTAATTGTTGCAAGGCTAAAACAGTTGATGATGCAGCATGGGGTCCACACTGTTGTGAGGTTCGGTAGCATGACCACCTTTACCTTCTATCTTAGCTTTAAAGAAGCATACAACATCTAACATAGGTCCTGAAAGGGTGGCAATGGTTCTTGTAGGAATTGTAAAATCAACATGCATTCCAAATATGCCCTCCGAATCACCTAAAGCGCCTTCTTTTATCATATGGGATGCACCTGCACCTCCCTCTTCAGCGGGATACACATAAAATTGTGAAAAAAAATCAATGACTAATATAGCCTTGAAGGCATCAATTTGAAAAAAACAATATATACAACATCTTCAAAACATAATTATTAGTTGTTTTTCAAAAATAACACGATGAAACCTACCGTACCTGGTACAGGAGCATAATAATATGTATTAACAATTAATCAAACATCTAGTGTGCATAAAAAACAACTAATTTTGTGGCGGATAAAACAATTCAAATTGAAGGACCACCTATATATAAAACTGGTAATGATGGTTAAAGAAATAAGACGTACCAATAGTGGTCGATCATTTCAGCAAACACCTATGGTGCAAAACCACACAATTTAGCCAAATATGAACTATTGAAGGTGGAAAACAGATCTATTTATCAAATCAAATACAAACTGTTTGTGAATATTATGTTTACCTCCCGTATAGGTCGAGCTATAGCCAACAATCTCTAGAGGAGGATGTCATTTTGACTCTATTTTACAATAAGTGTATACCTCAGAAGAAAGCTCTGATCGAAAACCTGCAACCAAGAATTATGAAGCAAAGTCAACCTCCGTATACACCTTTTAGATTCCCCTTTAACAGATTCCAAAAATAACACTCCTGAAACTGAACCAAAAGGATTCCTACAGATTTTCAGTTCTTCACACGCACAAAAAAAGGGAAGTCAACGCGGTGGAGAAGAGGTGCGACGGACGGAAGTCGATGGTTGATAGTCGTCTTTGTGGAAAGTCTGAACGGACATAAAGGCATATGATTTAAGCGTTATCGTTGTTTCCATCTCGAATCTGGGTAAAATACAAAGGAAGAACAAAAGGGAGAAGGGACCGAAGAAGGAAGCTTAAGCGTTATCGTTGTTTCCATCTCGAATCTGGGTAAAATAGAAACAAAGAACAAAAGGGAGAAAGGACCGAAGAGGAAGCGGTGGTGGAGAGACCCTTTTCGGGTTTATCTGAGACGAAGAATGTAAAGGCGTTGTAGAAGAAAAGATAGCTGAAGCGGGACCATGGTTGGTTGATTAAGCAGGTAAACAGTAACCTGAGTCAGGTACTGTAGCTAAGAATAGAGAACTTTAATTAATATATATATATATATATATATATATATATATATATATATATATATATATATATATATATATGGATAAAGTGAATATACCTAACAATTTTATATAAGCTTAGGTACCTATATATATATATATATATATATATATATATATATATATATATATATATATATATATATATATATATATATATATATATATATGGATAAAGTGAATATACCTAACAACTTTATATAAGCTTAGGTACATAACCTCATCAAACTACGTTATTTTGCATTAAATTTTCATTGCAATCATCTAAGGTTCTTAAACTTCATCCCTAAACTTGATTTACTTCAAAAAAAAATTGCAAATTCATCATTATATTTCTCCTACATCCTTTCATTTGTAGCGGTAGGATATGAAGCCCATCAGGTGGTATTCGGTAGAAAGACGTGATGTAAAAGAAAGATATTGGTGAAAGTCCAAAGATTTTGGAAGTAATCAAGTTATGGGGTTGAAGTTTAAGAACCTTAGACAATTACAATGTAAATATGATACAAATCGATGTACTATTATGGAGTTAGGTACCTAAGCTTATATAAGGTTGTTAGGTATATCCACTTTACCCTATATATATATATATATATATATATATATATATATATATATATATTGGCGTTTTAGATTATAAATATAATGTTTTAGAAAGCTTTTCAAAGAAACCATCCTAGTCTAGTGGTAAAAGGCTTTGTAACTTGGGGAGGTTGCTCGAGTTCGATCCTTCCCAACTACATTTTCTTATTTAATACTACCTATGTCCCAAATTGATAGTCCACTTGTGATTTTTGAAGCCTTTTTTCTTCAACTTTGTCCCAAATTGATAGTCCACTTGTGATTTTTGAAGCCTTTTTTCTTCAATTTTGACCTTAAATATTTTTGTTTTTGATAGATAATACTTGATGCAAAATATATCAGTGGTTTGTATTTTAAATGTTTTTTCATTTTTATAAGTTTTATCAAGTAATATATAACACAAATAAAAATATTTAATGTCAAAGTTGAAGAAAAAAGACTTCAAAAGTCAAAAGTGGACTATCATTTTGGGACGGAGGGAGTATCAAAATATTTAATTATGGAAGCTAATACGGCATCCACGTCAGCATGCATGAATCCAGTCAGCTTCTCTTTAATTGGGTTACCTGCTATAGCCGGGTAATGGGTAATTTTGAACTAATTTTCCAGTATCTTTGGGTTTTAATGCATCAAAAAATGGACTTGAGACATAACCAACTATTTTATGTAAAATTGGGGGCTTTTATGACAAAAACCCTTCTGATTTTTTCTAGATGGAAATTAATCTTTGGCTTGGTCTTGCTTGGAGTTTTTGTTTTGTCACGACTATTTTGTCGATCCTCCCCTAGTCAACAATGAGCAAGACATCAACTAAAGATTCAAGGTAATTGACTTTTTACTTTGTTTTATTATAATTTCTAGCCAATTTTCCTTATCATAACATCTTATTTTGTAGCTTTCTTTATGGTTATCTTTAAGTTCTTTTATCACATATCAATATGGTACATGAAGCTAAAGCAAGAGTCACATATGCATATCCCCTTAGCTTGTTTTCTATTAATAATTTAGCATATTTTGATTTGAAGATACATAAAATTTAGCAAGCAAAGACCCTACTATCATGGACTAGGGTGAAAGTTCTTTGTATGATTATGGTCAAGATAATAATATATGGATAAAGTTCTTTTGTAACGACCTAAAAGTCACGCCATAAAAAAAAATTGTTTTTAGATTTATAAATCGTTAATACATATTTTTCCCAAAAACTAAGGTAACATAACATTATCAAATCAGAGTAGTTCACAGAATACGAAAACATATGGTGTGTACTCTGCAGTCATCCAGAGTAGGGGTGAGCATTTGGACCGGTCCGGACCAAACCGGACCGGACCGACTCTTGGACCGGACCGGTTATGGAGAATTTTGTGGACCATGGACCGGACCGGATGAGTCGTGTCCGTGTCCGTGTCCGTGTCCGGGTCCAGGTCCAGGTATTTCGGTTTTTTGACCCGTTTGGACCGGTACAACTTTAATTGTATAGAGTATAATAAGTAACCTACATTGATGTATAATATTATAACTTGCAAAATTAATATGTTTCTGTTTCATGCCTAACTAATCTACATTGATGTATAATATTATAACTTGCAATTTGCAAAAATTAATTTTCCAAATAAAAGCAACTAACATATAAATCAAGTTCACCAACAAAAGTTAAACAATTTTAAGACAAACATACAAAAGTATTACCGTAACAACAAAAATCATAATTTAAACTTTAAAATCAATCAAACTAACAAATTTCATAAACTCATAATCTAATCTTCCATTGGTCTTTTCCCCATATCATTGCCATCCATATGTAACATATTTAAAGCTTGTGCAATCTCTACATAAACATAAATGAAAATGTTGTTAGTATTTAATAAAAAGTAATAATTGTATAAAAAAAGAATAAAGATTGTAATTTTTTTACCCAAAGCTATATCATCATCGTTCAAGATGTCACCAACGTTGTCAACTATCGGATTTGTAAACTTTATCACCCAATCTTGGGTGCATAACAAAGCTTCAACTATCAATGTCGATAAACTAGTTTGGTACTCACTTACAACTCTACCACAAGTGCTAAACGCGGACTCGGAATTATAATATAAAATAATACTAAAAAGCTGAAATATTTCAGCTTTGGTAGTTTTACTTTAAGGATTGTAACTCAATGAATATAATACAAAAATAAACAAAATTATAGTCTAAATTCATCTACAAATTGTAAACTAAATGTTGGAAAAAACCGTAGGTCAATCCGACTTAAAACGAATGGGTTATGGGTGTTTAAAAAACGTCACAGATTATAAAATCTTGCTAAAAAGCTGAATTTTTTCAACTTTGATAGCTCTAGTTTAAAGGATTGTAGCTCGGTGAATATAATACCAAAATAAACAAAATTATAGTCTAAACTCATCTACAAACTGTAAATTAAATGTTGGAAAAAATTGGAGGTCAATCCGACTTAAAACGAATGAGTTATGAGTATTTAAAGAATGTCACAGCTTACAAAATGTTGCTGAAAAGCTGAATTTTTTCAGCTTTGATAACTCTACTTTGAAGGATTGTAACACGGTGAATATAATACCAAAATAAACAAAATTATAGTCTAAATTCATCTACAAACTGTAAACCAAATGTTGGAAAAAACCGCAGGTCAATCCGACTTAAAACGAATGAGTTATGTGCATTTAAAAAACGTCACAAAAATCTTAATCATGTCCAAGCGGTTTTAAACCCGGTAAAAACCGAACCGGGAAAAAAACCGGACCGGACCGGCGAGAAATCATAGAACCGAGAACCGGCCCGGGGGTCCAAAAAATGGTCCGGTCCGGTCCACCGGTCCAAATGCTCACCCCTAATCCAGAGCTCTCCAAATTGAAAACCGAAGTACCTAAACATAAACTGAAAACTGTAAGCACAAAGCTTAGTGAGTTCTCCAAAATACCATACAACATACAACCATATATTATCATACAACATATATCTTGTTGACATGGGCTCCCCATGGTCTTTATCTAATATGTCATGGGATCCCCCATGGTCTTTACCTAGAATGCCATGCGCTTCCCCCATGGTCTGACATCCAATTGCCACGGGCTCCCCCGAGGTCTTCCGTGCAAGTATCACAGAGACAAATAGCATACCACATAACATGCAATGGGCCTGTATTGGTGCCTTCGACCCATGGATATAGTGAGAAGACTCACCTCGTACTACTTAATCATACAAAAAACTCTTGGTTGATGGCTGACAAATCCTCAACTACTAATAACAAAACAATACCCAATTATCAATTGGGTTCCAACCCATAACCACAACTTCATACCTGGGGTAAAA
The DNA here is from genome assembly GCF_002870075.4 of Lactuca sativa. Classification (NCBI taxonomy): domain Eukaryota; kingdom Viridiplantae; phylum Streptophyta; class Magnoliopsida; order Asterales; family Asteraceae; genus Lactuca; species Lactuca sativa. Next base: position 67,684,611 of record NC_056626.2, on the reverse strand, counting down.
GACCATTTTACCCCTAACCTAGCCTTGTCCAAAACTATGGCCCAAACTACAATCTAAAAGGCCCAAAGGACAACTAATCAACCAATGGCCAAATTTTCCAAATTGGGCCCAAACCCATTACATAGGCCTTACCTTGAGGCCCAACCATTCTTTCTAGTCCAAAACACTATGCATTTCGATGGCCCGTTAATACTTAAACAGTCAAAGCCCAAAACACCAATAACTACTCATGACCTCCATGGCCTAATTTTCCAAATTGGGCCCAAACCCCTTTATAGGCCTTCCCAAAATCACTATCAGACCAAAACTTGATGGCCCAATAGGGACCAAGACAGTTAAGCCCAACAGATGACCCACATCGAAGCCCAATAAGCAAAACTTCTCTTGACTAAGTACGTGAGGCGTACTCAGCTGTACGCTAAGTGTACAGGCTGTTTGGCTTGTACGCTGCGTGTACAGACTTGTACGCCCAATGTACTCCTCCATTGAGCAAAAACCTTCATTAAGCTCTTAATGTTTGATCCGATAAGTCCAAATCATAAATCCACTTCTAAATTAATGTTTAGAACCATAAAGTCACTGACTTGGTGACTTTGCATGCCCCAAAAAGACCCAATCTCAAAGAGTAGCATTCTTCTTTCATAAAAATGTAACACTCTAATCTAGGTAATTACCCTTTATGCCCTTGAAATGATTTTGTGTTGCAATGTTGCCTTTCGTACAATGGGTGTACTTATGGGTGCGGTTAGCGTACCGAGGTGGAATGATCGCGAAGGTGCACCACGTACGTGGGGCGTACAAGTTAGTATACGAGGCATACGTGGCAGATGGACAAAATCCTAATATCCGGGATTGAGACCTATATAAATGTCATTTGGTCTTTTGGACCAAACCCTAATCAACCTCCATAGCCTCATTTCGTCCCTTAACCTAGATTTCCTTGTGAGTGTGATTCTTGAGCTTCGAAAGTGTGTTGTTGGCCATTTTAGAGAGCATTCAAGAAGGAGAAAGTGGTGTACAAGCTTTGGGTGTCATTGAGCTTCTAGATCCTGCATCAAGTTCATCTTGAGGAACTTCTGAAGGTATAAAGTCGTAACCTTGTCATCTCTTTTGTTAGTTTAAGCTAAGGTTTTGTTATGGAGTCCCTTTTTGGTTCTTAGACTTTTTCTTGTGAGTTGAGCAACTCCAGAGAATAATATGTATATATCTGTTCTTTGTGAGCCTATTAGATGCATAAAGGTGCCATCTTGAGGGTTTTCTAGTTTCCATGCATAAGCTTGAGGTCTTGCATGAAGTCTAAATGTAAAGAATGAAGTTTTGGGGTCCCTTATGGCATACAAGGGCAGAAAGTTGCCAACTTTATGCCTTAGGATGTCTTAATGGGTCCAGACCCAAAATTGGACGTTGAAATGCCAAGTATTAAGCACTTAATGGTCGTGGTGCTTAATCTGCTTATACGTTGTGCATAGTGTACTGTACGCAGCGGGTACTACTTAACAGACTAGTAAGCTAAGCGTACTGAAGTGGTATGCAGGGGGTACGCACCCAATTGGGTTTGGGCTTGTAAGCTTATTAGGCCTTATTCAGTTTTCGGCCTGGTCCCATATAGAGTTTTAGGCTGATATTATGTTTTGGGCCATAATTATTTTGGTTGGGCCTTATTGGGATATGCGGACCATTAATGACTTTTATCTTGGATCTTAGGCCCATTAGCAAAGGGAAGAATTTTGGGTCAATATGGAATGAATTAGGCTTAAATGATTGGACTCTTTAGTTGTGTATAATCCTAATTTAGGGTTAATTATATCATTGTTCAGTGTGTGGGTTCAAACTGTTAGGCGAGCAGCTTTTGTGTCAGCAGATTGAGGTGAGTTTTCTCACTACACTCATGGGTTGAAGGCACCAAGGCTGGCCCATTAATTGATATGAAATAATTAGTAATGGAGTATGTAAATGTTGTTATTTGATCTATATGTGGATTTATGTGAAGACCGTGGGAAGAGCCCATGACACATGATAAGACCATAGGAGGAGCCCATGGCTCGGGGATACAAGACCATAGGGGTAGCCCATGGCATTCCAAATGAAGACCATGGAGGGAGTTCGTAGCAAACATATATGTATATATGTGTGCATGGTATTATGTGATTATATGATTCGTGTGTTTTGGGAAACTTACTAAGCTTGTGCTTACAGTTCCATTGAATGTTTCAGGTACTTCTAAAGGGCTCGTCTTGATGGCGTGGTGTGCATTCTTCAGTGTTTTCACATTTAGTTTTCATACTCTGAATTTTAAAATACTATAGCTATGTAATGGGATTTTTGGACACCTTGTGGTTTAAATTTATGAAATTAGAAGTTAAAGTTTTCTGTAAAATTTTGGGTTGTTGAAGAAAAGGACCCAAACTCAAACATGTATGGTTTTAAACTCTAAAGGTGCCAACTTTATGGACCTTGAACCTTAGAAACACTAAGAGGGACAACTCAAAGCTCCTGAGTGTAATCAAGACCACTAGATCTCATTCTAGGGACCAAAATGAACCAAAACTCATAAATGATAGATCTAAGATATCAATGATCAAGTTCAAAGCTTTTTACCTCTAACAAGCTGAAAATGAGACACATAAGCAAGATCCATAAGCTCTTCCTTGATTCCCATCCTTGCACCAAGCTTCATCTTCTTAGAAATGGACCAAACACACCAAAAATGGAGTCCATAAGCTCAAAATGCCACCATGAAGGCCTACAGACAATTTCTAGGGTTTTAGAGGGTGGGGGATGACTTAGAAAATGAAGAAAGAGGCTAACATTATGCTTATATAGAGTACAACCCTAAAATTAGGGTTTTCAACCTACCCTTCGTACGCCCAGCGTACGAGGTCTCACACCGACCCAACCTCGCACCTATGTTGTGCATTCCTCTAGATATGCCTTGCGTAACTCCCTTTGCCTTGGTACCCCCTGCATACTAGGGTTTTCCCCAAATCCTAATTCATGCGAAGACCATAACTTTCTCAATACAATTCTGCATCCGACCATCCTTATATCCATGAAAAGGTATCGAGATGTTTAACACTATTATCAATTCATACTTTCCATAAGATATCTCGAACGAGAATCCACTTTCCATAAAGCCCGAGCTGACAAATTACCAAAATGCCCTTTGATTCCAAAACACAAACCGAATACCCGAACCATCCGAAATACCTTATCGAACCCCAACTGAGTCTGAATCTCAATTACCCAAGGGTTCAAAGCCTGCTAATACCCAAACCCTAATCACTATGCCCAACATGGGATCAACTCGAAACATGGCGTTACAACTCTCCCCCACTTAAACTAGATTTTGTCCTTGAAATCCGTCCTTACATTTCTCATCACGCCAAACAATCTGAACACAACCACGAACCGAGAATAATACAGTCTTCCTAAGACAACTAAAACCAAACCTAGTAGAACTTACCAAACCTGAAAAAGAACAAACCTTAAACCCTTTTGGAGAAAACCACCACTATCTTTCCCGAAACCCGAAACCTCAAATTGATCTGACTTCTAGACAAATCGCCCATACTGAGTTGGAGCTCCCCAAATAGATCCCTACACGACGATTTGGAGCTCCCCAACTCATCGAGTTCCCACCCAGAACCCTAAAATGTTTGATAAATAAATATTACCTGGACCAAGCGTTACAAAAGACTTCATTGGGATGAGGCGGTGTCGAAGATGGCCCCCAACTGTGAACATCGGTCGAGGTCGCCCCATCAAATAGTTGGGTACAAAGATCAGGGCAAAGGAGGTGTAACGTCTGGTTCTTTAGGTAAATTTCTTATCCTTTAAGTATCAAATTATGTTGCATAAGGACCTAGTACGTGTAACGCCCGCAGATTCGGGCTAGTCAATTTAGAGTCAATGAGCATCAAAAATGAGTTTTTGATGGAAGATTATTTAGGAGGAGTAATCTTAACCAAGTTGTAGAATATACACCTGCTCAGGGCAGAACATCGCCTTCTCATGAAACTTCCTGGTGATCACTGCCACAAAATCAGTACCCTGCTTGAGGGTCAAGAACTCCTGAATCAATCGTTCCCTCTCCACCGGGGGAACATACTCCTCTCTGAACATAGCGGTGAACCTCTCCCAGATCACCTCGGAAATCTCAGCCAAAGTGAAGTTCTCCGTCACGAACTTCCACCAATCCTTCGCTCCCAGGCGGAGCTGGTTCAAGGCGAACCGAACCCTCAAGTGCTCTGGGCAAGAGCACGTGTAGAAACATCCCTCGATGTCAGAGATCCATCTCATAGCGGCAATCGGGTCCCGCGCCCTGTCAAACTCTGGTGGCTTCGTGTTGCTGAACTCCCAGAACAACAACGAGTCACCTCCCTGAGGCCTGGCAGCAGCAACAACATTAGTAGCTGCAGCTGCAGCAGCCTTAGTCAGCGCGACATACCGCTCATCAAAAGTCTCAATCAATGTGTTCTTGATGTCTCCAAACATCTCAGGAATCTCAGACCAAATGGCAGCAGCCACCTCCTCGTGAATCAATCGACGGATCTCCTCGTCACTGACACCACTGCTCTTAGGTGTGTGTCGAGTCCCAACCATGATGCCTCTGAAATACAGCAAAAATAATCAGAGACTCGATCGAGCATACGCATACTCGATGACACAACCCTACTTGTCCTCCGTTGTCCAAAAGATTCTTACTTGGAATGCCTACTGATCCGGTGTCTTCAGTAGTACGGGCCCAATACTACTGACCACACTGCATCAGCATTCATTCCAGGTCCTCCTCCTTGGATCTTGGATTACAAGTACTCTATTCTCATGAGCTCTTAACTGCTATCTACTTGTTCTCAAAGCATCTCAGCAGCAGAAATCTCCTAGGCTAAGGTATCACAAATCAGGCCACTCTAGTCCTAATATGTATACCTAGCCTACTCTAGCATGCATAATATATCATAACATATCTCATAACACATAATGTAAGGGTACTTTTGGAGATTCACCGTTCGGGCGCTAGCTGATCGTACACACGGCTCTGCTCAGTTTGTCTCAAAACTCTTTTTACTCTTTTCAAAAAATTTACTTCATTATCAAAATTTTCCTCAAATCCTCAGTTTGAGTTCAGATACGCCCGAAGATGCATCCGAATCCCTCAAACCAAGGCTCTCATACCAACTTTTAACACTGTAAAAATTTGAAACAATTTTTCACTTTTAAAAACCATAAAATATCATTCACGTTTATTTTAAATACATTGTATCAATATTGTATCAATACAAAACCCCAAGATCAGAATATACATAAACTCCAATGTGTGTGTGTACGAATCATGTCGGCGCCTTTCCGCGCTCATCACTGGTACCTGAAACACATATAACACAACAACTGTAAGCATAAATGTTTAGTGAGTTCCCCAAAATACTGCATACAACACATACGCCACTCGAGGCTATAATACGACCCTCCGGTCGATGTGTCTCAGCGGGACCCTCCAGTCCCGTAGCTCGTTGGACCCTCTGGTCCGGTCATAGCTCGTTGGACCCTCCTGTCCGGTCTATATCATCATACAACATACAAATATCACATAGCACATAATCTCATACATAACACATAAGACCCTCTGGTCATCGCATAATACCACTCTAGGTAACATATAGTGAGAAGACACACCTCGGTGTCTCGGTAAATATATAACTCGGAAGAAGTGTGATCTAGCCTCCGCCTAATCACATAAAGTAATACTCTCATAAATACAATTGTACTCAACCCTAAAAGTCAACAAAGTCAACGGTCAAACTTTGACCCGACTCGTCAAGTCTACACGTGTCCACTGACTCTCTTAGTCTCTCTCTTGGCACGTCGAGTCCTCCCCTTACTCGACGAGTTACACCTGGCATGAATCGCGCGACCACCCCGACTTAACTCGCCGAGTCTCAAGAACAACTCGGCGAGTTCCGCCTTGAACTCCAGTCCCCTGACTCACCGAGTTATTCCCCAACTCGGCAAGTCTATTCACTGAGTGATTTACGTGAAACCTTCATAATACTCGCCGAGTCTGTTCTTCGGACTCGGCGAGTTCATGCCATGCACAAACTCCATACAACTCCTGAGGTCATATCTATTCCATATATTCATAGATCTGGCCTCCCCAAGCATGATAATCACGTAAAGTTCGGACCTTGGCACTCATATAACATCTAAATGGTCCAAAATGGTGATTTAGCCCCAAAAATGACATCCCAAGCTCATGGCTCCCAAAATGACTCATAAAGCTCCAAGGGTTAAGGTCTCTGGACCTCTTTGGGTCCAGATCCAAGATATAAACTCGAGAAGGGACCAAATGCTCCACTTATTTAACCTCTAAAAGGGTTAGAAAACCCTAACACTAAGAATCAACATCAAAACTGAAGAAGGTCCGAGCAAAATGCCTCAATATGGTCTCTAAGAACTTAGAAATCACCACAATCGTTCCTACTTCAGCCTCCTCTTGCCTTGGTCACTTCCTTCTTGCAAAAATACCCACAAAAGGATCAAGAATGGCCTCTCCTTCCTCACAAACGCTCTAGATCTCTTAGGGTTTCTCTCTGGGGGTTGGTGGCCGCAAATGACGGGCCTAAGGGCCTTTAAATAGGTCCCAAGCCTTGGAAATTAGGGTTTCATTAAACAACGTGGACTCGTCTAGTCCACTCATGAACTCGTTGAGTTCAGCTGTGAACTCGTTTCCGAAATCGCGACCATACTCGGCGAGTTTAGACGCCAACTCGCCGAGTCTCCTCACAATTCCCAAAAATAAAAGAACAAAATAGGATACCTGGGAATCCGGATGTTACATGAACGAGGAGAGATGAAAGAGGATATAAGTAAACAATGGCGACTATGAGACTTAGTGCCTAGACCCTGGCGACTATGAGACTTAGTGCCTAAACCCTGGCGACTATCAGACGTAGCGTCTGTTGTATAAACTCTGGCGACTATGAGACTTAGTGCCTAAACCCTGGCGACTATGCGACTTAGTGGCTATTGTATAAACCTTGGCGACAATGAGACTTAGTGCCTAAACCCTAACGACTATGCGACTTAGTACCTATTGAGTAAACCTTGGCAACAATGGATTTCGTGCTGATTCCTTAGGATGATCCTTAGGAATAAATGAACGAGGAATAGATAATTCTTAGGGTAGATCCTTAAGAGTAAAGAAGATAATGGGGATGGATAATCGGGTTGATTGTTTGATGCTTAAACATAATGATTATATTATGGGTTGAAAACCCTATGTATTCACCAGGTTTCCCAACCTGACCCACTCAAGCTTATTTGAATCACAAGTGCCGATATGAAGTTACATTACACTGAGATATTAAAGAGGTGTAGATCACTAGTATAAATGAATGTAAGTTATGTTTATGCTTATGTTTCTGTATTGACAATGACATCCCAAATGTTTTAAAATGAATAATAATACATTTATTCGGAAATGCTTTGATAACGTATTTATCATGTTTTACTGGGAACAAATTCCGCAACATTTTTATTAAAAGAAGTACTCTGATTTTTATAAAGCATAAACAAAATCGGTCTTTTTCTGGCTGTGAAAATGGGGATGTCACAGTACAATGGGCGTAAATGAGGTACGTTGGGCATACCTTGAAGAGCCTTGGACATGGGGTAGCCCCTGGTACACTAGGCTTACCAATTGTATGTTGGACGTACATCAGCCAAGGTTATTGAGATGTAACAACATTTAAAGGAATTTGACCCATTATTTTAATCCGAGATATAAGAGATTTTCCATATATATTGGAACTTAATTTAGGTGTATAAAAGAAAATTACCAATATAGCCTTATCTAGGTTTTTAAATTGATTGATCCACAATCATCCCTACATCCACACAATATATAGTTAGTACATATGAACCTAACTCTCTCTCTCTCTCTCTCTCTCTATATATATATATATATATATATATATATATATATATATATATATATACACACACACACACACACACACGCACACCTTCGCTTTGGCTTCCCATTCTTTATTATTCATGTTGAAAGAATTCGTTATAGGATTATAAAGATTTTCGGTTTTATTTTTAAGGTTTAACCACATTGCATTCTTTGCTCTTAAATAGTTGTATCGGTTTTTCATTTGTTTTCTGTCGACAAGAAAATTATGATCGTTTTTTCAATTTCTCTGTGACTACAGTCCATGAGCTTGCTTTTAGGCCACTACCCTCCCGACTATTACTTGTTAATTCGTGTATACATGCTTCCAAAATTTTTTTGTCTACAATCTCTTACTTCCAACTAATCATAGTCATTTTATTTGTCATGTCTATTATAAAAAGAAAGATAAATCATCCACATAACACACATTTACAACATAAATCAAGCATAAATCTGATTTCATCACATTTTTAGCAACATATACGACATAAATTTTGATTTTATACAAATAAATTTTGATTTCATAAGCATATAACATTTTCTGAGTTCTAATTTCATACAAACATGTACAACATATTCAACATTTTCTGATTTCAGACCAACATGTACAACATTTACTGATTTCACATACCTAAAATCTGATTTTATACACACATTAGTTCATATTAAAATCACTCATTAGTTTATATAGAGAAAATCAGATTTTATACAAAAATATCAACAAATTTTATGTACACCCTTTAAACCATTTCGATCCAAATAGAATGAAATCAGTAATATCATTAGACATTAACTTTTTTGTGATTTAAAAAAAAAAAGCAAAAAAAAAGGCAGAATTCGTTACTTGCTGTGGTGGTCGTCGCCGGTGTTGTGGAGGTCGTCGCCGGCGCTGTGGAGGTTGTCGCTGGTCGGAGATGCTAGGAGCAAAACTCGCCGGTGGGAGATGTTGAGGAAGAGCCGACTGATCGATGGAACTATTTGTTCGAGCGTGTTTCTTTTTAGGTCTCTAGGGGAAGACGAGGGCAAATAAGGAAAAAAGGGTTGTGGGCTTTTTCTTTTCCAGTCAGCCAATATTTTTAGGCTTACCGAGTAAGCCGTTTGGGTCAGCATGGCTGGCCGAATCAACTACAATATGCATCTATCAAACAACCAGACTGTTGACTGAGTCAATAGTAAGCACCGACCAGACTTGGTAAATTCAAATCAAACAACCGCTTAGTTATATTCTTTTATTCTCTATCCACATAAAGTACTCAACCCTTGTAACCCTTAAATATTATTGAGATTAATATAGTGTTCTTCAAAATGTGTTTTTTATTTTCGATTTTAGGTGTTCTACTATAAGTCGGGTGTTTGTATGATTTTTTTGTCTGTTATTTGAATAATGTAATTTCTTTCTAAATTGCTTAAAATTTGGAATTGCTTGAAAATAAATGGTTTTATTGTAATATCGATGATACTATATTATTGTATTACATCTATATCCAAACACATCATTTCACTAAGCCGTTTGGCTTATATACGCATCTTCATATATTGAAAATCATAAATTTCAAATATAAACTAAATGGCTTTTTGTCTACCCGTGTTAAGGTGTTGAAAAATTATCTATTTTCTAGTTGAAGGATTAAGTTCTGTGATAAAAATTAATAATTTAGAAATAAGATTTAGAGGTACGTTAACGTTCAAAAAAAATAATAAATCAAACATCATCATAATTTCATTACTTCGGCTACACTATGAATTATATAGGCCCCAAATTATTTTACTTTCCGGTGGAAGTTGGGGGCTTTTGGCGGGAGAGTGTTAGTGAAGCTAAGTAGCGACTAGCTAACTAGCCTTACAGGAAGTGATAAACTTCACCAAAATCACCTGTAGAGATTGCAAAATGTGGAATCACCCGTAATTTTTTCGATAAATTCTTAGTAAGCTTATTAAACTCAAGCCGGTTCTTCTCACCGAAATCGTTTACAGCCCCTCAATCAGGTAATTCTTTTGGTAAATAATTTTACTTTCAGTTTATTATTTCAATCTCGCTTGCCTGGTTGATTACTTGATTATACAGAGTGTTTAATTGTTTATATTTATGCCACGATTCAGTACTCGTTCATAACTTTTCTTCAAGTAATGATATTTCTTCGTCTGTATTTGAGAAATTCAGAGTTGAAATGTTGATTGATTTCTTGAAGTATGTTACTATACAAATTCATGGTTTTGGTTTTCTAATTTTATTTTACTATTTAAAATTGTTAGGCAAAATTTGGTATTTTGATCCTTCTGACACGTGGGCTATTGGCTATTGGCTAAGTGTAGGAATGACTAAGACAACGAGTGTGACTACAAAATGGAGCCATGATAATGCATCTAGCAGTAACACGTTCAAGACTCGTGACAAAACTAGTGTGGCACCATGGTCAGAGCTTAACCTTGATGTGTTGTTTTTAGTTAGGATGCGACTGGGAGTCATTGATTTTATTGCATTTAGTGGAGTTTGCAAGTCATGGAGGTCATTTGCACTTTGTAATAAAAAGAGGTTTATGTCATCCAGACGACCCATGTTGGTATGGATCCCTAAGTATCCTTATACGAAAGTGCTACTTAGAGGATTTTGAGGGGAACTATTTCAAAACCCTCCTTCCCCATTGTGTTGACATTGGTATGAACTGTGTTGGATTAACTTGTGGTTACATGGTCTTTTACGGGGAGAAAACCCGTGACTTTTGGCTTATAAATCCTTTCACAAGAAATGAACTTCACTTCCCGGCTTTCCCAGGTTCACCAGGTAAGGCTATTCTTGTCTTTTCACCTTCAATACCTGGGTCTGGGTTGGTGCTTGTTGTGTTAAATCGATCCAGCTATAGAATATGGTTTTCACTAGAGGGTAAAGGAGCATGGAATCATGTCTCTTCTGTTAACCCCTTTCTTGATCTACACGCTTTCAAGGGGAAGATATATACCCTAAACTCCGATGGGAGTTTATATGAACCGAGGTTCAATCCAAAGCCCAAATTGACTCTACTAGAAATCAAGAATTTGGGGGAGTCGTGTATCTTTCATCGGGAGTTTGTAAGTTCGGGTGAAAATCTTTATGTTATACAATACATTTCCGAAGATTTGTTCCAAGTTCAGGAACTAGATTTTGGCGAAATGAAATGGGTGTCGCTAGAAGAAAATACAATAGGAGAATATGCTTTCTTTCTAAGCGTATGGAATCATCATGGTGTTGCAATTAAACCAGGGTCATGGGCTGTTGACCCTGGGTCAGAATTCAAGAGTTATGATTGCTTCTGTGACTCTACCCATGAAACTCAGAAAGGGAGGTTTTTTAAAACACGCATGTGGTACTTCCCCCCATCTTTGTTTGGATGTTGATCTTGTTAATGAGTGATCATACACTCTTGTTAATTACCACACTCTTAAGTCTTATCTTTTCGTATGTTGAATATTTTCAAGACTTATATCTTGCAACTATCTTTTGCAGTGGCGGAGTCATGGTCAAAGTAAAGAAAAAATCATTTAAGGTTTTGAAAAAAAAAAACAAAGCAAACTACGGTTAAGATCTCTCATGTGCTTACATGTTAGGGTATTTTGGTCTTTTTACGTAGCCGTTAATACATGTCTGTAACTGCAACATATAAGTAGTTAGATTACCTTAACATGCAAACTCTTTCGTACCCTGCAAGAAGTTCATGACTTAACATGCAAATATATGTAGTTAGATTACCTTCGGTTTTCAGTTTAATAAGAGTTGAATATAAGATGCAAATAAGTGTAAGGTTTTGAGACCATATATTGTCTCAGTTCAAATATACCAAGACTGTTGTGATACTAATTAACCAAGGATAAGTAGTTGTTACATCGGATGGAGGAGAGAGGGAGGGACTTAATGGGGATTAGTCCTCATGTGTAGGGCAGATGAGGGCTCTTGACAGTATCAACCAAATGGAGTGAAGAGAGAAGGACCAAAACTGCTAATTTAGATTGAAATAGGTAACATTTTGCAACAATCGCCTCTGCATCAAATGTGTTATATTCAACAAACCTCATGGACCACACATTTAATTTACCTATTTTATCTAATACTAGGTGTGAGCCCCATGTATTACATGGGTGTATTTAAAATAATTAAATATGTATAAATATTTGAGAAATTTGAATTTATAAAAAAAATAGAAAAATATTGAATTATTAAAAAGTAAAGTGTTTTTTTTTCTCTTTTAAATTTAAACAAATCATTTAGACAAAATAATCAATTCAAATTAATGAGATTTAATTTTAAAATTTATAAATTATAAGGAAAGTCAAATAATGAAAGTGATATGCATTTATTATTAAATTTAAATATCATATGCAATTTAATAAAATAGGAAAACCACAAAATTATATATGGAATAAAAATTAATTCAAAATAACCACAAAATGACATGTGGCAAAATGAATGAGAGTGTGACAAGTGGCAAAAAAAACTTTCATTTATTAGAGAAGACTAGGTGTTAGACCCATGTATTACATGGATTTATTTAAAAAAAATAAATATGAAATTTTAACAATTTGAGAAGTTTGAATTTATAAGAAAAATGAGAAAAAAAATTTATTATTAAAATTAATGAGACTTTAATACATTGAATACATTACATATATAAATCATTTCTAATAAATATCTTACATATATATTACCTTACATATTAAATGTGGAATTTTAATTTAATAAAATGAAATTTACAATAAAATGACAAGTGGAAAATAGAAAATTTAAAAAATTTAGAAAATGTCATGTGTCCAAATGAAGGAGAATATGACATGTGGCAAAAAAAACTTTCATTTATTAAGGAGGATATCCTCTAACACTTTAAAAATAACATGATAAACGTTTTTTCATTGACGTATCAGTTACCTGAGATTTCCCTAAACCTCTTACAATAACATAATTTATATAACTATCGTCATGACATATTTAACCCTCCATTCTGTGAAGATTTAAAAATGAATCCAATTAAATATGTCAATCTGCCTTGATCGGGTCTAAGTGAGCTTAAATGTTGCCAATCCCTGAGTTAGAAAGTAGAAACTTCAATATTATATATTTCCAAAAATTTAAGCATCGTAAATGTAACCAGGTCTTAACAAGAAATATTTTCATTAACTTTGACTTAAGTATAACATGATAATGAAGAGTTGCACATTGAGCCCACGTTCCTTTTTTTTTTTTTTTCCTACTGGTCTCAAACCGGTACTAGACCGATGAATCCCAAGTCGGTCCAGATCAAATTTTTCTCTTCTTTAACCAGTCTCATTTAAAGCTGTTAGCCGTGACCATGAGTTCCGACCGAGCTTTAAAAGGAAAAGACCAAATCATTGTGTTCTTGCCAAAAAGTTGAAGACACCATCGAGATATTAATATAATTTTGGATAATAATATCATATTACTATTAATAATTTTGAGGATTTATATATATAAAAAAAAATACTAAATATATGTATATGAGATTAGCCACATAGGACAGATGGTTCACTTATCCATTTGTTTGCTGTAAAGTCGCACAAAAAAAGTTTATTACCCAATATAACAAGTCATTTACAAGTTTAAGTACCTAGAGTCCTAGACTACTAAAATAAAGATAAATAACCATTTAAAATAAAATCAAATAATTTTTTGAGCCTGAATGACATTAACCTTTTAATTTAATCAGTTAGTTTATAATTTGTTATGTTTAATTTAAATTATAAATACTTTAGTTGAATTTATGATTATTTTTAGTTTAATTAGTTTACTTTACTTAGCATTAGTCATTTGTATGACATAATTGAATTATTAGCTCCAATTGTCTCATGTGGAGTACCGAACTATCCTTCGTTACCGCCTCATGATTCCCATATTCCCAATTGACGAGATATGTCCAGTTTGTCGCAAGGCATGTTTGGATACCTTTGGGGAACACGCGGTTCATTGTAGAGAGCTCCCTGGTTTCAAGTATAGACATGATGTGGTTCGAGATGTTCTCTTTGATGCTTGTCGGCGTGCTGGTATTTCTGTGAAGAAAGAAACGTCAGTGAACTTTTTGACGGACCTGCAGGATGGCAGGTCCACACTTAGACCAGCTGACATTTTGGTCTTTGGATGGATAGGAGGGGAGCATGCGTTCGTGGATCTTAATGGTGTCTCTCCTCTCGTTGGTTTGGGGAGCGGAGGTTTCGCAGCTGGGCATGCCGCTTTGAAAGCCGCTGCGTGCAAAGTGGTAAAGCACGAGAATGCATGTAGAGAAAATCAACATGTGTTTGTTCCTTTTGCATTCGATACATTTGGTTTTCTCGCACCAGAGGCGGTGGAACTCTTTAATAGAGTCCAACGGGTCATGCATTGTAATGTCATATTTCCTAGATCCACAAATGTTGTTTTCAAAAGAATTGGTTTTGCCATCCAGAAAGGGCTAGCGGCGCAGCTTGTTGCCCGTTTGCCTTCAATCAATATGTATTGAACTTTCATGAAGAGAAAAATATTGTAATGCTAGTAACGGATAACCAAGAGAGTCGTATGTAGAATAATTACTACTATTAGTTTAGTTGTTGGATACTTAAACTAGTAAGTGTGGACAACTAGTTGAGGGGTGTTATTACACCTAAAAATTGTCACATAACATGTCATGTCGTTGTGGTGTTATAACACCAAATTGAGGAAATTGACAACTAGTTATAACATCTTTACTTTCCATGTCATCATTTTTTTTTTAATTTTTTTTATTTAATTTTTATTTTTTAAACAAAATTAATTAATTAATTAAAACATGTTATTTTAATAAAACCTATTTTTTAATTAGAGATAACATTTAAAAAACATTACGAAACATAACATTTAAAAAAAATTACATTTTGCCCTTAATTTATTCGTTTTCATTTCCATCATACATAAAATCAACCAAATCCTCTCGAAGTTGTCTGTCTTTTTGTACGCCTTGAATATCTACGACCCTATATTTTGCTGTTCCGGGTTGAAATTGCATGTTTGGGCTCCGAAGCTCCGCAATGTTTCGTCCTTTATCTTCAACCATCATGTTATGCATTATAATACATGCATACATAGTGGGTGTTTGAGATAGCTTTTAAAAAAAGCTTATTAGCTTTTTAGCTTTTTAAACAGCTAATAAGCTAAAAAGGTGTTTGTCTATTTAAAAAACGCTTTTTAAAACAGCTTTTTGGATAGGAAAAAGTAAAGCTTTCAAAAAGCTGAAAAATCCTAGCTTTTTAACCATTTTACTCCTGAAAAAGCAGCTTTTCGCATCCAAACACTTTTTAAAACCAGCTTTTCCTAAAAGTCATAAGCTAATAAGCACTTTTCTTAAAAATCACTTTTGCCATAAAAAAGCTAACCCAAACATACTTATAATATCTTGTAGAACGTCTAATTGATATGGTCGTACTGCATGTTCAACTATGTGTCAGTTCGACTTCATAACTCCAAGCACGTTCCACATCCTTACATGCTCTTTTTTATTTTCTCTTGGTGTTACTGGGTGTCGAAACACCTTCATGAATGTGGAATATGCTGGATATATTCCATCCGGGTAATACCCAAATTTATACTCATTTCCATTCACAGTGAAAGGAGCATATTATGCCTTTCCTGACAAAATATCGTCGAAAATTGGTGATTGATCAAGAACGTTCACGTCGTTATTCGAACCCGCAACCCTGAAAAAAGCATGCCAAATTCATAAATCTTAGGACGCAACAGCCTCCAATACCAACGAAGGCGTTCCATGATGACCACTTATATACCGGCCTTTCCACGCCACGTGACAATTTCTCCAGTTCCATTGTGTGCAATCAATGCTTCCTAGCATACCCGGAAAACCATGTTTTTCTTTGTGCGCTGCATATAGTTGTTGTATATCATTCAACGAAGGTTTGTGTAAATAAACGTCACCGAAGGTTTCGACAACACCCCTCGCCAATCTATACAAACTTTCTCTTGCCGTTCTATCATACAATCCCATATAGTTGTCAATCGAATCAGGTGACTCTCTCATTACCATAAGCTTAATTGTAGCAACTCATTTTTGCAACCCTGTGAATCATCGTTTACATCTAGCGTCATATCTCATTTGAAAAAATTCATACCTAAATGTTTGTGTCATTCTTCACGATCTCTGTTTAACGTTGCATGCCTGATTATTAAAGGAGCTGTATCTGGTTGTATTAGCATGTTTGTGCAATAATCGTACATCATAGTGACAAACATATCATCGTCGTCATTATCATCGAATGTATTCATTTTTTTTGTGGAATGTTTTGAAAGTATAGGTAAGGATTTTTTTGGAATGTTTTGAGAGAAAAGTGGTGATTTATATGAAATAGAGAGGAAAGTGGTGATTTTATAGATAAAGTTTTTTTAAAGAATATTACCGTTTGTCAACGGTAAAATGAATAAATTGAAAAAATCCAAACGTGTTATCGTCCGTTGCCACCATAACAAAGCACCACATAACGGCTGGAGGGGGGGTGTTCCATCCGTGGTAACGCCGTTAAGGTGCTGCCACGTCGGCAATGACACCCCTCCACGGCCCCATACCGACTAGTCTTAAAGGATCATATTTTCTGAATGTTTTGTCTCACCGCCCTGTGTAAGTGATTAAGCTAATACAATTTACTAATTATAAATTAAACTAAACCATTAAAAAGAATAGTTACAAGTCAAACTAAACTAATTTAGGTTTAGTTGATTAATAATAATTTAGTTTACTTTAAAATTATTATGTTTCATGTAAAAAATATCAACGTTAAGCCTACTCAAATATAAGTAGGTAATGATGGACAAATTTGGTGTTAAGATAATAATACGATACACTAATTATCTATGATAATAATATAGTACACTAATTATTTATGTAACCAATCAATTATGCAAGGTTTTTTCATGGACATAGATAAAATTAGATGTTAGTTTATGAGTAGATTAGATTTTTCGGTTTAAAAAAAACTAAAATTTGATATAATAAAAAATGACTAATATTATAAAAGCCCTAAATTTATAATGCGTAATTGGAAAAAACCATAATATTTTTTTATTGCTATGACCACAACTTTCTCGCAAAATTATCGTTTTAGCACACTTAATAAGTTTTATGGTTAACTTGGTTAATTTTTTTACAAAATCAGTCCTAAAAAGTTCAAATTTGGTCCCTGAGGTTTGCAAAAAATTACACCACATTGTTTTTTAACATTATTTTTCGTTTTTTGTATATTTTATTTATTTTTGGGTTTTCTTATAAATACAT
This sequence comes from Lactuca sativa, assembly GCF_002870075.4. Classification (NCBI taxonomy): domain Eukaryota; kingdom Viridiplantae; phylum Streptophyta; class Magnoliopsida; order Asterales; family Asteraceae; genus Lactuca; species Lactuca sativa. The sequence continues at coordinate 67,667,385 of NC_056626.2, read as the reverse complement.
ATATACATTTTTATTTTCTTTTTTATATATATTTTATTTAATTTCATTTTTTTAACTTTATTTTTTAACAATTTGATTTTTTTACCTTTTGTTTTCTATTTTTTAGTGTATATATAGAGTATATTAGATTTTTTTTAGTTTTTTTCATTTTTCTTTTCATATTATATTTTTAACATTTTTATCTTTTTATTTATTTATTACTTTTTTTTGTATTTTTAACTTTTTATTGACCTTTTTCAAAAAATGTAAAATGTATTAATATATTAGAGTATATTACAATTTTTATAATTTATTGTTTTTGTAATTTTTTTATTTTTATTTAAGTAAATAAAATAGTTATGTTTATATTTGTAGTTTCAGCCCAACTTATTTTCTTTTTATTCTTTTTTTCTTTAATGCTATTATATTTATGTTACGAAAAAATAAAAATTAGAAAAAAAAAAAGATTGTTTATTGAGAATTAGTGTTGCAATGTGTTATATAACTTGCAAACTAAATCATATTTTTATATATGATATCAATAATTTAAATTCAAGATAATATTTTACAAATTGATAAAAGATTAAAAGAAAGAAAAAAAATATAATAATAGTCGGTCTCTATAAAAAAACTTGTTATAGTAATTTAAATTGAATTCAAGTTCTTGAATCTAAATAAATAAAAACATTAGAAAAAGCATAAATAACTAATACACACACACACACACATATATATATATATATATATATATATATATATATATATATATAAAACAAAAGGTATAAAGATAAAAAAAAAGTTCAAATTGTTGAAAAATAAAGATAAAAAAATTAAAATATATAAAATATATACAAAAAAGAAATAAAAAATGTATATATATTTATTAAAAAAAACCCAAAAATAAATAAAATATACAAAAAACGAAAAATAATGTTAAAAAACGATGTTGTGTGATTTTTGCAAACCTCAGGGTCCAAATTTGAACTTTTTAGGACTGATTTTGCAAAAAAGTTAACCAAGTTAACCATAAATCTCGTTAAGTAGGCTAGAATGATGATTCTGCGATAAAGTTGTGGTCATAACAATAATAAAAAAAATATTATGGTTTTTTCCAATTACTCGTTAAAAAATTAGAGATTTTATAATATTAGTCCAATAAAAAAAGTTAAACGAATTCATAGGGATTTAAAAAAGTTCTTTTCTAGCTTTTTGGATAGAGTCTCAATAACCGTTGATATTGATACCGCTTCAAATGACATCGTCAATCATTTATTTGCACAAAAGTTAATTGGATTGGTCAGACAGTATGGTTAATGCAAAAATGAGTTCTTATATTTGAAAATTTTGATCATCCTGATAGGTGAACAAGTATAAAATATTTTAATTAGAATAACAAACACTTTTTATTTAAAGACAAAACTTCAAAAATGGTTCCTATGGTTTTCGAAAATATCAAGTTTAGTCTTTAAGTTCATAAAACTTCACGGAACGTCCCTGTGGTTTCAAAACTTTTAACATTTGGTCCTTCCGACTAACTCCGTTACCATTTAGCCGTTAAGTAAGTGGCAATTTTGTCATTTCACTATACACGGACCATTTATGAGGTTTTTAATTATTTTTTTTTAAATAAATAAATATATAATATTTAATATGCAAGGGGTCTCTCTCTCTCCCTCCCTCTCTCCCCTATAACTAGACCTAGCAAGCGTGTCGTGTCGGGTTGGGTCCGTGTTGTGTCAAGACATTAAACGAGTTGAGAGTGTTTGACCCTAACCCGACCCGTTTAATTATCGTGTTGTGTCGTGTCAACCCGTTTATTTTCGTGTCGATTTCGTGTCGAGTTTCAGGTTAAGGTTTAAACCTTATAAATATGTTGTGTCATGTTGGTTTGAAACATTTTAAAGGTTGAAAAATAAGAGTCATGGAGAAAAAAAAATGAAAAAAATGAAATGCTGGAGTTGGGAGGTGGAACGGAAAAAAATTATACTAGTAACTTTAGAAAGCAAAATGGAAATAGTTAAGAGTTATGAAGCAAATGAGATAGGTAGTGAGGAGGAGTAAAATTAAGTCACTTTGAAAGTTTGAATTTTACTGTTAATTCTTGAATTTGGGCCGCTTCAAATGTATAATATTGAAAATATTTATAAAAATATGAAATATATATATATATATATATATATATATATATATATATATATATATATATATATATATATATATATAATTAAACGGGTAATCTTCGAGTCATCTTCGAGTTGAAAGTCTTGACCCTAACCCTACCCGTTTAATTATCGTGTCGTGTCGTGTCAACCCGTGTACATAAACGGGTCGAAATCTCTGACCCTGACCCGCTAACTTCGTGTCGGGTTCGTGTCGTGCCAGATTTTGCCAGGTCTACCTATAACCGATGGAACAAAAAAACCCAACACCCTCTTGTGCCTTCACCCTTTTACATGTTGACCAGCCAAAGACCAAGCCTTCTCTTCTTCATCTCGGTGGTACCAACTCGAGCATAAACAACAACACCACCACTCTCCCTCCCTCTAACTTCTTCCCTCCTGAGGACAACCCAAACCTCTAACACCACCGGGCACCTTCATCACCTTCATCTCGGTTGTGTTCATCTTCTTTATGTTCATGTTTCAAAACTTATGGTACATCTGGGAAACAATATACAGATGGTCAAGATCTAAACAGTAGTGAGACTCCACCTTACCGGCGACCAGGTGAGCTTCTACCCAATTCTTTTCCATGCTCATCTAATCGGGATCTCGACCACCTAGTACCTTTGTAAAACTTCATCAGATAGAGGGAATACCAAGAACTTCTAGAAAACCCATATTGCAAATGTAGATTTAAGTATATGGAAGCAAAATAGAAAAGTGAAAGAGCAATGGGACCTCCGTCAAATCTTGAAGCGATGAATGCATACTCATAAAATCTCTCGACCTCCAAATCAGTCTCGATCTCCTCCACCTGCAAATTGATCTTGTTGAGCAGAAATGGTGCCACAGTGGGTTGATGAGAGAGAGAGTGTGTGAGATAGAGAGAGGGAGCAGTCTAGATACAGTCGTTGCTTCACCATGGTTGTCGGTGGTGCTTATCTGGTTCCTAGCCAACGTTCTTCACGGCTGAAGCACAGATCTGTGAAGATCAAAATTAAGTCACAAACCGATGGTGCTTGATGTGGTTCAGGTTCTGATTTTCCCATAGGCTATCTTCTCCGACGATGCTCTTTACTTTCATGCTTCACCTTCGTCGCATTTTCATGATCTTCTTTTGGGTAGAGAATTAAGTGCAGGGAGATAAGAGCACGAGGGAGAGAGAGAGAGAGAGAGAGAGAGAGAGAGAGAGAGAGAGAGAAAAAGGGAGGGAGGGAGGATGGGTGGGACCCCTTGCATATTAAATATCATATATTTATTTATTTATTTAAAAAAAGTAATTAAAAACCTCATAAATGGTCCATGTGTAGTGAAATGACAAAATTGCCCCTGACTTAACGGTTAAATGGTAACGAAGTTAGCCGGAAGGACCAAATGTTAAAAGTTTTGAAACCACAGGGACGATCCGTGAGGTTTTTTGAATTTAGGGACTAAACTTGATATTTTCGAAAACCATAGGGACCATTTTTGAAGTTTTGTCTTATTTAAAAGATAAAAGTATTTTCTATAGCGCCTGGCAATGCTAGTAATAATAATAATAACACATTGAATAGAGTGACTCTATGGGCGTAGCCAGTATAGGGCAAGAGTGAGATAATATATTGATGTTTATATCGATTAAACTCCATTTTAAATTATTTTATTGATGTAAAACAACATCGTTTGCAACTTAAATAAAAAATTTAGTTAAAATTCCTATATAGTTACATGTTGTAATCATTTGAAGAATTTTGAAAATCATTCATATTTTGTATATTATTTGACATACCTTAAAATAAAATCCTGATTATTGAAACAAGCTTTGAATCCAATATGAAAAAATATAAAGGATGTTGTTGTTGTCATATTGCAACTTGGCTTTACAAAATGGGTCAGGGGCTATTTGATGCACCTTCCAATCGGGTCTAATGCTTGGACTCGGTGAGAAATCTCCAATCTGTTCGTTTGTTTTCCTATTACATCCTTGGGCTCGGTCTAAAATGTTGATTCAGTTCCCATTTTTCTACTGATTCAGTCCAAAGGAAAAACATGACTAACTGGGGAGGAATGAAGAAAAAGACATGTTTTGCCCTCTAATGGCGACGCTCCTTCACCTCTCCTTGACGATGAATATTCTTCCTTCATTCATCCTTTTCCTGCGATGGATGAAGGATACTTTTTTTAATCTTCATAATTTTGTTTTATAACCATCAAAATCGAAACGTATCCCCCAATACAATTGATCCTAATTGATTTCTCCAATCATTTCATTATCTCCAAGCCAAGGTATGCTATATTTATATTTTGATCTTTGTAATTTTTTTTTGTTGTTGTAATTTGTCTTCAATTGTATCAGTGCTCTTGTGATTCAATTATATCAGTTATTGATTGGTTGAATGAGAAATTTGAATAAGCTAAGACCAGGAATGATGTAAAAGCTATCAAAATGGTTAATTCATTGAATAAACATGTTTCTTTTACTGAAATTGTTTGTTACTTTGATGTAATTTCTATGAATTGGAATGCTAGTAAACTATTTGATGTCTTGATTTAACGAGATTACAATTAAACAAGCTACTGCAAGTGACTCAACGGTATGTTAAATGTGATTTGATAATGAAATTTTAAGTGGAAAAAATAAAAATCAATGGTTTCGATGGATTTTGTCTGTTGTTTACAAATATGGATGGATTTTGTTGGTCTTAAATTGCTGGAAGCTTTGTGTTAGAGATCAAAAGCTTTTACTTTTCTTGGAAGAACATTTTTAATAAGGGGCAAAATAGTATTTATTGGAGATTTTATTTTATCTCTTGCAACCTCAATCTTTTTCCTGAGATGGACATTTTTCAAATATAGAAAGTCAAAATTAATGAAACAAGAAGGAGAAGAGTTTTAATACTAGTAATAATTTGTCTGCTGTACAATCTTTTTCCTAGCCTAGGCATAAATATGATGGAATAACATGAAAAAAAGAGTTAGGAAAAAATTATATATTGATAAGTTTTTTAGTAGAGATGGTGATAAATACTAACAATAATTTAGTAATATGTGTTGTACAATTAATTACATTATCAGAGCCATTGACAAAGTGAGCAAAATAGGATTAAGTTATCAAAACTTAATTATTACATATTAGTTTTTTATTTTTCAAAAATTGAGCTTTTAAGGTACTAAAAAACTTTTCTATTTTTTGAACTTTCTAATATGATATGATGTTTGGGACTTTGGGTTACTGGAGAGGAATGTACAAAAGAGTTGTTACGTTGATTTGATATTAATTTTATAAAAAAGTTGTTTGTTTCGTGCCAAAATATGCAATTCTTCATCTTGAGGGTTTTTTTCTCCGAACAAAAGTTACAAATCTTTAATTTCTTTATTTACATCCGACGAAATTCATATCCATACTGAAACTCGTATTTATTTCGCGGAGCCCCTTGGAGTTTACCTCCGCAAAATTCATATCAATAGCTGGAAATTCGATTTTTTTATGTTTGTATTTTAAAATTTAATCCCAAAAAATATTTACATCCGGCAAAATTCTTGAAAAAAATTAAAACAAAATAAAATTACGAAGATGCGTTGTGATATTTCTCTTTTTCTAAAAATACAAAAAATACATATATATCTTTGGGTTGGTAAGATGTGGGGGGGTTTGGTGAGGGAAATGACACTTTAAAAGCCGCCACCAAACTTCCCACCACCAACACCAATGCCACCTCCTCTTCCTCCTCCAATTCACAATCTTCGATCTCCACGCTAGATTTAGTTCAACTCACCACGGCTATTGCCTCTTGTGTGCAAAACGCAGAAAGGGAGAATGTCGATTCACATTAACAACATAGCTAATTTTACTTCCAATCTCTCCAAAACCCACAACCCTTCTCCCAAATCATCACCATCACCATTATCCTTTTTATCTTTTGGATCGAAATTCGAAAACCCGATGATGAAAATCGCTCTTCCGTCTAGTCAAAACCTCCGGAGAAACTCCCTTACCATTTCAGCCTCTGTTGCCACCGCTGAGAAGCCTTCCACAGCACCGGAGGAGATTGTGTTGCAGCCCATTAAAGAGATATCTGGAACCGTTAATTTGCCTGGATCCAAGTCTCTATCCAATCGGATTCTTCTCCTCGCTGCTCTTTCTGAGGTATCACAATCTCATTTGATTTGATTTTGTCAAAAGTACTTCAATCAAATTAAGTTTCCAATTCAAATTTGATAAGTTATTTACTTAATATTGCTTAACTTAGATAATTATTTCATTGCAGCTACATTATAATGTAAAACAAGCGTAATAATTATTTACTTGCAACAATTCATTATGTATTCTGCATTAAAAAGGTGCATGATTTGGTATCAAAATCGAAATTCAGCTCATCTTTTGCTATCGAGTCACAGACTATACAATTTTGTTTGATATTTTGTAGATGTATTTCTATCATGAATACTTTTGCAATTCTGTATAAAGTTTGAATTTCTGATCATTTGTTAGAAAACATGCTGGATTTGTTATTTTGGGGGTTTTGTATGTGCTCCTTACAGTCGATTTATTGCTAACTGAATAATCAAAATCAGTAACCCTATCTAAACACCCCCTCTGATATTTATCTACTTCTTAATGTGGGAAATGAAGAGGTAGAATATTAGTATCATTGTATTACATAAAATAGTTTTATTCACAATCTTTCAGCTTTCCATTATTCATATCATAAATTTTTGTGAAATATATTGTCAGGGGACTACTGTTGTGGACAACTTATTGAACAGTGATGATGTTCATTACATGTTGGGGGCTTTAAGAGCTCTAGGGTTACATGTTGAAGAAAATGGTGCACTTAAAAGGGCAATTGTGGAAGGTTGTGGTGGTGTGTTTCCAGTGGGTAGAGAATCCAAGGATGAAATCCAGCTTTTCCTTGGAAATGCAGGAACAGCTATGCGTCCATTGACTGCTGCAGTTACTGCTGCAGGGGGTAGTTCAAGGTAAATTTTTAATTAATCTTTTTCTAAAAACATCTAAACCTTTACCTATCAGTTCAAACAACTAATGATCAAAACGTAACATTGTTATCAAGTCTATAGAAATGGAATGAATTTTTCATCACTTTTTTATATCTTATATATGCACATGCTACCACCCACATTCCTATTTACTTAACATGTATGATATGGATATTTTGTTCAGCTACATTCTAGATGGTGTTCCTCGAATGAGAGAGAGGCCAATTGGTGATTTAGTCACAGGTCTTAAACAACTTGGTGCAGATGTCGATTGTTTTCTAGGTACAGATTGCCCACCTGTTCGGGTAGTTGGAAGTGGAGGCCTTCCTGGTGGAAAGGTGAATCTCAAATGACCTTTATACCCCTTACACGACTAGACACAACAGGTTGTACTGTGTTTGACATGCATTTGACGTGCACTGACTGATTGAGACATGTGGGACCAAAGTTGAAAGTTTTTTTGTCTCACCCAAAAAGACACATAGTGACATGAAAGTTGAAAGAAAACTTTATATATAATAAATAATTGGTAAAAAAATATAATTCTTCTTCTATCTTTTAGTGACTTTCTCTATTATTTGCATTGCATTGCAGGTGAAATTGTCGGGATCTATTAGTAGTCAATACTTGACTGCTTTGCTGATGGCAGCTCCCCTAGCACTAGGAGATGTAGAGATAGAAATTATAGATAAACTTATCTCTATACCTTATGTGGAAATGACACTTAAGTTGATGGAAAGATTTGGTGTTTCTGTACAACACAGTGACACATGGGACAGGTTCCATGTCCAAGGTGGTCAGAAGTACAAGTAAGACATTGTTTCATATTGACTTAATTGGCTTAATCACTTAATCTTGACAACTACACAGACAGGGCTGTTTCTTTTTTACTTAATTCAGACAAAATGACTTAATGGGTTAAGCCTATAAACCTGGCTTCGTATATTGAGACATTAAGAGTGCATTTGGTTGCGGAAAATTTTCTAGTTTTCCATGAAAATGAAAATTTTGAAAACGCGTTTGGTTGATTCAGCTTTCAAAATTTTTCCAAGAAAATGAAAATTTTCTGTTTTCTAAATTGTATGTAAATTAGAAAAGTGATTTTTACAGTTTTCTAAATTTCTAAGATGGAAAATGAAAAACTCCACCGGTTCCAACCAAAAGTATTTTCTAAAATTTTCGTTGAAAATTGAAAATGAAAGCCAACCCTATTTTCTTCTGAAAACATTTTTCAAGAAAATGTTTTCAAAAAATAAAGTTGAAATTGGTGGGTATTGTTAGAATTAATAAATATTATGAAAAAAAAAATTGGAATGTAAGGGTAAAATGGTCATTTAGTCTCATTTAGACTATTTATGCAGTCTAGAAACCTATTTCTCCTTCTTTCTTCACCCCAACACCTCTCGTATTAGAATTAATGAATATTTTGATGAAATAAAATTGGAACGCAAGGGTAAAATGGTCATTTGGAAACCTATTTCTCCTTCTTCTTTCTTCATCCCGACTCCTCTCATATTAAAAATGATGATTATTGTTAAAATTAATGAATATTATGAAGAAAAAAGAATCAGGATGTAAGGGTAAAATGGTCATTTAGTCTCATTCAGACTGTTTATTGAGTCTAGAAAAGAAACAAACCTTATGTATACTAACACTTTATCCAAGAATCCCCTTAGCCTCTCATTTAAAAAAAAAAGAACTTAAATTCACACTTTTCTTCAAATTGATGGGATTTTATAATAACAATAATAATAATAATAAATAATATTTCTTCAGGTCGCCAGGAAATGCTTATGTGGAAGGTGATGCTTCAAGTGCTAGCTACTTTTTGGCGGGTGCCGCCATTACTGGCGGCACCATCACGGTGGAAGGTTGCGGGACCAGCAGTTTACAGGGAGATGTAAAGTTTGCTGAGGTTCTTGGACAAATGGGTGCTCAAGTCACGTGGACTGAGAATTCTGTTACAGTGAAGGGCCCACCAAGGGATCCTTCCGGAAGAAAACATTTGCGTCCTGTTGATGTAAACATGAACAAAATGCCTGATGTTGCCATGACCCTTGCGGTGGTTGCTCTGTACGCTGATGGCCCCACAGCCATTAGAGACGGTATGACTCCTGTAAATAAGTTTGAGTAAAATTACAACTTTGGCCCTGCATTATCTCGAAAGTTATGGTTTTAGTCCGGCTGTTTCATTGATTTACATGTGTGATATTTGGTAGTGGCTAGCTGGAGGGTAAAAGAGACCGAAAGGATGATTGCAATTTGCACAGAACTAAGAAAGGTACACGTTAATAAAATAAAAAGGATTTCTCTACTCTTTATTGGTTTAATGCTGAAAAGACTGTTTTGCCCTTGGAACATTTCAGTTGGGAGCAACAGTGGAAGAAGGACCTGATTATTGTATAATCACTCCACCAGAGAAATTAAATGTGACAGCGATTGATACATATGATGATCATAGAATGGCCATGGCTTTCTCACTTGCAGCATGTGCTGACGTGGCTGTAACCATTAAGGACCCTGGTTGCACCCGTAAGACCTTCCCTGACTACTTTGAAGTGCTTCAGAGGTTTGCTAAGCACTGAACCAAATCTCTTGACGACTTTACCCTTTTGCTAGTGCTTTGGTTATACTACATGTTTGAGGCTATAATTATCTTCTTTATGAAATTTGTAGTTGTTTTTAGAGGACCACTACAAAGAATGTATTAGTTTAAGCTGGATTTTGAAATCACTTGAATCGTATGCAAATTCTGTTAGCAAGATATGATGTTTGATGCATAATGTATGAGTTAAGTTGTTATAATAAATGTGTTTTGAATATAGCAAATGTTTGTATAACTATTAGTTTAATGAGTTTTTGACCTTTTTTTTAAAACGTTTGGAATGCAATTTATATAGCCACTAGAACTTTCATGATTTGGTGTTGATAGAGAAAACATGAGGAATCATATCACAACCAAGATATGCGTTAGAACTTTCATGATTTGGTGGAATATATCTATAAAAGTTAGCTATGTATCTTTGACACGGATTCAAAGTGATATATTTTTTTAATTAATATTATGTTTTAGTCTTGCTTTAATATTATTATGTAAATTTTTTTTTTTAAATTTTAGTTTGAGTTAATGAAAAGTTTCAAGTTTTACTATCTTTGAATTTACTTATAAATAAATTAAATTTCTTATAAGGACATGCTACTTACCCTATGTCCTTATTAGTTATTAGAATTAGGTATTCTTGTAACTTTGTGGAGTCTAGTATCACCGACTTCCATGAATAGCTCATTTTTTTTGGACTGAACCAATGCAACATGTTCACGTGCTTTGTGTGTATTTTATTCTCATCGAGTCATTGTTGTGTTTTTTTCTCTTTATTTTATTATTATTATTATTATTATTATTATTATTTTGCTTCTATTACATGCGTGACATCCGTACGTGTTCACTGATTCCTAACAGGTAAATTATATCAAACATGTACAACTTTTGTACTAAATTAAATATTTTTATAGCAAAAAACTTTTTATTCGAAAATATAGTTGAAAATATTTTTGTGATGTTAACTAAAATCCGATTTTGTTAAAAAACAATAATTTTAGAGTTTCTAAAGCTTTTAGTTATATTCATGCCTAAAATAATCATTTACCAAAATAGTTCAATTTTGTTTATAATATAAAATGGTTTAAAACGTGAAATGGAGCTAAACCTACATTTTAATTGTGTTATTATCAATTCAATTATATACAAATTATAGTTATGAGCTTAAACATCTAATCCAACAATTTATCCATCATTCTTCAAGAACTAAAAAACTATTGGTGTTTACTAAAGGCATCTTTGATGGATATAAAAATTGTATGTAACGATCGGAATCTAGGTAATTACACTTCTTTCCCTTAGTATGAAAATTTATGGCAATTTGGTCCTCTCGTACGCTGGGCGTACTTGAGGAGTACACTTAGCGTACTAAGGGATGAGTGATCGCGGAGGCTGGCTATGTACGCTAGGCGTACGCGACTGAAGGCCAAACCCTAATTTTTGGGCTTGACCTATTTAAACGTCCTTAAGTCCTTTGGACCAAACTAAAATAAGCCTCCATAGCCCTGTTTCGTCCCTCAACCTCAGATTTCCTTGTGAGTGTGATTCTTGAGCTTAGAAAGTGTGTTGGTGGCCATTTTAGAAAGCATTCAAGAAGGTGAAGGTGGTGAACAAGCTTTGGGTGTCTTTGAGCTTTCAGATCCTACATCTAGTTTATCTTGAAGAACTTCTGGAGGTATAAAGTCATGACCTTGTCATCTATTTTGATTATTTGAGCTAGGGTTTTGGTTATGGAGTCCTTTTTTGGCTTTTAGAACTTCTATTGTGAGTTGAGCAACTTCAGAGATTAAAATTGCTAGAGCTAAGCTCCTTGAGTAGGTTTGATGCACAAAGATGTCATCTTGAAGGTAGTTTTGACTCCATTCATATGCTAGAGGTCTTAATGAGGTCTTAATGAGAAGAATGAAGTATTGGGGTCACTCATGGCTTGCAAGGGCATAAAGTTGCCAACTTTATGCCCTAGGACGTCTTAATGGACTCAGATCTAAAGTTTTACATTGAAATCCCAAGTATTAAGCACTTAATGATCATATGTTGCATATCCTGCTTGTACGCCGTGCGTAAATTCATGTACACAACATGTACTGCTTAAGAGGGTAGTATGCTTAGCGTATTGGAGTGGTATGGAGGGCGTACACACTCCAGTTGGATTTGGGCTTTATGTGGGCTTGGAAGCTTTTGGGCCTTATTCGGTGTTAGGCCTAGTCTTATTTAGAGCTTTGGGCTAATTTTCTGCTTTAGGCCATAGTTATTTTGGGTTGGGTCTTATTGGGCCGTGTGGCCTATTAATGGTCTTTAGCATGGACCTTAGGCCCATTTGCAAAGGGGAGACCTTTGGGACATTATGGAAGGACTTAGGCTTAAGGTTTTAGACTCTTTAATTAGGTTGCGTATAATCCAAATTTAGGGGTAATTGTATCATTGTTTAGTGTGTGGTTTTGGACTGTTAGACGAGCAACTTTCGTGTTCAATAGATTGAGGTGAGTCTTCTCACCACACTCATGGGTCGAAGGCCCAAGGCCGATCCATTAATTGATATGTGATGATTAGTAATGGAGTATGTAAACATTGCTATTTGGTCTATATGTGGATTTATGTGAAGACCATGGGAGGAGCCCATGGCCCGGGGATACATGACCATAGGGTAGCCCATGACATTCCAAATGAAGACTACGGAGGGAGACCGTAGCAAACTTATATGTATATATATGTGTGCATGGTATTATGTGATTGTATGATTCGGGTGTTATGGGAAACTCACTAAGCTTGTGCTTACAGTTTTATTGAATGTTTCAGGTACCTTTATTGATAAGGGCAAGGGACTGGTTTGATGGCGCGACGTGCATTCTCCAGTGATTTCATATTTTGGTTTTGTACTCCGAACATTAAAATAATATGGCTATGTAATGGGGATTTTTTGACATCTTGTGGTTGATATTTATGAAATTAAAAGTTAATTTTTTTTCTATAAAATTGTGTTGTTACATTGTAATAAGATCATCTCATAACCAAAGGTATATTTCCGAACATCCATTGTTTGCATTACTTACTAAATTGGATAATTGGTTAATTAATTATGTGTGTATGTGATATTAACAGGGCTTTAAGCATAACTTTATAATGCTTGTGCACGAGGAGGATTTTTTTGATCAATGGAGACATAAACACACATTTGTGTTGATATTTTGGTGGATATTAGGCCACCATTGAAGAATAAGTAGAAAGGATTTCAAAATACTCTTGGGGTTCATAGTCTTTAAAGTTACAATCTTTGGACCAGAGTCTGTGTAACACCCTATTTTGATTCGTTTCCTATTTCAGGATGGTCATTAAGGAGTGGATATTAGCAGACTTAGGATCTATGAAGAATTGAGATTTAGACTCATTTGGAGGTGGATGATCCGGGTGTCCAGTTTGTGTTTTAGAGCCAAAGGGCATTTTGCTAATATGTCAACTCAGGCTTTTATGGAAATTAGATATTTATTTGGGTAATTATAAGGCATGTATGAGTTGATTAAAGCGTAAAGCTTCTTGTTACCTTTCCATGGATATAAGGATCGTAAGGATCATATTTATAATGAAGAAGTTATGGCCTTTGGAGTGCTTTAGGGTTTACAGGGAAACCCTAGTACGCGGGGCGTACAGGTGCGAAGAGTAGTACGTGAGGCGTAATGTGGTGTACACTTAGCGTACTGCGAAGGAAGGATCGGGGTGCGAGGTCTCATACGATGGGCGTACGAGGAGTTCGTGGGGCGTACAAGTTGTAAATGAAAACCCTAATTTAAGATGTTGTACACTATATAAGCACTTTGAGTCTTTAGGGCTAGCCTCTCTACCAGCCCCAAACCCCCAAACCCTATAAATCATCCATTAGCCTCCATGGTGGTGTTTTTGAGCTCAATGTGTGCATTTTGGTGTGTTTTGGTTCATATTCAAGAAGATGGAGTTTGGTGCAAGATTGTTGATCTAGGAAGAGCTTATGGATCCTGATTCTCTACTTCATTTCTAACTAGTTTGAGGTAAAAAGCTATGAGCTTGTTCATTGTTCGCTTATATCTATTATATATGAGTTTTGGTTCCTTTTTGGCCCCAAGAATGAGATCTAGTGGTTTGATAACACTATAGGAGTTATGAGTTGCCACTCTTGGTGTTTCTGAGGTTCTAGATTCATAAAGTTGTCTCTTTTAGGGTTTAGAATTCCCCATGCATGATATTTTGTCCATTTGGTGAAAGTATAATGTTATATCTTGAAGTTGGGTTCTTTTGGGGCATTCAAAGTCACCAAGTCAGCGAATTTATGGTTCTAGACACTTATTAGGACTTAGATCTGTGGTTTAGACTTCTGGACTTAAGCATTAAGAGCTTAATGTAGAGTTTGGCTTAATGAATGAGTACGCTGGGCGTATAAGTCTGTACGTGCAACATACAAGCCAAATAACGTGTACGCTTAACGTACAGCTGAGTACGCCCTGCGTACTCAGGTGGGATTTTGCATATTGGGCTTCAAGGTTGGGCTTTCTTTTGGGCTTGGGTGTTTGAGTTCTTAGTGGGCCATCTGAGTGCAAGTGTTTTGGACTGGGGAAGAATGGTTGGGGTTTAGGGTAAGGCCTATGTAAGGGGTTTGGGCCCAATTTGGAAAATTAGGCCATAATTGGGCCTTGGTTGGTTATTTGGATTTTAGGCCTTTTAGCTTGTAAGTTTGGGCCTTAGTCTTGGTCCAAACTTGGTAAGGGGTAAATTGGTCATTTACCCTAGTAATGGTCTGACGGTTTGGATGGGAATCCAATTATTAATTTTATGTTATTTGATATTGATAGTTCGGGGATCTGTCAGCCAGCAGCCAGGAATTTTCTGTGTGATTTGGCAGTGTGAGGTGAGTTTTCTCACTAGTTTTAGAGGGTCAAAGGTGTAACACCTGCAGATTCGGGCTAGTCAATTAAGATATAATAAGCGTTTAAAATGATTTTTTTATTATCTAGGATAAATAATCTTAACCAAAGTAATAGTTATGGTTAACAATTGTAACCTATTTGACGTATAAAGATGATAAGGTTAGTTGACTTTATGATAAGATGTTTCACCATTTTCCCATGTAGTTTATTACCTAATGAATACCCAAGCTTATAACCATTATATTACCAAGCAAATGAAAACTCATAGTACTTCCATATATTAGAATAAGTTCACCATAAAATCCTCCCACCACTTTCATTTCCTTTCCTGTTAACTCCATTATCTCCCACAGAACCAAATCCAAGCTTCCAAGTTCAGAAATCTCCTAGTTGATCCTTAGAATTTTGGTAAGATTTTCTTATTAATCTAGTGCATTTATATGTTTTTATATAAGTTTCATCCTATTTACACACATTAATATGTGTTAAATACTTAGGATAATACTCTTTCCAAGGAATTTCAACAATCTCATTCAAGAGTTTAGGCTTGAAATGTTCACTTCATCACTCCAAACAACCCACAAATCCACTCAAGGTGAGTTCATACCCCCATATTTTCAAGAGTTTTCATGTTTAGGGGGGGGGGGGGGGGGGATACAAGTCAAAAATTGCTTATCACACAAATACTTGCATATATTATCTTTATGTTAAAATATAAGTCATTATTTGCATAAGATGTGTTATCACTAGCTTTACTCAAAATAGTTGTGTAATATTAGTTTTAAAATGTAAAACTAACAAAACAAACATAGTCTATGTTATAAAATCATAAGAAAATTATGATTTGCAAAACTCCTTGGTTTTTTTTGAAGCTTTTTACTAAAATATAACTTTTATAACAAAAAGGAGTACATTTTACTATTTCACTATTGTGTGGGTTACCACTCAAAAACGAAATGTTCGATCTTACATTTTGAAACTAGACAAGATAACAACTTTGTTTATATATAAAAGATTATATAAATAGGCTCAACAAACAAACAAGATAAACTATAATTGATATAGTTTGGAAGACATAAACATTTTCACTAACGTGTCAGAAGAAACAAATAATTGTTTAAAGGTATAATTATTTTCATACTATGTATCCGTTATGGAAGAATAATACTTTTGTTTACAAGAAAATGAATTTCCAGTACAATAGACATAAACTAGTTGATACAGACTTGTGAGACATTCGACTTCACTGTACCTACCAAAGTACATAACTATGACCTGCATTATAACCAGAGTCTCTTGGAGGGAGAGCGTGACACTTGTGTATAGATCTATATGGGATTGACAACCTCGCACTTAAACTGTTAGCTACAGTTAGACCGACAAGTCTGGGGTGAAAAATGTCGTAAATAGTTATGACGCCTGAAGAACGGCGTACATGCAACTAGTTGCATTAGTATGGTTATAATAACTCACACGGGGTATTAACAAAACATTGAGTTTATGGGCTAGTGTACACTCAAATAGTTTTTCACGTTAGAAATAAATCTTGCTAAAACTATTTTCCAGTACCACAGCACTTACATTTTAGTCTTAGGTTAAGACTTACAAAAAGATTAACATACATTCGAGTAGTTTTACGTAAAGATAAAATGTATTAATACTGCTCTCCAATACAACATTTGATTTACTCGATAACTTATATTCAAGTAGTTTTATATAAAGATAAAACTTCATTACACCACTTCTCACTACAGATTTACTTACATTTTAGTCTTTGGATTAAGACTTACCGTTCATTTATAAGATAATATTGGATTTTCTGGAAGTATACACTATCATTTTTACTCAAAACAGTTACAAACACTTTTGCATACAAAAACGCTTATGAACTCACCAACTTATTTGCTGGCACTTTTCAAATTCACTTGTATTCTCAAAAAATCTGTAAATAGGTATTCGAACCAGTTGAGGGTCGACATCGTTGTTTCATGTTTTCCACTTTTTAGTTATTTGTATTTAACATTTGAGCAAGCAAAGTTTTGTAAACAATGTAAAGTTGAAATCTTAATGTATGAATGTTTGTGTTGCTATGTTTCATTTATATTCAATTTTTATGATATTGTGCAATGATGTCATCCACCCTCGGACATTTCCTCCGTTCCGATTTGGGGGTGTGACATGTGGTGCTTGCTGTCAAAAGCTTGAAGAAAAGATTCTTGATTGTTTAATACAACAATAAACAAGGTATGTATTTATCCTTATGAATATAGATTTCTAATAGATATTTTTTTGTATTTTGATAGTTCATGGTATCTTGCCTTTACATAAAAGACATAGATCCTTCTTAGGTTGTATGTTCCCTAGTCATTTAATTGTTAAATGTTTTTCCACTTAGAGCATTGTTTTGTAACCTATGTTTTTCATTAACGGTATCAGAGCCTATAGTTATCTTTTGTGTTATTGCACATTGATGAATCGATCAAACAAAGTTTTTCAATTTTTTTGCATCTCACGACGTGAGCATTGATGCTCAAGATGTGAGATCTAAACAGATCGGGTTTTTTGAGTTTATCTACCCAATCTATTTTGGATGCTTTTATTGGTAGATATATGCTTTAAATATCTTCCAAATACGAATTTGTTGAATATTTGATGAGAAAATAAAAGCCTATAAGTTAGGAGATAAATCTTTGACTTGATTAATTATTTATTGATTAATATGATTAATTTTTAAATGTGTAAATAATTAATTTAGATATTAATTTATCCTAATAATCAATGTCAAATATTAATTGGTTTATTTAAATTAAATTAATTCTTTAATTTTGAAAATTTAATAAACCTAGTATTTTTGAACAGTTTTAAAAATACACCCTATACTATATGTAAAATTAGTAGCTTAATTATTACTATATGTATAAAACTAAGTCAGTCAAACCGCTAGTACGCCTCATTAATGAAGCTAGTCTATAAGGGGGGGGGGGTATAAGGAAACTGTCAATGAAATGGTAGTTGAATGAGTGTCCAATATCACCCACCGCTCCCTTAATTAGTGGAGGGTCGTTAGCCGAATGGGTTTGATAGGAAAAATTAAATTCTCATTAAAAGTATAATGCTATTAAAAGTAACTAAATATTTTTTTTATTAAAAATCTCAATCTTAGTTACTTTAGAAAATGTGAATTTGTATGCTAACTCATGAAATTGCACATTACACTTTAAAATTCGTTAGTGGAGCGTGTGTGGTTAACCGTCACATTAATAAGGACTAATAAAGAGTGGTAATGGGTATCTCATAAATTATCATTATTGATGGAGTGTGTGTGGTTTACCGTCACATCAATTGGGATGATAAATGGCAATGAGGTTACCAAGCACATTTGCATTGTTATTCATATTTTATTTGTGATCATCGGTATCCCAGTCACAAATAGAAGAGTGTAATTCAAGATTAAACATGCCATTGAATAGTTTCTATGAATCTCAAAAGATCTATGAATTTCACTTTAATTTTCTTTTAAATTTCGTTTTCTATTGGTGGAATTGGTAAATCGTCATTTACCTACATTTATCAAATTTATAATTAGATTACCGTATCCCTTTTCTAAGTTGTGAATTATATAGTTGGATCCTAGCCATAATATTTCATTTTTGGTTGCTGGATTAAGGATTATTCTTATCTGACTAAAACTACTTTCTATTTATAGATGTCTACTCCAAATGATGCTTCTAGTTCCTCCACCTCATCCCAAAACTTCTCGTTGTTAAAACTATGCTCAAAGGTGACATTGGATGGCACCAACTACAACGAATGGATCCACAACATCAAAATGGACCTTCGTTTCGAGGACAAGGAGTATGTCCTTGAGAAAGAACTAATTGATATTAATGAAGAAAAGGCCACTCCTAAAGAGTTAGCTGCCTATAAGAGGCACTACAGTCATAGGACAAAATTTGCTTGCATCATGGTCGCCACGATGTCTCCGGAATTGCATAGATTTTATGAGGATTACTGGCTGTATGAGATTAACAAGGACCTTGTGGAGAAGTACCACAAGCAAGCTCATCAAGAAAAACACAAGGTGGTAAAGTCCCTCGTGGCTGCAAGCTCAAGGAAGGTGACTCTGTCTGCACCCACATGAAAACGATACAACGATACGTGGAGCGCCTTGTTAGGCTCACATCCATTTTGATGAAGAACTTGCTATTGACATAGTGTTGAACTCTTTTCCAAGCAGTTATGATCAATTTATCCTATCTTATCATTTGAACAAAAAAGAGACCACCTTGGCTCAATTGCCAAATCTTCTGCACACAACTGAAGTTGGTATGAAGGGAAAAAGTATTTCCTCCTCACCTTCTAGTGCTCCCGTTCGAGTCATTGGACAAGGAAAGGGTACAAAGAGGAAAAATCCTCCAAAGCAAAACTGGAAAGGAAAGTCCCATGTGGGGTTGTCTAGTAGTAGCCCTAAAGGAAAGTCTAGTTCTGATAACCCACCCTCTTCTGATCCCAAAGAGGTTATTTGCTTTTACTAGAACGACAAGGGGCATTGGAAACAAAGTTGCCCGAAATATATGCAAGATATCAAATACGACAAAGTGAAGCTAAATTCTGCAGGTATATACATTATTTCATCTAATAACTCATCATTTTTTTGTTCTTGGGTCCTTGATACAGGATGTGGATTTCAAATTTGTTCTTATTTAAAGGGGCTAAGAATAAGTGAGGACGTGGAGCATGGTAGAATAAACTTAATCAAGGGGAATAGGTGATCTTCACTTATCACCAAGATTGTAGTTTATAGTTAGTGCTTAGAGATGGTGTTACTTTAGAATTAATAAATTGTTGCTACTCGTCAGAAATGACACAAAACATTATTTCTTTTCATGCATTGTTCAGACAAGGTTTTAGATATTATTTAATGATTTGAATGGTTCAATTTATGCTTATAAAAATGGTGTTTTTTATTTTGAAGCTTTACCTTGTGATGGTGTATGATGTGTGTAGTATTGAGTTTCATGACTACCTTAAGGAATGTGAAATAGTTTCATAATTGACACCTCCTAGGACACCACAACTTAGTGGTATGGTTGAGAGGCGTAATCGAACCTTGTTGGACATTGTTCGTTCCATGATGAGTCAATATTCACTTCTAAGCTCTTTCTGGGGGTATACCTTAGAGATTTCCGCCCACATTCTTAATCTTGTCCCAACTAAGAAGGTTTCCAAAACACCTCATGAGATGTGGACAGGGAAGGTTCCCTAGTTAACACATATCAAGGTTTGGGGTTGTGAAGCATTCATCAGATAAGAGACTCACGACAAGGTTAAACCTCGAAGTGAGAGATGTCTTTTCATCGGCTATCCACAAAAGCCCTTTTGATATTTGTTCTACAGACCTAGTGAGAACGTGGTCTTCGTAGCACGGTGGGGAGTCTTTCACGAGAGAGAGCTCATATGCAAAGAGGAAAATATGAGTACCATTGACCTTGAAGAGATTCAAGAGTCAAATGATGAAGGAACCTATGAAGGCACTAGGGTTCAACCAGAGGAAGAGATTGCAATTGAATCAGTTGACAATTCATTACCTCTTAGGCATTCCAGTAGAATTAGCATGCAACCTGAGTTCTATGGTTTCCATATATCTATAGATGGTGATACGTTTATCGGTGATAGTACACTGGTAATTTGGATGAACCTACAAACTACAAGGAAGCAATGACAGGCCCTGAGGAAGCCAAATGGAAAGAGGCAATGGACAGCGAGATTAAGTCCATGTATGAAAGCCAAGTTTGGAATTTGGTTGATATTGTACCAGGTCGAAAGACAGTTGGGTACAAATAGATCTTCAAGAAGAAGAATGACATGGATGGAAATGTACACATTTTCAAGGCTTGATTGGTTGTGAAAGGCTTTACTTAAACCCCATGGGTTAACCATGATGAGACCTTCTCACTAGTGTCCAAGATAAAATCTATTCGAATAATGCTTGCCATAGTTGTGTTTCATGACTATGAAATTTGGCAGATCGATGTCAAAACCGCTTTCCTTAATGGGAAGCTGGTTGAGGATGTAAGGTTGATAAATCAATCTATGGATTGAAACAAGCTTCTCACAGATGGAATCTTTGTTTCGACGAGAAGGTCATGGAGTTTGGCTTCTCTAGAAGTGAAGATGAGTCCTGTGTATATATCAAAGCTAGTGGGAGTATAGTAACCTTCCTAATATTGTGTGTTGATGACATACTTCTTATAGAAATGACATTCCAATCATGCCAAAGGTTAAGTCTTGGCTTGGAAAGTGTTTTGCTATGAAGGATCTAGGAGAGGTTGCTTATATTCTAGGGATAAGGATTCTAATAGATGGGAGTAAAAGACTAATTGGACTTAGTCAAAGTACATACTTGGATAAGGTGATAAAATGTTTTAGTATGGAAATTTCCAAGATGGGAGAACTACCCATTCAGAGTAATACGAAACTGAGTAAGACTCAGAGTCCAAGTACCGATGCAAAGATAGCAGAAATGAGTAGGATTCCATACAATTCTTCAATTGGACCTATCATGTATGATATGACATGTACTCGCCCTGATGTGTCATTTGCTTTGAGCATGGCCAATCGTTATCAGGGGAATCTAGGTAAAGCTCATTGGATAGCAGTTAAGAATATTCTTAAGTATCTACGAAGGACTAAAGACTGGGTCTTAGTACTTGGTGGTAGTGATACGTTAAGAGTGACTGGGTATTGTGACGTCAACTTTCAAACAGATCGAGACAACTTATGTTCTCAATCTGGATGGGTGTTTACCTTGAATGGAGGAGCAGTTACTTGGAAAAGTTGCAAGTAAGAGACAATGGTTGATTCTACATGTGAATCAGAGTACATAGAGGCGAACAAAGCATCAAAGGAAGCAATTTGTTTTAAAAACTTCATTGGAGATCTTGGAGTTGTGTCATCCATCAAGGAGCCAATGGAAAATTTTTGTGATAATGAAGGAGTAGTTGCCTTGAAAAAGGATTCGAGAGATCATGGAAAATTAAGACATATCGACAGAAAATACCATTTCATCAGACATAGAGTAGAAGAAGTGTTAGGTTTTAGTATACTACAACATCCTATGGTGTACATACAACCCTAAATGTTTTGGATCTATGTTTTCTCTAATTATACATGTAATATTGTTTCCAAATCAACATAAAACTAACATACAATTGACATAAACAACATAAAATACTAGTTATGAGTTTACCTCTTTATGTAGCTTGTAGAACTTGTTGTATTTGGCCTTTAAGAACTTAGCATCCCAAGTGTGATGCCTCAAACGGTTCGCAGCACACCGAGGACAAAGGAGAACTTGAGAGAGATGTTGCTAGCTCCAAAATCGGCTCTAATGAACTCTAAGAACTCTAGTGTCCGGTTTTGGGTGCTAAGGGAGTCCTTTTATAGTGTGGCAAAGTCTAGGGTTACATCCATACAAACCCTAATTCCCATGACCTTTCATATTACTTAGGCTACTTGGTTTAAACCTCCATGGTCTATCCATGTGCTACCATATTGGTTTAGCCCATCCTAAATAACCATTGGCCCCCACTATAAGAATCATTGATTTACCAAATCAATCCCCATATATTTAATTAGTCTCTTTTGATCACATAATTAATTCTTGATCAATAATAATTAAATAATATGATTTCATATTAATATAGTAGAACTTATAATATATTAATAAATCATAAGTAACCTCTTACTCAAGTATCCATCCTATCAAATTGTCCTGGTGATATGCAACCCGAAATGGACCATGCTACTCTCGAATCAAGTACATACTAATAATAGTTATGGGCTTAGACACCTAATCCAACCGTTTCCCACTTAGATAAGTCTACTAACTAATATTGCAAGTACGACTCCCAAAACCCGACTAGCAATCGTAGCTCTTAAAAGCCGTTGTCAAACTCTGACCTAGTCAATGACGCGTCCAATAGTTAAGGGATCATATATTCCTCCACTCTAGATATCATATAGACATGAGACATGGATTATAATCATTCTCTTTATCCACCTGTTGCTTCCCGATTTCTGATTTATGACGATCGACTTATTGAACAAATCAAATCAGTCCAGGCTTGGCCAAGCACTTAGGGTTGTCATCGCTAAATCATCGAGGGGCCCACATATATCGCTTTTATCCCTCTAAGGGTAAAAGGAACGGATAAACTTTGACTCATATGCTTGCTTGTACTTACTCATCAAATCATACACAACAATATGTTTTATAACACCAAGTTACTGCTGCATTTACATATGTCAATGTGCAACCAACTTGTAAATTACAAATAACATGTCTTGGTTTCAAGAATATAAGATATTATCGTCTCACAATAACTCATGATAAAATCCATGAAGTGATTCAAATGAGCGTGGGTTGAATCCAATACTCAAATCTTATTACAAGAGTACTCATGAATACTGTAGCAAACTTGTGCTATGTCTAACACCTTAGACAATCTTATAGACCCATTCATGACAGTCTTGCCTCAATACCTACGTCCAAAGTATGACCGACTGTGGATAGTTTGAATAATCTTATTATTCGGAAAGTCAAAACATGCAAAATGAAACACAAGAATAATCAAATCCAATATGGTCTCAGAGCTTATGAATATAAATAAAACACCTTTTATTTAACCACCATATTGATTACACATTATTCATTGTATAATGTTTCGACTAATCAACTTAAAACTTGAATTAAAACAATAGTTGTCCCATGCTCCAAGCATGCACACTATTTTTATCTATGGTTCTTATTTTGTGAAATAGATCAATCAAAAGCATCTTCAATGAAACTCATTTCACAATTCCAAATCTTTACGTAAATGTACGAATACCAATTCTTGCCATTTTACTGTAGTCTGTTAGATTCTAAACTTATATGCAATGATCCTCTTGTAATGACTATGCACAAAAGTCACAGAGACTTGGCAACTAACATTACAAAGTACTCCAATGGAGAGCAATTCCATGGAAATGAAGTCTCACATTCAAATTACATTCCTTTGAACATCCTTCTTGCATTAAGCTTTCTAATCTTACACGGATTTAATGAATAACTTCCACCTATGGAAACATTTCCATAATCCTATTTTGACTATCACTTCTGAACAAGATTTTCCTCTTTTCAGAATATGTCAATATGGTCCTTCCAAAATTTACACTATACTTCCAACTGTCCATGAGCAATCAATCTTTGGTAAACCTTATATTGTCCTCGACAATTGCTTAATCATTTTAGTCATATCCAATTCTAGTCATTTTCCCTCTTAATGCCCTAGGCATTTGAAAAAATGAAACACTTAAATATTATAGCATATGCAATCGATCCTATACCCAAAGTATATGGGATACGATTCATAATGTCTCGCATAAAGACATGATACTTTACCAGTCTCTTGCTACAATATTTCCACATATAGAATTTCCTTATTTCAAATCTTTTCAACATAACATTCATATATATCCTTGACTAAATTTGATTAAAAATCTCAATCTAAGCTTTTAGATTAGAAGTGAAGTATGAATTCCTCTCCCTTAATTAAAGCAAAACAACTTTTCAAACCCTGCAACTTTGCGAATTGAAACTTTTGATTTATATAATTAACATTGCTAACTCGCAACACTTAACGTAATAATTGTGCTCCCACTAGCATAATAATTACATTCTTATGAGCATAACAGTTATGCTCCCACTAGCTTTGACATGTTCCCAGAAATAAGTTGGACTTTTAGAAATCAATACTTGTTGACTTTCTTACCAAAGTTTAGATTTCTGATATGAGATGCTTTGATAAGACTTTATCTAGGCTTCTAAGTCATGCACCTTTCCTTAGATAGCTCACATGTGTGTCTAAACAACTTTAGAACTTACATCAATAAGTCTCAAATGTTTAGACCTTTTTCCATTTCTCACAATTCGAACTATGAAGAGGGATGTCGTAATCATAATCGAATTTGAGAATGCAAATATCAAAATTTCTATCTCCTTAAAATCTACTTAGTGAAAACGTTTCCTCACAACCATTTTCATGAATTGGAGAGAAACCTTATGACACTTAGATTTTATGGTGTATGTGTTCCTATCCATGTGAATTTGTCAGAACCATGACCACAAGACTAGGTTAGTGACAAATCCAAACTCAGAAGGACTGAACTTGTTCAATCGTAATTTCTTGCCACCCGGCAGCACGAGGGCCTACCATTGCTTCCAGGTTGTTATGCAACCAATTGAGAACTCTCATAACTCACATACATAGTCAACTTTAACTGGAATGGGCACAAAAACAAGAATATGTCAACACGATATGTTACAAACCTCAAGTCGTGTGCTAGCGATTAACAATAGGTTTACTCTTGATTAGTTCTTGAAAATTTTCAAAATCTTTAAGACTCCCACTAACCACTTAACATATAAGATTCTCTTTGTCAAGAAACACTACTTGACAAACAAATACTCAAGAGTTAGTGCGGATTCTTATCAAGACAAACACTTCACACAATTGGTCTTAGTTGGTCTTTGTTTTATCCAAAACATAACAACTTACCAATTTCAAACGTACAAGAGTAGAAAACATTTTACTCTACATTTGATAAGTGTTATAAACCTTTCTTAAGATTATGTCACTCAAAGCTCGATCTTGGAGTGTTACTTTAAGACTTGATTTTGGAACGAAGTATGATTCATCTGTTTGATTTAACCATTTCTACAATTCACGATTCCTCTTCTTAGCCATACAAATGCACTAAGATGTCCTTAGAGGATCAATTGCGATATTATTTTCATAATCGTTAAGATGATCATAAAACACGATACTCAAGTATTCTCCATTCTTTACAGATTGGAGAAACTTTTATCTTTCTTCCTAATTTGATTCTTTGTATTCACTCTGCTACACATTGAAACTTTTCCAATGATTCAGAATTACATTTAATCTTGTAAGTATAACCATATTTACTAAACTTTAGTAAATCATGACGAATAACCTTATTGTTCTTTGTGGTGGACCTGACCAGTGCACAACCAAGTGTACCCGATCCCCCAGTCCTTCACTTGACTCACATATACATGTGAACAAGGAATTAGTCTTAATTTCCCAAAGATGAAGGTTCTCACTCATCACACAATACAAATTGCATGATTCCAAGTTTCTATCCAACTGAGACTTGGGTGATGAGAATTTTTCCTTATTTGG
This sequence comes from Lactuca sativa, assembly GCF_002870075.4. Classification (NCBI taxonomy): domain Eukaryota; kingdom Viridiplantae; phylum Streptophyta; class Magnoliopsida; order Asterales; family Asteraceae; genus Lactuca; species Lactuca sativa. The sequence goes on along the minus strand of NC_056626.2, from coordinate 67,641,527 downwards.
TAGATTATGACACTACCATAAACGAAAGAATCAAATCCATTTTCCAATATTGCTATCAGTGGAAACATATAAGCAACAAATTTCACAAATGCCATTGTAAGGAAATTTAAAATCAAATAAAATTCAAAATTTTTCTTTATTTATAAAAGTGCAGAAAACTTGTCCTTACAATGCAAATACAAATGAAAAATATGTTGTTATCTATTCCTAAGAAATCTATCATAACTCTTAAGCAACAACTCAAAATTTTGATCATTGAGCCATGCGATCGAAATCCATCTCTTCGCGATTAGAATTAACTTACTCTTCCTTTAAGATTCCTTTCTTTTCTTCGATTCTACAAAACATGAAAATGTAATTACATTACATCATGTGTTAAGAATATGCAAATAGGAACTTAGTAGAGTTAGACAGTGGACTTATCTGAAGTAGAGTTAAATTTTCTGACTTTACCATCCTTATGATCTTTCATGTAAATATGGCAGCCTCGCAACCAATGTCCCTTCTCTTGGAAATAGAAACATATGGACTCTTTAGGAATGGTAAACAGGACTATCTCAGACTTAGCCTTTCTCTTTACCATTTGGTCAGATGACTTGACCATGGACAATCCATTTCCATTAGGAAGAGAAAGCTTTTCTAGACTTCCAGTGTTACCATTGTCAATGTCCATGGAAGTTTGGGAAGTAGATCTTCCAATCAAATTTGCTTTACCAGTGCACCAAATCATTTCTGATTTAGCAACAACAAGCAAATAGGCAAGATCGATAAGGATCATGTCATGATCTGTCACATAATAGTCTTTAACAAACTCACTATATGACTTGGGAAGTAAATGAAGAACCAAGTCAATAGCCAACTTCCTTGGGAACATGATACCCAACATTCCCAGCCTGTCAATATGCAGCTTCATGTCCAAGACGTGAGCCTATACATACTTTCCATCTTCATTTTGGCTTGCCAATAGGGCTTAAGTGACCTCGAACTTTTCAAGTCTTCGAACATGTGGGTCAAGGAGAATTATTGGAGGAGGTGGAGGAAGTGAAGTATGATTCGAGGAACATCATCTTCACGAGGAAAGCTTTTTCTAAAAGATTCGGGAAGACCATAGTTGTTAAAACTAGACATCTACAGGGAGAAATTCAAGTTTAGTTGATTTAAGTCCTTAATATAACACCCAAAATGAAATATTAAGACTAGGACCTAACACAATATTTTACAATTCGGAAGAGGGATGCCGTAATCCAATTGAAAAATATTTGAAGGTAGGTAAATAACAATTTACCAATTTGCACCATGAAAAAGGAAATTGATTATTAAGTTTTAAATGAATTGAAATTCCTAGATCTTTTGAGATTCATTGAACTTTTCAATGGCATGTTTAAATCTCGATTGTGCCCTTCAAGTTTGTGACTGGGATGTTGAGGATCACAAACAAGGTGTGAATAACCATGAAAAATTAGATTGGTACACTTAATGTTACAAATCACCTAATCAATGTGTCGGTTAACCACACACGCTCCATCGATTTATGATTAACATCAAGCTACCCTTTGCCACACACTGTCAGTCCCAAATTAGTGTTCCGATTAACCACACGCGCTCTACTAACGACTAAACAAGGTGCAAAGTGCAATTTCATGGGTTAACACCAAATTTACATTTTTCCTAAGTAACTAAGATCGGGAATTTATAAGTGCTTAGTTACTTGGTATTTTTATTATACTTTTAATGAGAATTAATGTCCTATCCTACCCATTCAGCTAATGACCCTCCACCAGTCAAGAAAGCAGTGGGTGAGAGTGGACACCCATTGAACTGCCATTTTATAAGCAATAACCTTATACCCTCCTTATAGACCGACTTTGTGAATGAGACCTACTAACGGTAAGACCGACTTTTTTTTTATTATACATATAACATATTAAACTTTTAAAATACTAAGTGGTTTAATCTATTAATTAAACTATACTCTTAATTTAATTAAACTTAAACCATTTCGTTATGGAATTATTAATTCTCTTTTAATTAAACACTTTAATTAACTATTAATAAAGTCCATAAAGATGTAATATGAATTATTCAATACATCAATATGCTAAAACAAAATTAAAACTATTTAATTTATTATTAAGTTATGAACCCATGAGTTACACTTTTGAAAACTTTTCAAATAACTTTAGTTTTAGAATTCAATGTCTCATAAATTTTTTTTCAAATTCCAACACTTGAGGGAAAGTTTTGTAACTCTTGAAAACTTCTAGAATTCCATAAAAGAGACTTTCCAAGTTCCATAACTTGAGGGCAACTTGTGAAACTCTTCAAAACCATTTATAAAATTTTTGTAAACTTTGAAAACTCTTGGAATTCATAACTTAAAGAGTTAATGAATGAGACTTTTCACATCCATAACTTATGGAAGTTTCAAAACTCTTAAGATCATAACTTTTAAAAAAGACTTTTGAGTTCCAAAATTTTATGACAAAATGTGTAACTCCTTAAAAACATTTAGATCAAACTTTTAAAACAAATAAAATAATCATATCATTCTATCTTTTAATAAATTGACCTAATTCAACTCTTGTAGTAAAATGACTCAAATTTTATAAATAATTAGTTTTTCATAAAATCAAGTAATTATATTAAAATTTGAAAAACTTCATGTTTTTTTTTCAACTTTGAAAATCAAAAATTTGCATCAATAACAGAAAACAACCCATGACTCTGATACCACTGTTGGGTTTTAGTATACTACAACATCCTATGGTGCACATACAACCGTAAATGCTTTGGATCTATGTTTTCTCTAATTATACATGCAATATTGTTTCCAAAGCATTAATCCTACAACTAGCATACAATTGACATAAACAACATAAAATACTAGTTAGGAATTTACCTCTTTATGTAGCTTGTAGAACCTATTGTGTTTGGCATTTTAGTATTTAGCACCCCAAGTGCGATGCCTCAAACGGTTCAGAACACAAAGGAGAACTTGAGAGAGATGTTGCTAGCTCCAAAATCGGCTCTAATGAACTCCAAGAACTGTAGTGTCCGATTTTGGGTGCTAAGGGAGTCCTTTTATAGTGTGGCAAAGTCTAGGGTTACATCCATGCAAACCCTAATGCCCATGACCTTTCATGTTACTTAGGCTCCATGGGTTAAACCTCCATGGTCTATCCATGGACTACCATATTGTTTTAGCCCATCCTAAATAACAATTGTCCCACACTATAAGAATTATTGATTCACCAAATCAATCCCCATATATTTAATTAGTCTCTTTTGATCACATAATTAATTCCAAATTAATTATTGATCAATAATAATTAAATAATATGATTTCATATTAATATATTAGAACTTATAATATATTAATAAATCATAAGTAACCTCTTACTCAAGTATCCATCCTATTAAATTGTCCTAGTGATATGCAACCCGAAATGGACCATGCTACTCTTGGGTCAAGTGCATAACAATAATAGTTATGGGCTTAGACACCTAATCCAATAAGAAGGTTATCTCGTAGTGGAGAGGGTATCATCTAAAGAGAATCCTATAAATCCACTCATAAAGGGTATGAGTAGGGTTAAACATATTCATCATTCTAGGAGCATTGATTTGATAGATGATATTAGTTTTAGTAGTTAGATATTTAGTTTGAAACTTGTAACAAAGTAAATGTAATTGACTTTTGGTGATTAAATAATAGAGAATTATTTATGAGTTTGTTTACTACCTTTTGTCTATTGTGTATTCTTGTGTTTCATTTTGCATGTGTTACTTCCCAAATAATTCGATTATTCGAACTCTGTAGTGGATCATACTTTTGGAGGTAACTAGTAAGTTAAGACTACCATGAATTAGATTGTAGATTGTCTAAAAAGTTTAGACATAACAATGGTATTCCTACAATGTCCATGAGTACTTAGAAATTGAGATTTAAGTATTGAATTAATCCACGCTCAGAGAATTACTTCATGAAATTTATCACGAGTAATTATGAGACGATAAGATCTTATAATCTTGAAACGGAGATATACGAGTTGTGGTTTACAAGTCAATAATGCATTGATAATACGTAAACGCATCAGTAACTTGATTTTATAAAACATATTGTTGTGCATGATATGATGAGTAAATGGTGCAAGCATAGAAGTCAAAGTTTATTCGTTCCTTTTATCCTAACAGGAAATGCAATATCTTTGGGCCCCACGGTGATTTGGTGTTGACTTATAGTGTCGGACCATGACATGACTAAATTGATGTGTTTAGTTAGAAGTTCTATGTCATTAAAAATCAGAAATTGGGAAACAAAGTATTGGACAATGAGATTGATTCTATTCCATGTCTCATGTTCAAATGATATCTTGCATAACAGATGATTATATAATCACTTATCTTAGGACACGTACTGAATGGGTTAGAGTTCGATAGTGTCTTTTAGAAGCTATAATTTTCTGATCTATTTGGAAGTTATACTGGAAATTATAATTATAGACTTATCCAAGTGGGAGACTGTTGGATTAGGTGTGTAAGCCCATAACAATAATTGGTATAAACTTAAATTGATAGTCGCACGGTGCTTTTAGGTTGCCCTCAAACCTAACAAGTGGACATGATGATTTTTGGAGAGAAAGGTTGATTTATTATTTGATTAATAAATTGAAATAAATAATTTGTTAATATATTATGAGAATAATATATTAATTAGAAATAGTTATATTTAATTAATAATTAATCAAAAATTAATCGGAATTAATTTTGGGATTAATGGAATTAATTAAAAGTGGAGGGTCTAAAATGAAATTGTTCAATAGTGGATCAAAAGGCTCCAGAAGCTTCCACCAGGGGGTGGATGGTTTCTAGAGGCCTTTAGGGTTTCTAAAATTATCCTAGGAGGATAATTAGGAAGCTAGATAATTTCCAATTCAAGATAATATTATTATATTGGTTTTAGGTTTATCTAGGGTTTCCTAGATGCATTATATAAGGACCCCTAGCCCTTTGATTTACGGTCACTTCTTCCCCAAGGGTTGGCCTAATTTATACTTCCCTCTCTCCATAATCATCTTCTTGCTGGCTTAGGTGTGAGCCATTAGAGACACGACACTTGTGGCGCTTGTTGCCAAAAGCTTTGAAGAAATGATTCTTGATTGTTTACTACAACAATCAAAAAGTTATGTATTTATCCTTATGAATTCGGATTTCTAATAGAAAAAAAATAGTTTGATAGTTCATAGTATGTTGCCTTTACGTGAAAGACATAGATCCTTCTTAGGTTAAATGTGCCCTAATCATTTAATTGTTAAATGTTTTTCTGGTTATAGCATTGTTTTGTAACCTACGTTTTCCATTAGTAGCCCTAGTGAATTCATCCACAATAGTAAAAAAAATATAAAACCACCTACACACTCAATATGAGATGATCCCCACACATCTAGATGAATGAGCTCACCAAGAACCTTAGTTATATGAAGACTATTATGAAAAACATCCCAAGTTTTCTTAGATTTATAACAAACCTCAAAAGAAGGTAAAGAAACATTATTAAAATTAAGTTTATTTTTAAGGATGTTTAATTCTTGATCAGCTGGATGACCAAGTCTACTGTTCCAAATAAAATTAGAGACGAAACAAGCATTTTTAACAATAGATGAGTTATTACCTGAAACATGGGGATCAAGATAATAGAGTCCCCTAAATTGATTACCAGTCTCCACCGTTCCCTTGGATAGAGAATCCTAAATATGAAAGTTATGTTCATTAAAAAAAACTTCACACTTACTGTCCTTACAAAGCTTATGAACAAATAACAAGTTAACATTGAAATCAGGAATTGCAAACACATCAAATAGTGTAAGAGTGTTTGGCAGTTGCATGTTTCCAAATTTTATTAATTTAGGTAGAGAAACCATTTATGTGACTAACTCTAAGGTTTATTTTAGATACATCAACTTAATCTTGAATATGTGACTCAGAACAACTCATATGTTGACTACCTCCAGGGTCAACAACCCACTTGTTACAATTAGTACTAAGAAAAGAGTTACATGAAATACCTGCCATATTGGCATCGATAGATTTTTCATCCAAAGCTTGTTCACTTTCACCAATGAGATTGAGAAGCTTAACATGTTGCTCATTAGTCAAACAATAACAATCATTACCGTTATCATTAGTTCTAGACCCAGAAGACTCAGTCTAAAAAACAGAAGTAAAATTACCAAAGAAACTCTTGTTTTGATTGTTACAATCAGACCTAGGTTTAAGATATTTAGGATACCCTATTATCTTGAAACACTTTTATATAGAGTGACCTTTAAGATTATGGTATTTGACCTTTAGATTTAGACTTCTTCTAATCAACAAACTTAGACACAAAATCAGAAGACGAAGTTTTAGAATTGGAGTTTTAAGAACTGGAATTATGACTTTTATTTGACTCATCAAGAGAAACTAAAGAGAAAGCAGTTTTGATAGATGGAAGAGGTTTAATTAACAAAATATGACTTTTAAATTGATTATAAGACTCATCTAACCCACTAAAAATTTGCATTAATTTCATTAACTTTGAATGATTTTTGAATCTATTTGCAACTTCACAAGTACACTCAGTAAGATTAGTTAGCCCATCAAATTCTTTCCAATACGAATCTAATTTACTTAAATAATTAGATAAGGAAAAACTACCCTGAGTGTAACATCTTGATTTCTAGGTAATCTCTTTTAAACCATTGGTTGGTGATTATATTGCAAAGTTAGTCCCTAATGGCAATTTTGTAATTATTGAGCATGGCTTGTGTACACCGGGTGTACACCTCGTACGCTAGATGTCACACCCCGAAACCGATGGCGGAAACGTTCCGGGGCGGAGGACGTCATGTATATCGCAACCAATGTACATAGTAAGCGTAGTAAACACAAAACATTACATTACATAGAATTATTACATTTGTTTGAAATCAAAGTGTTACAAGTGTTATACATATATATCATATGAACAAAAGCAAAGACGAGTCTTCTATACGCTCCGTCTTCTCCAAAATATCGCAGTGTACCTGTCTAATGTGGACCTGAGAATACAGGCAGTTTGAAAATCAGCATAAAGCTGGTGAGTTCATAAGCGGTTTGTTTTTCTGAAAAATGAACAAATTTCCTTTGGTTTTCTGAAAAAGTTATGAATCCAAGAAAATCCCATATTTTCTTATAAGTAAAGTTTAGTTATCCATTAGTTACACGGTCTAGTTAAGAACAGTTCAGTTATCCCAGGAAAAACCCTTATTTTCCTAAAAGTTTGTGTTTGGTTATCGAATCCAAATGTAATGTACAAGTATCTACCATACTTAAAATGTTTGTGTGAAGTTTCCTAAAAGCCTGGTTATCCTTGAAATGTATGTTATTTTTAACACGTATATAAAACTATTGTGTGAAAAAGTAAACTAATTCTTAAGGTTATTAGCTTACTAAATTCATTATTACCAACAAGTAAATCTCCGTTATCTAAATTGCGAGTTCCATAACCATACGATAGACTAAATATGGCAATAAGTAGTCCATCATCAATTTATGACTTTCGTCAACCTTGAACCTTTCGGTTCGGCTGTAGCTAGCAGCCAGGTGCGGGGTAGTCAGCCCCGTATAGATCTATACACTCAAGTCACGCTCTCCTTCTAGGAGATTCTGGTTACTGGGGCTGTCCTCCACTCGCGTATCTCTATGGAGTGTTACAATGGACGTGTCTCCAATTATTAAGATTAACGAATTTACAAGTAATAATGCGGAAAATTCTGTTTTAGATTCTAATTACAAAGGACGATCCTCCACTCGCGTATCTCTGTGGAGTGTTACAGAGGACAAAACAAAAGTACTAACTAATGCATTTAACAATAATAAAGTGGAAAATCATGTGAGAAACATATATTATAACAATATATAATAAGATTTGAAAACTAACTCTGCAAGTCAAACTGTTGGTTAATATGTTTTTGATTGTTAAAAGCATGTGGAATATGAAACATTTCAAATGAAATAATAAGTTTGAGTACAAGATATCCTTGTACTTTTGCTTGTATTCCCCCTGAAAACATTGAAAAACACGGAAAAAGTGTAGGGGTATGAACTCACCAGTCGAGGAACGTGTCGGCTAGGATACTAAGTGTCAGATCGGGGCTTGATAACGCGTGAGGTTCCTATGTAATATGAAATGATACACAATTGTATCCAATTAGACTTTGAACCACTAATTAGATGATATTATACACTCCAAGACGCGAAAACACTTCAAATCAAGTGTTTGGAGTGACCCGGGTGACATCTACGGACGTATAGGGCATAGATATGGAGTTTGCTCTTCAAGAGTAAACTCCTAAGGGAGTTTCGGCCCTAAGACCATGTCACCATGAGTTTACGGCCGTAAACTCATGGTTGATGGGTTCTTGGTTGCTAAATGGCCTTATAACACTTGGGGAAATTAGCTAGGATCAAATCTAGGGTATAGGGAAGGATTAAACCACCAAAGGGACCATTTAATGGAGTTTACGGCCGTGAACTAGGAGTTTACGGCCATAAGCTCCTAAGTATTCCTTCCTTTCATGTCTTGGTGGCCCTAGATTAATCACATGTGATTCAAACTCATTTTACAAGTCATGGGGTGAAGTTAGGGCACATTTTGACCAAGTTATAGGAGTTTACGGCCCAGGAACCTATCCTTGGGGGTTTACGGCCGTGAACTCCTAAGGGAGTGGTTTTTATCAAGTTTAAGGCCCCTAACTTGATTGTGGTTGCTTCTAGACTTTATTCCTAGGCTTACGAGGTGTTTAAGGGGCTTCTTAACACCTTAAAAGGAGTTTACTGCCCATGAAAGGGTGTTTACGGTCCAAGCATGTGCTTGGGCCTTAAACTCATGTTTACCCCCTAAATGTTGAGTTTATGGTGTTCCTAGTCCATTCTAATAAGTCCTTAAGTCATTTCCAAGCTCCAAAAGTGATTTGGGAGGGTTTTGGGGGCTCAAAAACCCCTTTTATGTGTGTTTGCGGCCCAATACTGTTCTAGGGCTAGAAACACATGATGTTGGTCCTATTCCATGATTTGAACATGAAATTGAAGGCTAAGGATGCTAATCTATGAGTTAGGGTAGTTACCTTAACGATTTGAGGCTTGAATTGAATGATTTTGGACCAAGGACTTGGTTTTGAGGAGAGAGAGAGTAGAGAGAGAGAGTGAAAAAGGCTTCAAATGAGGTCCTTTGAACTTTATATATGGGTTGAGTTTGAGACACGGTGGAATTCTATCCGATACTAATGTTAAGCGAGGCTTTTGGTCGGACCCGGTTAAGTTGTCGTAACCTGATATGGTCGAAACTAAAAGTTTTCCAATTACTAAATTGGGGTGTTTTCATGGGTTTCTAACATGTTTGGACACCCATTAAGTCATAATAGAAGTCTCTAAATAAATGACTTAAATTAAAATGTAAACGGAAACAATCCGAAAAGGACAAATTTTAATAACGGAACGGGTTACAAAGACGTGATAAACTTCGGGTTGTCACACTAGACATACGTGACAAGGTTGGAAACCCTAATTTTTAGGTTTTGGATCCTATTTAAAAATCTTTATGGCCTCATACACTCTCTTAACTACAATCTCCTTCCTCATTTCGAAAACCCTAAAGTGTGTGAGTGCATTTTGAAGCTTAAAGAGTCTTTTGCTGCCATTTTGGAGCTTTTGGAGGTGAAGGAAGAGCTTTGAAGTCGTAGATTTTTCCTCAAGACATTGGATCCAACATCTACACTCCCTTGTGCACCTTTTGGAGGTATAACGCTCCAACCTCGATGAGTATTTCATTTAGATCTAGTTTTAGCTTAAAGTTGGCACCTTTTATCCCTAGTCTTGATCCTTGTGAGTATGGAGTACTCCAAGATGTTTGAGTTATCCTTTCAGATGTTATAGGGTGTGTTAAGTCATAAAAATAGGATCTTGGATGTTATCGTCTTCCCATGCATGTTGTAGGTTATCTTAATGGGTCAAGAAGCTAGGGTTGTTGATGTTAAGGACTTATTAGCCATTCAAAACCATAAAGCTGGAAACTTTATGGTTAAGAACACATTTTAGGGTATGTCTCTGGATTTTGGATGAAAGTGCTTAAGGATGAAGCACTTAATAGGTTGAGTTGGTGGCAGCCACGTATGATGGGCGTACCAAAGGGTAAGATGTGTGTATGTGGTCAGCCCTTCGTGTTTTGGTCTAACACTCTATACGCCCCGTGTACGTGTGAGTACACCCAGTGTCACTGAGTTGACTCGATTGAATTTGACCACGATCTTTACCAAGGTCTGACCTGGGGGGTATTTTGAACTGTATTCTGAGTTTGGTCACTGTATTTATTAAGGTGACTGGTAGAGTTGATTTATGAGCAACATTATGTTCTGTTTCCTTTTCTATCTGTGAGATAAGTTTTCTCATTGTATCCATGGGTCAAAGGAACCAATTCCGACCCATTAATATGTTAAGCATAATGGTATTTGTTATGTGGCTTGTATGTGTTTGCATGTTCGGGTTGAAACATACCCTAGGACGGGGACCACTATGGTATGTCGGGTTGAAATACACCCCAGGGCGGCACCCACTATGGCATGTTCGGGTTAAAACATACCCTAGGGCGGGGCCCATACTTGTTATTGGGTTGAAATATACCCCATGGTGAGGCCCATATATGTATATTGGGTTGGGTAAATCCCAAGGTTAAGCCGAGTTGTTAGTTTGGTATGTGGTACTTTGTGGAACTCACTAAGCTTTATGCTTATAGTTTTTGGTTATGGTTTTTGGTACTTCTGGTTCGAAAGGGAAGGACCCAACGTAATGGCACAACATCCTCCCCTCATGATTTCTGCAATTTGAATCATTATACTCTGATGTTTTAAATATTATGATTTGGTGTTGGTTTTTGAAACAATTGATGAATGATTTGATAGAATTCAAATGAAAATTTTTATTATTGATTTTGGACTGTTACACTAAGTGAATTTTATTTTTGATGGACACTAAAAATAATAGAACCATCAATTTTATGATAAGATTCAGATAAATCATTCCATACTTCTTGAGCACTTTCAGAGCAGGCATGATTAGCATACAAATTTTCAAAAATAGACCCAAGGATCCAAGAACAAGTAATCGCATTAGCATGTTCCCATTTAGATTCTTCAATAGGATCATTAGCAGGTTTAGAAATTATTCCATTAGCAAAACCAAGTTTATTACGATCTTTTAATGCTCTAACCATTAGGGGTGAGCATGGTGTGGTTTGGTGCATGTGTGAGGCCAAACCGAACTGCAAACCGCAAGGTGTGGTTTTTGCATTCTTAAAACCGTCGGGTGTGGTTTTACAATGGGTCGGTTCTACGGTTTTGAAATGCGGGTTCGTTTTCGTATTTGTATGGTGTCGGTTTTAAATGGTATGACTTTAGATGTTTACTGGTATTGTTTTTTTAAACTGTGAACACAAATTACATGTAAGCTACTGATTTTTATTTTTATTTTTTTGAACCTGTCTATTTGCAAATGTTTATTTTCACCACAAAGCAAAAATATAAAAGTAAAAATTGTTTTAAATACCACATCTCACAAATAAATTAAGAATTCAAGTTTGGTTAACTTTGTTATAACACACATACTCAATTAAAATCAATTAATGACATGCTCTGTTGAATACAAAACTAAAAACAAAATTGAAAATAAATTTAGCCAATGATATATTTGAAAGTTTTGAAAGCCTAATTAAATGGTTAATCCTACCGTCAAAACCAAAATATAATATGTACTAATATTTCTTTATATTTTAAATAATACATATTTATTATATAATATAAATTAGTGATTTACTATTTTATACATCTTCGGTACGGCTCGGTTTTGGTGGACCAATTTCTTGATAAAAACCGCACCAACCCCTAGACCTTTGGTTTTTGCGAAAAAGAAAACCACATCATTGGTTTTTGCATCGGTTTCAGTTTGTTGGTTACAATGTATTACGGTTTTGTTGGGTTTTTGTTAGCTGTTTCGATTTTTGCTCACCCATACTAACCACTGAACTATGCCATATTCTATAGTTTTCAGTTCCTAACTACTTACAACTTATAACACTTGTAACAATATTATCAGAAGGATGAACATATAAAGGGTCATCAAAGTTTGTAGTTGGATCAGGCTTAGACCTACTGGAAGACTCAATTACAAGACCTATCATATTAACAAGTAATCAAGAACAAACAGATAAAGCCAAAATCTTAATCACAAATGAAAAACACAGACAGCAGTGATTGCCTTGAAGTCTAGATGGTCACCACGGTATGTTGGGGCCCAAGACAAGCGATCATAGTGTCAAGAAAAAAACAACAATAAGCAACACAAAAGTAACCGGCATACTCAAGACAGCCAGGATCTTCCATAACAATATAAAAAAGGAAAAAGAATCCTTCACAAAAAGCCCTGAAGAGCTTAAGCAACACAAAGAACCAATCGAATCTTAAGATATATTCCCTACTAAGGTTAATCGGTGATGAACTTCGATCCTTAGAGGGTTATTTCAAATCAACAAGATTAACTAACTGATCCGGTAGAAGAGAGCAGTGTCCAGTCAACCAAAGGATAGGAAGCCAAGAATAGGTCTCGTAATCTGCAAGAGACACATACAAATCGTAGCAAACAAGATCAAAGAAACAATAAAGAACAAATCAATAAAAAAATGAGACTGAAACCCTAGTTTTTCACACGACCATTGAAAGAAACTAGATCAAAACATAAGTGATCAAAAGGAAACAAGTACAGTTACCTTGATTCATAAAGAAGACAAAGCTTTGATGATCAATCAAAGACCAGAATCAAAGCCTTATAGTTCTGATACCATGTAAAAATCTGTAGAAACATGATTACCCAACAACATCATCTATTAAATCATTTTAGGATCAATAGACAAATGATTTTCATCAACTTACAACGAAACCTCACTACAAAATACCTATACTACTCTCTATACAACTCTTTCAACCTAAAACTAACCTATCTACAAGATTAGACGATGGATTTTACAAACTCTAAGAATAAACCCTAATCAGAGAAGGTGAAAATGAGAGAACAAGAGAGCACACAGAATTTGAATGAAATGGCGAATGACTATTCTTCACTTGTTCAGCCCTTACGTACCCGGGTCACACAGGATCCAAAGATTTGCATATAAACCTGTAAAATATTTGCTTCCTTTACAACTTGCATCCTTCACCTTTCAATAACTTAACCTGTAAAACCTTAAAACATATAATACCACAAAATGAACCTAAACTAGAATAAGCAAAATATTAGATTTATCTTATTTTTAATAAAACAGTTATTTATTTCAAAAATATCATCTCTTTAAGCTTCCTATACTAAGACCACCATACTTTCTACCCATAAAATTGCATGCCATACTACCCGACTTGACTTCTTGGATTTTGTATCATGCCTCATAGGAAACATCTTGTAGTAGTTCCCAACACCTCCACCACTTTTTCGGAGCTTTGAATAGTGAGAAATAACACTAAGTGAGGTTGTCAAGAACCGCTTTAACAAGGGTTAGTTGACTTCCAAGAGAAAGACAATGAGCTTACCAAGTATTGCTTTTATCAAATCTATCGGCAATTATGTTTGAGTTGAACTTGTTGATCAAGTAAATCTACCACGGTCGATATCAAAAAAGATGTACACAACTTTCCAAATACTTTAATTTGTCATTTGGGTTGTGCAAAATATCCATATATGATGTCACATTGTCATGCCCGTCGTTGAGGGGCTTTTTCGATGCGGACCTTTTGAATCGCCAACCTTGGACATAAAAAGTATTATTGGGTTTATGTATAGGGAACAGTAAAAATGTTGTCAACGAGTCCATAAAACAATAATTAGCATCGATAATAATAAAAAGAAAAAAGAAAATACAAAGAAGCAGAACAACTAAACCTATTAAATGTTTACTAAAATTTAGGTAAGAATTAAACATTTTCTGAAAATAACTACAAGTTTTTGAAATCTCACATATGTTCGCATGCACAGTATTTTTGAAATCACCAAAATGACGTTGTCTTGAAAAAAAAGTTTAACCTGCAAAAATAAAGAATTTACCTATAAAACAAGAGAAAAAAAGAGAATGAATTTTTTTGTTGTAGATGTAACGCCCGGTTCCTGGTACGTATCTTAAATATGAATTTTTGCACTTTTACTCTGGGACTCGGCGAGTTGGAGGCCGCAACTCATCGAGTCGAGGCGAAACTTGGACGCGGGTGGAAGGACCTACTCGCCAAGTCAGATGCCCCGACTCGACGAGTAGGCCTGTCTGGATGAAACCCTAATTTTAAGGGTTTGCACCCTGTTTAAACAACTTATAGGACCTCCATTACAACCTCCATCACCCTCAGACCATCTTCACGAAACCCTAATCATTTATTGAGTGTTCTTGAGCTTTTTGTGCCTTTTTGTGTGTGTTTGAAGCTTGAGAAGAAAGAGGAGGCTTGGAGGTCAAGAGAAAGCAGGTAAATCCAGAGGTTTTGGCACATTTCCAGCTTGTTTAAGGTAAAAAGCTTTAACATTGACCATTTATCTCTTAGATCTCTAGTTAGGGCTAGTTTTTACCTTTTCCAAGCTTTAGTAGCGCCATTTTCGGGATTTTGTGGTTCAAATGGGGATATAACTTCAAATCTTGAACCATTAAGGGTTCCCATGGCATAAAGGTGCCAACTTTATGGTTATAGGAGTCCCATGCATCTTGTGGACCTCAATTTTGGGTCTTTTTGAGCTTGAAGGCCCATGCATGAACGTAAAGTTTGTGACTTTACGTGTAATATCGAACCTAGGAGGTCAGATCTAGGTTCTGGAAGCATTAAGACCAACTAAAATCAACTGTTTGGTCTTGGACTTTGGGGGACTCGACGAGTTGTTCATGGAACTTGGCGAGTCGGGTTATGGTTCCCCAACCTTTTCTGTTTCTGATCGATCTGGTTGAGTCTAGAAGAGAACTCAACAAGATGGACATGAATATGGACTTGAAGATCGAAGGACTTGACAAGTTCAAGAATAAACTCGGTGAGTTCAAGGCGTTGTCCCAAGTGTAGGAAGAAGGACTTGACGAGTTCAAGGATGAACTCGGCGAGTCAGGTGCAAAAAGTCCTGATTTTTTATGAAGGAGAACTCGACGAGTTCTTGAAAGACTCGACGAGTAGCGTCGAAGTCCTAGGACTTTGAGGATTATGGAACTCGACAAGTTGGTGAACCAACTCGGTGATTCGAGTGAACCAGATGTTAACTTTGACCAAGGTGTTGACCTTGACTTTGAATTTAACCTGAGTTGACCATTTAAAGGGGTTAAGGGTATGAAATGACAATTAAAGAAGGTTGTTATGTGTAGGAGTTGAGAGGAGTTGATCCCGACATCGAGGGCAGTTCAGACACTTCACGACATTGAGCGAGTTACCTTCCAGTAGAAGTGGGTCGAAGGCACCAATGTCGGCCCACTAGTAGTTTATTATAGTTAAGACAATTGTTTGCGTGATAACTGTCCGATATGTCACTATATGTTATGAGTTATGTGTTAGCATGTCATGATGGTATGTGATAGTAGTTGTAGGGGTGGATAGACCCCAATATCGGTTGTAAGGACCGACATGGTAGGTCGGGCACCCTGGATAAGCCTGACAGTATGGTTATGTTATGTTATTATGTGGTAGTAGTAGGGGTTGAAATAGTCCCCGTAGCCGGTTGAGATAAATCGAAGGGTAGGTCGGTACCCCAAAATGACCAGACAAGGTAGGTCGGCACCCTAGAATTGTCGGACAGGGTAAGTTGGCACCCCAGAATTGCCAGACATGGTAGGTCGAGCACCCCATAATTGCCCGACAGTATGCTTGTTATGTGGTATGATGGGGGAACTCACTAAGCTTTGTGCTTACAGTTTTGAGTTTTGTTTCAGGTACCTCTTCACCAAAGGGGAAGGAGCTGACAGAGTAGTTACGCATCACATACACATGATTTCCGCACTATGATGTTCTTGGGATTGTACTCAGACGATATTACTATTTGTATGATATGGTTTTGAAACATGTGATTATGTTTTTACGAAAGGATGTTAATCGGTGATGTTTTATTACAAATGTTTTTATAAACTGATTTATTAAAATGAAATTTTTGGTCTCAAAATTTGAGATGTTACAGTAGAAATCTTCAAATACCATTTCACAGCAAAAAGATTTTTTATATCGTAATTCTCATGTATGAAATGACAAAAAAATCTCATGAGAATTTCACAAGTCTAACTTGCGAAATTCTAAAAGAAAATGCGAAAATAATAGGTTTTTAACCGAAAAAACATTCGCCTTTTTAGTTTTTTGTAATAGAAATGTTCAAATACCATTTTATAGCAAAAAATGTTTTAAATGGTGTAAAAATGCAAGTTTTTGAAGTTTTTTTTAAAAGAGTTTTCACCAAAAATGTTAAATTAAGAAAATATGAGAAAAACATGTTTAATATGTGATAGTTCAAGGCTCATTTTGGAGTTCCGTTACCTAATTTTGCAGGCTATTTAACAATTTTTCAGTCTTCATGTGCAAAATTGATGGTTAAAATAAAAAATCTGTAAATTTTTGTCTAAATCTTAAAAAATACTCAATAAAGTTAAGCATTTTTTTTCTCAAAAAACAATACCTACTTACAAATGGCATGTGTATATTTTTTAAGATATCGATGACTAATATGCTTACGGCAATTACCAAACTCAATAACTCATTGTCACGTAAACATTTAAACAACCATTTAAGTTTTAGGTGAATCCATCGGGCATTTTTTGTAAAACCCTAAACATTAGATACAAAGGGTACAATGATAGTACATTAAGGACTTATTTGCAAAATACGTGTTTCCTTTCATTTTCAAGCTTTGTGTGCTCTTTATATATTAACCTCACACTAAACATGACTCATCCCATTCTCACATGACATGTCTCTTTGCCTCCCCTTTTATAATTATTATTTTTTCCATCTACAACTGTATTGGTGTATAATTAAATGATTAAAGGAGAACATGAACACATCATTATTATAAAACTTTATTACTAAATTTATTATCTTTTAAGAACAAGCAATATAACTATGAAAAAAGATGCATTGTATCACTGTTTTCATTTTAAAGTTATAACAGAATTGATAATAACGTTTACAATGAGTATAGTATAGATTCATTCTTAAGAAATTGTCTCAAAATAGAACGTTACTTTAATGGTTTAGAATAACAAATGTATGTTATGTCATTGTTTGATTTAGTAGTGTGCTATAATGTTAATCGATTTTTTACAAATATGTTTCATATCTATTTTCCAAGAAATAATCTCGGTACACATTTTTGCCAAAGATGTTTTATGCCAAATATATAATTAGATTGCTCAATCAATCAATCATTGATTATATGACTTGATGAACCTCATTATTTATA
Source organism: Lactuca sativa (assembly GCF_002870075.4). Taxonomy (NCBI): domain Eukaryota; kingdom Viridiplantae; phylum Streptophyta; class Magnoliopsida; order Asterales; family Asteraceae; genus Lactuca; species Lactuca sativa. The sequence goes on along the minus strand of NC_056626.2, from coordinate 67,624,013 downwards.
ATAGAAGATGTGAGATGATCTCTTATAATTCTAATGACAATATATATAATCTAATTACAAGATTTACATTATACAAATTATATTGTCTAATATTTCTCATAGTTTGAGGAGGAGGTTAGACTTTCAAGCCTATCTTTTGTTGGACTAGGAAGGAGAATATGGTTTCTGAAATCAATGATAACTTGGATCGTCTTAAAGGATCATGTGAACACTTTTTGAAGTTGATATTTTGACTATATGCCTAGGTTACACGAAATCTTGATTATTGAGATAATCCTTCAAGGAACAATCTCGTATCAAGACAGTGATATGAGGTCACGAATTTGGGTTTATGTAGCATTCAATTCTTCTGATTACCAAAGATAAGTATTAATCGTCATTAAATACCTATTTTGTCCTATACATAAGAGGTGGAGGTTTCAAGGATAACTATGGAGAATACATTTCAAAAAAATAAGATTTTTCATAACCATTTCCTTAACAAATAGATATTTGGGCCAGGGTGCAGCCCCCTTGACCCCAACCATTTGGTCAAACCGAAATCAAACTCATTATATACAAGCATGCACTCAGCATGAAATCAAGAATTAGACTCCATTTGTAATATGTAAATTCCATTATACTAAAATGACATAGTGTCACTAAAATCACTAACAATCCTCCTCGATTTAGTGTAACCATGAGTTTACACAAACAAGATTTGGAATTGACCAAACTTATGCATACATGGAAATATCAAAATGGTTCAATTTTCATATTAGTATATTATGTGTTCCAAATACTCAAGAATCACAGTGTTCTAAGAATTGAACCCTTCAACCCATTTGAATACATGATGATAACATACACATAAGTTTAAATAAAACACCCGATTACAAAAATCATGACACTATTACTAACCTATGTGTCCCAATCCATTCATGATCGTTTTAAAGACAAGTCCCAACTTCCTAAAGCGCGAGTATACTTCATAATCATATAGGTAATTCCCTTCATCATTTATGTGATTACATTTTATCAAAAAATTATTAAGATTACACATCAACCTTCCCATTACAGGCTTGAACACACCAACTTATAATGATATACTATATGTGTTACAACCATCAAGTATGAGATCTTATCATTGAATTCAACCTCTAACATTATACTAGAGCGGAATTGGGAGTCTCACCATTAAGGAATTAAATGAACATCAAATCCATACAAATGGCAGACGTGCACACTAAGTCCCTGATCAGACCTTTACTCAAGTGATCTGCCAAATTTTGTTGCAACCTTACAAAGCCCACTGAAATTACACCATTCATGATTAAATTCCCAATCATGTTATGTCTAACATCCAAGTGTCTAAACTTCCCATTGTACTCACAAGAGAATAATCACTATAATTAAACTTTTTGATAATTTTCTCAACATAGTGTGTTTGCATCATAGCAATACCCTTATTAACCCATTTAATCCTTATACCAAGGATCACATTGGCCTCCCCTTTATACTTCATGGAAAACTTTGATGACAACAAATGTTTAGTTTCATCAACTTGAAGTTGATCAGTTCCAAAGAACAACATGTCATCAACATAAAGGCAAATAATCATACTGGAACCATATAAATTAAAATGACTATAAACACATTTGTTTGATTTGTTCAACTTGAAACCACATGACAATATGACTTCATTAAACTTTTTATGTCATTTTTTAGGTGATTGTTTCATCCTGTATAGTGATTTGACAATTTTACACACCTTATGCTCATTATTAGGCATATCAAATCCTTCGAGTTGTATCATCTAAAATTCTTCATAAAGATCTACATTATAAGAAGGCTTTTTTAACATACATGATGGGTTTTGAGCATTCTAACACTTCCTAAGTGTACATGCAACCCTAATAACCTTGGATCTATGTTTGTCTAATTATCATGCTAAGTTGAATTCCAAGGCTATATTCCTATCTAGCATACATGGGGAACAATTTTAACTTGAATAATAGATAGAATAACTTATCTTGTTGTTGCTTGTGTTCCTTGAAACCTTGTGAGCCTAGCACCCCAAATGTGATGCCTCAAATGCTTCACACAACACCAAATGCTCTTGGAAAAACTTATGAGAGAACACACACTTCTTGAAATCGGCCAAGCCCTCTTGTTTTCTTAGTGTAACCGATTTTGGTGGAGAATATGATTCTTATATAGTGCTGACACATCTAGGGTTACACCATGTAAACCCTAATGTGTCATGACTCTTCATTTCCATGACCCATGGGTTTGTAACTCCCATGGAGCATCCTATGGGTAGAACCCAACTTGACAATCCATGGAGCCTCTTAGCCCACTATACAAGATATGGATGATTTACATAATCAACCCATATATTTAATTAATTCTCTTTTGACCAATTGATTAATTCTAAATTAATTATTGATCAAACTAATCAAATAATATTATTAATATATTAGAACTTATAATATATTAATAATCTCCAAGTGTTATTTCTCTCATTTAGTCTATCCAATTGCATGGTGCCATGCAACCCAAATGGACCATGTCGGGTCGGGTCAAGTACATACCAGAAATAGTTATGGACTTAGACACCTTATCCAACAGTGTCCCACTTGGATAAGTCTAATAACTATTACTGCAAGTATGACTTGAGAAACCGATCGGCAATCGTAGCTCTTTTCAAGGTTTCTCGGAACTGAGAAGATGATGGTACACCATTTAAGATAAGTGATCATATAATCATCTGTTCTAGATATCAGCCGGACAAATACATGGAACATTGTCTTGCTTATTGTCCAGCATTTGTTTCCCGATTTCCGATTTGTTTGACATAGAACTTAATTGAACACATCAACTTAGTTCTGACCGGGCCCGGTACATGGGTCAAAACAAAATCATCGAGGGGCCCATATATCAGCTTCTAATCCAAGAAGGAACAGATAAACTTCGACTCATATGTTTGTTCTACCACTCATTGAATTACACACAAGAGCACGATTTATAACATCGAGTTACCAATGCGTTTTCGTACAATCAATGCATAACCAACTTGTAAGTAACAAATCATGTCTCTAGGTTTGAAGACTTATACGATATTACCGTCTCACGATCACTCGAGATAGAATTCCATGAAGTGATTCCAGTGAGCGTGGGTTGAGTCCAATGCTCAGGACTTATGAGCACTCATGATTGCTGTAGCCTTGTCCAAGACCTCTACAACCAAACATGACAGTCTTGATTCATACCTACTTCCGACATATGACTGACTGTGGAGGTTTGAATAATATGTTATACCAAACAAAAATTATTCTGGAAGTCAAAACATGAAAAAGAAATATAGTAAACGATCGACAAGAGATAGCAACACCTTACTCATAAATAAAACATTTTTTATTCATCATCAAATGTCAATTACACTTTACAAATTTCGAAGTTATCTAACTACTAAATCTAATATCATCCTTCAGCCCTATGCTCCGAGCATGCTGAAGATGCTTAACCCGAGTCAGTCCCTTTGTGAGGGGATCTGCCGGATTCTCATCTGATGATACCCTCTTTGCCACGAGGAGTCCTTCTTCGATCCGATGTCTGATGAAATGGTATTTTCTGTCGATGTGTCTGGATCTCCCGTGATCCCTTGGTTCCTTGGCTAAGGCAACAGCACTTTCACTATCACAGAAAATTTCCATTGGCTCTTTAATAGCTGGTACAACTCCAAGGTCTCCAATGAAGTTCTTCAGCCATATCGCCTCCTTTGCTGCCTCGCTAGCTGCAATATACTCTGATTCACAAGTAGAATCTGCCACTGTCTCTTGCTTGGAACTCTTCCAAGAGATTGCTCCTCCATTCAGGGTAAAGACCCAGCCAGACTGAGAGCGGAAATTATCCCTATCAGTCTGGAAGCTAGCATCACTATACCCTACAACTCTCAAGCCATCACTCCCACCGAGGGTAAGGACCCAGTCCTTAGTCCTTCGTAAGTACTTGAGAATATTCTTTACCGCAGTCCAGTGTGCCTTGCCAGGGTTCCCCTGAAACCTGCTAACCATGCTTAGAGCAAAGGCTACATCAGGTCGAGTACACGTCATAGCATACATGATCGATCCTACAGCCGAAGCATAAGGTATTCGACTCATTTCTGCTATCTCAGCCTCAGTGCTAGGGCTTTGTGACTTACTCAATTTGGCGTTACCCTGGATGGGCAACTCTCCTTTCTTGGAGTCCTGCATGCTGAATCTCTTCAGCACCTTATCCAAGTAGGTACTCTGACTAAGTCCAATTAGTATTTTACTCCGATCTCTCAAGATCCTTATCCCTAAAATATAGGCAGCTTCACCAAGGTCCTTCATAGCGAAACACTTCCCAAGCCAAGACTTTACTTCCTGCAGGGTTGGAATGTCGTTTCCTATGAGTAGTATGTCATCCACATACAATACCAAAAAGCTAACTATACTCCCACTAGCCTTGACATACACACAAGATTCATCTTCACTCCTAGTAAAGCCAAATTCCTTGACCTTCTCATCAAAGCAAAGATTCCATCTGCGAGGTGCTTGCTTTAATCCATAGATGGATTTCTCAAGCTTACACACTCTATTAGGGTACTTGCTGCTGACAAAACCTTCTGGCTGACTCATGTAAACATATTCAACCAACTTTCCATTAAGGAAAGCGGTTTTGACATCCATCTGCCATATTTCATAGTCATGAAATGCAGCTATGGCTAACAGAACCCGAATAGACTTAATCTTGGCTACCGGAGAAAAGGTCTCATCATAATCCACCCTAGGAATTTGAGAGAAGCCCTTTGCAACCAGTCTAGCCTTATAAGTGTGTACTTTACCATCCATGTCGGTCTTCTTCTTGAAGACCCATTTGCACCCTACTGTCTTACGACCTGGTACATTTTCAATTAAGTTCCAAACTTGATTGTCATACATGGATTGTATCTCGCTATCCATAGCCTCTTTCCATTTAGCAGACTCGGGGCCTGCCATGGCTTCCTCGTAGCTGTTAGGGTCATCTTGACTTACTAGTGTCCCATCACTAATAAGCGTCTCACGTTCTGCAGTAATATGGAATCCATAGTAATGCTCGGGTGCACTCCTAACTCTCATGGAACGCCTCAGAGGTACAAGTTTGTCAATTGGCTCAACAGGAGTTTCCTCCTCAAGTTGAGGGCTAGAGTTTGAAGTTCCTTCACCACTTGATTCTTGAATTTCTTCAAGATCAATTTGCCTCCCACTGTCTCCTTGGCTTATAAATTCTCTTTCTCGAAAGACTCCTCTTCTTGCTACAAAGACCACATTGTCACTAGGTCTGTAGAAGAGATAACCAAAGGATTGTTGTGGGTAGCCGATGAAAATACACCTCTCGCTTCGAGGTTCGAGCTTATCATGAGTCTCGCGTCTCACGAAAGCCTCGCAACCCCAAATATTGATGTGGTCTAGTTTAGGTACTTTACCAGTCCACATCTCGTGAGGAGTTTTGGCAACTTTCTTTGTAGGGACTAGATTAAGAATATGGGCGGCAGTCTCTAAGGCATACCCCCAGAATGAGATTGGTAGCGAAGCTCGACTCATCATGGAACGAACCATATCTAACAAGGTTCGATTATGCCTCTCAGCCACACCATTTAACTGTGGTGTCCTGGGAGGTGTCAATTGTGAGACAATCCCACATTCCCTAAGATAGTCGAGGAACTCTGAACTAAGATACTCACCTCCTTGATCGGATCGAAGCATCTTAATGTTCCTGCCCAATTGATTCTCGACTTCCTGTTTAAATTCCTTAAACCTCTCGAAAGTCTCTGACTTATGTTTGATTAAGTAGACATATCCATATCTACTATAATCATCAGTAAAAGTCAAATAATAACGATTAGCATCCCTTGTGGCATGTTTGAATGGTCCACACACATCCGTGTGTATAAGGTCCAACAAACCTTCACCCCTTTCACACGAGCCTGTGAAGGGTGACTTTGTCATTTTTCCAAGTAAGCATGATTCGCAACTATCATCTGACTTAAGGTCAAACGACTCCAAGACTCCATCCTTTTGGAGTTGGCCTATGCGTTTCTTGCTTATATGTCCAAGGCGACAATGCCATAATGATGCTTTATCCAAGTTATTATTAGTAGTAGAATCAATACACAAAACATTATTTCCTAAGTTATCTACAACATGCACAACTTCATACACACCATCACAAGGTAATGCTTTAAAATAAAGAACATTATTAAAGAAAGCATCAATAGAACCAACTTCATTATTAAACGAAAAGGTAAACCCTTGTTTGTACAAAGCATGAAAGGAAATAATATTTCTTGCCATTCCTGGCGAGTAACAACATTTATTCAAATCTAAACTAAACCCACTACTTAGCGATAAAGTATAAACTCCAATCTTGGTGACAGGTGAAGCTTTCCTATTCCCCATGATCAAGTTTATTCTTCCTTGCTCCACATCCTCACTTCTTCTTAGTCCCTGCAAGTCACAACAAATATGAATACCACAACCGGTATCAAGGACCCAAGATTTAGAATGGGGTGAGTTATTAGAAATGATAGTGTAAATACCTGCATGGTTGGGTTTGACTTTCCCATCCTTCACATCCTGCTGGTACTTTGGGCAGTTCCGCTTCCAATGAGCCTTTTCATGGCAATAGATGCATTCAGCCTCTTTTGGGTCAGAAGAAGGAGTAATGAAACCTTTCTTGGTTCCACTTGAAGAAGAGCCATCAAGGGTCCGAGCCTTGGTACCCTTCGAAGATCTCTTTCTCTTCCTCCCTCGACTTTTCCCGATTGCCAAAACCAGAGTTGAGTTTGGAGTAGGAGTGATAGCAACCGACTTCCCCTTAAGACCTGATTCTGCGGTCTTGAGAAGTCCCTGAAGTTTGCTGAGTGTGACTTCTTCCTTATTCATGTGATATGTCATGCGGAATTGATCATAGCACGATGGTAAGGAGTGCAAAATGATATCTATTGCAAGATCCTCAGGGAAGTTCACATTAAGCTTCAGCAAACGATCCACATACCTTTGCATTTTCTGCATGTGGCTCGTGACGGATTCCCCGTCCTTCATCATGGTTGTTATCATGGAGCAGATGATTTCATACCTCTCTTGTCTTGCACTTTGATGGTATCTTTCCATCAAATCTTGGTGCATTTCATAAGGGTAGAAATCCTCATAAGACTTTTGGAGTTCCGCTGTCATCGTGGCCATCATGATGCAAGCCACTTTCGTAGCATCCCTTTCATGTGCCCGAAAGTCAGCGATCTCCTGAGGAGTTGCAGTGGTCTCATCAATCTCCTTAAGCTCCTTGTCAAGGACATATTCTTTGTCCTCATAGCGGGTAATCATTCTGATGTTTCTGATCCACTCATTGAAGTTGGATCCATCAAAGGTGACTTTCCCACACAAGTTCATAAGGGTAAAGGAGCCATTAGGATTAGAGCCAGAAGCATTGTTGAAAGACATCTGAAGAGAAGAGAACAAGGTTAGTTTAGATATAAGAGAGTCCTTAATAAAACACCCAAATGTAATATTAAGGCTAGGATCCAATCACAATATAATATAACTTAGAAGAGGTATGTCGTAATCTAAGCTATATCATATTTGAAAGGTAGGTGAATGACGATCACCAATTTCCACCACGAAAACCGCAATATTTAAATATTAGGTTTTTGAATGGTTCTTAGAAATTCCTAGATTCTTTGAGATTCAATGAACTTTTCAAAGGCATGTTTCAATCTCGAGTGTGCCCTCCAAGTTTTGTGACTGGGATACCGAGGATCACAAAACGAGGTGTGAAGTAACCATGAAAATCACTTGGTACCCTTAAAGTTTATCACTCAATCGATGTGCCGGTAAACCACACACGCTCCATCGATACTATAATAAACCCTAAGTCACCCTTTACCTACCTTGTTAACTCCAAGTTAGTGTGTCGGTTAACCACACATGCTCCACCAACGACTTAATCAAAGTGTAAAGTGTAATTTCATGGAATAGCACCTTATTCACATTTTTCCTAAAGTAACTAAGATTGGGAATTTAATAAAACATTTAGTTACTTTATAATATTCATCATACTTTGAATGAGAATTTGTAAGTCCTTGTCTTACTCGTTCGGCTAACGACCCTCCACCGGTCAAGCAAGCGGTGGGTGAGAGTGGACACCCATTAAGTCACCATTTTATAGGCAACAACCTTATACCCACCTTATAGACCGGCTTCGTGAATGAGGCGTACTAGCGGTAAGACGACTTTGTTCTTATACATATATATATATATATATATATATATATATATATATATATATATATATATATAATTATTAAATCATAATAATATAAGTATAAGGGTTGAATTTTAACTTTTAAAATTCTAAGGGTTGGAACTATAGTTTTAACTTAACTTTACTTGTTCCAAAACTTGAGGGCAAGTTTTGTAAACTTTCAAAACTTTTCATTTCTTGTAACTTATGAGTTTAATAGAGTAATAAAATGAGGACTTTTCATTTTTGCTAACTCTTGTGTTCTTTTAATGGTTTTTAATCCAAGAGACTTTTGGTTTTCCATAACTTGAGGACAAGTTATGGACTCCATTAAAACACATTATGATCAAGAATTAAACTACCACATAGGTTACAAATAATTCCTATGATCATCTAAACATCATAAGAACAAGAATATGAATATGATCACCTTCAAGAATCAAAAACACATTAAACTTTGTAATTTTGATAACTAGTTGTTGTAAATGAGTTAGCAAATACATTACACCATCTAAAACAAGTTTTCAAGTACCAAAACAATTTAGGGTAATGTATCCAATCCATTTCCAGCAACTGAAGTCGAAATTCTGCACTCTGTCGACCCTACTCGCCGAGTGCATAAACCTACTCGCCGAGTAGGTTGAAGATACAAGTGAACTCGACGAGTCCCCCCATGGACTCGACGAGTCCAGCAGTCAGACATCAAGTTTTTCGACTTTCTTCAACTTTTAAGCACAAATAACAAACAAACAAGCCTAGTCTCTGATACCACTGATGGGTTTTGAGCATTCTAACACTTCCTAAGTGTACATGCAACCCTAATAACCTTGGATCTATGTTTTTCTAATTATCATGCTAAGTTGAATTCCAAGGCTATATTCCTATCTAGCATACATGGGGAACAATTTTAACTTGAATAATAGATAGAATAACTTACCTTGTTGTTGCTTGTGTTCCTTGAAACCTTGTGAGCCTAGCACCCCAAATGTGATGCCTCAAATGCTTCACACAACACCAAATGCTCTTGGAAAAACTTATGAAAGAACACACACTTCTTGAAATCGGCCAAGCCCTCTTGTTTTCTTAGTGTAACCGATTTTGGTGGAGAATATGATTCTTATATAGTGTTGACACATCTAGGGTTACACCATGTAAACCCTAATGTGTCATGACTCTTCATTTCCATGACCCATGGGTTTGTAACTCCCATGGAGCATCCTATGGGTAGAACCCAACTTGACAATCCATGGAGCCTCTTAGCCCACTATACAAGATATGGATGATTTACATAATCAACCCATATATTTAATTAGTTCTCTTTTGACCAATTAATTAATTCTAAATTAATTATTGATCAAACTAATCAAATAATATTATTAATATATTAGAACTTATAATATATTAATAATCTCCAAGTGTTATTTCTCTCATTTAGTCTATCCAATTGCATGGTGCCATGCAACCCAAATGGACCATGCCGGGTCGGGTCAAGTACATACCAGAAATAGTTATGGACTTAGACACCTTATCCAACAATACATTTGATGGATAATCAAATTGTGAATATTCGTTAAAGCTACCAACAATCTAATGGTAGATATAAGAGCCACCGATATATACGTGTCAAAATAAGCAATATTGGTTTTGTCTAAATCCTTGAATGACTAACCAGGCTTTGAACTTATCAATATTAAATATGCCCATTTCCTATTTTGGCATCTATAAGATACGGTCCTTCCCATTTAGGTGCTAGTTTACCTGAACTAGGATCCTTGGTGTTTTGGAATGTTTTCCTTAGTACCAAGTTTCCTATTTGGAATCTTCTGACTTTTATATTTTTGTTGTACACCTTGGTGATTCTTTGTTAATGAGCAGCGATGTGGATTTTAGCAAGATCCCCGAGTTCATCAATAGTATCAAGATCCTGGGCCAGGATCCTATCGTCGTTTTCTTGATTTAGAAGTAGGTATCTTGCTATTGTGACCACCACTTCAGTGGGGATCATTACTTCTGCTCCAAACACCAAGGAGTATGGGGTTTGGCTTGTGGCTACTTTGTAAATGGTTCTATCTACCCATAGTACGAAAGGAAGTTCTTCTGCCCATATTCCTTTCTTTTTGTCTAGCCTTTTCTTCAAGTTATTTACTATGATTTTGTTGCTAGATTCTGCTTGACCGTTGGCTTGAGGGTAAATAGGAGTGGACATTATCATCTTGATTCCCCAACTCGTACAAAAGTATAGCGTCCTCTTGCTTATGAATTGGGATCTGTTTTCGTATATGATTTTGGCAGGGATCCCGAACCTGGTCAAGATATTACATTTAATAAATGAGACTATATCTTTGTCTCTTACCTGGAGAAAGGCTTTGGATTCTATCCACTTTGAGAAGTAGTCAATCACCACTAGCATAAAGACCTTTCCTCCAGGAGCTACCGACAATTTTCCCCTATATCCATCCCCCACTTCATGAATGGCCAAGGGGAGATGAAAGGATATAGAGGTTCTACCGGTTGATGTAGGATGTTGTTATGTCTTTGACAAGCATTACATTTTTGAGCATGAAGGAAGGAAGCTTTCTTCATGGTTGGCCAATAGTATCCTGTCCTCAACACTTTGGAGCATAAGGATCTGCCCCCAGTGTGATTGTCGCAGCCTCCGTCATGTATATCCTTTAGAACTTCTGTAGCCTCATGATCTTCTAAACATCTAAGGTATGAACCTGCCATAGATTTTTTTATATAATTTACCTAGGATCATAAAAAATATGTGAGACCCTTGTTCTGAATGCTCTGTCGCCTTTTTTTCTTTTGGGAACGTGCCATTCGGGAGGTATTCCATAATAGGTTGGATCCAGGATCTTGAGGTTGGGGAAGGATCCTTGATGTTAGGATCCTAAAGAAGAAGTTGAGGATCGGGGTCTTCGGTAGTAGCGATGTTGGTTGTTTTCTCTTGATCGTTGGGATCCTTCAGTCTTTTGGCAGGATCCTCGATTGTTGGGATTAACACGTGGGTTATCAGGATCTTGGTTTCAGGCGAGATCCTAAGATAAGATCCTAGGTTGGCTAAAGCATATGCTTCAACATTGTCTTCTCTAGGGACATGGTTTAGGCTAAATGCTTCGAATTGTGAGGGTAAGTTTTTGAGGATCTACATATATAGTGCTAGTCTTTCTCCTTTTACTGCATAGGATCCATTAAAATGGTTAGTCAATAATAAAGAATCGACGAATACATGTAGATCCTTGATTCAAAGATCCTTGGCTAACTATAATCCCATGATTAGTGCCTCGTATGCTGCTTCATTGTTGGTTGCATTGAACTCACAGTTGATCACTTGGGGTAGGATGTCCCCCTGTGGCGATTTTAGTATGATCCCTAGGCCAATTCCTCTTTGGTTTGATGCTCCATCTGTGAATAGTGTCCATTTTCCCATGTTTTCTTCTTCTAGAAGTTGTTTGGCTTCTACTTCTACTTTAGTTCGTAGGTCATCACTAAAGTCAGCCACAAAGTCTTCCAATGCTTGAGAATTTATAGCGGATCGTGGCTCATACTTTATGTCGTATGTACTTAACTTCACAGACCACTTTTCCATCCTTCCTAACATTTCTGGTTTTCTCATAAAAATCTTTATCGATAATTAGTTCTTACATTCATAGGATGTGTTTCAAAATAGTGTCTTAATTTAGTAGAAGCAGTTACTAATGCAATCATAAGTTTTTCAAGGTAGGAGTACCTGGTCTCAAGATCCAAGAGACTTTTACTTACATAGTAGATGGGATGTTGGTCCCCGTTAAGATCCTTAGCCAAGACTGCACTCACCGCATTTGAGGATACTGAAAGGTAGAGGAGATGTGGTTCACCATATAATGGTTTTACCAATAGGGGTACTGAACTTAAATATTTTTTAAGTTCCTGGAAAGCATCTTCATGTTCCTTGGTCCACTCAAACCTTTTGTTCTTCTTCAAGATTTCATAGAAAGGCTTGTATCTCTTTGAGGATCTTGAGATGAACCTGTTTAAGGTGGCCACTATCCGTATTAGTCTTTGAATATCTTTTGTCGAGTATGGTGATGTTAGATCGAGGATGGAATTTATTTTCTCTGGGCTTGCTTCAATTCCTCTTTTGGTCACCGTATATCCAAGGAACTTGCTTGATCTCATTCCAAAGTAACACTTGGAAGGATTTAACTTCATGTTATATTTGTCCAGTATGTCGAAGGCTTCTTCGAGATCCTTGAGGTGATCTTCAACTTTCTTAGATTTGACCACCATGTCATCGATGTAGACATTCGTGGTGTCCCCTAGTTACTCTTTGAAAATCTTGTAGCCTAGACTTTGGTATGTTGCACCTGCATTTTATGACCAAATGCCATGACAATATAACAATATATACATGTTGGAGTTATGAATGATGTATCCTCTTGGTCGGATGGTTCCTTCTGGATCTGTTGGAATCCCGATGATGCATCCATGAATGTTAATAATTCATGACTTGTTGTTGCGTCTATCATGGATTCTATGTGTGATATAGGGAAAGGATCCTTGGGATAAGCCATGTTAAGATCTATGTAATTTACACACATTCTCCATTTACCATTCTTCTTTTGTACCACGACCATATTAGCTGGCCACCTTCGGGATTTCACCTCCTTGATTCTTCATGTTTTAAGAAGTTTTTCTACTTCTTCTTGTATAACTTGGTTTCTCTCCGGTGCAAACTTCCTTCTCTTTTGGTATATTGGTTTGAAAGATGGATCAATGTTAACTCTATGTGTTATTATATTTTTAACTATACCTGTCATGTCCTTGTGCTTCCATGCAAATGTCTTGCTTCTAGCTTTAAGGAATTTCATTAGATCTTGTTAGATTTGTTCAAGCATTGAGAATCCTATGAGAATTTTGGCTTCAGGATTCTCAAGGTTCAGGGGAACTTCTTTTACATCTTGCTCTCTTGTTTCCAGTATGTCTTGTGCCCCCAGCTTTAATTGCTATGCTTTTCATGGTATCGTTTAGGATTTCATCGAAGTCTTGTACCATTCTTTGGATTCTTTTTGATATCTTGTGATCTTCATTGTCCCCCATAGGGTAGGCATCTTCACATACTGATGATATGTCGATGGGACAACCTTCATTTCTTGGATTCGTGGTCTATCTAGTATAATATTATAAGAGGATAATGTATCAATTACACAAAAACGTTGCATAGATTTTACCCCCTCTATTTATATAGGTAACTTTATCTCGCTGATGGTGTGTTTGGTTTTGCCGATAAATCCAATTAGCACCGAAGATCTTCTAACTATTTTGGACTCCGAGATGTTCATTCTTTTTAATGCGTCCAAGAGTATGATGTTGACTAAGGATCCACCATCGACAAGGATCCTTCTGACGAAATGGTTGGCGATGTAAATAGTGATCACTAATCTGTCATGGTGAGGATCCTGGATATCTTGTCCATCTGCTTCGTCGAAGGTGATCTTCTTCTTGTTTGTGATTAACGTATTCTTCTATGGCCCTTTTTCTTTCTCTATTTTTGACACCTTGGAATGCCTCTTTGCTGCAAAATAAGAGGTACCAGTAATGTCAGATCCTCGAGAGATCAAATTGATTACCTTGGTGTCAGCAGGAGGGGATTCTGGTTTGTCGAGGACCCTCTGAGGATCCTGATCTTTCTCTTTGGATCTCTCCTTTCTTCTTCCAAGGATTTCTTTGAGATATCCTTTGCCTAAGAGGTAGCTGATCTCCTTCTTGAGAGCTATATAATCCTCTATGATATGACCAAAGTCTTCATGGTATGCACACCATTTGGATTTGTCTTTCCAAGTGTTGGATTTTTCTACTTTTCTTGGCCATCTTGCTTTGTCTCCAAGATCTTGCATAGCAAATATCACACCTTCAATATCCACAAAAAAAACAATAATCAGTAATTTTAGGAAAGTATTCTTCCTCACCTTCATCTTCAAGGGCATTAACCCTATGATGTTTAGGTTTGGAATATGGTTGTGATTTATAGAATCTTTGAGCCAAGGAGTCGGCCTTCCTATTAGGGTGATCATATGAGCTTGGTGGGTTACTTCTCTTTTGGATCTCCTTGTCTTCTTCGAGCCTTATGAACCTTAGTGCTCTGCTCCTAACTTCGTCCATCATTTTTCATGGAGTCATTACGAGGTCTTTGTAGAAAGAAGAGTCCTTTTTTAAGCCCACTTTAAAGGCTTCAACTGCAGTCGCCATGTCGATGTTGGGGATACTCAGAGCTTCCCTACCAAACTTGTTCACAAAAGTCCTAAGGGATTCCTTAGGATCCTAGACTCGATAAAGATCGTTAGTGATATTTTTGAATGTTCTGCTACAAGAAAATTTACTGTTAAATAAGTTAACTAAATGAGTAAACAAAGTAATAGATTAAGGAGGAACATTGAGAAGCCATTTTAAAGTTGGTCCTATGAGGGTTCAACCAAAACCCTTGCACATCCAAGCTTCTTTCAAGTGAGTGGAGATAGGAATGATCTCTATCCTTTACCTGTATTGCGCCACGTGCTCCTCACGATCTATATTCCATTGTAAGGCTTCATGTTAGGGGATTGGAAGTGTTTGGGACCTCGGTATTGGTTGTTCCTGGAACAAATCTTGAGATCATGTGGCTTATGGGGGATACTTCCAATACACGTTGAACTACTTTAGGCACGCTTGAGATCATTTTTCTTAATTGCTAAAGTTTCATAGCGATCATCGGGCTTAAACATGTATCAAGGTCCATAGAGTTAGTGGTAAAGATATTATTATTGACGAGGTTACTAGGATCCTTGTTGGGAATAACAAAGGTTTTGTTGGGATCCTGGTCCGTATGGGCTTGCACTCTTGGAGTTGCACCCCATACAGGAGCAGAGGCCAATATTGAGGATCCTATCTCGTGGCGAATCACTGAGGATCCGGTGTTATCAAAGTTCAGGATCTTGGGCTGCAAGATCGAGGGTGCTGCTTCTTGAGGCTTGTGGATTTCTGTCCTCATTCTCTCCACTTCCTTGAGAATTTTCCTATTATCCTCCTGTTGTTGAGAGACTTATCATTCCAGTCTCTTCATCATAGCAAATATTTCATTATTGGAAATCAGCACAGGAGGATCCTGGAATCCTTGGGTAGGGATCAGAGAGGTGTTTTTCTTTGGTGCTTCTGAGGCTTTCTTTGGAGCCCCAGCTGGAGGTGGTGGAAGGTTTTTAGAGGAAATGGGAGGATTTATGGAAGAGTACAACGTCGATTGTGTAGACATGATTTTTCGCAGGATTTTGAACACCACGACCCCATGGTAGGCACCAAATTATTTTGGTTAAAAATTACACAAGTGAAACTCAACCAAATTATATGAGAGGCTGTGATGTTCAGAATAAACAACTTCAAAATGATGATCAAGGTGACGCAAGTGTTTTACAAGGAAAACCCTTGATCCTTGCTAGGATCTCCAATACAAAACCTTGGGAGGTGATAATGATCACTTGTCGTGATGATTTTATTGATTGAAGAAGTTGATTATAGAGATGAATGTAAAATGTAAGTACAAATATCGTGGATAAGCTAAAAGTTATGTGTGTAGTGTGATCAATACATGTGTTATTTATAGTCTAAAGCTAATAACAAGAAGTTTGATAATTATGGGACCCTCCGAGATCAGCTTATAGACGTTATTTGACTTGATATTCCGGGTCCTTTGTCTAGTCAAGATGGTTATTCATTGTGAATAAGTCTTTAGCTGACTATTTCTGCACATGTGAGAAAAATAAAGAAGCATATAATTGTTATATATGTTAGGAAAATAAACAAATATAATCAGGATCATGGAGTATGTTTAAGGATCCCGAGGCTTTGAGGATCCTGAATGTAATCCTAGGATCCTGGCCCTAACTGTTTTGTTATATGTATTTGTTGCATTCCAAGGATGAAGCCTTGGAAAAGTTCAGAAAATACAAAACCGAGGTGAAATTACAATTGGGCATTAAATGTATTAGAACTGATTAGGAAGGGGAATATATGAATCACCAATATTTACAATCAATTGGAATCATCCATGATACCACGACTTCATATACGCCACAACAAAATGGTGTTACCAAATGAAAAAATCAAGTTCTGAAAGAAATGGTCAACTTGATGTTGTCTTAATTGAGATGAAGTAATGGGTTTTAGGGAGAGTCAATGCTCACCATGTGTTATGTATTGAATAAAGTTCCAAATAAAAAGAGCAAAACAATCCCATACGAACTTTGGTTCAAAAAGTTTCAAAATTTGAGGTATATCCGAATTAGGTTTTGTCGGACGGAAGTAAAATTACCCGAGTCTAAAAGGACACTTTATAAGAGAGAGGAATTGATTTCATTTTCAATTGATATGTTGAAAATTCCAAGTCATACAAGTTCAATGTTATAGATCCAAATGATTCGGTGTCAGTAAACACCATAATTGAGTCGTGTGATTCAATTTTATAGTGAAATGTGATTTTCATTAATCCTAAGACTTAAGGATCTAATTTCTAAAAGTATCGAAGTTCAAAATCTAGAAACACTAGAATGTATATCAAATGCGGAATCTTAAGAGGTCCGGAGAAGCAAATAGGCTCAAATTGCCAAAGATTTCGATTCCGATTTCCATCTGTATTGGGTGGAAAGATCAATAGATGATATTGGATTTTAATAAATTATTTTTACATTATTTAGGATGATCTCTAAAGACCTTTTAAGAGGCCATGGAGTCTCGAGATGTTGCCTTTTGGAAAGATACGATTGATGATGAACTATCACCAATTTTAAAGAGCAATATGTGGGTATAATCTGATTTGCCACCAATTTATAAACCTATGGGTTTTAAACGGATCTTCAAAAAGAATGTAAGTAATATTAGTAAAATGATCTACATCTTAAAGCTTATTTTATGTAAGTAATATTAGTCATCTTCTAACACCCTCAAGGTACACATACTCTTTACCTTTACCCATTATTTTTATTTCTATTTCTCTCTTCAAATACCATTACTAAATTAAGCATCGGAAGGGCGTTAGTTAGACTAACACCCACCTCTAGCTAATGTTTGTTGTGCCCAGGAACTCAAGGATCCTGACATACAAGGATCTTGACGTTTGAAGACCCTGGCACTTAAGAGTCTCATAAATGCAATGTTCTATAATTTTTAACACAACTAAGAATAGGGAATGATCATCTCTCCTACGAATAAGGGTACTTAATTCACTCTAATGTTTAAAGAGTTAATTACCTCTTACATACGAGTTAAGGTTTCTACACCTCACTTGGACGCACGCTATCTAACTATGGGATGTAAATAAAGGGATCATTTCACGCTGCAGTAACTTGGAAACCCTCTTATTTCTAAACATAAGTTAAGATCCTAAAGTTAAAATACACAAGGTTTATAATATTTTCATGTTATATCAAGATGGGATCTTCCCCAGAAAACACACGAGGTTCATAACATTTTCATGTTATCTCAAGTTGGGATCTTCCCCCGAAAATAATTAAGTTTTATAACATTTTTATGTTATCATATGATTTGGCATTCTCCCCAGTAATTTGCTAAGATTAGGATTTTCCCATAAGGTTTTTTCAAAAATTATTATACTAAACATATTGCTTTAATATAGGGTATTCCACAGAAAGTATGCAAGACTTGCAGTGCTATCATATTGCAAAACAAAAGATCCCTTAGTATTTCTCCAAGATTGATTCTTAAGATCCTCCCTAAAGTCCACTAAGTTGAAGATAATCAAGGATCCTCACTGATGAATTCCTAAAGCAATGTAATACCCTATTCTGAATTCGAGGTTGTGGCCCGAAGATCGGTCACCATAAGGATTAGGGCCTTTAAAAAGGTGAGATATATGCCCATTTGGGTGTGAGTGATGTATTTGAAGTGATACAGGTGTTTGGTTCGTGTTTTGGAGCCTATGTGTATTTTGGTAAAGTGTCAGTTTGAGTTTTTATGAAAATTGGATTCTTTTTGTTTGCAAGGTCTTAAGGATGGTATGAGTAGATATAAGTGTAGGGATTCTCATTACCTTTATGTTGATATAAGGATCGTCGGAAACATGCTTATAATGAAGAAGTTATGGACTTCAGAAGTTTGGTGGTTTTAAGGTTTAGCCGGGTACGCGGGGCGTACACAAAGGTTACGCTTGTCGTACTAGTGAAGAGAGCAGTATGTGGGGGGTACCTCGGTGTATGTTGGGCATACTGAACATGATGGTCGCGGGTGCTCTTCGGAGTATGATGGGTGTACCATATGTATGTTGGGCGTAGTCGAATCAGGCCCAAACCCTATTTTAGGGTCTTAGACACAATTTAAGATCCTTATCTCATAACCTAACCTTAATATCTTCATCCTCCATCCATCTAAACCCTGGATATAGACCCTTAGCCCCCATTTGAGTGATTTTATAGCTTCAAAATGATTTATGCGTGTTTTGGTTCTTAAGGAGGAAGAAGGAACTTCTTGAAGAATCATAGTTTGACTTGGAGCTTTTGGATCGAGGTTTTGTGCACCTAGATCTAATTTATGGAGGTATAAAGTCTTAACCTTGGCAAGTTTTTCTTGTAGATATAGCTACGTGGCACTTTGTTACGATTTTGGTCCCTTTGTGGTGGTTCTTATGAGTAGAAGTTACTCCAAAACCTTTGAGCTTCATATTTGGCCTTTGTTGGGGTTATGGAGTCATAAAGTTTGGATATTGATGAGTATAAACCTTCCATGCATGATTTGCTAGCCTTTTGGTGAAGCTTGGGACTTAGGGTCTTGATTTGGGTCCCATTAAGTCATGCTAAGTCATAAATTCAGGAACTTTATGACTAAATTAGTCCATTTGAATCAGATCTGGAAGTTTGGACTAAGGTCTTAAGGTATTAAGAGGTTTTTTAAGACATTTTGGAGTAATTTTGTCGACCTTTAGAATTCATCTTTGGTCTTTCGGCTTCATTAAGCCATGTAAAGGCTTAAAGCATTCGACTTTATGGATCAAGTCACTTATATTTAGCTAATCTAAGGTTTTGGACGTCTTGGCTTGATGGATTAAGAGCTAGAATTGAGAATTGGTCAAACGGGCGGAGTACGCTAGGTGTACAAGCCTGTACGTGCAACATACAAGCTCTTAAGCCAGTACGCTTAGCATTCAAGCTAAGTACACGTGTACTCAGCAGAGTGGGATTTCGGTTTTTGGGCTTCGGTTTGGGCCATCTATTGGGCTTTATTGTTTTTGGCCCTGTTGGACCATCAGCTTTTGGGTTGATATCTATTGTGGAGGCCCACTATTAATTTGGGCCCAATTTGGAAAATGGGGCCATGGATTGGGCCTTGGTTAGTTTTTGGTATTTGGGCCTTGTGGACTATTAGGTTGGGCATAAGTCTTGGTCCAAAAGTAGGTGAGGGGTAAATTGGTCATTTACCTTAGTAATGGATTTTTGGTTATGGATTGGAACCTAATTGCTGACTGGGTGTTGTTTGACTTTGTTAGTTCGGGGATCTGTCAGCCAGCAGCCAGGGATTTTCTGTTTGATTCAGCAGTGCAAGGTGAGTCTTCTCACTATATCCATGGGTCGAAGGCAACAATGTCAGCCCATTACGTCTTATGTGGTATGCTATTTGTCTCTACGATACTTGCATGGAAGACCTCAGGGGCATCCCGTGGCACTAGGATATTAGACCATGGGGGATCCCATGGTATTCCAGGTAAAGACCATGGGGGAGCCCATGGCATTCCAGATAAAGACCATGGAGGGAGCCCATGGAAACTATATGTATGTTGCATGATAATCTGTGATTGTATGTTGTATGGTATTTTGGGAGCTCACTAAGCTTTGTGCTTATAGTTTTTTTGTTTATGATTCATGTACTCCAATTTTCAAATGGGGGGGGGGGGGGGGGCTTAGGATGATTGCAAAGCACACACCACATGTTTCCACATTCTGTGAATTACTCTAATTTGATGATGTTTTAATAAATATTGGTTATCCTGGTTTTATGGAAATAATATGTACTAACAATTTATTAATCTAAAAACAAAAATTTTTATGCCATGATTTTCAAGACATTACAAGCAAGGATCCTATCATATGAGAACTTCAAAGACCATACAAAGTTTAAACTTCTCCTAAGTCTAAAAGCCACAAAGCCTAAGGATAATTAGGTTCTATCTATACTTATTTTTATAGTTATCTTCCTTATGCGATGATTGAAGATTTATCATTCTAAATGGATCTCAACTATTTTGAGATCCTATATGGGTGACTAACTATTTTCAGGTTATTCAGATCCTTTGTAAATCCTGAACTCTTTAAAGATCCTGGTTATAGGGATCCTCGGAAATCCTATTGCTACAACCACACAATTCAATCATGCATGTAAATAAATATAAAATAACCATATCATTAAAGGGGCTGCCTACCAACCCCATAAAAAAGAGAATAGTAATATTGTCTTACACACCTTAAAACCAAAAACTATTTAATCTAATTTTTATAGTCCTAGACCGTAGATTGGTAATCATTTACTAGGATCTTCTCCTCTTCGCCCACTTTCAGCTTCTATCCTTCAAAATCCTAACTGGTGTTCACAGGTCCACCGGTTAATTAGGAAAGAGAGGCACACCACCCTGCCAAGTTCCAGGATCCTGCATTGTCCATGTCTTTAGCTAGTTTCATCTTGGCTTCCCAGACGGCTACAACAGCACTGGCCTTTGCCTCAGTGATCACCTCCTTCATCCCCGTGATGTGCTCCTCTTCCTTCTCGGCTTTCTCCTTTATCAAAAGTTTCACCCTTTTCAGGAGGTCCTCATTGGTTGCTTTCCATATTTTCTCTTTCTCGTTGAAGGCTTGTTCGACTCTCTCAACCTGGATCCTTAACTCAGCAGAGACGTGGTCAGAGATCTGAAACAAGAAAGACATAAGAAATAGAAAAGAGTATAAATGCAAAGGAAAAAGGATATTTGTTCTTACAGCCTGAGAGAAAGAAACCAACTTCCAGAGTGCATCTTCCGCCCCAAGATTTTCCAAACTCAACTTAGTGGAGCTTATATTCTTTCTCTTCTTGGATCCTGGAGTTTTCACAGTCAAATCTACGGGGACTCTCATGATAGGAATGGAAGGAAATGTCTTTTCTTTCTTCACCACCAGTTGACCGCTGGACATTGCGGTATCCAAATCAGCAAGGGTGAAGTGCATACCAGAATGGGTACTCCTGGATCCTAAGCAAAACAATAAAAAACATGGCAAGTCAGGATCCTCCGTATGATAAAGAATAAGAAGAACTTAGGATCCTTACCTTTCGAGATAGACACATTGGTAGATGAACTTTCTTGATTGATTTGGATGAGTTTGAATGACCTCTCTGATTTAGACAAAATGAGAAAGATTTTGATTCTATCCTTTGTGTCACCAGCGGGAGGAACTAGCTCGTCAAACTTGAAAGCTGCAAAAAATCAAACAACATAAGAGATGTGAATGTCAGGATCCTTAGTATAAATATGAAAACCTACCCTTTTAAACCCAGGATTGAGGTAAGAGATTCCCATCAGGAATGGAGCCGCGTTTCATAAAAAAGTATTTTCCTTTCCATGCACCATCGTTATGCTTGGACTTCAGAACAAGGGAAATCTATCAGTTTTGACCTTCAATAGGAAATTGGAGTTCCCAAAAGTCGTGAGATCATAAATGTAGGCTAGCTCGTTTATGCCAATGGAAAGATTCCTTAAACGATTCAATTGATCATTCCAATTGAGGATCCTCCAAATTGTTGGCATGACTTGTATGTACGAGATATTTGTGATCTCAAAAAATTCAGAAATGATTCCAGAGAAGGGGTACGAAACCCTGGGATGAAAGGATACTCAAGAAGAGAAACCCAAGTAGAAGAAATGAAATCAGGTTGAATCCTAGCATCAAAAGCCCTAAAAATGGTGCCAGCAGGAAGAGTTCCAGACGACTTCAACATCTCAATGTCATCGTCGGTGAAGGTACAAGTTGTTGGATTTGGTGTCTAATCCCATAACTATAATTGGGATGCACTTGACCTGATTGTAGCATGGTCCTTTTGGGTTGCCTTCACCAGTGCAATTTGATAGGATGGACTTTTGTGAATAAGGATACTTATGATTTATTAATATATTATAAGTATAATATATTAATATGAAATCATATTATTATTTAATTAGTATTGATCAAGAATTAATTTGGAATTAATTTTGTGGTCAAAAAGACTAGTTAAATATATGGAGATTGATTATGTAAATCAATGATTCTTAAAATTTGGGCTACTGATCCATGAATAGGTAGATGGGCTAAACCAATGAAATAATCCATGGATAGTCCGTGAAGGTTAAACCCATGGAGCATAAGAATTTGAAATGTCATGGAGCATTAGGGTTTACAAAGTGTAACCCTAGCATTTGCAACACTATAAATAGACCCCTCTAGAGTCAAAATTAGTTGCACCTTCTTTGTGAGCTAAGCAACTTATTCTCTTAAGCCACCTTTTTCATATTGGTGTTTGCGAACCATTAGAGGCATCACACTTGAGGTGCTCAAGCTTCAAAGGACAAGAACTACAAGTCCTTCATAAAGGTATGTCACCAAACTAGTTGTATCAGTCAATTGTTCAAATGTATGCTAGTTAGTACAATGCTTTGGAAAAATTGAAAATGCATGTATAATTAGAGAAAACATAGATCCAAAGCATTTAGGGTTGCATGTGCACCATAAGAGTGTTATAGAACTTAAAACTCAATAGTGGTATCAGAGCCTAGGATTGTTTTCTATTATATTTGATGCTCACTAATTTTTCAAAGCTGAAAAAGTTGAATTTCTGGCCTCTAACTGATGAACTCACCGACTCCATAAACTGACTCGACAAGTCCACTCAGTAACAGAGCAACTCGTTGAGTCCAGTTCATGCACTCGACGAGTTAAAGGCTCTATTTGCATATTTTCGAGTTTCTTGGCCTGGATTGGATTTGGGAACACTACCACAAATTTTTTTGGTTCATTAAAAATGTTTTTTCTGATATGGTAGTGCTAGTACTCATCCAACCACAAGATAATTGTCAAAAGTTTTGAGAAAATTGTTGTTTCATATGATAAACAAAATTGCTTGTAAATTGTTGACTTAGAATTATCTTGTTTATGAGTTTAGTTAGATCATTAATTATGTGATAATTTTAGTTGTTAGAAAATGATCTAAATGAATTTAATGACCTGAATAACTTGTCCTCAAGTTATGGAAAATGAAAGGTCTCTTCATTAAAATCCAATTAAACTCATAAGTCATGAATGTGAAGAGTTTTTACAAGTTTCAAAACTTGCCCTCAAGTTTTAGAATTTGTAAAGTCTCACTTATGAAACTTTAATCCCAAACCCTAGATTTTTAAAAGTTAAAATTCAACCCTTATACTTTATAATATTATAAGCTTAATAATATATATATATATATATATATATATATATATATATATATATATATATATATATATATATATATATATGTATGTATGTATGTATAAGACAAGTCAGTCTTATCGTTAGTAGGCCTCATTCACGAAGCCGGTCTATAAGGGGGTATAAGGTTACTGCCTATACAATGGTGGTTTAATGAGTGTCCGCTCTCACCCACCGCTTCCTTGACTGGTGGAGGGTCGTTAGCCGAACGGGTAGGATAGGACACTAATTCTCCCTCGTTAAAAGTATAATGATAAAAAATAAAGTAACTAAACTTTTATTAAATTCTCAATCTTAGTTACTTTAGGAAAAATGTGAAAATGGTGTTAATCAATGAAATTACACTTTGCACCTTGTTAAGTCGTTAGTGGAGCGTGTGTGGTTAACCGACACACTAATCTGGGACTGACAATATGTGGCAAAGGGTAGGTTGGTGTTAATCATAGATCAATGGAGCGTGTGTGGTTAACCGACACATTGATTAGGTGATTTGTAAAATTGGGTGTCGCAAGTTAATTTGCATGGTTATTCACACCTTGTTTGTGATCCTCGGCATCCCAATCACAAACTTGAATGGCACAATCGAGATTTAAACATACCATTGAAAAGTTCAATGAATCTCAAAGGATGTAGGAATTTCAAATCCAATTAAAACTTAATAATCTATTTCGTTTTTCATTGTGGAAATTGGTAAATTGTCATTTACCTACCTTCAAATATTTTCAATTGGATTACGGCATCCCTCTTCGCAATTGTAGAATATTGTGTTGGGTCCTAACCTTAATATTTCATATTGGGTGTAATATTAAGGATTATCATCTAACCTAAACCTTGTTCTTCTTCTTTTTCAGATGTCTACCCCGAACAATGCTTCCACACCAATTCCTTCAGGCTCTTTCTCCCTCATGAACCTATGTAGGAGGGTCATTTTCTATGGTTCGAGCTTCAATGATTGGATTCAAAACATTCGAATGACTATTCGTTATGACGACAAATAATATGGACTAGACAAAGAGCTAAAGGAGATTGATGTCACCATTACTACTCCAGAAAAAATCACTAAACATACTACTCATGATAGGGATGCGACAAAGGTGTCATGCCTCCATGATCACAACCAAAATGAAGGATGGAGAGTCCATCACGACCCACTTGCAAAAGATGCAAAGATATGTGGACCGCTTGCTAAAATTGAATGCCAGTTTTGATGAAGAGTTGGCCATATAGATAATTCTACACTCTTCACCTTCTTGTTATGATCAGTTTCGTATGACCTATCATATGAATAAGGAGGAGGCCACTCTTAGCAAGCTTCAAGGCCTTCTAAGGACTACAGAAAGCAACTTGAAAGGCAAGTCGGTTATGTTTACTCCTATTACTACTACTATTGCCCATGTTCTGGCAATCGGACATGGGAATGGAAAGAAGAGGAAGGCTCCCTCCAAGAGCCACAAAGGGAAAGTCTCTTGATGGATCCTCTTATAGTGGGACCAAAGTTGGTTCTGCTAATCCCTCTTCCAATCTGAAGGATGCTGACTGCTTCCATTGACATGAAAAAGGGAACTGGAAACGAAGCTTCCCCAAGCACGTGCAAGACATAAAGGATGGGAAGATCAAGCCCTCCTTTATAGGTATTTACACTATTAAATCTAATAACTCATCACATGCTAATTCTTGGGTCCTTGATATAGGTTGTGGATTTCACATTTGTTCTGATTTACAGAGACTAAAAAGAAGTATGGATGTGGAGCACGGGAAGATAAACTTAATCATGGGAAATAGGAAAGTGTCGCATGTGACCACGATTGGAGTTTATTCTTTATTGCTTAGTAATGGTTCAAATTTAGATTTTAATAATTGTTGTTACTCGACCGATATGTCAAGAAATATTATTTCCTATCACTGTTTGTATAAACAAGGTTTTACCTATTCTTTTAACAATGAAGTTGGTACTATTAATGCTTATTACAATGGTGTATTTTATTTTGAAGCATTACCTTGTAGTGGTATATATGAAACTTTCATGGTTGTAGATAAATTAGGAAATAATGTGTTACACATTGATTCTTCCAATGATTTGGACAAAGCATACTTATGACATTATCGTCTTGGACATGTCAATAAGAAGTGCATAGCCCAACTCCAAAAGGATGGAGTTTTGCAATCATTCGACTTAAAGTCGGATGATACTTGCGAATCTTGTTTACTTGGAAAGATGACCAAGTCACCCTTCACTGGTACTTGTGAGAGGGGTGAAGGTCTGTTGGACCTCATACACACTGATGTGTGTGGACCATTCAGAACCGCCACAAGGGATGCTAACCGCTTCTATGTGACTTTTAATGATGATTACAATAGGTATGGCTATATCTACTTAATCAAGCATAAGTCAGTAACCTTTGAAAAGTTCAAAGAGTTTAAGCAAGAAGTGGAGAATCAATTGGGCAGTAAGATAAAGATGTTACGATCCGATCGTGGAGGAGAGTATCTTAGTATCGAGTTCCTTGACTATCTTAAGGAATGTTGAATTTTTCCACAATTGACGCCACCGAGGAGACCACAGCTTAATGGTGTGGCTGAGAGGAACAATAGAACCTTGCTAGACATGGTTGGTTCCATGATGAGTCGAGCTTCGTTACCTATCTCATTTTGGGGTTATTCAATAGAGACTGCTGCTCATATCCTTAATCTAGTCCCTACCAAAAAAGTTTCCAACACCTCATGAGATGTGGACAGAGAAGGTTCCCTCATTAGACCACATCAAAGTTTGGGGTTGCGAGGCTTTCGTGAGACGTGAGACTCATGAAAAGCTCAAACCTCGTAGTGAGCGATGTATTTTCATCGGCTACCTGCAAAAGTCCTTTGGATATCTCTTCTACAGACCGAGTGACAATGTTGTCTTCATCGCGAGGAGAGGAGTCTTTAGTGAGAGAGAGAGAGAGAGAGAGAGAGAGAGAGAGCTCATATGCTAAGGAGACAGTAGGAGGCAAATTGATCTTGAAGAGCTTCAAGAGTCAAGCGGTGAAGGAACCTCAAACACTTGTAACGAACCTGAGGAGGAAACTCTGTTTGAGCCAATTGATGAGTCTGTACCTCTGAGGCGCTCCAGTAGAGTTATAGTTCCACCTGAGTTTTATGGTTTCCATATTACTGCAGAAGATGATACATTTATAAGTGATATCACACTGGTAAATCTGGATGAACCTAACAACTACAAGGAACCATGGCAGGCCTGGAGTCTGCAAAATGGAAAGAGGACATGGACAGCGAGATTCAGTCCATGTATGATAATCAAGTTTGGAACTTGGTTGACAATGTACCAGGTCATAAGACAGTCGGGTGCAAATGGATCTTCAAGAAGAAGACCGACATGGTTGGGAAAGTACACACATATAAAGCACGACTGATTGCGAAGGGATTTATTCAAACTCCGGGAGTTGACTATGATGAGACCTTCTCACCAGTAGCGAAGATTAAATCTATAAGGGTTATGTTGGCCATAGCTGCATTTCATGATTACGAAATATGGAAAATGGATGTCAAAACCAATTTCCTTAATGGAAAGTTGGATGAAGATGTTTACATGATTCAACTAGAGGGTTTTTTTCAATGTAAAGTACCCTAGTAGAGTGTGTAAGCTCGAGAAATCCATTTATGGATTAAAACAAACATCTTGCAGTTGGAGTCTTTTTTTTTATGAGAAAATCAAAGAGTTTGGATTTTTGAGAAGCGAGGATGAGTCCTGTGTATATGTCAAAGCTAGTGGGAGTATAGTTAGCTTTCTGGTATTGTATGTAGATGACATATTGCTCATAGGAAACAACATCCCAACCTCCACTCTCAGTCGGGCTGGGTGTTTACCCTGAATGGAGGAGCAGTGACATGGAAAAGTTCCAAGCAGGAGACTGTAGTTGATTCAACGTGTGAATCAGCGTGCATAGCAGCAAGCAAAGCATCGAAGGAGGGGATATGGTTGAATAACTTCATCGGAGACCTTGGAGTCATTCCATCCACAAAGGAGCTTGTGGAGATTTTCTGCGATAATGAAGGGGCGGTTGCCTTAACCAAGGAACCGAGAGATCATGGTAGATCCACGCATATCGACAGAAAGTACCACTTCATAAGACATCAAGTAGAAGAAGGATACCTCGTGGTAAAGGGGATATTGTCAGAGGACAACCCAACAGATCCCCTTACAAAGGGACTAACTAGGGTCAAGTCGTTGCAGCATGCAAAGGGCATTGGGCTAACCTTCTGCCAATGCCATAGAATAGAAGTCATTCTCTTACGAGACATGCTCTACATGGCCAGTGGCTACATACCAGTACCACCGTGAATCTAAGTCCTTTCACTGATCACATGATCAAAGGTATAACTTTGATATCATAAATAGTAGGAATAATAACAACGGAAAAGCACATAACACATATAACAAATAACATACAATTGTTCCTATATATACAACTCATCGTGATATAACTGGGGGTTAAAATAGTAATTTGTGCAGCACTTCGTTATAATAAATAGCTTTCTTCGTTGAAAACCGGGAGTTTTATTGAAAACCGGGCTTTGTGAAGGTTGAGCTTCAATCCGAAAAGATAAATTTATCGGGCTCTTTGGGCACTTCGGAACATATTTTGGGTGTTAGGAATGATTATGGGGTTTTAGGGAATTAAAAATGGCTTAAAATAAAGTTTAGGGGTGAAAAAGTGACAAATTTCCAAAAAAAAAAAAACGGGAGATCTCGCACCTCCCTTATATAGGGTGCGAGACTGAGGTCTTCGGTCAAGAAGGGACATGCGACAGCAGCAGCGAAGGGCAGGTGGCAGCGCGCGGGCGAGGCAGTTGGCCTTGGATGCGAGGAGTCATCGACACGCGTCGGAACTGGAGCGACATCGGAAGCTGCACACACATCACGCTTCGGACGCACCACGACCCGGACACGCGGCTGGCATGCGAAATTCCTCGGATTTCAGAAATTTTCTCGAATTTTGTGCCCCAAACTTGTAAAATCCATAAATTTTGCATACGAGTTTTGTTTTTGACATTCTTTATATGCACATATAGGTAAAATTATGCTCTACAACTTTCGTTTAGACTTCATCGGCTAATTTTGACTTTATTTTTAATATTATTATTTTTAACAGACCGGGAAGGGAAAATCCGTTAAAAATTCATAACTTCTTCATCCGACGTCCGTTTTCATCAGTCTTTTAACCATTGTACTACTATTGACGAGACCTTCGATTCTCGTTTAGGTTGTGTCGGCTAAATATCTCTCGATCTTTATTTTGAATTTTTAGCTTTCTACTTCTATTCTGAAACTTAGAAAAATCATAACTTCCTCATACGAAGCCAGATTTGGACGTTCTTTTTATGAAATTTCTCGGGTTAACAAATACTATGACTTTCATTTAGATCACCAAGGCTAAAAAGTAGTTTACCAAAAACTCACTTTTTACGTCATTCGGTGTCGTGTCGGTTCTGTCGCGAAACTTCAATTAGTCATAACTTTTTCGTTATAACTCAGATTTCGATGAGATTTTCGCGTAAATGTTTCTAAAGAGATTCTTTATAATTTTCAATAATATAATTTTACTTATTTCAAGTTTTATATTTTCGTTAAATTTCAATATTTTCCTTTTGATTGGAATCTCATAAGACTTCCAATATTTTCCGAGTGATTCTAAACATAGTTTTACTTCATTTCTAGTAAAAACTATCAGTTAGAACTCAATACTCATAATTATATAATATTTCAAAATATTATTCACTTTTAAAATTTACAAAACACGATTTCAAAACGTGTATGTTACGGCCTCTCATACAATTTGGTTGAGTTTTACTTGTGTAATCTATAACCAAAACAAAAACCAAATTGAATCATCATTGAAAATAATCACATACTTTTTATTACCAAAAGGGGGATTAAAATGAAAATCATAAAGATGATCACTATGAATTAAATAAAAAATTCTAGAATTATGATTAATGTTTTTGGAAACGGCTGTCTTGTAATTTTCATGAACGTGCAAACTTTTTCATTTTTTAGCACTAATATCAAAAGCCGAAATTAATCAATCCTTTGATATTTCATGCATTCTTCTAAAATTAACATAAACCAAACTAGCATGTTGGGCGACCGCCCCAGGCCTCGCCAAATCTCGAGGCTCCCGAAATGAGTGTGTGTGTGTGTGTGTATATATATACACACAGATTTAGGGATATAAAATAGAATTTGCAACAAATAATCAAAGATGGTCGTATCTGAGATAGTTAAGGCGCTTTGTAGTTTTGAAGTCGAACACGCGAGTTCGAATCTATCAACCATATTTTTTTAGTATGTTCAACTTCTCCCTAAGCAACTTGGGTCTTTTCATCTCTGATTCTAACTTAAGGTCTCTTCATTGATCCATCATCCATCTGTTTAGGTAATTTTTTGAAACTCCGATGTTGGCTCGTCGCTTGCACCTATACGCTTCTTTCAAATACTTTTTCTCTCATTTGTTTACTGATCATATCTCCGAATGTTCAACTTCTCCTGAAGCAACTTGGGTTTTTTCATCTCTAATTCTAACTTATGGGCTTTTCATCGATCAATCATCCATCTGTTTAGGGAATTTTTTTGAAACTCCGATGTCGACTCGTCGCCTGCACCTATACGCTTCTTTCAAATACTCTTTCTTTCATTTTGTTTACTAATTCAATGACGCTTTCTCTCATTTCATTTACTGATTTGATCTCCAGATCTCCAAGCGCTTCTTCATTAAGGTTAGTTATTTTATCTATATTCTTATATCTAAAAAATACTCCCTGTATTTTTTTTTTTTATTAATGTTTGACTACTCTTTCTCATCTATGTTTGCTAATTAATGTGTTTGGTTATAACAGTAAATCAATGGAAGCCTCTAACCTTGTAAATTAATTTGATTTTGCATTTAGTTGTTTTTAGATGAACATTGTAGATGATTAATATAATTGGTTCAATAGTTGTTTGATTTCTAGATATAGTTAATTATAATAAACTTGATAATTAATTTTTCTACAACTTTTTTTCTTAGCAGGTGGATGCAAATATGGAAATTCTTGAAAAATTATTCAAGTAAGTGGGAACACCTTTGTACAGATATAATCGATGGGGATCTAGAAGGGCTTAAAGGTTTGGTTTATTTAGGTCTAAACTCGTTTAGATGGCTGAAAAATGTAAAAGTGGAATGTTTTTTTGAGATAAAGGATAAAGTTTGATGTTATTGTTTGCTTATATATAGAGCTAATATTCACAAGATGGTACTCTTCATAAAGACATTATATTTTCTTTCAAAAAGGCTAGAGTTTATGTCTCTTTGTAAGATTAAATTGTTCATTGTCACTATTGGATTTGGGTCTACAGTGGAGCAGTTGAGACTATTCTTGGTTAATCTGTTTTTTTAATACCCAGATGATTATATTTTAGAGCCTCGAGTTTATTGATATATGGAGAGGTATGATTTTTTTTTTAACTTTTTTCCTTCACTACTTGGAAAACATTCTCATTTTTGTATATTTTCGAGAGCATTGTTGGCCGTTCAATATATAATATCTCTTGTAGTTAAAAAAGCTTTTTTGATTTTAAAGGGCCCCATTTTTTGTTTTTGCCAAGGGTCTCAAATCGGTTTGGACTGGCCTTGTTAACACCTACAGGTTGCGAGCTTGCCAACATTCCACTTTTTGGATTAGGTGTCTAAGCCCATAACTATTTTTGGTATGTACTTGATTTGATTATGAGCATGGTCCTTTTGGGCTGCCTTCACTCATGCAACTTGATAGGATGACAAGAGGAGAGAGAGTAGAATTTATTATGTGAATAATAAACTGGTACTCACAATGGCTTTATTATTATATTATTTGGAAATCATATTATTTAATTAGTATTGATCGAAAATTAATTTGGATTAATTTAGTGGTCAAACGAGAATGATTAAATAATGGGGGGATTGTTATGTAAATCATTGATATTTGTATCAATGGGTTGATGGACTTCATAGAGTGGAGTGGACGAAATCCTATAAGGAAGCCCTATAGATTTCGTCCATGGGCTCTAAGGAAGGAGTTCATGGGCTGCTTGTTGCCTAAGTTAGGTATTAGGGTTTCCACCTGAAAACCCTAGCAGCCACAGCTATATATAGGACCCCATACAAGGGGATTTTGGCCTAAGAATTCAAGAAAGAAACCCTAGCCGAAATCCTTCTCTCCTAATTCGTCCTCCTTGCATTGGGTGTTTGTGACTCCATTAGAGGTGCAACACTTGGGGCACTATGATTTCAGAAGTCAAGATCAAGAAGGATTAAACTTGTTATTACTACATAACAAGAGAGGTAAAGTTTCTAACCCTAATCATATTTCAATTATGAAATATGTATGCTACTCATATGGTTATTTCTTTGGTATTCATAGTTGTATGTTCAAATTAGAAAAACCTAGATCCAAACAATTAGGGTTGCATGTACACCATAGGAATGATGTTATGCTCTAAACCCATAAGTGGTATCAGAGCCTAGGTCATTTTTCTATAGAATAGATGCAAAAGTGAACTGCCAAAAGATCAGAAAATCGAAAATTCGGTTGTCTGACTGATGAACTTGTTGAGTTCATGTATGGAGTCGAAGAGTTCCATAGTGAACTCGACAAGTTGAGTGATCTGTTGCTGGATTTTTCGTTTTTTTTTGGCCTGTTTTTGATTTAGATAACTACCATAACTCATTTTCCTTGCCTAAAATCGATTTTTATGATTGGTATGAGATATCCTTATCAAAATTGGTGGATTTGGTTAAATATGGATAATATAGGATAATTTTGATTCAAATATTTAACCTAGTAATTTTGAAAAAGTTTTAAATTACACCCTTTTGGTTTTATAGTTTAAATTAGAAATCAAAAATTTTAGTTTTTGAAAATTTAAATAGTTAAACCATAATATTTTAAAAGGTTTCAAAATTTTCCCTCAAGTGTTGAAATTTAAAATTTAGTTAAAAGGTTTTAATTTTGAAATATTAAATTGTAAAACCCCTAGTGTTTTGAAAAGTTCAAATTACACCCTTAGGATTTTATTAAATTAATTAAGTGTTTAATTAAAATAGAGAATTAATAAATCTAAAACAATATGGTTTAAGTTTAATCAAGTTAAAAGTCTAATTTATTAATAGACTAAATCACTTAGTGTTTTAAAAGTGTCAAATACAACATTATACTATATATAAAATTAAAAGTCTAATATATTATATATGTATAAGTAAAAGTATGTCTTACCGTTAGTAGGCCTCATTTACGAAGTTGGTCTATAAGGGTTGTTTAAGGAAGCGGCTGGTAAAATGACCGTCATTGGGTATCCACTCTTACCCACCGCACTCTTGACTAGTGGAGGGTCGTTAGCCGAACGGGTATGATAGGACACAACCTTCCATTATAAGGATAATGAAATATGAAGTAACTAAACACTTTTATAAATTCCCAAATCTTAGTTACTTTAGGAAAAATTTGAATTTAGTGCTAATCCATGAAATTGCACATTGCACCTTGTTGGTCGTTAGTGGAGCGTGTGTGGTTAACCGACACACTAATATGGGGCTCATGAAGGATGGAAATGGGTAGCTCATAGATTATCATTGATCAATAGAGCGTGTGTGGTTAACCGGCACATTGATTAGGTGATAAAGGTCTTCGAGAGTACCAAGATATTTTGCATGGTTATTCACACCTTGTTTGTGATCCTCAGTATCCCAGTCATAAACTTGAAGGGCATAATCGAGATTAAACATGCCATTGAAAAGTTCAATGAATCTCAAAAGATATAGGAATTTCAATTCATTTAAAACCTAATTTTCTTTTTCGTTTTTCATGGTGGAAATTGGTAAATCGTCATTTACCTACCTTCAAATATTCTGCAATTGGATTACGGCATCCCTCTTTCGAATTGTAGAATATTGTGTTGGTTCCTAACCTTAATATTTCATTTGGGTGTTATATTAAGGACTTGAATCAACTAACTTGAAATTCTCCCTTTTGTAGATGTCAAATTCTAACTATGGTCTTCCTAAATCCTATGGAAAAAGCTTTCCACATGAAGATGATGTTCCACGATTAGATCATGGAAATAGAAATCATTCTTCACTTCCTCCACCTCCTCCAATTATTCTCCCTGAGCCACATGTTCGAAGACTTGAAAAGTTCAAGGTCACTCAGGCCCTATTGGCAAGCAAACATGTAGATGGAAAGTCTGTGTGTGCATAGGTCTTGGAGATGAAGTCACACATTGATAGATTGGGAATGTTGGGTGTAGATGTCTCCAGGAAGTTGGTTGTTAACTTGGTTCTTCAATCACTTCTTGAATAATATAGTGGGTTCATTAAAGATTACTATATGATGGACCACGACGTGACCCTCATTGATCTTACCTATTTGCTTATTGCTGTTGAATCAACAATGATTTGGTGCACTGGTAAAGCAAATTTGACTGGTAGATCAACCTCCTAAACTTCCATGGACATTGACAATTGCAACATTAGAAGTCCAGAAAAGTCTTCTCTTCCCAATGGAAAGGGATCGGCCAAGGTCAAACCGTTTGACCGGATGGTAAAGAGAAAGGATGAATCTGAGATTGTCCCATGTGTTGTTCCAAAAGATTCCATTTGTTTCTACGGCCAAGAGAAGGGACATTGTTTGTGAAGCTGTCGTATCTACCTGAAAGATCGCAAGGATGGGAGAGTCAAGATATATGACTCTACTTCAGGTAAATTCAATATCTAACTCTATTAAGTTTCTATTTGTAGATTCTTAATACATGATCTGACAATATTTCATTTTGTTGTTTTGTAGGATCGAATAAAAGTAATGAAGCTTAAAAGAATAGTAAGCTAAGTCTAATCGCGAAGAAATGGTTTTCGATCGCATGGTTCGATGATCGGATTTTTGAGCTGCTACTTAGGAGTTATGATAGATTGCTTAGGAATATTTAGTAACATAGTTTTCATTTGTAATTGCGTTGTAAGGACAAATTTTTCCGCATTTTTATAAATAAAATAAATTTTTAATTTTGGCTTATTTATATTTCCTTGCAATGGCATTTGTGAAAATTGATGTTTTATGTTTCTATTATTAGCAATATTGAAAAATGAATGTGATTCTTAGTTATGTTATTTGTGGTCGTGTCGAAAATTTACCAAATAAGGAATGATTCTCATCACCCAAGTTTCAATTGGACAGAAACTTTGAATCATGCAACTGGTATTGTATGATGAATGAGAACCTTCGTATTTGGGAAATTAAGACTAATTCCTTGTTCGCATGTAGATGTGAGACAAGTGAAGGACTAGGGGATCTGGTACACATTGTTGTGTACTAGTCAAGTCCACCACAAAGAACGGTAAGACTATTCGTTATGATTTACTAAAAGTTTAGTAAACATGGTTATACTTACAAGATTAAGTGTAATTCTGAATCATTGGAAAAGTTTCAATGAATAGCAGAACGAATAAGAAGAATCAATTAGGCAGAAAGATAAAAGTTTCTCCAATCTGAAAGGAAGGGAGAGTACTTGAGTATCATGTTTTATGATTATCCTAATAATTATGAGACCATATCACAATTGATCCTCTAAGAACACCATAGTGCATTGGCATGGCTATAAGAGGAATCGGGAATTGTCAAAATGGTTAAATCAAAAGGTGAATCATACTTCATTCCAAAATCAAGTCTTAGAGTCGTACTCCAAGATTGTGCATTGAGTGACACATATTTAGAAGGTTTATAACACTCATCAAATGTGGAGTAGAAATTTTTCTTACTCTTGCACATTTGAAATTGGTAAGTTGTGATGTCTTGGATAAGACAGAAACCAAATAAGACCAATTGTGTGAAGTGTTTGTCTTGATAAGAAGTCGCACTAACTCTTGAATAGTTGTTTGTCAAGGAATTTTCTTGACAAGAGAATCTTATATGTCAAGAGGTCGGTGGGAGTCTTAAAGATCTTGAAAAGGGTTTCAAGAACTAATCAAGAATAAACCTATTGTTAATCACTAGCACACAACTTGAAGTTTGTAACCTATCGTGTTGACATATTCTTGTTTCCGTGCCCATTCCAGATAAGTAACTATGCATGTGAGTTCTACGAGTTCTCATTTGACTACATAAAGGCAATGCACCTTGATCAATAAAAGTACACTGATCGGTATGGGTGAACTGCTAAACAACTTGGAAGCAATGGTAGACCCTTGTGCTGCTAGGTGGCAAGAAATTAAGATTGAACAATTTCAGTCCATATGAGTTTGGATTTGTCACAACCTTGTCTTATGATTATGGTTATGACAAATTCACATGGATAGAAACATATACACCATAAAATCTAAGTGACAATGTTTCTCTTCGCTTCATGAAAATGATTGTGAGGAAACGCTTTCACTAAGAAGATTTTAAGGAGATAGCATCGTGTAAATTGAATTCTGAAATTCGATTATGATTACGGCATCCCTCTTCATAGTTCGAATTGTGATATTTGTCAATTAGTTTGAACATTCGGGACTTACTGCTATGAGTTCTGAAATAGTTTAGACACACATATGAGCTTACTAATGAAAGGTGTATGGGCTTATCGAAGCATCTCGTATAAGAAATCTAAACTTTGGAAAGAAAGTCAACCGGTATTGACTTCTAGAAGTCCAACTAATTTCTGAGTACTTGTCAAAGCTAGTGGGAGCATAAGTGTTATGCTAATAAGAATGTAATTATCATGTTAGTGGGAGCATGATTATTATGTTAAGTGTTGCGAGTTAGCAATATTAATTATAGAAAAAAAATCAATTCACAAAGTTGCAGAAGTTGAAAAGTTGTTTTGCTATAATTAAGGGAGAGGAACTTATACTTCATTTCAAATCTAAAAGCTTAGATCAAGAAATTTTAATCAAACTTAGTCATGGACATATATGATTACCATGTTGAAATTTTTCAACATTGGAAATCATGTATATGGTAATATTATAGAAAGAGACCGGAAAAGTATCACGTCTTTATGTAAGACATTATGAAACGTATCACATATGCTTCGGGTAAAGGATCGATTGCATATGTTGTAATATTCGACTGATCTGTCTATTCTAAATGCCTAAGGCATTAAGAGGGAACATCATCAGAACCGGATATCGCTAAAGTAATTTAGATAAATGTCAAGGACAATCTGAGGTTCGCTGATGATTGGTTGCTTGTGGGCAGTTGGAAGTATATTAATGAATGGACCATATTGACATTATTATGAATAGATAGGATTCTATTAAGAATGAGTTATCATATGGAAAATATGGGAATTGGATATTAAGAATATATATTTAGATTAGAAACTTTTATGCAAGAAGGATGTTCAAAGGAATGTACCTTGAATGTGAGACTTCATGTCTATAAAGTTGTCTTGTAACAATCTCCAATAGAGCACTTTGTAATTTCATTGGTAAAGTCTTGGTGACTTTTGGTGCTATGACATTACAAAAGGATCATTGCATAAAATGTTAGAATCTAACATATTGTGATGTGTACAATTGATCTATTTCACAAAGTAAGGACCATAGGTAAACATAGTGTGCATGCTTGGAGCATGGGATAAATATTGTTATAATTCAAGCATTAAGTTGATTAGTTGAATCATTATACAATGAATGATGTGTAATCAATATGGTGATTAAATAATAAGTGTTTTATTTATACTCAAAAGTTTTGAGACCATATTGAATTTGATTATTCTTGTGTTTCACTTTGTATGTTTTGACTTCCTGAATAACTAGGTTACTCAAACCTCCACAGTCAATCATAGTTTGGAAGTATGTAATGAGGTAAGACTATCATGAATCCGAATGTAGATTGTCTAAACCGTTTAGACTTAGCAAAAGTCTGCTACAGTATTCATGAGTGCTCCTGAAATAAGATTTAAGTATTGGATTAAACCCACGCTCAAGTGAATCACTTCATGGATTTTATCACGAGTGATTGTGAGACGATAATATCTTATATTCTTGAAACGGAAAGATATGAGTTGTTGTTTGTGAGTCGGTTGCACATTGATAATACGTAAATGCATCTGTAACTTGATGTTATAAAACGTATTGGTGTGTATGATTTGATGAGTAAATAGTGCAAGCATATGATTCGACGTTTATCCGTTCCTTTTACCCTAAGAGGATAAAAGAGGTATATGTGGGCCCATCGATGATTTAGTGATGACACCTAAGCGCTTAGCCAAGCCTGGACTAAGTTGATGTGTTCAACTAAAGTCTATTTTCAGTCGTCATAAATTGGAAATCGAGAAACAACACATAGACAGAGAGAATGATTATAATCCATGTCTTATATCTATACGATATCTTAAGAATGGATGAATATATGATCCCTTATCTAAAGGACGTGTTATTGATAAGATCAGAGTTTGACAACGGCTTTTCAAAGCTACGATTGCTAATCAGATTCTGAAGCCGTACTTACAATAATAGTTATTAAACTTATCCAAGTGAGAGACTGTTGATTAGGTGTCTAAGCCCATAACTATTTTTGGTACGTACTTGATTTGATTATGAGCATGGTCCTTTTGGGCTGCCTTCACTCATGCAACTTGATAGGATGACAAGAGGAGAGATAGTAGAATTTATTATGTGAATAATAAAATGGTACTCAAAATGGTTTTATTAATATATTATTTTGAAATCATATTATTTAATTAGTATTGATCAGAAATTAATTTGGAATTAATTTAGCGGTCAAAAGAGACTGATTAAATAACTGGGGGATTGTTATGCAAATCATTGATAGTTGCATAAATGGTCTGATAGACTCCATAGAGTGGAGTGGACGAAATCCTATAGTGAAGCCCTATAGATTTCATCCATGGGCTCTAAGGAAGGAGTTCATGGGCTGCTTGTTGCCTAAGTTAGGTATTAGGGTTTCCACTTAAAAACCCTAGCAGCCACAACTATATATAGGACCCCATACAAGGGGATTTTGGCCTAAGCATTCAAGAAAGAAACCCTAGCCGAAATCCTTCTCTCCTAAGTCATCTAACTTGTATTGGGTGTTTTTGACTCCATTAGAGGTGCAACACTTGGGGCACTAGGTTTTCATAAGTCAAGATCAAGAAGGATTAAACCTATTATTACTACATAACAAGAGAAGTAAAGTTTGTAACCCTAATCATATGTCAATTGTGAAATATGTATGCTATTCATAGGTTTATTCCTTTGGCATTCATAGTTATATGTTAAAATTAGAAAAAACCTAGATCCAAAGCAATTGGGGTTGCATGTACACCATAGGAATGATGTTATGCTCTAAACCCATCACCACCAGACTGTCTAGAATATTTTATGGTCATGATCTATACTTTTCGAGATGGTTGGTTCATCAGGACACTAGTACTATAATAGTCACGACCTCTCATCATCAATTTATCTTTCATCACCCATTACTACCCAATATATTTTACATATAAAAATACATATACAATTGAGTCAAGTAAAATCATTTATTTCATCTAACATGGATATCATGAAATACATATAATAAGCACATATAACATTTAATCATCTACATACTTTATATTCATGTGTAAGATGAAAGTAACTATGCACTCACCTCTTAAAGTGGATGATTGGTGATTTGGGCAGAGAGCTTTGCCTAACACCTTAGCTTTTCCTTTGATGTGACCTAGGTATTATTATTACTAAGTCTTAGTCTTATAGTCCTTGTAACTAATGATAGTATAGATTCCTCAACAATTCCAATGTCTACTGATCTATAGCTGATAAGGAGCAACCATGTAAGATCATATCAAATGTAGGGCCCGTTTGGTATACAGAGTATACTGTTTGGAAAGGTCGCTTTAAACGCCTCACTAAATCTAGCCTAGATATCACCCCATAAGTAGATCAATCAGTATTATGACATGGAATCACTAATAAATCTTATTTATAGATTCATGATAAAGACTATGAATATAAATATAAGTTACACTTGAATTAACATAAGTGCAGCTTAACTTATAGAGATTTTCTAGCAAAAAGTCGGAAATTGCACTGGTAGAACTCCAACTCGAGATCTTTTACTTGTTGAGCCTAAATACCCAGACTTTCTCTAATCTAAGATACTCCAAAATCTCAAAGAAAGACTTCAAAATCGGGCTTAATAAGTTAGGAGAGAGTTTAGTGAATGTGTGAGGAAAAAATGGGGATGAAGGGGATTTATAGGATGAATTTCGACCACCCGCGTCACGCCTTTAGAGGTGCAGGTGACGCCCGCCAGCCAAGCTGTTCCTCCTACTTTTGTGACACGTGTCGAAAATTACGTGGTTCACACATGTGCCTTCTAGAAGCGTGCGAGGCACCCACCTGTGTGTGACGCTTTTCGAAAAACTTCATAAAAACATATATTTCTCATACGAGTTTCATTTTTTGACGTTCTTTATATTCACACGTAGCTATCAATGATTACTACAACTTTCATTTAGAATCTGTCAGCTAATTCTAACTTTATTTTTAACAGGCTTAGGTTGTTAAAGTCCGTATAAAAATCATAACTTGTTCTTACGACATCCGTTATCGACTGTCTTTATATCGACGGAATCATATTCACAAGATCTTTGATTCTCGTTTAGATTGTTTCTGATAACAATAAACCGATTTGAATTTCGATTTATGTGCTAATACAACTACGCTAAAACGTTGAAAAATCATAACTTCCTCATACGAAGTCATATTTAGACATTCTCTATATGCACACTCTCAGTTTTACGATTACTATGACTTTCATTTAGATTACTCGTGCTAATAAGCGACCAATCTGTAAGTCGCTATTTATGGAACACTTTGTCATATAGGGTTGAATGCGAAACTTCATACGAAGTCAGATTCTATCGTTCCTTATATCCCCGAGATCATCATCACAACTACTTCAACTTTCATCAAGGCTATTTATCTCGATCAATATTTTATTTTTTTAATGTTTATTTTAGCCCTATTTGTTAATTTATTATGTAAATGTTATATACATATAAATCTCTCACACACACACTCATATATA
Organism: Lactuca sativa; assembly: GCF_002870075.4. NCBI lineage: Eukaryota > Viridiplantae > Streptophyta > Magnoliopsida > Asterales > Asteraceae > Lactuca > Lactuca sativa. Next base: position 67,583,169 of record NC_056626.2, on the reverse strand, counting down.
TATATATATATATATATATATATATATATATATATATATTCAAATAAGTCTTTTTCATTTATTCATAAAATTTACAATCGCCGACTAACATAATTACATCTCTTATAATTAATGTCTAGCGAGAAACATGAGTGTGATACTCAGGGAAGCAAACCCATGAAGGTGAGAGTGAATCAGATCTCAGGCGAGGGTCAAAATCCCTAAAGATAACAAAATGTAGAAAGAGTTTGTTTGACTTAAGTTGAACAATGTCATCGTCATAGAAAGTCAAAAATTCATCCTCAGGTTTTTTCAGACAAACTTAATCGATGATGTAACAGATGGGTTTTGTACAAACAATCCTATGTGTGCATGAAACCCTAGAATTGGATCTATGTTTTCACTATTAGATACACAACATTATAAACACATAATAAAACCCTAATATGGCTTACTATTTTCGAAATTCACCAAGAAAGTTAGATCACATACCTCTTGTTGTTATATTGCAATAACAACTTAAATCTTCAAACCCTAAGTCTTGAAAGCAAGCACCACAAGTGTAGTGCCTCTAATGGATCACAAAGTCCCAAGAGCAAATGGAGAGGTAATAGAGAGAGAAGAAGGAGGTAGAAATCGGCCCTAAGAACCCTTTAGGAAGCATGGACGAATTCTTATGGCAAAGGGGTGTTTATATAGGTGTAGAGATTAGGGTTTCAGTCCTTATCCTTATCTAGTTGCTTGCCCGCCAAGTAACAATAAGATAAGCCTTGAATGCCCTTATCTTTGGACGATTTCAAGGATCCTTATCCTCTTGATTTCGTCCAACCCATATCTAGGATAATCCTTACCCAACTTTGTAACTATCATATAATTACAATTCAGCCCCTCTAGTTTAATTAATTACACTTGATCCTATCAGTAACCTGTCCTTTAGATAAGGGATCATATATTCCTCTATTCTAGATATCATATAGACGTGAGAAATGGATTGAAAAAATTCTCTCAGTCTATGTGTTGTTTCTCGATTCCCGATTTACGACGACTGATTAATTGAACAAATCAAATTAGCCCTAGCCCGGCCGAGCATTTACGTTTGTCATCACTAAATCATCGAGGGGCCCACAAATATCGCTTTTATCCCACTTTGGATAAAAGGAACGGATAAACTTCGACTCATTGTTTGCTTGCTCCCACTCACCAAATCACACACAACAATAAGTTTTATAACACCAAGTTACTGGTGCGTTTACATATTATCAATGTGTAACCAATTCGCAAGATACAACTCACACATCTCGGTTTCAAGAATACAAGATATTATCGTCTCACCAATTGCTCGTGATAAAATCCATGAAGCTATCCAAGTGAGTGTGGGTTTAGTCCAATGCTCAAAACCATATTCATAAGCACTCATGAACGTTGCAGCAAACATTTGCTATGTCTAATACACTTTAGACAATCTACAAACCAATTCATGACAGTCTTCATTCATACCTACTTCCAACATATGAACGACTGTGGACCGTTTGAATAATTCGATTATTCTTAATAAACTCAATTATTCTGGAAGTCAAAACATGCAAAGAGAAACACAATGATAATACTTAATCTTATATGGTCCCAAACCCTTGAGTATAAATAAAACACCTTTTATTTGATCACCATATTGATTACTCATTATCCATTGTTTAACGTTTCAGATAATCAACTTTATAACTTGAATCATAACCACAATTGTCCCATGCTCCAAGCATGCACACTTTGGTTTCCTATGGTCTATACTTTGTGAAATAGATCAAATGAACACATTTTCAATCATCCTCATTTCACAATTCCCAATTCTTATCATATGTGCAAGAATATCAAATTCTTGCCATTTATAGAATATGTCAAATTCTAATATTTTATGCAATGATCCTCTTGTGAAGTCAAGGCACAAAAATCACAAAGACTCGGCCAACGAAATCACAAGGTACTCTATCAAAAGTTGTTACATAACAATTCTATTGATATGATGTTTCCCACTCAAAGTACATTCCTTTGAACATCCTTTTGCATAAAATTTTCTAATCATATAAATTCTTAATTTCCAACTCCCAATTATGGAAACATTTCCATATTTACCATATGACAACTCATTCTTAATAGAATCTTATCTATTCATAATAATGTCGATATCGTTCATTCAATACCATACTTCCAACTACTCACAAGCGACCAATCATCAGCGAACTTTAGATCGTCCTTTGATAGTTGTTTAATTATCTTAGTCAATACCAATTCTTGTCCTTTTCCCTTCTTAATGCGCTAGACATTTGGAAAATTTTAGAATGGTCAAATATTATAGCAATTGCAATCGATCCTTTACCCGAAGCATATGGAACACGATGCATAATGTCTTACATAAAGATACGATACTCTATCAATCTTCTGCCATAATATTTTATGTGTCACGTTCTTACAATTCAAACTATGAAGAGGGATACCGTAATCATAATCGAAATTTAAGAAGACACTATGTATCCTTTGACTAAATTTATTAAAATTTCTCAATCTAACTTTAGATTTTGGATGAAGTACAATATTCTCTCCCTTAATTATAGAGAAACAACTTTTCAACTCTTACAACTTTGCAAAGTATAACTCTTGTTTTCTATAATTAATATTGCTAACTTGCAATACTTACCATAATAATCATGCTCCCACTTACATGATGATTATTTCTTTACCAGCATAACACTTATGCTCCCACTAGCTTCGACATGTATTCAGAAATCAGCTGAACTTCTAGAAAACAATTTCTTAAGTTCATATTTCTAATACTAGATGCTTCGATAAGACTTTATCTAAGCTTCTCAACCTCATACACTTTTCCTTGAACAGCTCATATGTATATGTCTAAACGATTCTAGGACTCATATCGACAAGTCTAAAATGTTCATACCCATTTGTCATTTCCCACAATTCGAACTATGAAGAGGTATGCCGTAATCATAGTTGAATTCGAGAAACCCAAATCACATAATGCTATCCTCAAAATCTCTCTTAGTGAAAGCGTTTCCTCACAACCATTTTCATGAATGAGAGAAACCTTATGACACTTAGATTTTGTGGTGAGTACGTTCCCATCCATGTGAATTCGTCATAACCATAATCACAAGATAATGTCAGTGACAAATCCAAACTCTTATGGATAGAACTTGTTCTTATTAATTTCTTGCCATCAAGGGTCCCACCATTACTTCCAAGTTATCGAGCAGCCCACCCCTTCATTTCAATGTACTTTCCATTGAACAAGGTGTCTTGCCCCTATACACTCCATTGAGAACTCGTAGAACTCACGTATACAAAAAACTCAATTGGAATGGCACAGAAAACAAAATAATGTCAACACGATAGGTTGTAAACCTCAAGTCGTGTGCTAGTGATGATTGATAAGGTTTATTCTTGATTTGTTCTTGAAACCTTTCAAGACTATTAAGACTCCCACTGACTCCTTGACATATAAGATTCTCTTGTGAATAAACATTTCTCGACAAACAAATATTCAAGAGTTAGTGTAGCTTTTATCAAGACAAAACACTTCACAAAATTGGTCCTAGTTGGTCTTTGTCTTATCCAAGACATCACAACTTACCAATTTCAAATATGCAAGAATAAGAAACCCTTTTCCCAAATTCCACATTTGATGAATTTTATAAACCTTCTTAATACTTATCACTTAATTCACAATCTTGGAGTATAACTCTAAGACTTGTCATTGGAACGAAGTATTATTGACTTCTTGATTTAACCATTTCCACAATTATCGATTCCTCTTCTTAGACATACAAATTGTACTAAGATTCACTTCGAGGATCAATTGAGATATGGTTCTTAATCATTAAGACCCATCATAAAACATAATAAAAGGTACTCTCCCTTCTTCTTAGAATAGAGAAACTTTTATCTTTATGCCTACTTGATTCTTCTTATTCGTTCTACTATTGATTTAAACTCTTTCAATCAACTTGGAATTATACTTAATCTTATAAGTATAATCATATTTACTAAACCTTAGTAAATCATGACGAATATCTTTATTACTCTTGTGGTAGATTTGATCAACGTACGACCTAGTGTACTCGATCTTTTAGTCCTTAAATTTACACTTTGTCATAAATTAGTCTAATTTGCCAAATGTGAAGGTTTTCATTCATCATACAATACTTGTTGCATGATTCCAAGTTCCTATCCACTTGAAACTTGGGCGATGAGAAACTCTCCCTATTTGGTGAACTCTTGACACTTCCACAAATAATCTAATTAAGAATCAAATCCATTTTGCTAATAATAGAAGTACATAAACATCAGTTTTTCATATACGCCATTGTAAGGATAAACAAATAAGATAAAACCAAAATATATTTTATTCATAAAAGCAGCGGAAAACATGTCCTTACAATGCAAAATTCAATTGAAAAACTATGTAATCAAATACTCCTAACAATTCTATCATAACTTCCTAAGCTCAAAATCTGATCTTCGAATCCATGCAATTGTAATCCATTTCTTCGTGATCAGACTCATCTTGCTCTTCCATCAAACTTCCTCTCTTTTCTCTAATTCTGCAAAACATGCAAATGTAATCTTATCACATTATGTATAAAGAATAGGAATTTAATGGAGTTAGATAGTGGATTTTGTACCTAAAGCAGAGCCACACTTCTTGACTCTTCCATCTCTTAGACTCTTCAGTTCCTTTGGGAAGCTTCGTATCCATTTCCCTTTCCCTTGGCAGCAGAAACATGTGGCTTCTCCTAGAACGTCCACGGAAGCATGGTTGGTTGATTTACTAGACAAATATGCTCCATTACTTTGCCAAATCATTTCTGATTAAGCAGCAATAAGCATGTAAGTTAAGTCAATGAGGGTCGCGTCAATGTCCATCATATAATACTCTCTTATGAACTTATCATATGATTAAGGGATTGACTGAATAACCCAGTCCACAGCCACCTTATTGGGGAAAGACGCACTCAACATAATCAACCTATCAATGTGTGATTTCATCCCTAGGACGTGAGCACACACGGGTTTACCATCTTCATGTTGCATTGCCAATAGGGTATCGGTGATCTTGAACCTTTCAAATCTTCGATCTTGTGGGTCGGGGAGAACAACGGGAGGAGGAGGAGGGAGTGAGATCAAGCTAGTCCACATTGATCCTTCACTTTGGAACAAACTTTCACTTTCAACAGGAACACCTTTTCCTTGGGATTCGAGAAGACCACGGTTAGAATCAGACATCTACAAAACGGGAGAAATTTCAAGTTAGTTGATTGAATCCTTAATGAAACACCCAAATGATACATTAAGGCTAGGATCCAACAACATTATTTACACATTAGAAGAGGGATGCCGTAATCCAACATGCAAATAATTCGGAGGTAAGTGAATGATGATTCACTAATTCTTCACCATGAAAAACATAAAGGCTTAAGTTTTAAATGTATTAATAATTCCTAGATTTCCTTTGAGATTCATTGAACTTTTCAATGGCATGTTTAAATCTTGATGTGCCCCTCGAATTGTGACTGGGATGCCGAAGATCACAAAACAGGGTGTGAATAACCATGCAAACTTACATTGTGCCCCCAATGTTACAGTCACCTATTCGATGTGTCGGTTAACCACACACGCTCCACCGGACTATGAAAAACAAAGAGTCACCATTTGCTACCTTTGCTTAGAACCATTTAGTGTGTTGGTTAACCACACGCGCTCCACTAACGTCTTCGCAAGGGCACAAAGTGTAATTTCGTGGAATTGCATCAATTCACTTTTGCCTAAAGTAACTAAGATTGGGAATTTTTTAAAACATTTAGTTACTTTATACTTAATTATACTTTTAATGGAAAGGGTTTGCCCTATCCTACCTGTTCGGCTAACGACCCTCCACCAATCAAGGAAGCGGTGGGTAAGAGTAGATACCCATTAAACGGCCATTTTATAGGCCATAACCTTATACCCCCCTTATAGATCGGCTTCGTGAATGAGGTCTACTAACGGTTAGACTAGCATTTTAGTTATACATATATAATATTAAACCTTTAATGTTATACATAGTATAAGGGTGTATTTTATACTTTTAAAATACTAGGTGGTTTAAATTACACTTTTAATTAACCAATATCATTATGGATTTATTAACTATCTTTTAATTATATACTTAATTAATTTAATAAAACCATAAGGGTTTAATTTGAACTTTTCAAAATTAGGGTTTTACAATTTAAACTTTCAAATTTAACTTTTAATCAACAATTTAAATTCCAAAACTTGAGGGAAGGTTTTGAAACCTTTCAAAATAATTAAGTTTTAATCTCACTTAAAATTTTTGAATTTAAGATATTTAAATTAAAAATTTCAATATTAAAACTCTTGATTTAATAATTATCTTGAATTAGACTATTAATTTAATTATTAAATCATAAGGGATTATCTAAATCATGAGGATAATTACCATTTATACATTTAAGATATCCTAATCTCTTAAATATCTCTATAGATTTCGAAAATAAGGTTAAGATAATCCAAAATCTTTAATTACCATATATAACAATTAAAGGATAATTACAAGATATGGGACAATCCAAATCCCTAAAATTTAGGATCTTATCTTGGGGAGGAGGCCAATTTCAAAAATCAAGGGATTAAGACAAACCCTAGATTTCGAAATTTAAAGGTTTAAGGAAAGGGTTTGAAAATCTTATTCAAACTTTTGCAAATTAGGGTTTGCAAACCCTAATCTCGAAAATCCTAGCCTCCTAGGGTTTATTGGAAATAAACCCTAATATTTCAAGTTCATACAATTGTATAATACTAATTGAAAACAAGTTAACCAAAGGCTCTGATACCACTGATGGGTTTTGTACAAACAATCCTATGTGTGCATGAAACCCTAGAATTGGATCTATGTTTTCACTATTAGATACACAACATTATAAACACATAATAAAACCCTAATATGGCTTACTATTTTCAAAATTCACCAAGAAAGTTAGATCACATACCTCTTGTTGTTATATTGCAATAACAACTTAAATCTTCAAACCCTAAGTCTTGAAAGCAAGCACCACAAGTGTAGTGCCTCTAATGGCTCACAAACACCAAGAGCAAATGGAGAGGTAATAGAGAGAGAAGAAGGAGGTAGAAATCGGCCCTAAGAACCCTTTAGGAAGCATGGGCGAATTCTTATGGCAAAGGGGTGTTTATATAGGTGTGGAGATTAGGGTTTCAGTCCTTATCCTTATCTAGTTGCTTGCCCGCCAAGTAACAATAAGATAAGCCTTGAATGCCCTTATCTTTGGACGATTTCAAGGATCCTTATCCTCTTGATTTCGTCCAACCCATATCTAGGATAATCCTTACCCTACTTTGTAACTATCACATAATTACAATTCAGCCCCTCTAGTTTAATTAATTACACTTGATCACAATATTAATTCCTAATTAATTATTGACCAATATTAATTAAACAAATATGATTTCTCCTTTAATATATTATTCTTATAACATATTAATAAATCATAATAACCTCTTTCTCTATTATTTCTCCAGTCAAGTTGCTTTGGTGAAGGCAACCCAAAAGGACCATGCACAATCGGGTCAAGTACTTACCAAATATGGTTACGGGCCTAGACACTAATCCAACAGTGTCCCACTTGGATAAGTCTAGTAACCACAAATGTAAGTACAACTCGATTAGCAATCGTATCTCTCAAAGTCGCTGTCGAACTCTGATCCTATCAGTAACCTGTCCTTTAGATAAGGGATCATATATTCCTCTATTCTAGATATCATATAGACGTGAGAAATGGATTGAAAAAATTCTCTCAGTCTATGTGTTGTTTCTCGATTCCCGATTTACGACGACTGATTAATTGAACAAATCAAATTAGCCCTAGCCCGGCCAAGCATTTACGTTTGTCATCACTAAATCATCGAGGGGCCCACAAATATCACTTTTATCCCACTTTGGATAAAAGTAACGGATAAACTTCGACTCATTGTTTGCTTGCTCCCACTCACCAAATCACACACAACAATAAGTTTTATAACACCAAGTTACTGGTGCGTTTACATATTATCAATGTGTAACCGATTCGCAAGATACAACTCACACATCTCGGTTTCAAGAATACAAGATATTATCGTCTCACCAATTGCTCGTGATAAAATCCATGAAGCTATCCAAGTGAGTGTGGGTTTAGTCCAATGCTCAAAACCATATTCATAAGCACTCATGAACGTTGCAGCAAACATTTGCTATGTCTAATACACTTTAGACAATCTACAAACCAATTCATGACAGTCTTCATTCATACCTACTTTCAACATATGAACGACTGTGGACCGTTTGAATAATTCGATTCTTCTTAATAAACTCAATTATTCTGGAAGTCAAAACATGCAAAGAGAAACACAATGATAATACTTAATCTTATATGGTCCCAAACCCTTGAGTATAAATAAAACACCTTTTATTTGATCACCATATTGATTACTCATTATCCATTGTTTAACGTTTCAGATAATCAACTTTATAACTTGAATCATAACCACAATTGTCCCATGCTCCAAGCATGCACACTTTGGTTTCCTATGGTCTATACTTTGTGAAATAGATCAAATGAACACATTTTCAATCATCCTCATTTCACAATTCCCAATTCTTATCATATGTGCAAGAATATCAAATTCTTGCCATTTATAGAATATGTCAAATTCTAATATTTTATGCAATGATCCTCTTGTGAAGTCAAGGCACAAAAATCACAAAGACTCGACCAACGAAATCACAAGGTACTCTATCAAAAGTTGTTACATAACAATTCTATTGATATGATGTTTCCCACTCAAAGTACATTCCTTTGAACATCCTTTTGCATAAAATTTTCTAATCATATAAATTCTTAATTTCCAACTCCCAATTATGGAAACATTTCCATATTTACCATATGACAACTCATTCTTAATAGAATCTTATCTATTCATAATAATGTCGATATCGTTCATTCAATACCATACTTCCAACTACTCACAAGCGACCAATCATCAGCGAACTTTAGATCGTCCTTTGATAGTTGTTTAATTATCTTAGTCAATACCAATTCTTGTCCTTTTCCCTTCTTAATGCGCTAGACATTTGGAAAATTTTAGAATGGTCAAATATTATAGCAATTGCAATCGATCCTTTACCCGAAGCATATGGGACACGATGCATAATGTCTTACATAAAGATACGATACTCTATCAATCTTCTGCCATAATATTTTATGTGTCACGTTCTTACAATTCAAACTATGAAGAGGGATACTGTAATCATAATCGAAATTTAAGAAGACACTATGTATCCTTTGACTAAATTTATTAAAATTTCTCAATCTAACTTTAGATTTTGGATGAAGTACAATATTCTCTCCCTTAATTATAGAGAAACAACTTTTCAACTCTTACAACTTTGCAAAGTATAAATCTTGTTTTCTATAATTAATATTGCTAACTTGCAATACTTACCATAATAATCATGCTCCCACTTACATGATGATTATTTCTTTACCAGCATAACACTTATGCTCCCACTAGCTTCGACATGTATTCAGAAATCAGCTGAACTTCTAGAAAACAATTTCTTAAGTTCATATTTCTAATACTAGATGCTTCGATAAGACTTTATCTAAGCTTCTCAACCTCATACACTTTTCCTTGAACAGCTCATATGTATATGTCTAAACGATTCTAGGACTCATATCGACAAGTCTAAAATGTTCATACCCATTTGTCATTTCCCACAATTCGAATTATGAAGAGGTATGCCGTAATCATAGTTGAATTCGTGAAACCCAAATCACATAATGCTATCCTCAAAATCTCTCTTAGTGAAAGCGTTTCCTCACAACCATTTTCATGAATGAGAGAAACCTTATGACACTTAGATTTTGTGGTGAGTACGTTCCCATCCATGTGAATTCGTCATAACCATAATCACAAGATAATGTCAGTGACAAATCCAAACTCTTAAGGATAGAACTTGTTCTTATTAATTTCTTGCAATCAATGGTCCCACCATTACTTCCAAGTTATCGAGCAGCCCACCCCTTCATTTCAATGTACTTTCCATTGAACAAGGTGTCTTGCCCCTATACACTCCATTGAGAACTCGTAGAACTCACGTATACAAAAAACTCAATTGGAATGGCACAGAAAACAAAATAATGTCAACACGATAGGTTGTAAACCTCAAGTCGTGTGCTAGTGATGATTGATAAGGTTTATTCTTGATTTGTTCTTGAAACCTTTCAAGACTATTAAGACTCCCACTGACTCCTTGACATATAAGATTCTCTTGTGAATAAACATTTCTCGACAAACAAATATTCAAGAGTTAGTGTAGCTTTTATCAAGACAAAACACTTCACAAAATTGGTCCTAGTTGGTCTTTGTCTTATCCAAGACATCACAACTTACCAATTTCAAATATGCAAGAATAAGAAACCCTTTTCCCAAATTCCACATTTGATGAATTTTATAAACCTTCTTAATACTTATCACTTAATTCACAATCTTGGAGTATAACTCTAAGACTTGTCATTGGAACGAAGTATTATTGACTTCTTGATTTAACCATTTCCACAATTATCGATTCCTCTTCTTAGACATACAAATTGTACTAAGATTCACTTCGAGGATCAATTGAGATATGGTTCTTAATCATTAAGACCCATCATAAAACATAATAAAAGGTACTCTCCCTTCTTCTTAGAATAGAGAAACTTTTATCTTTCTGCCTACTTGATTCTTCTTATTCGTTCTACTATTGATTTAAACTCTTTCAATCAACTTGGAATTATACTTAATCTTATAAGTATAATCATATTTACTAAACCTTAGTAAATCATGACGAATATCTTTATTACTCTTGTGGTAGATTTGATCAACGTACGACCTAGTGTACTCGATCTTTTAGTCCTTAAATTTACACTTTGTCATAAATTAGTCTAATTTGCCAAATGTGAAGGTTTTCATTCATCATACAATACTTGTTGCATGATTCCAAGTTCCTATCCACTTGAAACTTGGGCGATGAGAAACTCTCCCTATTTGGTGAACTCTTGACACTTCCACAAATAATCTAATTAAGAATCAAATCCATTTTGCTAATAATAGAAGTACATAAACATCAGTTTTTCATATACGCCATTGTAAGGATAAACAAATAAGATAAAACCAAAATTTATTTTATTCATAAAAGCAGCGGAAAACATGTCCTTACAATGCAAAATTCAATTGAAAAACTATGTAATCAAATACTCCTAACAATTCTATCATAACTTCCTAAGCTCAAAATCTGATCTTCGAATCCATGCAATTGTAATCCATTTCTTCGTGATCAGACTCATCTTGCTCTTCCATCAAACTTCCTCTCTTTTCTCTAATTCTGCAAAACATGCAAATGTAATCTTATCACATTATGTATAAAGAATAGGAATTTAATGGAGTTAGATAGTGGATTTTGTACCTAAAGCAGAGCCACACTTCTTGACTCTTCCATCTCTTAGACTCTTCAGTTCCTTTGGGAAGCTTCGTATCCATTTCCCTTTCCCTTGGCAACAGAAACATGTGGCTTCTCCTAGAACGTCCACGGAAGCATGGTTGGTTGATTTACTAGACAAATATGCTCCATTACTTTGCCAAATCATTTCTGATTAAGCAGCAATAAGCATGTAAGTTAAGTCAATGAGGGTCGCGTCAATGTCCATCATATAATACTCTCTTATGAACTTATCATATGATTAAGGGATTGACTGAATAACCCAGTCCACAGCCACCTTATTGGGGAAAGACGCACTCAACATAATCAACCTATCAATGTGTGATTTCATCCCTAGGACGTGAGCACACACGGGTTTACCATCTTCATGTTGCATTGCCAATAGGGTATCGGTGATCTTGAACCTTTCAAATCTTCGATCTTGTGGGTCGGGGAGAACAACGGGAGGAGGAGGAGGGAGTGAGATCAAGCTAGTCCACATTGATCCTTCACTTTGGAACAAACTTTCACTTTCAACAGGAACACCTTTTCCTTGGGATTCGAGAAGACCACGGTTAGAATCAGACATCTACAAAACGGGAGAAATTTCAAGTTAGTTGATTGAATCCTTAATGAAACACCCAAATGATACATTAAGGCTAGGATCCAACAACATTATTTACACATTAGAAGAGGGATGCCGTAATCCAACATGCAAATAATTCGGAGGTAAGTGAATGATGATTCACTAATTCTTCACCATGAAAAACATAAAGGCTTAAGTTTTAAATGTATTAATAATTCCTAGATTTCCTTTGAGATTCATTGAACTTTTCAATGGCATGTTTAAATCTTGATATGCCCCTCGAATTGTGACTGGGATGCCGAAGATCACAAAACAGGGTGTGAATAACCATGCAAACTTACATTGTGCCCCCAATGTTACAGTCACCTATTCGATGTGTCGGTTAACCACACACGCTCCACCGGACTATGAAAAACAAAGAGTCACCATTTGCTACCTTTGCTTAGAACCATTTAGTGTGTTGGTTAACCACACGCGCTCCACTAACGTCTTCGCAAGGGCACAAAGTGTAATTTCGTGGAATTGCATCAATTCACTTTTGCCTAAAGTAACTAAGATTGGGAATTTTTTAAAACATTTAGTTACTTTATACTTAATTATACTTTTAATGGAAAGGGTTTGCCCTATCCTACCTGTTCGGCTAACGACCCTCCACCAATCAAGGAAGCGGTGGGTAAGAGTGGATACCCATTAAACGGCCATTTTATAGGCCATAACCTTATACCCCCCTTATAGATCGGCTTCGTGAATGAGGTCTACTAACGGTTAGACTAGCATTTTAGTTATACATATATAATATTAAACCTTTAATGTTATACATAGTATAAGGGTGTATTTTATACTTTTAAAATACTAGGTGGTTTAAATTACACTTTTAATTAACCAATATCATTATGGATTTATTAACTATCTTTTAATTATATACTTAATTAATTTAATAAAACCATAAGGGTTTAATTTGAACTTTTCAAAATTAGGGTTTTACAATTTAAACTTTCAAATTTAACTTTTAATCAACAATTTAAATTCCAAAACTTGAGGGAAGGTTTTGAAACCTTTCAAAATTATTAAGTTTTAATCTCACTTAAAATTTTTGAATTTAAGATATTTAAATTAAAAATTTAAATATTAAAACTCTTGATTTAATAATTATCTTGAATTAGACTATTAATTTAATTATTAAATCATAAGGGATTATCTAAATCATGAGGATAATTACCATTTATACATTTAAGATATCCTAATCTCTTAAATATCTCTATAGATTTCGAAAATAAGGTTAAGATAATCCAAAATCTTTAATTACCATATATAACAATTAAAGGATAATTACAAAATATGGGATAATCCAAATCCCTAAAATTTAGGATCTTATCTTGGGGAGGATGCCAATTTCAAAAATCAAGGGATTAAGACAAACCCTAGATTTCGAAATTTAAAGGTTTAAGGAAAGGGTTTGAAAATCTTATTCAAACTTTTGCAAATTAGGGTTTGCAAACCCTAATCTCGAAAATCCTAGCCTCCTAGGGTTTATTGGAAATAAACCCTAATATTTCAAGTTCATACAATTGTATAATACTAATTGAAAACAAGTTAACCAAAGGCTCTGATACCACTGATGGGTTTTGTACAAACAATCCTATGTGTGCATGAAACCCTAGAATTGGATCTATGTTTTCACTATTAGATACACAACATTATAAACACATAATAAAACCCTAATATGGCTTACTATTTTCGAAATTCACCAAGAAAGTTAGATCACATACCTCTTGTTGTTATATTGCAATAACAACTTAAATCTTCAAACCCTAAGTCTTGAAAGCAAGCACCACAAGTGTAGTGCCTCTAATGGCTCACAAACACCAAGAGCAAATGGAGAGGTAATAGAGAGAGAAGAAGGAGGTAGAAATTGGCCCTAAGAACCCTTTAGGAAGCATGGGCGAATTCTTATGGCAAAGGGGTGTTTATATAGGTGTGGAGATTAGGGTTTCAGTCCTTATCCTTATCTAGTTGCTTGCCCGCCAAGTAACAATAAGATAAGCCTTGAATGCCCTTATCTTTGGACGATTTCAAGGATCCTTATCCTCTTGATTTCGTCCAACCCATATCTAGGATAATCCTTACCCTACTTTGTAACTATCACATAATTACAATTCAGCCCCTCTAGTTTAATTAATTACACTTGATCACAATATTAATTCCTAATTAATTATTGACCAATATTAATTAAACAAATATGATTTCTCCTTTAATATATTATTCTTATAACATATTAATAAATCATAATAACCTCTTTCTCTATTATTTCTCCAGTCAAGTTGCTTTGGTGAAGGCAACCCAAAAGGACCATGCACAATCGGGTCAAGTACTTACCAAATATGGTTACGGGCTTAGACACTAATCCAACAGTAACATCCAAAATTTCAAGACCAAAAATTTCATTTTTAATTTAAATATTCATAAAAAAGATTGAAAATGTCATCAATGTTATCTCATATCATGAAAACCATAAGTCAACCATCTTAAAAAAATATCATAGGAAAATAATCAGAGCACAAATCCCAAGAATCTCATGTGCAGAAAAACGTGTGTGTGATGCACTGCTATCGTGTCGGATCCTTTCCCTTCAAAAAAGAAAGATCTGAATCAAAACAGAAAATTGTAAGCACAAAGCTTAGTGGGTTCCCCCCATCATACCACATACCATACAATAAACATACTGTCTAACATGTCTGGGTATTCGACTACCCCTTCGGTCTCTTTCAACCGCTAACTGCCTAGCAAATCAGGTTGTTGGCCTACCCCTTCGGTCTCTTTCAATCGGTAACTTGCCTAGCATATCAGGGTGCTGGCCTACCCCTTCGGTCCATTCGACCAGTACCTCGCCTAGCATATCAGGGTGTTGGCCTACCTTTTCGGTCCTTTCGACCGGTACCGGGGACTATTTCACCCCCTACTTCTACCATATATCATCCTAGTACATAAACACATAATCATATAGTGGCTAGCTTATCAGGGTGCTGGCATACCCCTTTGGTTTTTTCGACCGGTACTAGGGCCTATCCTATCCCTCGTACCAGTATCACATAATATCATAGCATACTAGCACATAAAGCATAACAGATAGTGGCATACCAGATAATTATCACAAAGACAATCATCTCTATTATAACTCTTACTAGTGGGCCGACATTGGTGCCTGCGACCCACTTCTACTGGAAGGTAACTCACCTCAAATGTCGTGCAGTAGCTAAACTGTCCTCAGCTCTAGGATCAACTCCTCTCAAACTCCTACACATAAAAATCTCCTTTAATTACCCTTTATACTCATAACCCCTTTAAGGTTCAACTCGGGTCAAAGTCCAAGACAAAGTCAGCCTTCTGGTCAAAGTCAACGTACTGGTCAAAGTCAAGCTTCTGGGTTGACTCAACTCGCCGAGTTGGTCCATCAACTCGTCAAGTTCCATGATCCATAAAACCATGGAAATCTTGATCCAAATCATCGAGTTCCTCCTCATAACAGAGTCGGGATATTTCACTCACAACTCGTCGATTTCCTCCTTAAACTCGTTGAGTTCCTCAATCTTCAAACCCCAAAACCATCTCCAACTCGCTCAGTCATCTCCTAGACTCGACAAGTTTGATCAGTAACAGAAAAGGTTGGGGGACCACGACCCAACTCGCCGAGTCCCCCTTCGTCTAAATCCATTGATTCACTTCCAGTCGAGTTCAATGCTTCCAAACCATAGATCCGGTCCCCTAGGACTAAGTTACCATGTAAAGTTGCTAACTTTATGTTCATGTATGGTGTCATGAATCTAGAAACACCAAAACTAATCTATATAAGAGGTCTATGGCATGGGGAAGGGTCAAGGTTGGATAAGCTGGCAACTTTAAGCCTCATAAGTTCATGAGTGCCTAGATCTGAAGTCATAACTTCATGATACACTCAAATCCTGAAAATGACTTCAATATGGCCCAAAAGTGACAACATACTACCCGAAATGAAGATCTAAGTGATAGAAAGCCAAGTTATCAACTTTATACCTCAAATGAGTCAGAAATGCAACTCAAACTCCGGATCTACTATCTTCCTCTTGAATCCCTAAGCTTTTCCATCCTTCTCAAGCTTCAAAATCACAAAGAACACACAACAATTGCTCACAAACACTCAAAAGTGGATTAGGGTTTCGTGGCTAGGGTTTGGGGTGATGGAGGCTGCAAATGAGGCCAACCTTTGGAGGTTAAGGTGTTTAAATAGGGTGCAAAACCCTGAAAATTAGGGTTTCACTCTGGCAGCCCTACTCGTCGAGTTGAGGCTCTCAACTCGTCGAGTAGACTTCAAGTCCCGCGTCCAAATTCCATTCCTACTCGGCGATTTTGAGGCCTCCAACTCGTCGAGTCCCTTTGCAAAAATGAATAATTTGATTTAAAATGTGTACCAGGATCCTGGAGTTACAGATGAAATCATCGACGATCTTAACTTTGGAAGAGATACTCTTTTTCGACATTCTTGGAAAGAAATAAAAGGAAAAGGGTCAAGGAAGACACAATTGAGGGAAAATACATAACTATAGCTAAAGATGAAGAAGGGTTTCCTATGAGGAATTGTACCCTAAATTTATAGCGTGCGATGATCATGAATCTCGGGAATACAATTGCAAAAACGATGGCATTTTGATTTAGAGATAAGTGATGTGTCTTATCAATATCCCACCAGCCATATTTTTGAAATTCAAATTTAATTTAAAATATGACTTTATCTTTAAATCCAGATTGTAAGGGCAATTATTATGGGTGAAAATTCTGACTTGAATCTTGTGCAAGATTCGAAGTAGCATGCTAGCCAGGATCTTGACTAACGTCTAGATCAAGATTCCAAAGATTATTAACCCTCATGTTTGCTCTTTGTTTGGTTTATTTCTTGGTTCTAGGTCTTGAATATGTCAAGAAAGACCCAGTCAAATTGGTATTAGTGAAGAAAATATGGAGAAAATATATGGTCCTCAAGAATTATGGGATAACGAAGACCCAATCAAATCGGTATTAATGAAGAAAATATGGAGAAAATATATGTTCCTCAAGAATTATGGGATAACGGAGACCCGGTCAACAATAATTTCAGATTATAAGATTATGGCGGGATTCTTGGGATTTCATTTATAGTTGTTGGCAATCCTATGTATACAGCTATGTTTACAAAAATCACACACGAACACTCTCGTATACTTGTAGTCTGTAGCAAATTAATTAATAAAATATTAAGGCAACCAGGATATTTTCGACTCTCGAGGTTTTGTGCTGGCGATCTCATCTGAGACCAAGAGTTTTCCTCGTAATTCTGGTGTCTTGGACCTCAGAATCTTTGAATATAATTCTGAGTATAACATTGTGGCTCTTGTTAATTTGGTTGATTTTTGTTTTGCATATTTTTAACAAAAAGAATATAAAATGACAATTGTTTATAAAAGTAAATACATAACATATTTTTAATGGTAATTCTAAAAATTGATTAAAAATTTAATAGTTTACTTAAATGTTACCGTGAAGTTACTTTTAAATATGAATTTTTTTGTTTAAATTAAAAGTTAAACATACATACTCAAAGAATTTTTTTTGCTAAAATCAAAATTTTGTAAACTAAAAACTATAAAAACATTCATTATCAAACCCTATGAGCATATTTTTATATCATTTACCTTTATTTATATTAAAAAGAACCACGTCTTGTTTCTCGCAAAGATCAAAACTCCCCTAGTTAAGATTATCAATTTTTTTGTCATCAACTTAGGTGTCATTTGTCCATTAGCCGTTTGATGTTTTTATAAATGCACTTGCACTTTATGCAAGTGCTATAGCCTATAAGTTGATCAATGGTTAATAATTTGCCATGAAATTATATCAATTAATTGACCTTCTAAATAATATAAACATAAGGGTATCGGTTCTTAAATAGTTGTAAAAATTTATTGAGATTAATAGCTTGCAAGCCCCCATAGATCTCACACACGATCCAGAGGTGTAGAAACTAAAAACCCTCCTTACAATTAGCATCAAGATCTCATCCACTCCATCTCCCAATAAATCCCATTCCCACCCGTATTTCAAATCCCCATATGAACACATGTTGTCAAATTAAGGAATTGGCTGAATTCCATGGCCTCATTTCAAATTAAAATTTAAAAACCCTAAAAAATATATATTATTTTATGAACGTATTTCTTCCAAATAAAAGCCTTGATTACACTTAACCTATTTGACTTCGACAAGCTGTAATTAGTCCACCCTAAATCTCCATTAACATTCAAGATCCTTCCAACTCAATTCTTCTCTCCCTTTCTTACTCCACTCTCTCTCTCTCTCTCTCTCTCTCTCTCTCTCTCTCTCTCTCTCATCAGCCATCGCCCATTTTTTGCAATCATTCTCAATTCCTGTAGAACCAAAGAAAACCCACAAAAGTAAACAATCAATCGCTCAAGAAACCAGAAGATTCCTCATTCCCCCATAAAACAACAAGAAAAATAAAGTGGGAGGAAGACTATCACCATTCACCAACACAGAGAACCATTCCTTTTTTCTTCTTTATCTTCATCAATTGCATAGCTCCACCATCGATTTCTTGAGAAGAAAACTGGATGCTGCTTCAACCCTAATCACATTCCACGAAAATCAGGCAAGAATTTGAATGATTATGAAGTTATCTTCATCTCATATGGATAACATCCCATCGACACCTGGGAAATTCAAGATGGATAAATCCCCATACATTCATAGATTCAGACACTATTCATCTCTAGCAAAACTCACATTTTGGAGCTTTGTTTTCCTCGGATTAATCGTCGTCTTCTTCTTCAAATCACCATCCACATCACCACCAAACTCAATGCCATCAGATCTCTCTCGCAGATCTTTAAAAACCAGTTCGTGGGGTGGACCCGCGTGGGAAAAACGGGTCAGATCATCTGCCCGGATCCGATCCCAAAATGGGTTATCGGTATTGGTAACCGGAGCTGCCGGATTCGTCGGTACCCACGTCAGCGCCGCCTTGAAACGCCGTGGAGACGGCGTTTTAGGTCTTGATAATTTCAACAACTACTACGACCCAACACTCAAGAGGGCTCGCCAAGCCTTACTCGAAAGAAGTGGGATTTACATCGTCGAAGGTGACATTAACGACATCGCATTGCTCCAAAAACTCTTCGAGGTAAACCCTTTCACTCACGTAATGCATTTAGCAGCTCAAGCCGGTGTTCGATACGCCATGGAAAACCCAAATTCTTATGTTCATAGTAACATAGCTGGCCTTGTTAATCTTCTCGAAGTCTGTAAAAACGCTAATCCACAACCTGCTATAGTTTGGGCATCATCTAGTTCTGTTTACGGATTAAACAGCAAAGTACCCTTTTCGGAAAAAGATCGAACCGATCAACCAGCAAGCTTATACGCCGCTACAAAAAAAGCAGGTGAAGAAATCGCACACACTTATAATCACATATATGGTTTATCGTTAACGGGTTTAAGATTCTTCACTGTTTACGGACCTTGGGGAAGACCAGACATGGCGTATTTCTTTTTCACTCGAGATATCTTAAAAGGGAAATCGATTCCAATCTTTGAAGCTTCAAATCATGGAACTGTGGCGCGTGATTTTACTTACATCGACGATATTGTAAAGGGTTGTTTGGGTGCTTTAGATACTGCGGAAAAGAGTACAGGAAGTGGAGGGAAGAAGAAAGGACCTGCGCAATTGAGGGTTTTCAATTTGGGGAATACGTCACCTGTTCCTGTATCGGACCTTGTGAGCATTTTGGAGAAATTATTGAAAGTGAAAGCGAAGAGAATGGTGATGAAGTTGCCTAGAAATGGTGATGTTCAGTTTACACATGCGAATATTAGTTTTGCTGAAAGGGAATTTGGTTATAAACCAACAACTGATCTTCAAACGGGTTTGAAGAAATTTGTGAGATGGTATGTTAGTTACTATGGTTCTGGGAAGAAGAACAGTCATTGAGAAATTGAAGCTCATGTCTTGTGGTAATTATTCTCAGATTCTTGTTTTTGTTTTTTGGTGTTCACATGATTATTTCTGTTTATGTTTTTGTGATCTTTGTTTTCATATATTGTAATGATGATGAGGAGGCCTGAAAAAGAAAGAAATCCCACGATTTTTGTGATTTGTACCAAAGAGAAACTAAGAATATGTGCTTGTGGTGGGAGTTGTATTATTTTATGGAATTTAAATAAATAGAAGTAGAACACAATAGTTTGGATGTTATGAGTTTCTTGATCTAAGTTTGGGTTCAAATAAAGGATGTAATAAGTTTCTTGATTCAAGTTTGAATTTTTGGTTTTGTTGAAATCATCAGATGAATTTAAATTTTGTGTACCCTAATGATGCATGTAAATGTTGTTTCTTTCTCATGCATTTGTATCTATGCTCTTATATTTGATTTTGAGTTAAATAGAACATAATAGTTTTGAATGTTATCCCTTTTCCTGCATTTTGGATGTATGTTCTTAAATTTTGACTACTTAGTATTGAGATGATGTCAAGTTGAAGTTGATATAGGCTTGGATAGGGATTAAACGGATATAATCGGTAGTTCATGCTTCATTCAAATACATACAATAATGATGTTTCTCTGGAGTGTAACTAATGCATACAAAACATTTATGTTTTTGAAGTGAATGAAAAGTGTAATATCAATACATTACCATTTAACCCATTAAAAAAAAACCCTAAGATGTTTAATAATACTCTATTTAGCTGTAGAAGAATTGGGATGCTATGACCTATGAGGATGTGGAATCCTAAATTGTTTGCAGTAAGAAAATGCCTCCGTTTGTCAATAGGTTTTCACAAACTAATAACAAATATTTATTAAATAATTCATCACATTACTATGCAAAATTATATAAAGTTATATTAAGCTATGGAGAGTGGTCACCACCAACCCATCACCAAAAAAAAAAAAAAAAAAAAAAAAAAAAAAAAAAAAAAAACATTGTCATTTCTATGTCTAGTCAATTTCACTACCAACCCACTAGATATTGGAGATGGTTACCACTCCACAATTCTTTTTATGATTAAATTAAATGAAAACATAATAAAATATTTTATATTAATTGAAACCACATTACATTAATTAAAAAACATGGAAAATTAAACCTAAAAAAATAGAAAATTATAACTAAATTACTAGAAAAAAAACATAGAAAATTAAACCTAAATTACTAAAAAAACATAAAAGAAACATAGAAAATTAAACCTAAATTACTACAAAAACATAGAATCTATTTGCGATATTTGTCGAAACTTTTTGTTGAATTTTTAAAAACGCCTTTAAATTTTTCAGGTCGAGATTCAGTTGCGGCACCATGTTTAAAATTTGAAGATCAGTGAGTGTCATTTTTCGCCGACGAGCTTCCTCCGTTGATTCAAATTTTCTATCTAAAAAAATTTAGAGTTTTGTCTATTTTCTCCGCTAGTACGTCCTCGTTGGTTGATTTTCCGCTTAAAGATGTCCCCTTTCTCGCTTTGTCCCTTCCTAGCGGTCGACGAGTTGGACGTCCAGTGGACCCTCCCCCTTGGTGGCATCGGACGTATCGTTGAGGTCGAGGCCAACATCAATGTCCGACTTGGACATTTTTGCCCTTTTGTTGGAGCTGGTGGTAAATCCTAAATGCATCGTATCCCGATAAAGGATCCAATTTGGACCATTACGACAAACGTCTCACGTTTTTTGGTTGACGATTGGTTTATCATTGTTGGTAATTTTATATTGGTACAACGCGGTTGATAAAATGTTGATATCGTTGCTACCACTTCTATGCAGATTTTTAAAATTGTCAAATACACCGTTAAATTTGGTGCAAGCCGCTCGAAGGTCATGCCATTTTGCATTGACCGAGTCGTATGTCCAGTTCGTTTGCCTTCCTAATAACGCGTGGAAGTGATTTAAAACATGATTCCAAAAACTTTGATTCCTTTGCGCGTTACCGACATCCCCGTCTTGTGATATGAAAATATAAGTTTTAGCTAAAGTTTCCTCCTCTTCGGTCCATTGTGTACTTTTTTTTCCTTGGACCTTTTGATTATTTTACCTTCTACGACTTGGTTGTGTTTCTTCAACCCGTTCGTTGTCGTCGTCATTGTCGAGGTTTATAGGTTGAGATTGAGATAATGGAACTTGAAATGGTTGTGAATGTTATTGATGTTGAGAAGGTTGGGGTTGAAATTGCGGAGAAGGTTGTTGAAATGCTTGAAATTGGGGTTGATTGAATTGTGGTGGGTGGGTGTTGTTGGTACTTGATAGTGGTGTGGATGGTATGAAAGATTGGTGAATATAAGTTGTTGGATTGGAGATGTTATCAATTGCATTTACTAAGATTTGTTAATTTATCATTTAGAGTGTTTGGGATGTGTGAAATATTTTGATTTGGATCCATAAAAATATATATAGAAAAAGTGTTTTTTGTTGAATATGTTTGTATGTGTTGAAAGAGTGTGTGTTTGAAATGTAAAATGATTGTATAACTACATATATGTATATATAGAGAGAAATTTATTAATAATTGAATGATTATTATTTTTTTTAAATCTTAAACCAACCACTCTCCCCCCAACAGTCAAAATGAGAAGCCCAATCAAATCACCCATCTCCAACCGTCTTCAAGTTCAAGCAACAGCCAAAGCACCGGCCCTAGGGGCAATGTTCGCGCGTCTTGGGGGCCTCTACGTCTTCCTTATACCACTCCGGGTAGGCCTTAAAAGCATATGCCATTCATATAATATATTTTAAATGGAAAAATGATTGGTACACAGATTTTTCTCCATTCTTAATAATTTTTCTTTTATATATACACTTGTACGTAGTTTTTCATGTATAAAATCAAAAGATTAAAGAATCATAGTCAAATGAAATTATAACTCAATCATGATTGCAAGATTATCAGTGTCAACATGTTTTTCTACAACATATTATCAACCACAAAAGATTATGATGATTTAGTTGAGATAGATAACCATATTCTGACATTAAACAACCACAGCAGATAAACAAACATGAATGACAAAGTGCTTTAAAATTGATACTACATTCTTAGCAAGTTCTTCAATCAAAATCTTTTCATGGTTCAAATATCCTTAGTTATAACAAAGATAAGCAGAATGTTCCCAACAAAAACATCGCTTTTAAAACTCAAAATTCAATTCCCTAAACCACTTTCCTATGCCACAAGGGTGCTAGCTGTGGTTGACTCACTGCAACAACAAGAAAACAATATCAGTACCACAATCAACATAGGAATATCCATGGAGAGAATTTTTTAGTCTTGATATATCACTATATAACCCTTATAAAAATAAACTAAATGATGGGATTTAAGTAATAAAATAAAGATGAAAATAGAAATTTGGGAACATACTATTTCCAGACAGGTGGAAGCTTCTTGGTCTTCTTGTAGTAACGAGCAAGTCTGTGAATCCTGCTCTCAACAAGAATCAACCTGAATTTGGAATCCTTGTCCTTCCTGTTCCTCTCCAAATGCTTTCTGATAGCAACTGCCTTCTTGATCAAATGGTATAAATCCTCTGGGATTTCAGGAGCAAGCCCTGCCATGTCATCAAATATTAATAACATCAACATATTAAAAAGCACAATCATTAATAGAATGCATACCATGTGCCTTGAGAATCCTGAGAATCTTACTCCCAGTTACACTGTTCACTTGTGCAATTCCATGAGAATCACGAAGGATAACACCAATCTGTGATGGGGTTAGACCCTTCTTTGCAAACTTACAGATACTGTCTTGAACCTGAAGAATTATTAAGCAAAGAGTTGTAAATCAGATTTGGAACTTATAAAATCATGAGCTCTCAAATAGGTTACTGAGGTAAACCAATCACAAAGACATACACTCTTTTACAGTAAGACTAAAAAGAAATGTTGAAGTTGTTGAAATGCACAACAAAAACATCTTCAACCGATCCAAATTAAAAGAAGCTCAATAATTGATATCAAGGTAATAGAGCTACAGGCAAATAAGTAATATGAACTTTGAACAATGAACATTAAAAACATAACATACATCCTGAGGAGAGATCTTGAGCCAGCTTGGTGGCGTTCTCTTGTATGGCTTAGCTGAGGCTGAAATACCCTTTCTGTTCACCAAACAATTAAAAATCAAATCGAATATCAAGTTAATGAACCTTACACTCACAAATCAATACACATTCATGATTCTAGAATGTCTATATAACCTAAAACTCAATAGATAGCACTTTAATTACAATTCAAATTCAGAGACGACTGCAAAATGTTCGATATTATTGATTGAAAACGTAATCGAAAGAAATTTAACCTTCAAAACAACTCGATTCACACTAAAAACTCAAAACCAAGCTTGCTTCGAGGACAGAATAGATATATAATATGCATTTTCAATTCCAGGAGTAAATCTATAGACTTGAACAACGACCAAATGCATATATACAATAGTAGATTTGAAGGAGCAAAGGTTACCCGCCGCTGTGCATACGACCCATGGTGACGGAGATGTGGCGTTCACTGCTGCTGCTGCTGCCGCACTGGTTGGTTGGCTTGAAACCCTGATAGATGCAAATGTAGGCGGAGAAGAAAGGAAAGCGAAGGGATCAAGTGTTATTATAGTGGTAGAGGCCCAATTTTCACATGATTTGGGCTTTCTCTTGTTTCAGGCTTAATGGGCCTATCGTACTCATAAGTAACAGGCCACTCTGAATTAATTTTCACAAAAATATTAATCATCAGTTAAATTGACTTGCGTACGTTATCGAGTTGACATAAAAGAAACTCATCCATCAATTCAATCGAATCATTAAACAATGACACTAATTATTCTCTAGTGGCCAAATTAAGCAAACGCAATCAAAAAAATGAAGCAGAATTCAGCAAATTAGCAGTTGCATACATCCAAAAAAATGTCATACACAATGGGAAGCTTGAGTTCTATCTTGCGAAACAGCATTCCTCGCACAGTATTCGCTCACGCTAAACAAACCCATGTACAAATACTCATCCATGATCTCTGTCACGATGTCACGCTCCAAACAGATCTCTTGTTGGCTTATTCTAGAGTGTCTCTACCAAACGCCCGCAAGCTGTTCGACAGAATGCTCCAAAGAAACATGCATTCTTGGAACATCATGATTTCAGCTTACGTTCAAAATTCTATGCACGATAACGCTCTTAGCGTCTTCCAGGAATTCTTAAACTCAGGTATGACACCGGACCACTACTCATTACCTCCGGTACTAAAGGCCTGTACAGGTATCGGCGATGTTTCACTTGGTCTGATCTTGCATGGTATGGTGGTTAAACTTGGTTTCGAAAATTACCTTGTTGTGGGGAGTTCCATTTTGGATTTTTACTCCAAGTGTGGGAATTTAAAAGATGCGAAATTGATTTTTAAAGGATTGCCATTGAAAGACTCGGTTTCATGGAATTCAATGATTTCAGGGCTTTCAAAGGCTGGTTTGCTACTGGAATCTCTAGATTGTTTCAGAAACATGCTTGAAAACAGAATGAAGATGGACTCCATGACAATTCCAACCCTTTTAAACACTTGTGGGAAATTAGGCGACATTACAAAAGGTAAAGAAGTTCATGGGCAAGTGTTAAAGAATTCAAATCTTTACAATGATACTGCTATTGGAAACTCATTGATCAATTTCTATTCCAAATGTGGCTGCTTGTGTGATTCTGAAAGGATTTTTCATAACATGAAAAATCCCAATTTAGTGACATGGACAACAATGATATCTTGCTATGGACTCCATGGAAATGGAGAACAAGCTCTATATTTATTTGAGAAGATGAAAGAATCTGGATTTAAACCAAACAATGTCACACTCACTGCAATCCTATCTAGTTGTAGCCACTCAGGTCTCATACATCAAGGCAAAAAGATTTTTAATTCTATAAGATCTTTATATAGTTTTGAACCTAGTGTAGAGCATTA
The DNA here is from genome assembly GCF_002870075.4 of Lactuca sativa. NCBI lineage: Eukaryota > Viridiplantae > Streptophyta > Magnoliopsida > Asterales > Asteraceae > Lactuca > Lactuca sativa. The sequence continues at coordinate 67,557,019 of NC_056626.2, read as the reverse complement.
TGCTTGTTTAGTGGACCTTTTGAGTCGTGTTGGGTGCTTCAATGAGGCAGTAGGGTTGATAGAAAGTATGATGATGGTGCCACCAGCAAGTGTATGGGGTGCACTTCTGGCTGGTTGTTTGGTGCATAGAAATATTGAGATTGGTGAAATGGCAGCTTATCATCTCTTTGAAATGGAACCCAAGAATGCTAGTAATTATACTGCTTTGTGTAGCTTGTATGATTCTTGTGGCATGTGGAGTGATGCTTCGAGGGTTAGATTGAAAATGAGAAGGTTGAGATTGGGTAAAACTCCTGGATGTAGTTGGATTTCGATTGGGGGAGAAATGTGTGTGTTTTATAAGGGAGACTTGATCACTAGTTCTCTAAGTGAAAAGACTTGTGAAATGGTCGAATGGGTTGTTAGAACACTTCCATTGGTTCATAGAGAAATAGAGGATCAAATGTTTGACACTTGCTTGATGGGTCATTGAAAAAGTGACTATATGTATTTTTGTATTCCAATATATTCTTCTTTAGTTAATGAAAAATATGAGTATAAATTAGTCATAGATGTTTTGACAATATGTTATCAATTTTGTTGAATAGAGACAAGTGATTTTATCTGGATTCTGTGTTTAAGTTATACCAACATGACGGGTAATAGCATTGTTATTCGGTTAAGTCTTATGTGACACTTAGTTGGCATTTGCATGATACTGATGTGGAATCCATGTTAAAAATTAGTTTATATATACTTTATTCATATTTTTATTTATTATATGTTCTATATATATTTTTACTTCATTTATATGTATGTTTTACATATATTTTTACTTCATTTATATTGTTGCTTATTATATATTTTCCATACACCATTAATACATTTATATTTTTTATTATTATATGCTTTATCAGTTTTTTTTAATATTTTATATATGGGTTAAAGAGTAAAGAAGAAGTCAATACCTTAGTTGTTTGTATTTTTAGAAATTAGAAAATTGTTGCTACGAAACATCATGTGCTCATCTATTTAGGGAGGTGATTTTTTCATGGAAATTTTGACTCTTCCACCAAAGAAAAACAAGTAACTAACATTTATATTTACTAGTTGTGAAACTCATGTACTACATGAGTTTATTCTTAAAAAAAAATAATTATGGAGATCTAAAAATTTAGAAAGTTTGAATTTATAAGAAAAGAGAAAAAAATTATTTAACTATTAAAATTGAAGGGTTCATTTTTTTTCTTTTAAATTTAAACAAATAATAAAATAAATAAACAATTAAAATAATTGGATTCAATTTAGAAATTTAGAAATTATAAAGAAAGTTGCATTTATTATTATATTTATTACATTTAAATATTATATGATATTTATTAAAATTTAAAAAAAATGACATGAATATAATTTAATTTTAAATTACCACAAAATGACATGTTGTATAATACATCAGATAATGACAAGTGACATAAATAATTTTTATTTATTAGAGTAGATATCCCCATTTCAATTATGAAATACTTAAGAAAGAGAAATCTTAGTGTTTGTTTCCAAAAAGCTTAAGCACGCATATTTGAAGAATATCTCTCTAACTTGATTTACTCTTATTTGACCATTAGAGGTAGCAATGGGTCGACCTCGGATGGATTCAGGTTCAACCCATTTTAATAATTAGGTTGAAAGTTTCAACCCAACCCAAACTCAACCTGTTTATTTAAATGGGTTGATATTTGCAACCCAACCCAACATTTTAGATAAATGGGTTGTCACCAGGTTGACATGTATATGTAGTTCCCGACTTAACCTATTAAACAAATGGGTTAAACTTGGGTTAACCCATTTCAAATCATTTAAATAAATTATATAATTAAATATTATACCACTTAAATTATAAAACATAAATAAATTTTCATAATTATGACAAAAGCACAATCATAATTCATAAATACAAATAAATTGTTCAAATAACATTAAAAATGTTTAGTTTCACAGTGATTTTAGAGTGACCAGTATTATCGGCGCTAAAAAAATGATGGAAATTAAGATTTAATTTTATCAAACATAGATAATAATAATGCAACATTATAATTTACAAATTAATACTTTGATTAATACATGATGATATTCAAATAATATTAAATTATATATATATATATATATATATATATATATATATATATATATATATAAATGTGTTGACGGGTTGATAATTTTTACCCAACCCAACCTATTTAATTAAATGAGTTAGACGGGTTGACCCGTTTAAGTTAAGTGGGTTGAAAATCTAAATCCAACCCGCTAATTTTGGGTTGGATAGGCAGGTTTAAGTCGATTTTTGTCAGCTCTATTGGTCATTTATACCTTCTTTTTTTGCTTATTATGTATACCACCATTTTTCCTTCTTTTGACATTTGTAGCACTCTTCTTAATCTTTTTATGTTATTTGGTCATCCTTTACACCACTAGACCTATCTTTTTTAGGTTATCAAACCTTCAATAATAGAAGAAAAAGACAATTATATATAATATTGCAAAAACATGTTTAATAATAAAATTTGGAATTTTTTTATAAAAGTCAAAAAATAATTAACCAAAAATAGATAAATTGTTACACAATTAACCACGTAACAAAGTGTTTTTGTTCAATATTAGGCCTAAGGGTATTCCGGACACGAGAGGCATTTATAGCCATGTTGGTATCTCACCATGACCGTACACATTACCCCAGATGTGTTGTTGTTCTTTACTTAGCAACATGAGCGTTGGCTATTATGGATTGCACCACGAGAGGCCACACATCTTCTCTTAGTTTTGTTCCTTCTTCTTTCATCTTTTCTTTCTTCGTGGCTACATCGTGAGTATACCAGCAACCACAGTGGTGATTTGTGGTGGTGTCGATTGTTGACCTAGAAGCTCTTTATGCTCCTTGGTGTGGGGAATATACTCTTTGGCCTTGTTGTTTATATATAAAGAAGGATCCATGGCCTCAAAAAGTACATGTTCATTATTTCTCGAATGAAAAAAAAAAAAAAAAACAATTTTTGATCATTTTATGTAAAACGGTACATTAAACAATAAACAAATGTTAAGTGTGATACATTAGTATGCAAACAATAATACTAAACTACTAATCTTTTCAATGTGATTCATGTTCACATAAGAAGTTTTGTTTTTGTGATAATTTTTATACAAAAGCAGTAGTAGTTGATTCCTTATAACATAATTAGTAATCTTTAATACACAAAAGCCCATACTAGTTTAGAAGTCAATTCTTTAGATTCATTACTTTACTTCAAAATTTAAGTGATTGATTTATATAGCTAGAGTAGTTTAGAAGTCAATTCTTTTGATTCATTATTTTACTTCAAAATTTAAGTGATTGATTTATATAGCTAGATAGCATTGTATCATCTTCTTAATTTGGGTTAACCAAATTGTCTCCTATTTTTCAAATTTATATTATTTGGTTTTGATTTTTTAAGATCAATATTAAATCAAATTTTCAATCATATAAAAAGTTATAACCCAAGGGATTTATGAATTGGTTTATTATTTGGTTTGCCATCTATTTATAGTTTTGAGACTTCTAATTTGAAAATAAAAAGGAAACAATCTAGTTAAGTATTTATCTATACAGATAATACATGATTGATGAAAACAACTACTAAATAAGCATAAAAGAACTGAGTTATTAAACTCTAATTATCTGCATAAGTTAAAACTCCCCCTCAACTTGGTATGTGATAGAGAATGGATCATATATAAACGTGGGAGCAAATTAAAGATACCAAATTGGAATATTTATCATTTTTTGTATTACACCTCATTCAAGAATCATCTTTGACTAGCATAAATAGCATGAGCCATAGGAATGGTGATTATTCATGAAGTATTTTACATTTAGGGCATCACTAATGCATTGAACTCTTATAGATGGTATATATCTTGAATGTGTTGCAATGGTTAAAAGTGTCCAATATTCGACTGACCCAAAAAGGATCAAGATTAGAGAAATATAAGAGGTTGCTAAAAAAGGATGATGAAAGATCCTTTGGTGTTATTCTATCTTGTTATGTAATTGTACGAGGTCCAAAAGGATCTTTGCAACTTAAAAACATAAAAGATAATATATATATATATATATATATATATATATATATATATATATATATATATATATATATATATGCATTAGATTACACGATGTGATTGTGGAAGATAATGGATATACAATTAGTGATTTAGCAGATGAAGTAGATCTTTTAATGCATGTGCATTGCGCACCTATTCAAAAAGTTCAATATCAAATTCAAAGGAACTCTGAGCTACCTAATAATGCAATACATCATGTTCTTCGACATGATTTAATGGAACATATTAAATAACGTTGTACTAATATGTAATTTCACAAGATTGTATTGTAATAATAAAATGTTATCGTTTTAAAACATTTTCTAAAAAACTTAAATAATTTTTTATTGTTTTAGATAATTTAAAAATAAGTTTAAAAAAAATAATATTAAAATATATCATTTTAATTAACTTAATAAATTAAAGTATTAAATATAAAATTAATTAAACCATTAGATGTAAAATAAATAAGAAAATAATAGATATATTGATTATATAAAAAGAATTAGATAATTGTGTTTTAAATAGAAAGTAATTTCCTTTTTATGTTTATTTTTGCACAAATAACTCGGTTTAGTTAAACCGTTGAACGGGCAATGAACTTTTATCCAACTTGGCATGGCTACAATGCAAGGTTGAATCAAGTTTACTCTTAAATCATCTTTTTTTCATTCAATTCTTCATTAGATGTCTATGGGACTATGACTTATTAAGGTAATTAACTTTTCGGTATGTTTACATGTGGGTAATTATCTTTTTTTTGTACACATGTAGGTAACAAACTTGTTGGAAGGTTTACATATGACCATTATGACCTGCTATAGCAGGTTAAATCCTAGATATGAATGTTTTCAACAAGTTTGTTACCAAGATGTGTACAAAAAAATAGTTACCCAAATATGAACAAAACGAAAAGTAAAAATTAAATTACACGAATGGTCCATGTGGTTTGGGGGAATTTGTGTTTTTGGTCCCTAACTTTTTTTTTTTTAACTTGGATGGTCCCTACTGTTTATTTTTGTTGCGTGTTTGGTCTCTGTCTTACCTAAAAAGAGTATTGTGTACTTATTAATTTATTTTTTAATTAATTTTCTTATTTATGTATTTATTTTTTACATATTTAAAAAAATTAATAGACCACACATATTTGTATCTCCTCGGATGATCTCTACTGTTTATTTTTTTAATTAGTTTAATTTTTTAACTCGAATGGTCCCTACTATTTAATTTTGTTACGAACTTGGGTTGTGTCTTACTTAAAATGACTATTGTGCAATTATTAATTTTTTTAATTAATTTTCTTGTTTATGTACTTATGCTTTATATACTTAAGAAAAATTAGTAGACCCCACATATCTGTATCTCCTCACCATTCCATCTTTCATTCTTCTCAACTTCTATTTATTTTCCATCTTTAGTGATATCGACGTCTTCATCATCACTTCTTTTTTCGGTCCTTCAACTCCGTCGAATCAATACCACAACCCACTAAAGATAAAGAGACAGTACGTTATGGTGTTGGTTCGTCATAGTTGAAGTACCAAAAAAAGAAGGATGGTGAAGACGTCGATGTTACTAAAGATGGAAAAGAAATAGAAGATTGGGATGATGGGAGATGAGATGGTGACTGGTAAGATCCCAATTAAATTTCTCAAATGTTGTTTCAAGTTTACGGTGAGGAGATACATATATGTGGGGTATATTAATTTTTTTATAAAAAATAAACACATAAATAATAAAATTAATTAAAATATTTAATAAGGGAAAAATACTATTTTTAGGTAAGACAGAGACCAAACGCGTAACAAAAATAAACATTAGGGATCATCCGAGTTAAAAAAAATTAATTAATTAAAAATAAACAGTAGGAATCATCCGAGGAGATACAAATATGTGTGGTCTATTAATTTTTTTAAATATGTAAAAAATAAATACAAAAATAAGAAAATTAATAAGGGCACAATAGTGTTTTTAGGTAAGACAGGGACCAAACGCGCAACAAAAATAAACAGTATGGACCATCTAAGTTAAAAAATTAAGTTAGCGACCAAAAACACAAATTCCTCCAAACCACAGGGACCATTCGTGTAATTTAATTTGTACTTTTCGTTTTGTTCATATTTGGGTAACTATTTTTTTATACACATCTAGGTAACAAACTTGTTGAAAGCGTTCACATCTAGGATTTAACCTGCCATAGCAGGTCATAATGGTCATATGTGAACACTTCCAACAAGTTTGTTACCTAGATATGTACATAAAAAAGATAGTTACCCAGATGTGAACATATCGAAAAGTTAATTACCTTAATAAGTCATATTCCCAATGTCTATTGGATATGACCTTAGTTTAAGGTCGTTAGCTTGGGCAAAGGGTTATCTCACTGATTTGGTACTCAACTTCAAGCAAGGGTAAAGGCACATTAGGAGAAACTTGAATCCTTGTAGGGTCGTATTAGGGATTCTTCAACCTCCATTACATATGTATACACGCTTGAATCAATTACTTTTGTTGTTGTGTTTAGAATTTGGATCAACTGATTATTTTCCCATGATTTTTTATTGTAGTGAAAGTTGTTATTTTTCATCTAATAAGAGAAAGGAGTGAAAAAATGAGGTTTTTTCGAAATTTACGCTTGTTGTTCAACGTAGAAGTTGGATTAGGAATAAGCATATAATTAGGGATGTCAAAAACCCCCGTGAGACCCCGATACCGTACAGGACTAAATTTAAAAAAAAAAAAAAAAAAAAAAAAGGAGCAGGAACAGTTGTGGGGGCAGAATTTAACCTCGTTTATTTTCGGGACCGGGGTTGGGAGTTGGTATTTCCGTCTCGTACTCCCGCGCGGACCCCGGTTTTACATTGTAATATATATATATATATATATATATATATATATATATATATATATATATATATATATATATATATATATATATATATATATATATATATATATAATATAAAATGCATATACAAAATATATTTTCTAATTTTAGGTTTAGTGTAGGTTTCACTTTCCCGTTTCCAATTAATGGATGTTGAAGATGTAGCGAATTGATCATATATTTTTGGACATGTAAGTATTTTATATTTGTAATGTTGGATCTGACGTAATTTATATTTGTAAGATTGTTGGAATTGTCGTTTTGTAATGTTGGATCGTAATGTTGGATATTTAATTTTTTAGTTTCTAAAAGATTAGGTTTTAAGCTTTTAAAGTTATTAAAAATAGTTCTAAAACAAAGCGGTTTTTTAACCCAAAAAAAAATTGAATTTTAAGCCTATAAACCGGGGGCGGGACCAGGGGTGATAGAGGTAACCGAGGGCTATGTAAACAAGGGATCCGGGGGCGGGGGCAACAACTAATTCCGGGGGCGGGGCGGGGGCAGCTATTTCCCCTCTCGTTTGGTCCCGTTGACATCCCTACATATAATCATTATGTTGTTTCGTTTCATGGGGCAGATGGATGTTTGTTTGTTACTATAAGCAAACTTTTTATAAAGTCCCTCAATAAATCACTCCTGCATTTTGTTAGTATACAAGGATGAAAAAATATTCTCAATATTAACTTGGGATCTAATTCTGATGGTTTATTTTTTGTAGGTATTTATTGTATATAAATGAAGTGTTGTATTGCTGTTTAAGAGTCCAAGCCAACAAGAGTCCAAGCCAACAGTGGAAAATATAAGAATTGAGTGTTTGTTATTAGGGATAAAGATAGAATTTCAAACAAAGGATAATTTTTGTATATACTAAAGTGAATTTCTTATTGACATTAATACGTTCAACAATGTTGAATAATTAATATTATATAGGACTTACACATATATATATATATATATATATATATATATATATATATATATATATATATATATATATATATATATATATATATATATATATACTAGGTGAAAACCCGTGGAACCCACGGGTGTTAATGTTAAATAGAATTTAAAATTTAATTATGTAATAAATAATATATCATTAAGTTAGAAAACTTATATTGTATTTTTTAATAAGTTTTTGATTTTTAAGTATTTAATTACACAATAAATGATAAGTATTTAACTACAAATGGAGATTTTTAAAACCATTACTTTTTACTCCTTAATCGTTCATGGTGATTGCACACACACATATACATATACACATATTTTATTATCTACTGATTAAATGTATAATGAATAACGATGAGCAGATTTCTTTTAGAGAGTTTTGACCAATAAAAAGCATAATTAAATGATTCAAGTAAAAAGTAATAACCTATGAACAAATGAAGTCATGGTTTTTATGTATTTGTCATTGTGACATTCATAAATCTAAGTCTTTTAAATTGATCTGGAAAGATCAAATTGATTGGAAATAATAATTTTTTCATAAGCTTTGGTAATGCAATTGGTAAAGCTTCATTATACGAGGTTGCATTATGTAGATTGCTCCTTATCATGTCAACAATAATAAATCAACCGAACATCAATTTCAAAAGTAAAATATAAAATATTTATGGACTTTATAAATATAAAAACAAAAATATAAAAAAATGGTTTGTAAAATACTTGTCCATCCATTAAAATAACATAATGGAAAAAAAATCATCTTCGTTATTGAACCATTTAAGGATCCATGACTTTATGAAACGAATTTTCAAAGTGAAATCATTATTTAGTACATGCAGTTAAAATATTTAAGTAAATTTTGTTGCGGTCATTACATGCAGATGGTAGAACACATGCAGATACAGATACAAAGACATATATAGGAGTAGACACACATATGTATATGTTTTTTTCTGAATTATACATGCAGACACACATATATAGATACACAAATTTCGTTATATACTGATTAAATGAAAGTTTAAACAAAAATTTATTTAAATTTGAAATTTAAAATTTAAAATTTAAATTTAAAAGGCATATTAAATGCTATATGACTACTAATATTGTAATTTATTGGTTATTTTCAATCAAGACAATTATTAATTGAGGTGTAAATATGATTGTTAATTAAGAAAATATTAAAAAAACGAGAAAATGACAAATGGAAAAAACATTTAATCAAAAATATCAAAAAATAACATGTGTCCAAGTTGCTGACTATTTTGCCCTTTATGATTTTTATCACACCGGGCCTTGCAACAATTGATTTTCGACATCCATTTCCTCTTTCATCTTCAATAAAATAGCCAGAAGCACCAATAAATCCTAAAATCAACCAAAATATGGAACTTATGACAATCAATCACAGAGTTAAACCTTTTTCAATATCCCAAAATAAAAGCTTAAACCCATCAAGCTTAAGTCGAATATCTTAAAAAATGGTTAAAACCTCTATTTTAAATTATTCACTCTCATAAAACGTCTAGAGTTACTCTGTTAAAGTTTTCCCTGATGCTTTGCTAAACACTAAAAATACGAAAGGGAAAGGTAATTACATTTTTCTTACTTTGTAAGTTTTTCCTGTTGGTTGGTTGTACAATTAAAGTTGAATAGCTTAACATGAAACCCTTCTGCCTCCATGTAGTCCCTACAAACAGAAAATACAAAAGGAAAGGGACATGTGAATACATTTTTCTTATCATAGTGTTTTACTTGGTCAATAAAAAATATTTAAAACAAATTATTAAACATATGACTTCATCTGCTATTTTTGAGAAAGTTAAATAGATAGTTCACTATGACTATATGTGAATACTTTAAGTGAAACACATGATTCACTAAATGATATACTTTGACAAAATTAAAGGATCAAAGGAGAATTCATAACTTAAAGGGTTCAAACAGATATTAGAATTTGACATATATCCCAAGTGTAAGTTTTGGTCATACATCTTTGGCATCAAAACCCCCACATCTGAACATATATATATTTTTTAAAATATGGGCATACATAATCCCTACAACCCTATAAATAACACAATTTAAATGTTTATGATAAATTCCTAATTGAAACCCATGACTAATAGCTTCCAAATGATTCAAGAGTGCAAATAAAGAATCAGTTTTATTCTTTAACAAGTAATCATATTTGTTGTCGGTTGTATTTTAAAATCTGTATTCATATTTAGAAAATAAAAGTCAACAAAAGTCAACAAATATATAATATTTATGTTTAACAAATCATAAATGGTGATGATAAAAAAGCTAGAAACATGTTGATTGTACTTCATCAAAATGGACTTACTATAACTTTTAACTTCAGAAATGGCAACATACTTTCACGAGTGATAAATAAAGATAAATAAATAAAAAATTGAGAAGTAGCATATTTTTTAAAATTTCGAGCATCCCTGTCCAGACAAGCAAGGGTACCAGCCAAAACAAAGATATGTAAGTTTCAGCCAAAGATACAATCAATAAAATGGTCAAACATTATGTATAATGTTCAATTTTATACCCATGTGTGACCAAAAATCATGTACACAATTTATACTCCCTTGTTTCACAATCAAAGACTTTTTAGATCTGATCTGATGTTCTCAAGTTTCTCAATCTGAGATCATCCATATCATTAACATTTTCCCTAAACTTGAAAAGTAGTCTCCTGCAATTCAAGTAACTTTGATTATGTCTATTTCAAGAGATTTAATAAATTCATAAAGAAAAAAGTCTCACATTTTTTGTATGTTGACGAAAGCATTCATTCTCATATACCAGGTGAGACACTTGCTTCTACAACCTGCGGTTTTCCTCCATTAAAGGCTTGTTTATAGCTTCCAGCTACCGATTCACAGACTGAAGATGGGAAGCCTTTTTCCACTGTTTTCACTCTGCATCTGTAAAGATCATTAACAACCACAAAGTTCAAAGTTAAATCCATACCACCATTTGAAAATAGATTCGGAAGAACAAAATTAAAGGTCATTTGCAAGAAGTATAATACCCTCTGCTTCATGAGTTGTCATCCGAGCTTTGTCACCTTGAACAAATGCCTATTGGCCATGAGATGAACTTACAGGTTGCTTTTTGTATATCTATGTATGATGATATATATATATATATATATATAAAATAAAAAAAATAAAAAAAAAAAACATGATCTTGGTGGGACAGATATTGGGCGCCAAAAAATCAAAACATCTCCTGAAAAAAGCGTTTCACAACAAAGAAAAGTCAACAAAGATAACAATGGAGACCTTAAAACTACAATATGAGGGGAGGAAGATAGTACCTTAAATTTTTAATGTGGTAGAAGAAAAAATCGAAATGAATCATCTGATTGGACATTTTGTCGGAAAATCACCTAAAAATCAAAAATAAATTGCCATATTGCAAACCCTAGATTACCATCGCATACAAAAAGCGACCATGCCACCTGAATCAGATTTACCTCTTTTAGTCCATAATGAAATCAAAGAAATAAACGGTTACTTGCTTCTGATTGGTGTGACAAAATGGCGGATTGTAGAGGAGTACGATGAAGTATTTCAAGGGGTGCAAGTTCTTTGTAGACAAAATTCTAATCCAATATACTATGTGATTACACATATCTATTTAAAATCCTTAATACGTGTTTTGTATACCAGCATACCATGTAAATTTGAATAAGATTTCAGTCATTATTTTTGGATTTCATGATATAATTCCTGATTTCATGGGATTGAGTTTAATTGTAGAACAAATAGGCCGAATTTCATGCGGGATTTCGCAAGATTACATTTATTAGTTATGCAGATCTTCCTGGTTAAAAGGAAATCTCGGTAATTTTGCAGCTGAGATCTCGGGTTGAAGTTGGAAAGTATTATTCTGTATCATTTACAGGTTATCCTTGTAAATCGTGTTCGAAGGAGGAAGGGATATATTAGGCATTTCACTTAGAAAAAATGAGCGGGAAACAAATGCAAGGAGAAACTTAGAAGAAGCCACGTGGCCACCAAGGTACTGTTTTATTATAATAGGGATATATATATATATATATATATATATATATATATATATATATATATATATATATATATATATATATATATATATATATATATATATATATGGGGATTAACCGTTGTGATGGTTTATGAAACGTTGTGTTTGATATACCTAAACGTTATTTTCTCTCTCTTATATATATATATATATATATATATATATATATATATATATATATATATATATATATATATATAAGAGAGAAAATAACGTTTAGGTATATCAAACACAACGTTTCATAAACCATCACAACGGTTAATCCCCATTTTGCAATGTGGCATGTTCATATTCTCCTACATTTTTATTTACCACTCTTTAACACTCCTTGATTTGAGGGAACCACAAATTATCTCAATTAATCGTCCTTTAACAATCATATCTCAAAAAATCAATCATGATAATTGGATTTCATTAACAAGGCAAATCTCAGGATTATAATCATATCCATATCCATATTTAAACTCAATTATATGTTTGCGGTTCATTTATAACTCCATATATGATTTCTAATTTACCCATCGTTTTCATTCTACTATGAATATTTAATGGTCTTAATCTGTTGGAAAATGGTTGAAGTTATGTAACAATTGGTAAAAATTGGTCAGAGTTCGACGGTCAAACTACCGAGAACCGCTATGTATTAAGGATAATTGTATGTGATTTTATGTTTATAACGTATATTAATGATATTATATTCATAACCACTTTTAAAACATCTTAAACTGCTCAAACCATCTATCGTTGATGATCGAATCGAAAATATCCAAGAATTAATTCTATTTGTGACGTTAAAAAAATATTTGCATTAAGCATACTTGAGAGCTACGGATAATAAATTTGAATAGATTATATTATCACGATTTTGTGGATATAAAGAACGTCCAAAACTGAGATTGTATGAGAAAAGTTACACCTCTTTAAAGTTATAAAAATCAATATTTATCGGATTTTCTTTAAATGAACTGTGAACTGCTTCGCTTCGTTTGGAATAGCTATGAACATCATAAATTACTTCTGAGCATGTTTTTGAACTCATAATATGTTCTATTATTTAATTTCATTTTTTTTGATATTTTTAATCCCGATTAAAATCAAATTCGTAAAATCTGTTGAATCATACCCAATTAATCGCGAAACTTTAAACGTTGATCCCCAAAGTTTGGTATATCGAAATTGTATTCCATCTATTCTTCTAAAATCACAACGACCGGGACATTAAGCAGACACTTTCAGAAAAATTTCACGAGACGATATGATAACACAAAACTTGAAAGGTAAGATCTAAATCATAAAAATATATAACATATGGGTATTACCAAGAATATCTATCTTATAGGTGTATTGACCATCTAATAATTGACCAAAGCTTCCATTTGAAGTTGCACCACAAGTATACCTATAACATTCTGTTTAATAAATAAAATTAATAATTGAATAATAGCCCTAAAGCCATAATAATTTATAGTGTTAGCCATGGGAAGTTAAATGATATATTTTTAGAATTTTAAGATCTACATTGAAACATTTGGAATTTGTGATTGAATTTTGGATGTTGGAGGCTATTTGGTAAGTTTGGGAGTTACTCTGAAAAAGATCTTATGGGGAGGGATCGAACTTGGAAAAAGAGACTTAAGTTTGGAAGAAGGCACGAGATTAAACCGGCGCTCCTTCCCTCTTGTTTTGAGGATGCAAACCCTAACCCTAGCATATTTTCTCCAGCCGCCACCATCATGGAGCCTTCTCAGCTGCCGCCAACAATGTCGACTCTGACCGCCACCCTACCTCCTGCTACCTTTCCGTTGAACGCCTCCACGATAGCCCATGCTGTCGGACATCACGGGCAACCGAAAGAGCCACCGAGGCCGGTGTTTGAAGCTGTGTTCGTCGTTGTGTAGGTCGTGATCGGCCAGAAAGCTCTCGATAAGGCTAATCGACACCCGCCTTTCCACTCCTTTCCTCTCTATTTTTTCGACGTCGGGTACGTCGTTGCTGCCGCCGGTGGCCTTTAGCCACTGTTCTCGTCATTTTCGGCAACGTCAGCCGCCTAGGAGGTGGTCGAGTGTATGTGTGTTCGAGTGTATATGTTGTTTTCTATGTTCGTGTGGTTGTATGTGCACTATTTAGCCGGAAAACCCACCGCCACCACCGTAAGATGGTGGCTGCCACCGTTTTGCTGCCACTAGCCACCATCTCTGGTGGTTGTGTGTTTATGTACATGATTGGTTTGGTGTTTGGAGTGCTTTTGTCATTGTTTTGTCTTAGAATCATAACCACCACCACCATGAGGTGGTGGCTGCCGCCGTGAACCACCGTCGACCACCACTGCCCGAGGTGGCAGTGGGTGGTGTCTGGCCTAGTGAAACCCTAATCAGTCTAAAACTTAATTATTGGACTAATTGGCATGTGTTTCGGTTGGAAACCCTAATTAGGGTTTAGAAAACCCTAATCTTGGAGACTTTTGTTTGGGACTTGTCGGGACACACGTTTTGGACCGTTGGATTGGAATTATTAATTATGCTCGACCCCATTGTATGATTGACCTAGTAGAGTGATGGTCTTAATGGATTAAGTCCTTATGGGTTAAGTGTTTTTCCTTAACCCTAATCGTCATTTTATGTGAAAAACCTTAATCTTTTTGGGCTATGAGTTGGGCTTAGATGTTTGGGTCCTTGTTGGGCCATCTAAGGACTAGGATATTTAGATGGGCTTTAGGTTAAGGCCCATGTAAAGGGTTTGGGCCCAATTTGGAAAATTAAGCCATAATTGGGCCTTGGTTGACCTTTTTGGCTTTTGGGTCTCCAGAGTGTAAGTTTGGGCCTTGGTTTTGGACCAAGATAGGTTAGGGGTAAAATAGTTTTTTTACCCCAAGTATGGATTTATGGTTATGTATTGGAACCCAATTGTTAATTGGGTATTATTTGGATGATTAACAGTTCGACAATCTGTCGGCCAACAGCTAGGGATCGTCTGTGTGAGGTGAGTTTACTTACCATGTTTAGCGGGTCGAAGGCACCATGGTCGGCCCATGTTTATATTATGTTGTTAGTATGCTATTTGTCTTTGTGACTCTTGCATGTGCTTGTGTTTAAATGTCTTCCGCGCTAAGGCCCGATGTCGGGCGGGACCTGATGGATATTTGTATGTTATGTATCTCTATGATTATTGCATGTGTATGTGTTTATTTGATATATGTTATTATACGTTGGGCGGGACCCATTTTACCGAGCTCAGCTCGATGTCGGTCGTGGCCCAATGTCGCAGCCCGATGCCGGACGGAGCCCGATGATGGGCGGGGCCCACTATATGTTTATTGTATGTTTGGTATGTGGTATGTTGGGGAACGCACTAAGCTTCGGGCTTATGGTTTTCAGTTTATGTTTCAGGTACTTCAGTTTTCAATGGAAGAGCTCAGGTTGACTACATTGCACACACACTTTATATTTCGCATTGACTTTGTTATGGAATTAATACTCTGATTGTAATGTGTCGGTTTTGAAACAAGCAATTAATGATTTTTCCTTTATAAATAAAACGAAATTTTCTGTCAATATTTTGGGGATGTCTCAATACCCTTTCTCTAGAATCCGGCGACCAAGTCGGTGTTACAACCCCTCCTTCTTCCCCTTATTTTATCATGTAGCACCCCCCAAACACCCATCGATCTGTTGCTTCCCTTTTTTCGTCCCGTTGTTTGAGCTATTTAACCAAATTAGTCCCTTCTGTTGATTTTAAGATTAAAACTAGAGATGGCAATAGGTCGATCTGGGTTGGGTTCGGGTTCAACCCATTTATTAATTGGGTTGAAGATTTCAACCCAATCCAACCTTTTTATTTAACCTTTTTATTTAAATGGATGTATATTTCCAATCCAACTCAACCTTTCAGATAAATAGGTTGTACCCGTTTATGCAACTCTCAACTCAACCTATTAAATAATTGGGTTAAACCTGGGTTAACTCATTTAAAATAAAAAAGTAAATAAATTAACTGAAGATTATACCACTTAAGTTTGTTCTAAACTTAAATTAACTTTCAAAGTATATAATAGAAGCACAATCTCAATTCACAAATACAAAGAAATTGTTCAAGTAACATTAAAGATATGTAATTTCGAAATGATTTTGAAGAATGACTAGTGTTGTCGGTGCAAAGAAAAAAGATAGAAATTATGATTGCATTTTTTAAAACATAAATAATAATACAACATTGTAATTTATAATCTATACTTAAATTAATACATGGTAATATTTAAATAATTATTAAATAAAATATATATCAAGTTAAATGAGTTGGTGGGTTGAAAACGGGTTGATAACATTTTCTCAACCCAACTTATTTAATTAAATGGTTTAGATGGGTTGACCCATTTATCCTAAAAATGTTGAAAATCCCAACCCAGCCTACTAAATTTGGGTTGGATTCGTGGGTTGGATTGATTTTTGTCAGCTCTAATTAAAATCGTCATTATTTATATTATTTTGACCAAAACAACCCTCTAATTATATATTTTAACCAAAGCAACCCTACACCTATTTTACAAAATTTAAAATCAGCCTTTCGATTTAAATCATTACAAAAATAGTCCCTTTAGTTTAAAATATTACAAAACAAATTCGGAAATATTTCAAAGCGCACGAATGGTTACTTTACGGTTATTTACAAAGAGCTTCACCAAAACAAACCTACATCTAGATCACGCATCGAATGTGAGTTTCCATGGTCCCTCTTTTATTGTTTTAACATTTTAGAGAGAATACACGCATATCTATCGAAATTTTGATGATTTTCAAGTTTCATACGTTAAAATGCATCATAAATTGTTATTAGCTAAAAGATTGTGAAATAGCAGTCTAAAACGTACTAAATCATCAATAAATTTTACAAGTTAAAGTAGAATGCTAAAAGATGATATATTTATATCTCGGGTGAATTATGAATATAAATATCAAGAGAAATCACAAGATTATAAATAGATCACTATAATGATACAAGTATGTCTTGCGAATTATAAAATTATGATATTTGTTAAAAATAATCATGAATGTGTCAAGGACGTATAGAACGAAATTATATATAACTTAGATGTCTTTCAAACTAAAATTTATAATATAAAAATACATTACCTAAATTGGTTGGAAAACATGGTTTGAACAATTAATTAATAATTATTTGAATAATAACAAAAATCAAATAATAATTATATATTATATGAAGTTATGCAAAAAATAATCATAAGAACAATGTTATTATATCTTTATAATTATTATAAAAATATGAATCATTTTTATTATATTATTAGATAATTGATTTCTGGATTTTAAGAATCATATTCTAAGAATTTATGTAAGGTATCAATGATACAATTTACCAAATATTATGGAAATTGTAGGTTTCACGGTGCTTGAAACCAGGTTTTGCTCTGTTCACAATCGTTATGTTGCTCGATTTATGTTGGAATTATATATACGGTTAAGTCGTTGGTCTAGTAACTTAACAGTTGGAACCGTAGAATTGTTGGAGTTATGAGGATGGTTGAAACCGTTAAATCTACATGAGATGGAACTTCATAAACTAATAATAAAAAACTTAGTAAGGTCCTTTGAATATAACCGTTAATTCTATGGAGCAAGGAATTTATGTATAGTGTCCTATACGGGTTGATAACCCCACATATAGTTGCTAGCTACAACGGTGTCTAACGAGGCATAATGTATCGGTTATAGCCACATGTAGTGTCATTCAATGTCTATGGCTTGCGAACTTGTACCTTTTACAAGTATGTTTACGAGCAGAGACACTTAAACATAGAGTGCCTGAATTCGTGTACGCATAGAACTTATAACATAAGTAAACCATTATACTTAGCACGCACTCTCGTATAGAATTGAAATAATATTTATACGTAGTTTGGATACTGTAACGCTCTAAAAATTCCAACTAATTTAAACTTTTCAAAAACAACCCAATTTCATAATGTTATTACAAAAAGGTTTTCAATACATTTATTATCGGAGTATTTCCCAGAACCACATCATAAACACATAAAACATGAGGAGCGGTACGATCATGCATTTGCCTTGCCACGGTTTCCTGAAGTACCAGAAACATTTAAACCACAACTGTAAGCCCGAAAGCTTAGCGAAATACCCCCATAATACCAACCACATATACCATACACATAACATGCCATATCACAATAGAACACAGAACACCCATGCACTTCGGGTCTACTGTGTGACTGGTCCGCCGCACTGGGCCTACAATCCACCTGGTCCACCCTCCAAGTCTAACCATATACCTCGAGTCTACAATGTGATTGGTCTGCCCGCACCGGGCCTTCAATCCACCTGGTCCACTCTCTGAGTCTACAGTATGACTGGTCCGCCCGCACCGGGCCTTCAGTCGGCCTGGTCCACTCTCCGAGCCTCGGCACGTCTGGTCTGCCCTCTTGGGGCCTACAGCCTATCCGGACCGCTCGCAGGGCCTTCGGGATAACCGGTCCGCCCTGGGTATGTTGGCCTACAGCACAAAGCAGGACCCTCCTCAACTCAACCCCAGTCAAACAACCATGTGCACATAAACATATAATCATATAACAATTCACAACAAATCAACCAATCTAGCAAATCACATACGTAGCACATCCCTACTAGGATTCCGACCTAACCGGTCACTAGCATAGCATCATCCTATACACCAGGATACCGACCCTAACCAGGTCTCTAACATATACCATCGTAACTACCAGGATGCAAACATAACAAACAACTACCCGGATTTCCATCCGATAAAGGGCCGGCCTTGGTGCCGTAGACTCTGTCAATATAGTGAGGATAACTCACCTCGCAACTGCCGAAACTCTGAACTGAAGAAGCAGATGCCCGAACCACCACTTCACCAAGAATCCCGAACTATCCAAAGTAGCAAAATAATCATTAGCCCAAGCACAATATCCGTCCAAGGGTAAATTGACCATTTTACCCTTAACCCAAACTGGTCCATGACTAAGGCCCAAAATCAAAATATGAAAGGCCCAACACTAGGTAAGCTCTCGAGCCCACTAATGGCCCATTAATGGCCCAATTTGCTACATTGGGCCCATTCTCCTTATTGGGCCTTACCCTAAGCCCAACACCCATACTTGGACCATCTTCCCTAAATCCTGATGGCCCACTAAGGCCCAAAGACCCAAAGTCCAAAGCATACTCCACATCGAGGCCCAAATACTCAAGGCCCAACTGGCAGCGTTACGCGGGGCGTAACTCAACGTACGCTTAGTGTACCAGCTCCATGACGAGTGATAGGCGTGTCAGACCCAACAAATAAAGGGGTACGATATACTCCAAAATACACCGCTTTAATGCACTAAAAAGTAGTACAAGGCAAGCAGGGTCGAACCACAGAGACACGGGACAAAAGTCTATACCTCTTTGCACAAGGTACTTTGGTCACAAAAGGGGGGGGGGGGTTTGTTTGCAAAAGTAAATAACTAAATAACAATCTACTTTAAAAGCATGCACAAAATGAAATAGATTTGTAAACAAATTGATTGAATGGTTCTAGTTCTAGTTCTCAATGTTGTTGTTCAACTTGATTATGACTTGATGTAATTCAAGATTGCTATTCTATGTTGGTACTGAAAGATATTAACACGCTCTAATAACTCTCGCTTGCCAAATTATCTAACCAAAACACGCTCTTTGATTAGACCTAGCTTTACTAATTCAACCTAAACACGCTCTTAGATTGTATTGAAAAATTGCATTAAGTTTTGTACAAGCTTCCCAACAATGTTCATTTCTTCTCATACGCTCGGAAGTGTGAAAACATGTGATATATGTTTTACAATAAGAAAACTTATTGCTTGTTACCAATTATTAACTCAATATAACGATTAGGTGCCCTAAAAGTTAATTAACTGCACAAAAATTCAATTCATGAAAGTGGCCAATCAAACACAAATCAAATTCAAGGATTCTAGTTTAAACAAAAACATAATCACTAGAATGGAATCACAAATCAAACATCAAATCATATGTTTCAAGTCAAGCAATCAACATGTTTTGAACAAGAACTAGAAACTAGGGTTTCTTAGCCACACATGGCTAAGAACAAATCAAACAAGAATAAATATGGAATTGGAATGTTTAATCCTTACAAAAATGAAATCCCAAGTGCTTGCAATGATTAGGTCTTCTCAAAAGCTCCAATAATTCTCCCCAAAATCACCCAAGATCGCCCAAACTGCTCCCAAAACCGTTCTCCCTTCAAAATGACGTTCTTCTGCTCTTTTAATTAAAGTCCACGTGACTTGCCATAAGGCCATGCATTTTTGGCATGGCCATGCCTTTTGCCCATGTGTTTTTGGCATGACCATTTGTCTTGACCATGTGTTTTTGGCATGGCCCATGCTTTTTGCTAAAATTCCAAAAAGTCTTCATTGTTGGCTCCATCTTCATGTTTTCTGCCATGGAATGACCGGTTCATCTTCTCTTCATGTTCCAAAGCTATATGCTCCAAGCATCCAAGCATCCATGCTCCACGTTCCATGCTCCATAATGGCTGCAAAATAAATAAAAAAAATAGTGAAATACCAGGCATTCTTAATGAAATATGCAATTACCCTAAAAAGTCAACTAAATGCAAGAATTATGAAGTGGAATGCTATAAAAAGACAGAAATAAACATGAAAAATAGGTGCATAAAATGCACCTATCAAACCTCCCCAAGCTTAGACCTTTCTTGTCCTCAAGAAAGAGAAAATTGAGAATCTACCTAGAAAAGACGATAGGTGACTAAAAAGAAACTAAGATGAAAAGAATGGAAGGAACGAAAAGGACTAAATGGAATTAAGAGTGCATGCATGCAATAAAAGAAGAACTAATGAAAATAACATATGTACAAAAAGATTTTTTTTTTCAAACATTAATGCAATGAACAAAACAAACGAACATATTCAATCCAATTAACCTCATTATCTCATACAGTCGAAGGTGTAACTGTCGGGCCTTGAGATAACTTGACATTAACCCCACAAAGATATATAACAAGTAAAACAAGGTTTTTAGCCATTCCCTAACGCAACTCAACAAAATCAAAAGTTACAACACTTGTTCACTTTTACAGGTATTGGGTTAGCACATGGAACAAATTATGGTCTTACTCTCGTGAAAACATGTGATGCAAAATATGCTCATTTTCATTTTTCAAATCATGACAATGATCGACTCCAGTTATTTGTTGACTAACAACAATCTTTTTCTAAAAAATATTTTCTAAAAATTCCCTAATATTTACCCAGATTGGTTACATGTTTCAAACCACTTATACCAGTCAAAGTAGTTTACAGTCAGTCCCAATGTTTACAACCAAACATTTTTTTCAAACACATTATTCAATTAAACTATAAACATAAATATATACAAACTATCTAATTATATTTTTCTACAAATAAAGCTCATGGCTTTCTTTGAAATCCGTGTAACGGGCTTCCAACCAACACATCCAAATCAGATGACCTTAGTGTGCTAGATTTAAAGAGATCCCTCGGGTTTACTTGCCCGAACCTCAAAGGCCACAGATTAGCTTTATTTGTTATTATTAAGTTCATGACTTTCTATGGAACCCGTGTAGCGAACTTTTAACCCAATCAGTCCCAAACAATTTTGCTTTAGGCAATTAGGTGTAGAACACCCCTCGGGGTTTACTTATTCGAGTCCCAAAGGTCACAGATTAACTTAATAATATTTTTATTTATTTATTTATTTATATCTTTTTATTTTTGTTTTTTTTTGTTTTTTTTTGTTTGCCAGGTTTATTTCCTCATATTTTAATCTTGACTCTTTTAGGGGGACTGATGTAAACGCGCAAAGACCCGTAAGTATAGTTGGAAACAATGTCCCCAAGCACGATATTTAGAAGGGAATAGGTAGAAAAGACTTTTTAGAGCGCTGGAGGATTCGAGTCACTGAAATTTTATATTCATTTTATGGCTCTTTTGAACTTGAAGTTTGGATATGAGTGAGCACTTACTACTCATAAGCCGGTCGTGTGTTCCAAGGGCTAACCTATACATGTCTTTATGCTTCGGTGTTGATAACCTTATCATTTTTTTTTTTGCACGAGTAGCTTCGGGAGACGTGTTCGTGTGAGATCAGGTTGCTTCAAGATTTTTAATGAAAAACGAACAAGTTCTAATCTCAAGCCACGACTAATTTACCACTTCAACTTATTCAAGAAGATTAGGTTTCTTTAGATTGATTTTTTTTGTATGCTTTGAAATGAATGCATGGAAAAATTGAAAATAAGAAAAGTAAAATCTTTTTGGATTATTTTTTAATTATTTTTTTATTTTTTTTTATGAAATGCATGTGGAGACTAAGTAGAACCTAATGTACAAAGACCCCTCCCCAAGCTTAAGATTTAGCATCGTCCTCGATGCTCGGAGAGGATAGGGTAACCTACTTACCATGAATGTATAGCTATATAGAGCATATGAACGAATTCTCAACAATTCTAGTCAAACAATCTTAGGATTTATGCATCAAACTTGAGATATGGAAGGAATGTACCATTCAAATGCTTAAATTTGTAATGTGTGCTTGACTTTTTTTCACTTCATCCAACCTCAAGAAAAGTTGAGCTCTTCAATGGTGGAATGCACAAATGGAGGTAAAAGCTTCCCATCTTCTTTACAAAATACTTCCCTAAGCTTGCTCTTGAAACCCTACAAAAGAATTTTGAAACCTAATACAAGAATCAAGTCAAATTTTACAAAGAAAAAAAACTAGGGTTTTATGCAAGATTCGATTTTGTACACTTTCATGGAGGGAACTCTACCTAGATGAAGAAGAAGATGGAGTTAGTAACTTAAAACAACAAACCTTTGAGCTTTAATGTTGGATTGATTGATGAAAGTCAAAAGTTTATGAGTGTTTAGGAGGAGAGAGTGCACAGTCGTGAGTTGTGAGGTGGAAGAATGACACAAAACACATGGTCCAAGCCAGGCCGTGTGTTTTCAGTCCAACCCATGCGTTTTTAGCATGGCCCTTTGAGTTTTTGCATTAGGCCGTGAGTTTTAGCCCATGCATTTTTGTCCTTGCCCGTGCATTTTTTAGCATGGCCCATGCATAATTTTTTTTCTTTTGAAATCCTCGTCGTCACGCATGGTCAAAAAATTAGGCCATGTGTTTTTGAGTCTTGCCCATGCCAATTTCACATGCCCATGCTTTTCTTTTCTGTTAACCTCAAAAATTCACGTTTTTTTTAATTACTGTTAACCTCACACAAACGTTTTTTTTAACACATGACTCCCTCTCAATCTTTTAGATAGTTTTTTTTGGAACTCTAAAAAGACTAAAAAAACATTGCAACACAACAAAATAAAGTAAATAAAAGAAGAATGGAAAGAAAATACTCCCCGAGTTGCCTCTCGATTAGCCGCCCTTGTTTCAAGTCTTTGGCTCGACTTGACCCCTGTCGTATGTTATTTTTTTTAATGTTGGGTCTCTCCAACTCAGTAAACTTCTTACCACTTCCTCAAATGGGACACTTATCTTGTACCTAACTTTCTTTTTGCTTGGGAACCATACTGGACTTAGACCCTTGATGACAACAATCATCCAACCGAACCCTTTCTTGTACTTGTCTAGTAAGGTGATCAACTCTTCTTTCGTTGATACAGATGTCGAATAAATGACCGGTTGAATGTCTTCCTTCTTGGGATACATATCCTTTGAAGAGCCCGACAGATTTATCATTTCCGAATCTCGTGGTTGGTCTACCAGTGAAAGGAGTTTCTTATTGGTAGCGGGTGGCTCAACCTCTCTTTCGTCAACCTCCAACACCTCCTTTATAGCTTCCGTGACAACCTTATCAATTTCTACTCCTTCTTTGACAAAATTCTCCACTTCTACTTCCCCCTCCTCTTCCCCGTCTTCAAATTGCAATCTTGGGTCATCAAAAAAATTTCCATCATTCAAGGTCATGGCAAAAATAGTATGCATGGGGTCCTCTTCGGTTTGCGATGGTAATTCGCCTTGATTTTCCAATATACTGACAGATTGAACAAGTTGTGCAATTTGTTGCTCTAAGCTTTTGAGGCTAGCTTTGGTTGTCTCCTGGAAGATTTGGGTAGTAGTGGCAATACTTTTCACAATGTCTTCCAAGGACATGCTCGAAGTTTCAGCTTGTTGGGGAGGTGCAGAATATGGTGGTTGGAACTGTGGAATTGGTTGGTATTGGTCGTTTCCCCAAGCTTGGTATGGGTTTTGGTATTGGTTGTTTCCCCAAGCTTGGTTGTTTTCCCACCATTGATCATGTTGAGGTTGATCATAACTCCATTGATTTGGCCAGTAGTAGCTTCCCCTTTCCTGCACTTCATCCCATTCCCTTTGTAAATATGGACACATGTTGGTGTCGTGTCCATTTTGAGTGCAAAAATCACAAGGAATAGGTGTGGGCTGCATACTTTGGTCATTTTCAATCGTCATAACAATTTGGGCTAGCTCAGAAAGTTTGTCTTTAATGTAAGGAGTGTTCATCTCCGAGCCACACTTTTTTTTTGTTTTGTTTTGTTTTTTTTATAGAGATGTACCTGCTCACAAAAATCTTGGTATAAACAATTAGTAACACCGTGTCCCCGGCAACGGCGCCAATTTGATAGGCGTGTCAGACCCAATAAATAAAGGGGTACAATATACTCCAAAATACACCGCTTTAATGCACTAAAAAGTAGTACAAGGCAAGCAAGGTCGAACCACATAGACACGGGACAAAAGTCTATACCTCTTTGCACAAGGTATTTTGGTCACAAAAGGGGGGGGGGTTTGTTTGCAAAAGTAAATAACTAAATAACAATCTACTTAAAAAGCATGCACAAAATGAAATAGATTTGTAAACAAATTGATTGAATGGTTCTATTTCTAGTTCTCAATGTTGTTGTTTAACTTGATTATGACTTGATGTAATTCAAGATTGTTATTCTATGTTGGTACTGAAAGATATTAACACGCTCTAATAACTCTCGCTTGCCAAATTATCTAACCAAAACACGCTCTTTGATTAGACCTAGCTTTACTAATTCAACCTAAACACGCTCTTAGATTGCATTGAAAAACTGCATTAAGTTTTGTACAAGCTTCCCAACAATGTTCATTTATTCTCATACGCTCAGAAGTGTGAAAACATGTGATATATGTTTTACAATAAGAAAACTTATTGCTTGTTACCAATTATTAACTCAATAGAACGATTAGGTACCCTAAAAGTTAATTAACTGCACAAAAATTCAATTCATGAAAGTGGCCAATCAAACACAAATCAAATTCAAGGATTCTAGTTTAAACAAAAACATAATCACTAGAATGGAATCACAAATCAAACATCAAATCATATGCTTCAAGTCAAGCAATCAACATGTTTTGAACAAGAACTAGAAACTAGGGTTTCTTAGCCACACATGGCTAAGAACAAATCAAACAAGAATAAATATGGAATTGGAATGTTTAATCCTTACAAAAATGAAATCCCAAGTGTTTGCAATGATTAGGTCTTCTCAAAAGCTCCAATAATTCTCCCCAAAATCACCCAAGATCGCCCAAACTGCTCCCAAAACCGTTCTCCCTTCAAAATGACGTTCTTCTGCTCTTTTAATTAAAGTTCACGTGACTTGCCATAAGGCCATACATTTTTGGCATGGCCATGCCTTTTGCCCATGTGTTTTTGGCATGGCCATTTGTCTTGACCATGTGTTTTTGGCATGGCCCATGCTTTTTGCTAAAATTCCAAAAAGTCTTCACTGTTGGCTCCATCTTCATGTTTTCTGCCATGGAATGACCGGTTCATCTTCTCTTCATGTTCCAAAGCTCTATGCTCCAAGCATCCAAGCATCCATGCATCCAAGCTCCACGTTCCATGCTCCATAATGGCTGCAAAATAAATAAAAAATAGTGAAATACCAGGCATTCTTAATGAAATATGCAATTACCCTAAAAAGTCAACTAAATGCAAGAATTATGAAGTGGAATGCTATAAAAAGACGGAAATAAACATGCAAAATAGGTGCATAAAATGCACCTATCAACGAGTACGCTGGGCGTACCTGCACGTACGCTCAACGTAGTGCTCTGTTAAGTCATTTCCACATTAAGTGCTTACTACTCCATCCCAAGGGCTACAAACTCAGATCCATTTCACGACTTAAACCATAAAGTCACTGACTTGGTGACTTAATATGGCTCAAACCAACTCAAACTTCCAAAATGATCTTCTACGTCCAATAAGAGAACTAGATCTCATGCATGGGCTTAATAGAACCCCAAAGGTTGGAACTTTACTACTTATGGGACTCATATGACTCTAAGGGAGGCAACCCTGGTCTTAGAAACGAGCTTAACTCACCAAGACCTAATATTGGGACCAAAAGGTCCATAAACTTGTACTAGAGGAGATCTAAGAGATTAGACATCAAGATCAGAACTTTATACCTTAAAAAGGGCCTCAGAAGATGATGTCTTTCCAGATCTACAAGCTCCAACCACTCAACTCCTTCTTTGACAACTTCCTATTTCTTCTTCTAGACTCTCCTTTGCCAAAACAAGCTTTCTAAGGTCAAACACACCCAACAATGGAGGTGGGACGGCTATCTAGGGTTTATGAGGATAAGAGAGTGTTTATGGAGGCTAAGGTTGGAACCATAATGTTCCTTATATAGTGGATGTCCCAAAAATTAGGGTTTAATGACTATGGGCGTACGCGTCCTGGTACCCGCGATCACTCACCCTACTACGCTGGGCGTACCCACGCCTATCCCCAAACGCATGCATGGTCTTTTTCATCACTTTTTCCATTATGGGCCATAAATGTCAATATCTTTAAAGTATCATAACTCCTTCATTTTAGATCCGCTTCCGACGAACTTTATATGCACGAAAAGGTGGCGAGAAGATCTACGCTTCTAGCAACACACCCCGATCTGAAACCTTCCCGAATAATAACTCATTGCTCATGAAAGACCGAAACGCCCTTACTCTTGATCTCGGGAACCCATAAATAGATATTTTAAGAACGGGGCGTTACAGATACTCATGCAACTTGAAATAGGATTGTATGTAGTATGGATATTTGTTCAAAATGATAAGTGTCTTTATGAAAAATTAAGTCATATACCACTTCATTAACATCATGACACGGCCGATCAATGTTTATTAACTTAAATTTAATAACTTATTTATATAAACCCTATATTTTTGCACGAAAATACAATGTTTATGTCGAAGGGGTTTACCCCACTGTTTTGGCGCTGGTTCTTAAATTAAGTAAGTTAACACTTGATAACCACTATGACACGACCTTACAAGCTTTATAAACAAAAAATATACGAGTTTTACATTTAAACTATAAAATTACTTGTACGAAACTTCAAGAGTAAAGTTGGCTGTGTTATATTTTCACAAAGAGTACGTGTCTTACTTTTAGATTAATTGGTATTCAAAATTTTTTATATAAAAATGCATTTTGGTCATGTGAACTGTCAAAATTTGATGTAAGTTTGATTTACTTATATATTCACCAAATTTTGTACTTTCGGACTTAAACAAACAATACTTCAAAATGAGTCCAAGTACATTTTTGCAACTCATTTATTTTTATACTTTTGATATAAAAAGTACGTATTTATAAAAGATAGGTCACCAGATAAATTTTAGAAAACACTTTTGGTTATAAAAATAATTTGTATCAAAACCTATAGAACTCACCAACAATTTTGTTGACGTATCTTAATGCATGTATTCTCAAGTTTAATAGTACATCAGAAGAGTTTGAATAGAAGACTTACCATTATTGTAGTGTACTTATGTGAACGCCAATTTATTAGGCGTGTGTCATGGCTTTGCAATAGCCACTGTCGATATAATTTATATTTCAGTAATAATAGAAAATTATATTTGTACTGTTCAATGTATGCTCAGTAACTGTGATCATTGATTTACGTAGTGCACATCGACGTTTCCGCCGACGGCCGGGGGTGTGATAGATTGGTATCATAATTATTGGCTATAGTGAACTAGTACTTTCTTAGGAAAGCACGACTATAGCCTAGGGCTTTCTCTTTAGGTTAAGTATATCCCTTAACCTACCATTATAGGGTTACATATATACATATATAAACTCGAACACTTGAATGCTAATACAACACAAGGTTTTAGGTCAAACGCTTTAGTAAAGTTGGCTGTACATGGGTCGAACCATAACTAGATGTAGACTGATCACCTATGTTTAATTATGGTTAGACTGATGCACAACAAGCTTGGATTTGGTTGCTAGTAGACTAAAACGCTTGGAATCAAGAATATTGAAAGAAAATCACTATTCGAAACGCTTAAGAACTCTAAAATAATTTTAGTGAACACTTACGAATATTTGGCAAATATTTACCTCAAATGCTCATGAAACTGTAAGTATCATAAACGTAAATCATGTCCATAGTTTATCTCAGAATACTAATTTCTCAACTATGATATACTACGAATGCATTTGTTACACCTCATAGGAATACCTTGCAAAATATGTGCGCCTTCACGAATCATTTCGAATTCAGATTAGTTATTCAATCAATCCATTTCATTTTGTTATGAACCCTACCCGAAGAAACAAATGGTGTTCTGTGTCAGATCAAACCAACTGTCTCGATTTTAGAAATAAGGGTATTATGTGAACAATTTCAACGAGTAGGACGAACAATTTCAACTACAACTTTAAATTTCTGAAACAATGGTATTAGGTGAACAATTTCAACAAGTTAGATGGTCGAATATAAAAAAAATACGTAGATGTGAACAAAATCAATAATTTATTACCCTCTTAGGTAATTATCGTTGTCATATATATGTTATGTAAGTTGTAACTTGGTATAACCGATCATAATGGTTATATGTGAATATATCTAACAAATCCGTTACTTAGATGTGTACAAAAAAAATTACCTAAATATGAACAAAATGAAAAGATAATTACCATAATAAGTTAATTTCCCTATATAAAAAAATGTTATGTAGATTTTAAGCTTTATATTTTGTGATATTAACATATAATATTATAAATATTATAGTAATATTCTTGTTAGAATATATGGTAAAAGGATAAGTTTTTTTTTTTTTTTTTTCTAAAAATTGGATATTAAAAGTGAAAAACATTAATGTCATATTTTTATTTTTGGCACGGTGTCAGAAACACGACCCCCATCTCACAAAAATATATGGTCTAATTTAAACTTTTACGTACGGACATAGCATTTTTTGTTTATTTTTTATTGAACGCTAGATTTTAAAAGAAAAGTAATAAGTCAACTACGTTATCACTATCTTGATGAGGGCTATTGGTTATCATAGACTCATAGTACGTTGTTATCTTAATCTTTAGTTGTCGATCTTTATTTTTAAATTTCAAACTATGACCACATTTTAAATAAGGCAAACTGTATGTAAAAAATTTAATTAATATTTATTTTGAAGTCAAACATATCTGGTTTTTAGGTGTAATATAAAAAGCCAAAGGTGTTGTAATTGATGCCAAGTTGTATATTAAAAATTATAGGTTAGGGATAGGGATTACGCCACCCCGACACTATATGCGGTTTTAAAGAGTGTATTATAAAATCGTAAATATTGTAGACGATACCGTTCCTACGATTTATATAAGGACACAAAAAAACACTATTGTTTGGCCAACTTTTTGATTTATCACTTTTAAATTTGTTTGGTAATAGAGTTATCGACATTTGTTATTTTTTGCAATGTTGACTGTTTAACTTCTATTCCCCATTTTGCTGTTTTCTACCATGCTTGGGGTGGATTTTTATGACGTGTCTGCCAACGTGAATAGTAACATGGCACTCTATCATCTTTTAAGTCAAATTGAACGCCACTTTCTCACATTCTTTGTTATCAACACTGAAAGAGACCTAATTCAACACATTTTATGCTACATATTCTCTGTAAAAAGCAAAAGTAATCACGTCCTACGTTGATGCTTATTGTGATCTTGACTCTTGAGGCAATGTGGTCCATCTCATGAACAAAGAAAAACCCAGGTATAATTAAATGATTCTTGGGATGTCCTAACTTTTGTTTGATGAATGATGGCAGGGTTCTTTTAGTGGCTTGGTATTTAACTTCTCAACAAATGTACGGAGATAGATTTCATGAAATGCATATATATGATGTTGAAGAAGGATCGAATACAGCATGCAACATTAATGGAAACAAGCGACTTCACGTGTCGTGCTTTTATTTAGAGCTATTAATTTAACGATGTTGGTTCTTAATCTTTACTTCTTTTGCTAATGTTTTGTGTTGTGGTTCTCCGTTTGAAGATTATTGTAATGGCATTAAATATTTAAATTTAATGTTAATCAACCAAATATTAACCAAATGGAGTGTGTTATTGTAACGCTACTTGACCGATATTGAATTGTCAACGTATATGTAATCACTACAGATACGATGTGCTTTAAGTGGAAATGCTTATGCATAACAAAATTAAAGCCCAAAAGCCAGCACATTCGAATTTTCATAAAACACACATATTATGACTTACAACTATTGATATTTATCTCATAACCATATTGAAATAGTATACATTTGTTTTCTTTTGACTAACTATTCTATTTTATTAAACATACAAATTAAAAAGAACAATATTTATAGATAATATCAGCACAAATATTTGGCAAAATAATATTAATATATCAGATGCTAAAAAATGAAGATGATATAATATTTTTTATTTTTATAATTACATACATTATAATTTTGGACCTATTTTATTTGTGTACTTACATATGTTTGATTCAGAAGTACAAATTATATCAAGGAATTTTATATAACAGTTGATATCAATGAGAATAAGATAATTACCAATAAAAGTTAGTTCAAAACTGCTTAATTAGCAAAATTAAAATGTTTTAAAAAGATTAACTATTGACTATTGTAGATGCTTTGAGAAATAGGAGTATTTCTTTTGTTTTGTGGGGCCATGCAAATTGTCAACGATGGGAAGCTAGTTCAAGAAATAAATAAACAACACTACACATATATATAATTATAATTTATATATGTATCTTCAAAGTATAAAAATAGATAAACGAACCACCATTTCGCTCATATCAACATTCCACGTCCCCGTCGTTGTAGAGAGAAGATGAAGTTGGTTTGGTCACCGGAGATGGCTTTGAAAGCGTACATAGATACCGTGAAAACCGTAAGTATTGTAATATATATACAAGTCTATATATGAATTAAGAAATATACTTAATAGAGTTATTGCTCATACTTTTTTTTATCTTTTTGATAATTACAGTGCAAAAAGTTTCAAGAATCAGATGATGCAGAGATGATCTCCGCCATGGCAGGCGGGTGGAACCCTAGATTGATTGTGGAAGCATGGTCGAGTGGTAGTGAAATCACGACAAGCATCGGCTTGGAAATTGCAGCACGCCACTCGGGTGCACGTTATGTTTGCATACTACAAAATGAATGTTCAAGATCAGAATATATCGCCGCCCTGAAGGAGCATGGCTCAACGGTGCCGGAATTAATGGTGGGAGAATCTATGGAAGTGATGGAGAGACTACCGGAGGTTGAATTCATGGTGGTGGATGGTGGACGGAAAGACTTGTCTGAACTGTTTGGGGTAGCCAGATTGAGCCATCGAGGTGCTGTCTTGTTATGCAGAGGTGGTCGTACAGGGCGGCGCATGGGTGGTTTCCGATGGGACTTGGTTGTTAAGAAGGCATGTTTGGTGAGATCAGTGATTATTCCGGTGGGACAAGGATTGAATATTGGTTATGTAAAGGAGAATCTTGAATATAAAAAATCATCATCTAAAAACGACAGCCGTTGGATTACAAGAATAGATCGAAAGACGGGTGAAGAACATGTGTTTCGAGGATGATTTTTTTTTTTGTTGTTTGCTTTTTGTGTTTTATTTTGTAAATGGTTAATTGAATAAAGTTAAAACTTAAAAGTGATGATATAGTAATCGGTCTTTATGGAAAAGATTTTAAA
Organism: Lactuca sativa; assembly: GCF_002870075.4. NCBI lineage: Eukaryota > Viridiplantae > Streptophyta > Magnoliopsida > Asterales > Asteraceae > Lactuca > Lactuca sativa. The sequence continues at coordinate 67,524,910 of NC_056626.2, read as the reverse complement.
AAACATTTGACAGAATTAATCATGTATTACTGAATTCATGTCAAGTGTCTTTTTTTTAATCTTCTATAAGATTTGACTGAAGATTATAACATTACTCACCCTTCAATTCTCGATATTTTCGTGAGGGATCGTAAAATTTTCCAATGATGAAATATAAGAGGGGTTTAACCGTTTAAGAGTAGTACTTAGACTTAATTTGAATTGAACTTTTTAATTTTATTTACTAGCAATTTTTTGTTTTGGAATTGATGCATAGTTTAGTGAAAATGTTTAACTATTTATCAAGCATTTTGCTGACTTAAATGTTTATTAATATGGGCAAAAATAAAGATATTATTGTAGACCAAAATGAAAGTTTCGTGTGTTAAACAATATTACGTTATTACTAATAACAATAACATTTTTAGATCCTTTTATCTTGCTATTGTAAAGTTATTTTCCTACATTAAGGGGACTTCAATCACTTACTGGAATAATGATCTTTTATGGTTTGCTATTTGACTTTTGATAATATTTTAGTCTACTGCCTAATTACGGTAAAGATTACAAAATACTTAGTACTATTTTTTGACTAATTAATCTCCTTTTAGTTAATATACAAAATAAATTTAAATATTGTTTATATACTAATATAGTTTATTTAGAGCTGATAATAAGTTGATTTGGGTTGGGTTCGGTTCAACCCATTTATAGGGTTGACTATTTCAACTCAATCCAAAATGTTTATTTAAATGAGTTGATATTTTGAATCCATCCTAATCTTTCAAATAAATGGTTGTCATCGGATTGACTTGTAGTTTCTAACCCAACCTATTAAATAAATGGTATAAACATTGATTAACCCATTTAAAATAAAAAAAATATAAATAATTAACTAAAAATTACACCATTTAAATTAGTTTCAAACTTAAATAAAATTTTAAAGTGTAACAAAGACACAATACCAATTTACAAATACAAATAAATATTCAAATATCATTAAAAATATTTAATTTCGAAATGATATTGAAGAGTGATTAGTATTGTTGACGTGAAAAACATAGGAATTACGATTGCATCTTTTTAAAAATAAATAATAATACAACATTATAATTTTTAAATTAATATTTAGATTAATACATTATAATATTTAAAAAGTTATTAAATTAATATATATTAAAGTTAAATGAGTTGGTGGGTTGAAAATGGATTGATAATTTTTATCCAACTCAACCTATTTAAATAATAGGTTAGATAGTCTGACCCGTTTAACATAAAAGGATTGAAAATCTGAACCCAACCTACTAATTTTAGGTTAGGTTTGGTGGATCAGATCGATTATTTTCGGCTCTAAGTTTACTACTTTTATAACAACCAATGTTTTCTAATTAATATAGTCACACTCACACCGAGAGCTGCTTCTATATGTTTGTAATTGATATTATAAGGATATATTTCAAGTCAAAGATGTTTTGTATACCAAGTTGTGCGTCGAATTAGGTACATGATGCATGTATATACGCGTCATTGCTATAGATCTAATACATATTATTAATTTCTGTTAAAAATAAACATACTATTCGATTTATTGCAACACACTTAAATTTGTATTTGTTAACATATATACATCTCTTGATTAGATTTAAATTAAGATAACTTATAGTTCACGATCAAACATATCCATATTTTAAAGCTTACTGATTTACTCCTTCCGTCCCATTTTTATTGGCCACATTACTATTTTAAGTTGTCCCAAATTAATTGTCATTGTTAAAAATAAATGTGTATTTTTACTATATTACCCTTCATTTAAGTTATCTATAATACATTTAAATTTGGGATTTACTAGGAAAAAGAAAACTCGTGCTTTCTTGCTTTTTCACAAGTTGCTTTACGTAAAAAAAAAAAAGAACAATAAAGTGGCAGTAAACTTCCAAACACAAAAGTCTTTTTTTTCATTAAAATCAAAACACCATGAACTGTTTCTTTCAAAACAAATTGATATGCAAATTTTTTAATTGTTCAAATACATTACAGCATCGTCTATTAAAGTTTGATCACACTCAATTTGGAGTGGTAAGTTACCTTGTCGATCTAACCTAGACTTACCAATATGCGGTATATGATAATTGTTGCCACCTTGAACCTTTATGATTTCTTTCATACATGTTTGTAGTGTTAAAAAAACATTGTTAAGTTGTTGTGATTGCATTCTTTCAAAAGATGTTTGAACCGCATTAACCAATTCATCGGTTGTACTCAAAGCCTCTTGTTCTTGAAGTGATTGTATTGCTCGAAAAAATCCAAGGTCTAAAACATTCAAATCCGGGCTATTGGGGGGTTGAAAACAAAGTCGAATATCAAACCCATCTCGCGATGCCGCTTCAAGAAACTCGCTATCATCAACATCAATATGGGGCTTTGCGTTATCTTGTTGAATAAATATAGGACCGGTATGACCTCGCGGCCATTTAGCTCTAATATCCGGTAGAACTTTTTCTATCAACCATGACCTTGTTACCTCTTTGTTCACCGATAAAATAGGTTTCGTTTCCATTGTTCCCGCAACACGGTTTTTGCTTGAACGTTTAGCGGGTTCTAATGTTGTAAATGGGTAGATACCAATTTTTCCCGAAAAAACTTCGTTGCCCGATGAATCATATCTCGGTCTTGCTACCGCCGCTAGAAACATGATCTTTGTAATAAACTTTTTGCTTTTACATGTTCTTAACGGTTCATCATCACCGGGGACAAGATAATAACGTTTTGATGGTTTTGACATATAAAACCATTTTTCATCAATATGGACAACATTAAACATATCATGGAATGTAGGAATTGGACTAAATAATGATGACAATGTAATCTTTGATAAACAATATTCTAATCTTGCTCTTCTATTCTCATGAGTTAGAGTTGGCTTGATGACATTTGTATGTGGTCGAAGAACACCTTCTTTAATTCTTCTATGCAATGTTGATTTTGAAACATTTAGAGATTTTGCAAGAGAGCGTATATTGGATCGATGACGTAATGGAATTTCCGAAACTTGATTCAAATTTATTTGTACCCTTTTCTGCCCAACAACCATTGGCATATTTGAAGAGAAATCAACCGGTAATCCATGGTCAACTTGATTTTTACCTTGATGCCAAATGCGACTAACGGTTCGCTTAGAAACCGAGAATAGTGAAGCTACTTCACTTACGGAACCTTTTTTTAATCTTCCATCGAAACTTTCTTGCAATAAGGATTGGAATATGGCTTGACGTTGTGCAATGGTAGTGTTTTTTTTAGTAGGTGGATTTGTGGAAAGCTCCATATGATAACTGAAGTGTTGATAAGAATAAATTTGAAGTTGGAATACACTATTATGAACTGGTTGATGCATATAAATATAAAGGTGGTAAAAATATTGGCTCCATAAAATTATCTTTAAGTGCTTCCGGCAAAAAATTATGGCGGCATAATTGCCTCCAGTTGTTTATCATAAAAAAAAAAAAGTAAAAGTTGGAGTAAAATTTTAAAATTATGGCGGCTTAATTGCCTCCAATTTTTACCGTAAGAAAATGAAAATTTAAAAATAAAGAGTAAAATTTTGGCATGAAATTATGGCCGTATATTTTTGCGTAAAAAATGGAATTTTAAAAGTAGGAGTAAAAAATCCAGAATTTTAAAAGACAAAATAAGATAAGTTTATAAAAGGGTAAAAATGTCATTTTACTAAATAACGTAATCAATAATTAATGTTTTTTTAAACTTTGTGTTTTTTGTCTGTGGACAATAAATGGGACGGAGGGAGTATTATTTACTACAAGTTATATGAAGTTTTACTAGTTTATGCAATTAAATTAGTATTTTTACCAATTTGTGGATACATAATTATTTCATAAATTTCTGGAAACAACTTAAAAACACAAACATAAATAAGTAAGAACTTCACTTTGTTGCATACTCAAATTAATATAAACAAGTCATGGACCCTTTTTATACTGGTAAACTAAATGGTAAATAGCTAAATATAAAAAAAGATGATACAGAAGAAAATTATTGTATAGTCAAATGAAAAAGTCAAATTTTGATAGTTATCAACGTAATTTAAATTTTTTGTCTTATATTACAAGTGGATGCAATCTATGACCAAATTCTGTTATGTTTGTTAACAACTATGTCACACGAAAGTTGACATGTATACTTTAAAACCAAGTTGTTTAATTATTTAGTCATTAAGGATTAAGCTTATCAAAAACGTAATTGTGATATTAGTTCTATCATTTTCACACTCAGCTGTAATATAAACTAGAAAAAGATTAGTGCGTTGCACGGGTCATTCTTTTTAGAAAAAAATGATAGAAGAATATGATAGATGAAAATGACAAAGAATAAAGGAAAATAGGTTGAATTTAGCAACTTTTTAAAAAACAAGTGGCGGAAGTCTGGATGTTAAAAAGTTCGGGTTGATAATGAAAGATGGAAAAAGTATCAAAATAAAATAATCTTAAAAAATAAGAGCCTAAACTGTAAATGCATTAAATAAACGGAACATTTTTGGGAAATTGTAAAAAACATATGAGAAAAAAGTCACAAATAAATTGTTTTAGAAAAAAAATAAATAAATAAATGATAGAATAATATGGTAGACAAAATGACAAATAATAAAAAATAAATAAAAAAATAAATAAATAAAAAGTCTGAGTGTTAAAAATTTCTAAGCACTTTTGGGAAAATATAAAAAGCATGGAAGAAAAGTCACAAATGAAGAAGGTTACTGTTCAAACATTGTAAATTGTCAAAGTTTAGTGACATTAATGTAAAGAATCATCAAATTTTAGTGTCAAGAATGTAAAGAAAATAAAAGTGAAAGTTTTGTGGAAAAATGTAAAGATATAAAAATAAAATGGCAAAAGTATAAATTAAAAAAGGTTCATGCTAAGAAATAAAGAATCACTAGCACTGTTCTTCTCTGCCAGTCGCAACCTTTACTGTCGTCGTTCCTCTTCTTCACCGCAATCTCCCTCCTCTAACAGCTTGGATCTAAACAGTAGACTAAAGTGAATTTCAGTTGCTATCAGGAATATTTCTTAGATCTGGCCTCTAAGATTGCGATTTAGAAAAAGAAGAAGTGAAGTGAGTAAGGTATTCTATCAAACTCCTTAACTACGATAGACTTCAAATATCAATTGTTAATTAAATAAAAACTTTCAATCCAATTTCCAGATCATTTTTAAGTGACGCAATGGATTATGACAAGGAATAAAATCAAAAAAGCATGTCGATTTTCTTTATCATGAGTACAAGTTGCATTCAATTTCAATTTCAAGTAAGTCAACGTAATTTATTATCAAAGTTACTACTCTTTATTTTTATACATAATCTATTATCTACTTAATAGCTCTTTAGAGGTCTCTCTTTTGGTTAAAATAGCTATGACTATTTCAGTTTTAATGAAATCAGTACAAATATGTTTTATGTGCTAGTTTACTTAACCATAGAGTTTGCCATTTAATATAGTATTTAAGATAGATTAATATATTATTTAAGATAGATACTTTATTAGTTAATTGATAATTTCTACCACATAGTTTATTTTGAAGTAATTTTATTGACTTTGTAACCACTTAAATAGTGATAGTTTATTTAAATTGGAAATGGGTGTTTGAGCTAACTGTATTAAATTAAACTGTGAATTAATAACAGATTGATATATTAAAATGAGAATTAGTGTATGAATGATTGTATTAAATATCCAAATATGATTTTCTTTTTGTCCAAATGTGGTTTTTGGCACTTGCTAGAGTTATTGGTGTATAAAATCTTTCATTAAATTGTGAACAACGTATAAATTGGTGTATTAGACAGTGAATGGTCTTTGATTTGATGTATTAAGCTACAAATTAGTGTATACAACGTTGTATTTAAGGATGAACGTGGGACAGAACCGACCGGTACCTCCCGAATATCGAATTTAGTCAAAATTTAATCCAAAGTACCGAACTGATTTAGATGGAGTATGGTATTGGTAATGATATCGACCACGGTATCGGTACTTGGTACTAGTACCGAACCGATGGGTAAGATGGTCAAGTTGATTGTTTAATGGCAAATATCTTTAATAAATGGAAAAAATATTATAAAATTTTAAATAAACAAAAATAGGAATAAAACATATTGCGATAGCCTGTGTGAGTTTTGTTTGCAAAATGAAAACGATATTTGTTTCTTTTTTATGCAAAATGAAAACATTGTTTAAGTAGAAACTATTTATGTTGATTTTGTAGTTTGTGTTCTTCTTTATGCAAAAGCAACGAATCCTTATTATTTTATAAGATGTGAGAATTGAGATATTAATATGCTACTGTTTTGCTTTTTAGAAAAAAATTTGCTCATTTTCATAATTAATATATATAATTCATTGTATAAGTCTTTTTATAACATTACTCATTATCATAGGGATTTAATGCATGCTTATCAAATGTATGTACAATGAAACCTTCACAACGTAGTAGGGATATTATTATGGTACATAAGGATAGACAACTTTATTGGTGGATACGTTTTCAATGTAGTAACACTCTTAACGAATGTTAGATCGTTGAATTGTTTTTAAAGCATTCAAAGCAAGACATGTATTACACATGAATTTTATATTCTAATTCTTTATACAACATGGAGCTTATTTATACTTTTGGACTACATATAATGTGGAAAAAAATGCCAACTGCCAAGAAGAATCAAAGAAAATTACTAATTCTCACAAATATATTGCATCTTTATTAGGTACTTTCGTTGTAACAAGTTTATTATATTTAGTTGTCAATTTTATATATTAAACTATGATTTTTATGTTTTAAACTGTAATTTGACTGCATTAAGTTCTGAATTTTTGGTTTAAAATGTGAATGGACTATATTAATATAACATCCCAAAAATATAGACCAAATTTTCATTTTAACTAAGTTATTGCATAAAACCAATCAATATAAAAACTTTCGTTACAATGTCTCATGTCAAAACCAAAGTGTTATTGATCAAAAATATAATATCATGAAACCATATCAGAATGTAATCCCAAGGATCTCATGTGCGGAAAACATAGTGTGATGCGCTACAATCGAGCCGGCTCCTGTCCTTTGAAAACAAGGTACATGAAACAAAACGAAAAATTGTAAGCACGAAACTTAGTGAGTTCCCCCATCATACCACACACCATACAAACATAAAACATACATACTGCCAGGTATATCTGGGTACCCGACCTACCCCTTCGGTCATTTCGACTGGACAATGCCTAGCATATCTGGGTGTTGGTCTCCCCTTCGGTCCTTTCTATCGGACATTGTCCAGCATATATGGGTGCTGGCCTCCCTTTCGGTCCTTTCGATCGGGCATCGGGGACTATTTCACCCCTCTACTACTACCACATAACATATATCACATAATCATAATCTATCTAGCATAACTGGATATTACTACCCCTTCAGCCCTATCGACCGGTAATCTTGGGGACTATCTCCCCTACTGCTATTATCACATAGCATCATAACATACTAGCACATAAACATATTAGGTAGTAACAAACCTAGATGAATATCACAAAGACAATCATCTAACATTCAACTCCTACTGGTGGGCCGACATTGTGGGCGTAGACCCACCGCTAATGGAAGGTAACTCACCTCACACTGCTGAAGTCCCGTGGACTCAACCCCACACTGTTGAAGTCCCGCAGACCCAACCTCAGCTGCTGGATGACAGATTCCCGAACTGTCAATATCAAAACATCACCCAATTAATAATTGGGTTCCAACACATAACCATAAATACATACTTGGGGTAAATACTACTTTACCCCTAACTCAGCTTTATTCAAAACCAAGGCCCAATCCAAAGGCCCAAAAGTCAATTATGAGTCAAAGCCCAACATATGGCCCAATTTTCCAAATTGGACCCAAACCTTTACAAGGTCTTACCATAAGGCCCAACCATTTATTCCAGTCCAACCTTTGACAGTTTAATGGTCCGATATTATATAATCATTAAGGCCCAACTATGGTCCATCTATGGCCCAATTTTCCAAATTGGGCCCAACTCCTTGTATGGGTCTTACCTCAAAGCCCATTAATTATTCTAGTCCATTTGCTTAATCTTGGATGGCCCATTAACCCAATCATCAAGGCCCAAAAAAGGCCCAATAATAAACCCAAGTGAAATTAGGGTTTTCACATAAATGTTTCTCACTTAACCCATTAAGGACTTAATCCATTAAGTCCATCATTCTTCTAAATAAGTCATATGGTGTGATTGGGCTTAATCACACAATTCCATTCCAATGGCCCAAAAGTGGGTTCCAATAAGTCCAAGCCCATAAATCCATTATTAAGGTTTTCTAAACCCTAATTAGGGTTTCCAGCCCCATCATAGCCCAATAGGCCCAATTGATATGTCTTTTGATTAATTAAGGTTCATTAGACTCATTAAGGTTTCACTAGGCCCATTAGTCATCTATTTGGGCTTTTAGGTCCATTAAGCTTTATTGGGCCCATTAGGGTTTATTAAGCCTCATTGGGCCTATTAGGGTTTCTTAGTCCCATTGTCCAACAATCCAAACGAGTCAAAACACCATCAAAGCACACCGCCACCCGACACAGCGACCGGTGGCGGCAGCTACCACCTCACGGTGGTGGTTTACAGTTTTCCTTTCATTATTTAATTTGTAATTTACACTTTACAATGCTGAAACTCAAAATAAGCACACATACTAAACAACATAAACACACACACAGCCACCCTATGGTGGCCGGTGGTGGTAGAAGGTGGTAGCCACCACCCCACGGTGGTGGTGGTGGCTTTTCCGGCTAACTAAACATCCACACAACACTCTATCACAGTAGCAATGAACACAAACACACCAACATACACACATAGCGGCATCAGTGACGGATTGTGGTAGCAACGATTCTCTTGATTCCCAGTCGAGCATCCATACACAAACACGATCTGAAACAAACTCCCATTCATGAATCAACCCCACACAGCCCCGTCATGAATATAATTGAGTCAGTAGTCCTCAACGAACACAGAACGAAACCACAACCATCATTCTCGGCGACGAGCAACAGCCGGAGGCGACAACAACGTAACGGCGACGGCGTAGGCTGGGGGAAGCAACAGAAGAGGCATGAAAAGAGAGTGTGCGACCCACCCATGAACCTCAAAAGCACCCACAAACCACGTTTCCCGATCTCGTCGTGCCTTCTTCGTCTTTGTCAGCGACGGAACATGGCGGCTGCTCCGATGATCCTTCAGTGGTGGCAAGGAGGTGACGGCTGGGCATATGGAGGAACGAGGTTTGCAGCTGGAGTCCCTCATGGCGTCTGGAAGAAATAACGCTAGGGTTAGGGTTCTTTGGCAATATAACAGTGGGGTAAGAGGTTACCGGGTATATCCCGTGTTCCTCTAAACTTTGATCCAAAAACCCAACTTCAGCCCCTCCTCACACTTTTGTTTTTGAATTTAATCCAATATTTACCATTTGAACCTTGCTTCCATAATTCCTTTACAAATTAAGTTTGAGTTTTACAAAACAACCCCTCCCTCTACAAATCCTTTTCAAATTTGGTCCGGAATTTACTCTTTAGCCCTTTTTTTCATAATTCCTTTCATATTAGGTCTAATACTTACCAAATATCCCCCTTTCTTCTAAAATCTTTACAAAATAAATCTTGAATTTATACTTTGACCCCCGAATAATCCAACTTATGATATTTGGCTACCTAAACCAACACTTTGCTATATAATTATTAATTTTAGGGCTACAATTCATTCGTTAATTTCGTCCATTTATTTATTAAATAAACGGGGTGCTTCAACTCTCCCCCACTTAAATTAGATTTTGTCATCGAAATCATTCCTTACCACTCCTTACACGCCCAACTACTCAATTAACTTGGTCACCATCCTGGGCACACCCTAGCCTTTCTAGGGTAATCGTGACGAACCTTCGCAAAGCCCTAAAATTCGTCGGCAAACGAATTCCTCTCGACAAGATCACATCTACTTCGTCTGAAATATGCTATCTCGAGAGGGTCTGAATCCATGACAGACCACTCATATTGAATCATTATCGTTGAATCTAGGATGTTTATCTCTCAACTGACTACTCAACTTCTGATAACCTGAGGCTGCCACTAGAAAACTGAAATCACAGACCCAGTTACCCCTGCAAATCATTTAGCATAACCCAAGCAATTTGTTATTCTATCTGAACTTGCAACCTAGAACACAAATACTAATACTGCCAATCGCTGAAACTGCCCAAACATTGAGCTGCCTGAAGCAGTATGCTGCCACATGGCTGCTTTCCCAAATTCTACCGAGACCTCCCTAGTCTCAGTTCGTTCACCAATCATCTGAAATATCGGGTTTCGGCCCGGCTGCGGAGCCAAAGGACTCCCACTTAGTCACGTCACACGACTTCTGGACGAAATTCTTCTCTGGAACTAGTTGCCACTAATTATCATGCCACTGTAGCTCTAACAACCTCCTAATCTAACCGATCGGGTCCATGCGTCGAATCCTGCCATTATCAAATCCAAGGCTAAAAGTGATTGCCATCTAAGTGATGGTAGCCTTATATAACAAGCAATCTTATACAATCCATTGCTTCCCTGATCCTATAACTATAGTGGCGCTCCTATAATCTTATCACTGGCTCAACCAGATCTAATCCATCTGGGTAATTCCGAAATCCAATCCGTGCATTTCCATATCCTCACTGTTGCACCCGAACTAGTGGGTACTACTGTTCCTTCTGTGTTCTAACAACACGCTCATTCCATCTACCAACCTAGTGAATGCTACGGCTACACCCGCAAACTTACAACACTATAACACTATTTGGCTGCTAGTGAATGCTACGGATACACACGCAGACTTACAACATTCTAACACTATATGGCTGCTAGTGAAGGCTACGATTACACCCACATACTTACAACACTTTAACACTATCTGACTGCTAGTGAACGTTACAGCTACACCTATAGACTTATAACACTTCCCATACTAATTGATCACTAGTGAATGCTACGGCTACACCCGCAGTCTTACAACACTTTCCAAACCAGGTCGAACATGTACTCGACCTAACAGACACTGAACTTGAGTCCTAACCAAAACTCTAACCTGGTTCCCGCAAACTGCTATCACGTGATCCTACTGTATCAGTACCGTACCCATGCCCATGATCAAAACGTCACAGTAACCCACAAAATCATATACACCTTTTGGTAGGGTGAGAATCAGTGCCTCGCACAACCGCTGTCTGAGAGTCTCGAAGGTTCCCTGCTACTCAGGCCCCCAATAAAAGACCACCGACTTCTTGGTCAGTCGGGTCAAAGGAACCACAATTTCGAAGAAGTCTCATATAAATCTCCGGTAATAACTTGTTAGACCCGGGAAACTCCGAATCTCAGATGGAGACCTCAAAATCTCCCACTACATCACGACCTCTATATTGGCCGGATCGACTAGAATACCCTTCAGGTTGACAAGGTGCCCAAGAGACTGCACCCCACGCAACCAAAACTCACTTTTGGAGGACTTTATAAAAAGTCTCTCCCTCAATTAGATTCAACTAAGTCTTCGTGATACACGAGAATTGAAGGATTCCCAATCCTTCTCGCTTTCTAGTATCCCACTGATGACATCCTATGCTCACCAATGCTAGCGATCAATCACTGGTTAAACCTTAAGATCGCCCATACTCGAAAATCTTGATGAGTGCTCTTGAAATCTGGTCCAGTCTGACTCCTCAATCCACCTCCCATGCTGTCAACTAGAGGCTCAAATCTTCACTCTGGCTAACGAGTCCCCATTCCCACTCCCAATCTTGCAGTACCACTGAACTCTAACCGAACATAACCCATGCGAAAATACAATTCTCTTGAACATTCAATGACCAACCACTTATGCATCTAACACCCATGACTGACACCACCCTCTTCATGTCACCAGCTCTGTCCTAGCAACGGTAGTGCCTTGAACTCCAAAGTTCTTCCATAGACAACTGTCGAAAATACTTGAACCAGGATAGAACCACTGAATGCTAACTTCATTGGAGAACTATCGTTCTAACCCTGACTGAATATCCTTTAAATAATACTCCCACATAGATCCCGACAAAGATTCGGAATGATAACGGTACACGTGGGACCCACTCCACAAGGTGCGTCCCTCTGTGGGTTCATCAAGGACTTTTCGACATGCAGGATGGAATATATGATCCTTGATAACCCAGACACTAGTAGAAAATCGCCCCGAGATCTGACTTATCAAAACCCACTCACAATCCCAAGGTGATACGTATCCCCAACATCCATCTAGTAGCAATAGAAGATGACATACCCGCAACATCTGGAGGAATACTGATCACCTTCTCCTGACATGACCAACCCATGCCACACCTGTAGTAGCCTAAACCCTTGGAGTGACAAACTCCCTTGTGTACTTTCACATACGTGCTGCACTGAATCAGGCCCTGCTGGCCTTTCGCACAATTGTCAGAAGTCATGGGTCTCTTCCCGGGACCCTCTACTATACACACCTAACACAAACCTCTCTTCTCAAAGTGCTCCAAATCGATCTCGCATCTGCAACCTCTTGGAAATCATGTCCTTCAGGGTCTGACACCCTGTCACGCTCACTAGCTCACTTGCCCATGGCTAAGCTGCAACAACTAGAACATCCTTTGTCCCTAAACTGGGTCACAAACTTCTCCCCAAAGCTTCTCAGATTCTCCAAGATTCTCACTAATTCGAGTATGGATCCTGTGCTTTCAGTAGTATGGGCCCAATACCACCTTCCACACCTATCCATACTTTCCTCAACAATCCTCCTGAATCCTATAAGTCACTTCCTCAAACTGGTACACCCAAGTCTCACTGAGCGTCGCTACTAACCCACCGAAACATATCCTAGGCTTCCCTAGGTTCCCGTACCCACCCAGACCTCAGTTGCTTAAAGATTCCCAGTAATGTCAACTAGCTACCTAATTAATATAGCCACATGCAACAGAGATCAAATAATCCTTCGAGTAATAGACCCATCCCTAAAACGGTTGGACTCAAACAAGAGATGCGCAATAGGGTCAAATCTATCACTCTAAGATTATACAGCATGTGCCACATGTGACTTAGCATATTCACTTAATATTTAGCTCACATTAATAAAAGTCCCACAAAGCACAATGAAAGCAACATTCAACCAATGGAAAATCTAACCATCATATTCCAATCAAACCATTCTATCCTCTAGTTAAGAATCTACACATGCAATTCAAAGGCTCATACAATTAGGCATAACCTAAACAGGCTATCATATCACTGACTGATTAGTACTAGCATGCAAGTCTACAAGAACATATAATAGGCATATAAGGCATCCTCCTATACCCTTAGTCCTAATCTAGCATGCAGTTCTCATAATCATATCATAACATAACATAACATATCATAACATGTATGGGTATCTTCGAGAAAACTTACTTGAGCTCGACTGATTGCACGCATCACACACCTTGTTCTTTTCAAAGTTCTTTTCTCTTTTCAAATTCTTTTCAAACTTATTTTTACAAAAGGGTTTTACTTTTGAAAATTTTCATACCAAGTCCTTAGTTTGAATCCAGACACACTCGGGAGTGTGCCTGAATCCCTCAAACCAAGGCTCTGATACCAACTTGTAACATCCCAAAAATACAGACTAAAAATTTCATTTTAATTAAGTTATTGCATAAAACCAATCAATATAAAAACTTTCATTACAATATCTCATGTCAAAACCAAAGTGTTATTAATCAAGAATATAATATCATGAAACCATATCAGAGTGTAATCCCAAGGATCTTGTGTGCGGAAAACATAGTGTGATGCGCTGCAATCGAGTCGGCTCCTTTCCTTTGAAAACAAGGTACCTGAAACAAAACTGAAATTTATAAGCACGAAGCTTAGTGAGTTCCCCCATCATACCACATACCATATAAACATAAAACATACATACTGCCAGGCATATCTGGGTGCCCGACCTACCTCTTCGGTCCTTTCGACCGGACTTTGCCTAGCATATCTGGATGTTGGCCTCCCCTTCGGTCCTTTCGACCGGGCATCGGGGACTATTTCACCCCTCTACTACTACCACATAACATATATCACATAATCATAATCTATATAGCATAATTGGATATTACTACCCCTTCGGCCCTATCGACCGGTAATCTTGGGGACTATCTCCCCTACTGCTACTATCACATAACATCATAACATACTAGAACATAAACATATCAGCTAGTAGCAAACCTAGATGAATATCACAAAGACAATCATCTAACATACAACTCCTACTAGTGGGCCAACATTGTGGTCGTAGACCCACTACTATTGGAAGGACTCACCTCTTACTGCTGAAGTCCCGTAGACTCAACCCCACACTGCTGAAGTCCCGCAGACCCAACCTCAGCTGCTGGATGACAGATTCCCGAACTGTCAATATCAAAATATCACCCAATTAATAATTGGGTTCCAACACATAACCATAAATACATACTTGGGGTAAATACTGCTTTTCCCCTAACTTAGCTTTATTCAAGCCTAAGGCCCAATCCAAAGGCCCAAAAGTCAACAATGAGTCAAAGCCCAACATATGGCCCAATTTTGCAAATTGGGCCCAAACCTTTACAAGGTCTTACCATAAGGCCCAACCATTTATTCTGGTCCAACATTTGACAGTTTAATGGTCCAATATTATATAATCACTAAGGCCCAACTATGGTCCATTTATGGCCTAATTTTCTAAATTGGGCCCAACTCCTCGTATGGGCCTTACCTCAAAGCCCATTAATTATTCTAGTCCATTTTCTTGATATTGGATGGCCCATTAATAACCAATCATAAACCCAAGTGAAATTAGGGTTTTCACATAAAATGACAATTAGGGTTAAATGTTTCTCACTTAACCCATGAAGGACTTAATCCATTAAGTCCATCAATCTTCTAAATAAGTCATATGGCGTGATTGGGCTTAATCACAAAATTCCATTCCAATGGCCCAAAAGTGGGTCCCAATAAGTCCAAGCCCATAAATCCATTATTAGGGTTTTCTAAACCCTAATTAGGGTTTCCAACCCCATCTTAGCCCAATAGGCCCAATTGATATGTCTTTTGATTAATTAAGGTTCATTAGACTCATTAAAGTTTCACTAAACCCATTAGTCATCTATTTGGGCTTTTAGGTCCATTAAGCCTTTATTGGGCCCATTAGATTTTATTAAGCCCATTAAGCCTCATTGGGCCCATTAGGGTTTCTTAGTCGCATTGTCCAACCATCCAAACGAGTCAAAACACCATCAAAGCACACCGCCACCCGACACGGCGACCAGTGGCGGCAGGAGGCAGCAGCCACCACCTCACGGTGGTGGTTTTCAGTTTTCCTTTCATTATTCAATTTGTAATTTACACTTTACAATGCTGAAACTCAAAATAAACACACACACACACAACCACCCTATGGTGACCGGTGGTGGTAGAAGATGGCAGCCACCACCTTACAGTGGTGGTGGTGGTGGCGGTGGCTTTTCCGGCTAATTAAACATCCATACGACACCCTATCACAATAGAATTAAACACAAATACACCAACATACACACATAGAGGCATCAGTCACGGATTGTGGTGACAGCCACCACCGTGAGGCAGTGGCGGCGATTCTCTATATTCCCAGTCGAGCATCCATACGCAAACACAATCTGAAACAAACTCCCATTCATGAATCAACCCCACACAGCCCCGTCATGAACATAAGTGAGTCGGCAGTCCTCACCGACCACCTTACGAAACCACAACCATCATTCTCGGCGACGAGCAACAGCCGGAGGTGACAGCAACGTAACAGTGGCGGCGTACGCTGGGGGAAGCAACAGAAGAGGCGTGAAAAGAGAGTGTGCGACCCACCCATTAACCGCAAAAGCACCCACACATGTTTCCCAATCTCGTTGTGCCTTCTTCGTCTTTGCCAGCAACGGAACATGGCGGCTGCTCCGCTGATCCTTCAGTGGTGGCGAGGAGGTGACGGCTGGGCATATGGAGGAACGAGGTTTGTAGCTGGAGTCCCTCGTGGCGTATAGAAGAAATAACGCTAGGTTTAGGGTTCTTTGGCAATGTAACAGTGGGGTAAGAGGTTATCGGGTATATCCCGTGTTCCTCTAAACTTTGATCCTAAAACCCAACTTCAGCCCCTCCTCACACTTTTGTTTTCAAATTTAATCCAATATTTACCATTTGAACCCTGCTTCCATAATTCCTTTACAAATTAAATTTGAGTTTTACAAAACAACCCATCCCTCTACAAATCCTTTTCAAATTTGGTCCGAAATTTACTCTTTAGCCCTTGTTTTCATAATTCCTTTCATATTAGGTCTAACTGAAACATCCCAAAAATACAACCCCAAAGTTTTTGTTTTAACATTACTAAAAGCCACAACATCAAATGTTATATAACAAAACTATGCAACGCGTGTATCAAAATGCCATAATAAATGTATCAAATCAAACTGAAATCAATATCATATCAAAATGTTCGAATAAAACTCCCAGGATAAAACTGTGACTGTGGTGTGTGCCATGCCATCAACTCGAGCTCTTCCCCTTGCTAGTAGGAGTACCTGAAACCAAAACTGTAACTGTAAGCACAAAGCTTAGTGAGCTCCCCCAAACTACCACATACCATACAATAATATATAAAGCACATACTGGGCCTTGCCCACTGCATCAGACCAAAATCCGGAAACTGCATCAGACCGAAGTTCGTAACTACATCGGACCGAAGTCCGGAACTGCCTCGGACCGAAGTCCAGAAACTGACTAGGGCCTTGCCCTCTACATCGGACCGAAGTCCGGAAACTGCATAGGACCGAAATCCGAAACTATCCACGGCCTTGCCCTCTGCATCAGACCGAAGTCCGGAAACTGACTGAACATAGCATAACATAATCATAACTACTAGTATAAACACATATACTGCATACTGCATCGGACTGAAGTCTGGAACACATAACACAAACACATGCTTGAATCACAAAGACATCAAGCACCCTGAACTACTGCATCGGAACGAAGTCCGGAACTACTGCTAAATAAACGGGTCGGCATTATGGTCGTAGACCCGTTCCTACCGGAAGGAAACTCACCTCGTAATGTTGGCTGCTGAGATGCTAAATTTGGAACTGGCTGACCGCTGCTCTGGAACTCCCCGGCTACAATCCCATAAGCACTAAATCAGATACTGATAAATGTTCTTAGGGTAAAATGACTATTTACCCCTGGTCAAAATCAACATCCTGGTTAAAGTCAACTATCTGTTGACTGGACTCGCCGAGTTGGGCCGCCAACTCGCCGAGCCCCTATCGTCCAATCTAATCCTCTACCCGCTTCCACTCGTCGAGTTTGGCAAAGACTTGACAAGTTCTTCTTCGATACTAACATCAAGCCTAACTTCATCCGACTCGTCGAGTTGTATGAACAACTTGTCGAGTCTGATCTTGGGGCCAAGAAGATTGCCTTGGACTCTCCGAGAAACAGATGGAAGCTAGCTCTTGGATCTCCTTTCTCTTCAGTGGACCTTCTTGCCTTCCTTCTCTTCTACAATTCTCAAACTATCACAAAACACATAAGATCAACAAAGGAGGACTAGGGTTTTACAGAGGAATGCTCTAAAGGTGTTGGAGGCTAGGGTGGAAGGCTATAATGACGTTTAAATAGGGTACAAACCCTAGGGTTTAGGGTTTCATCCAGACAAGCGGACTCGCCGAGTCCTGAATATGGACTCGTCGAGTCGCCAATAACATCGAATTCCTAGAGCTCAATAACATCCAGATCCTCCATCCTAAGGAGAGCTCATATCTCGAGTTTGAATCATAAAAGGCTCCAAAAGAGACATAACAAGCATACAAGAGGGTTTAATGGAGGAATACACAAGGTAATAACTTTATTACCTGAATGAGAAACAGATGGAAGCTAGCTCTTGGATCTCCTTTCTCTTCTATGGACCTTCTTTCCTTCCTTCTCTTCTACAATTCTCAAACTATCAGAAAACACTTAAGCTCAACAAAGGGGGACTAGGGTTTTATAGAGGAATGCTCTAAAGGTGCTGGAAGTTGGGGTGGAAGGCTATAATGACGTTTAAATAGGGTACAAGCCCTGGGATCTAGGGTTTCATCCAGACAAGCGGACTCGCCGAGTCCGGAATATGGAATCGTCGAGTCGTCAACTGAGAACGTGTTCAAATCCCGTCTCTACTCGACGAGTTGGGTTACAGACTCGTCGAGTTCCTCTTAAGGAAGGAAAATACTTATATTTAAATCACATACCAGAAATGGGGCGTTACACTAATACTTACCAAATATCCCACTGTATTCTAAAATATTTACAAAATAAATCTTGAATTTATACTTTGACCCCCGAATAATCCAACTTATGGTATTTGGCTTCCAAAACCAACACCTTGCTATATAATTATTAATTTTAGGGTTACAATTCATTCGTTAATTTCATCAATTTATTTATTAAATAAACGAGGTGCTACAATTAAGCTGTAAATTTTGAGTATTAAACTATTAATTTATTGTATTAAGATGTGAATCTGCTATATTAAATTGTGAATTGATTATATTAAAATTTTTAATTTGATAATATGGTTGTGATTTATACTTTTTGTGTACTAAACCGTGAATTGTTGTATTAAGATGTGAATTGTAAGTGTTAAGCTGTGATTTTTGTGTTTTAAACTATGAATTAAAAACATTAAGTTGTGAATTTTCTTTTTAAACAATGAATTGACTATATTATGCTTTGAATTTTGTGTATTAAACTGTGATTGTTGTGTTTTAAAATATGAATTGACTGCATTAAACTGTAAATTTTTTTTGAACTCTGAATTGATTGTATTAAGCTTTAATTTTTTAATGATTTTTTTTATTAAAATATGAATGATTTATGTATGAACGTTTGTATTAATTTTATTGTGAATATCTATATTTTTGCGTTGTATTAATATGTAAGAATGTATTAGTTTTTCTAATTATTTTGCTTTAAAGTGTGAATAAGTGAATTAATTGGTTAATTAAATTGTGAATATAATTTTTAAGTAGTCAATTAACGATTTTATATACGGATTTGGAAGAAATGATGATTGTGACAATGACACATGTGGTTGTTGGTGGTAGAGCTTGGGTTTGATTTATTTAAATATATGAATTAATATATAATGAATTGTATTATATTATGTTGTAAATTTTTTATATTAAACTAAAACGAACTTTATTAAATTTCATATTTAATAAAATTTTGTGTTAAAATATGAATGAATACAAAAACGAAAATATTAAACTATGTATTAATGAATTAATATATTTATTAAACTGTGAATATAGAAATTTAAACCGTGAATACAACTTAGAAAAAAAACTGAATTTGTCAATGTATAGTTTTATTTTTTTACTAAAATTTTGTATTTTGGTTTGAAAAATAAAAAGTACTACCAAATAAATAGGATTTATAATGTGTATTCTATTAAACTGTGAATACGACCAGAAAAATACCACTGAATTTGCTGGTAGTCTGACGGCGGTCCAACGACGGTCCGGTAGCGGTCCGACGGTGATTTGACAAGTGACAAGTAGTTTGCAAATTAGAAAATGAAAAAAATTACTTAATACAATATAAATGATGGATTAGACCAAAATGCTTTTAATGAAAACATTTTAAAAAATGGTTTTTAGCTTTCTTAACATTTAAAATGATCATACAAATTTTTTTCTTTAATTCAAGATTTTTTGTTAAAATTTTAAAAAGCTCTCAAAAATTTATTGTCAAACATACTTGTTTATACCTAGACAATATTATTGATCTATAGTAAAAATAATTGTAAGTATACAAATAAAAAATTGCTTCGTAAAAAATGGATTATAATGGTTAACGACTATTTTGTTATTTTGTATCATATTAAGAAAGATATTAGCGATGTTATGAAAGCCTTTTTTGGAACTGTGGACTTTATAAGAAAAAACAACAACAAGAAGCTATCAAATAAATGGATTCATGACAGTCTTACCTGATTACTGACTTCCAAAGTATGATTGACTGTGAATGTTTGAATAATCTTATTATTAGGGAAGTAAAACATGCGAAGTGAAACACAAGAACAAACTAATTCAATATGGTCTCAAAACTTTTGAATCTAAATAAAACACTTATTATTTAATTACCATATTGATTAGACCTTATTCATTGTATAATGTTTTGAACAGTCAACTTAATACTTGAATTAAAACAATAGTCATCTCATGCTCCCAGCATACACACTATGTTTATCTATGGTCCTTTCCTTGTGAAATAGATCAACTGAACACATTTCTAATGATGCTCATTTCACAATTCTCTAATCCTTATTATAAGTGTAAGAATACAAAATTATTGCCACTAATAGAATCCGTTAGAGTCTAAACTTTCACGCAACTTTCCTTTTGTAATGTCGAGGCACCAAAGTCACCGAGACTTGGACAACGATATTACAAACCTTTTCATTGGAGATTGGTCACAAAAACAATTCCATGGAAATGAAGTCTCACATTCAAGGTACACTCCTTTGAACATCCTTCTTGCATAAAAGTTTCTAACTTACAAAGAGATTCTTAATTTCCATCTCCCATTATGGAAACATTTCCGTAATTGTCATATGACTATCTATTCTAAATAGAATCCTATCTATTCGGAATTATATCAATATGGTCCATCAATTACTATACTTACAACTATCCACAAGCAACCAATCTTTGGTAAACCTTAGAATGTCATTGACTGTTGTTTAACAACTTTAGTCATATTCGGTTCTAGTCGTTTTCCCTCTTAATGCCCTAGGAATTTGGAAAAATTAGAACAGTGGAATATTATAACATATGCAATCGATCATATACCCGAAGCATATGGGATACGATTCATAATGTCTTATGTAAAGACTTGACAGTCTTTCGCTATAATATTTCCATATATAGAATTTTCTATGTTGAAACATTTCAACATGACACTCATATATGTCCATGACTAAGTTTGATTAAAATTTCAATCTAAGCTATTAGATTCGAAATGAAGCATTAATTCCTTCTCCCTTAAGCCTTAGTATAGTGAAACAATTTCCAAATTTTGCAACTTTGCAAATTTAGAACTTTGTTTCCTATAAACAATATTGCTAACTTGCAACACTCAACATGATAATCACGCTCCAACTAGCATAATAATTATGGTCTTACCAACATAACAACTATGATCCCACTAGCTTTGACATGTACTCAAAAATCAGCTGGACTTCTAGAAATCAATACTTATTGACTTCCTTGTTGAAGTTCATATTTCTGATACGCGGAGCTTCGATAAGTCTCTGTCAAGACTTATCAAGCTCATACACCTTTCATCAAACAACTTATGTGTGTGTCTAAACCCTTTCAGAACTTATGGAAATAAGTCCCGAATGTTCAAAATATTTTCCATTTCTCATAATTCAAACCATGAAAAGGGATGTCGTAATCATAATTGAATTTGAGAACGCAATTACCACAACTGCTAACTTTGATCCTTTAAAATCTACTCTTGAAAGCGTTTCCTCACAATCATTTTCATGAAGGAGAGAGAAACCTCTTACCATTTTAGATTTTATGGTGTATGTGTTCCTATCCATGTGAATTCGTCATTTCCAACCACTATCATAAAGACAAGGTCAAACTCATATGGATTGAACTTGCTTAATCTTAATTTCTTTCCATCCGGTAGCACAAATGCCTATCAGTGCTTCCAAGTTATTGAGCAGCTCACCTATACATATCAATGTACTTTCACTGATCAAGGTGCTTTGCCTTATGCCATCAAATGAGAACTCATAGAACTCACACGCATAATCAACATAACTGGAATGGGAACAGAAACAAAAATGTGTCAACACAATAGGTTATCAACCTCAAATCGTGTGCTAGTGATTACTAAAAGGTTTGTTCTTGATTAGTTCCTGAAACTATTCAATACTATCAAGACTCCCACTGATCTCTTTACATATAAGATTCTCTGTCAAGCAACATTCCTTGACAAACAAATATTCAAGAGTTGGTGCGGATTCTTAACATTTCATATAATTGGTCTTAGTTCGTCTTTGTTTTAACCAAAACATCACGACTATCAATTTCAAATGCGCAAGAGCAAGAAAAAATTCTACTCCAGATTTCATAAGGTGGTATAAACCTACTTAAAACATATTACTCAAGGTACAATCTTTGAGTAACTAGAGTATAACTCCAAAACTTAACTTTGGAATGAAGTATGGCTTATCCTTTTGATTGTAACCATTTCAACAATTTCCGATACCTCTTCTTAGTCATGTACATGCACTAAGGTTTCCTTCGAGGATCAATTGTGACATGGTTCCATAATCATTAAGATGATCTTAAAACACGATACTAAAGTACTCTCCTTTCCTTTCAGATTGGAGAAACTTTTATCTTTCTGCCTAATTGATTCTTCTTGTTCGTTCTGTTATACTTTGAACATTTTCAAAGTATTAGAGTTACACTTAATCTTGTAAGCATAACCATCTTTACTGAACTATCAGAAAATCGTGATGAATAGACTTTATTGTCCTTTGTGGCGGATCTAACTAGTGCACATTAATGTGTACTAGATCCTATAGTCTTTCACTTGACTCACATACATATGTGAACTAGTAATTAGTCCCAATTTCCCAAGGATCAAGATTCTCATACATCATACAAATAGTATGATTCCAAGTTTCTCTCAAATTGAGACTTGGGTGATGAGAATCCTTCCTCGCTTGGCAAATTACGACACTTCCACAAATTATATAATCAGGAATCAAATCCATTTTCAACATTGCTAATAATAGAAATATACAAACACCAATTTTCCATAAATGCCATTGCAAGGAAACATAAAGTAAATAAAACAATTTTATTAATGTGTGGAAAACTTATCCTTACAACGCAAATACATATGAAAACTA
Source organism: Lactuca sativa (assembly GCF_002870075.4). NCBI lineage: Eukaryota > Viridiplantae > Streptophyta > Magnoliopsida > Asterales > Asteraceae > Lactuca > Lactuca sativa. Next base: position 67,501,825 of record NC_056626.2, on the reverse strand, counting down.
TGTTTCTAAATATTCCTAAGCAATCTATCATAACTCCTAAGCAGCATCTCAAAAATCCGATCATCGAACCATGTGATTAAAATCCATCTCATCATGATCAGACTCAACTTACTTTTCCTTTACACTTCCTTATTTCTCTTTTGATTTTGAAAAACATCAAAATTTAACTTTACATCATGTAATAAGAATCTATAAGTAGGAACTTAACAGAGTTAGATAGTGAATGTACCTGAAGTAGAGCCATACAATTTGACTTTATTGTCTCTTAGATCTCTCAGGTAGTCAGGGCAGCTTCGCTTCCAATGTTCCTTCAATTGGCAGTAGAAACAAATGGACTCTTACGGAGTGACATGTGGAACTATCTCAGAGTCAGCCTTTCTCTTGTGATCAATTTTTTTTGACCATGGCTAATTTATCTCCATTAGGAGGAGAAACCATCTCTGGACTATCACCTTTTCCATCACCAATGTCCATGGAAATTTGGGATGTAGATCTTCCAATAAATTTTGCTTTTACCAGTGTGCCAAATCATTGTTGATTCAGTAATAATTAGCAAATATGTCAGATTAATAAGAGCCACATCGTGGTCTATCATATAGTAGTATTTAACAAACTAACTATATGACTCGGGAACTGATTGAAGAACCAAGTCAACAGCCAACTTCCTCGGGAAAACAACACCCAACAATCCTAGTCTATCAATGTGCGACTTCATCTTCAAGACGTGTGCACACACACACCTTCCATCTTGGTGTTTGTGTGCCAATAGGGCTTGAGTGACCTTGAACTTTTCAAGTTGACTAAAACGTGGGTCAGGGAGAATTACTGGAGAAGATGGAGGAAGAGAAGTATGATTTCCAGTTCCACCTTTGCACAAAGAAGGGATTGATCTTTCACCTTGATTGACGTGTGGAATATTATAAACAAGGTGTGAATAACCTCGATTATGCCCTTCAAGTTTGTGGTCAGGGAGAATTACTGGAGGACTTTGAACTTTTAAGTTTTAAATGAAATTCCTAGATCTAGTGAGATTCATTGAACTTTTCAATGACATGTTTAATCTCGATTATGCCCTTCAAGTTTGTGACTGGGATACCGATGATCACAAACAAGGTGTGAATAACCATGCAAATTAGCTTGATACTCTCGATGTCATTTATCATATAATCAATGTGCCGGTTAACCACACACGCTCCATCAATCAACGATAATTTACGAGAAACCCATTTCCATCCTTCATTAGTCCCATATTAGTGTGTCGGTTAACCGCACACGCTCCACTAACGACCAATAAGGTGCAATGTGCAATTTCATGAGTTAACATTAAATTCACATTTTTCTAAGTAACTAAGATTGAGAATTTATAAAATATTTAGTTACTTTGTATTTTCATTATACTTTTAAAGAGAGCTTAGTGTCCTATCCTACCCGTTCGGCTAACGACCCTCCACTAGTCAAGGTTGCGGTGGGTAAGAGTGGATACCCAATGACGGTCATTTTACAAGTTACTTCCTTAACCACCCCTTATAGACCAGCTTCGTGAATGAGACCTACTAACGGTAAGACTGACATTTTCTTATACATATATAAATTAAACTTTTAGTATTTTTATAATATAAGGGTGTATTTTAAACTTTTAAAATACTAGATGGTTTAATGTTTTAATAAATTAAGCTTTTAATTTAATTAATTTTAAACCATGTAAAGGAATTATTAATTGTTTTTAATTAAATTGTTAATAAAACCATGAGGGTGTATTTTTTAAACTTTTAAAAACACTAGGGTTTTAGAATTTAATATTCCATAATTAAAACTTTTAATCAAATTTAAATTCCAAAACTTGAGGGCAAATTTTGAAACTTTTCAAAAACTCTCTAGATCAAATTTATAATATTTAAATTAATCATATAATTTTATCTTTATCAAAAAAAATTAGACCTAATCTATTTTATATGGTAAGATAATTCAAATCTAATTTTACAAGTAATTAATTTATCACGTAATCTTGTAATTATCTTAAAATTTGACAATTATCCTTTAATTAGATGAGGATATCCATTACCATATTACAAAATTTGAATTTAATTAGTAAAAATAAATTATGGTAATTATACAAATCAAATATAGTCCTAAAATTCGAAAAATCTGCCAACAAACCCGATACTACGTCGTGACAGGCCATGCAACGTCGTTAAGTCCAACATGTCGTGTTCAACTATGAACACATCGTGTTCATCGGCTAGAAAAGAAAATTGAAAAATTTACAGCTTTGAAAACATTACAACTACATCATATAACAAAAAACACCCTATGATCTGATACCACTGATGGTTTTTGAGCACTACAACATTCTTATGGTGTACATGCAACCCTAATGTTTTAGATCTAGGTTTTTCTCAAGTTATACATACCAATAATAATCCAAAGCATAAACCCTAAAGTAGCATACAATTTTCGAAATTGCCAAGTAAACTAGGGTTTAGATGTTACCTTTCTTGTTATGTAGCAATAACAAGTTCACCTTGAAAAATCCTTGACCTTTGAAATCTTAGTGCCCTAAGTGTTGCACCTCTAATGGAGTCACAAACACTCAATGCAAAGGAAGACTTAGAGAGAGGTGAAAATTGGCCACCTTAGGGTTTCTGAATCTTAGGGCCGATTTCATCAAGTATGAGGGTCTTTATATAGATGTGGCTGCTAGGGTTTTCAAGTGGAAACCCTAATGTCTTATTAAGGCACCAAGCAGCTCATGGACTCCCTCTTTAGAGCCCTTCGACGAAATCTATAGGGCTTCCCCTTAGGATTTCGTCCACTCCACTATATGGAGTCCACCAACCCAATTATGCAACTATCAATGATTTGCATAATAGTCCCTCAATTATTAATCAGTTCCTTTTAATCCCAAAATTAATACTAGATTAATTTCTAATTAATTACTAATAAATAATATGATTTCCCAATAATACATTAATCTTATAATATATTAATAAAATAATATTGAGTACCAATTTATTATTCATATAATAAATCCTACTCACTCTCTCCTTGTCATCCTATCAAGTTGCATGAATGAAGGCAACCAAAAGGACCATGCTCATAATCAAATCAAGTACATACCAAATATAGTTATGAGCTTAGACACCTAATCCAACAAACACTCCATATCCACTGATTATTTTGTTTGCATTGTTCCCGAAGGTGACATGTCCGCCACCACTAATCGAACTGAAATCTCGAAGGTATTCTAACCTTCCTATCATGTGCAAGGATTGGTTAGTTTGGGCACCCAAACTAGTTTGGAGCCCGAGGTAACGTGGGAAACATTTCAATTAAGAGTATGCATGTGGGAGTCATGAACGGATTTCTTTTTCCATTATTGTCTTTGTCCATGATGTCCAACTTTCCTCTGAACATTTTGAGGTGGGATTTGACGTTTCTTTTTTTTTTTTGTCAGTGGATAAAAGCAAAAAGAGAGGTTCTTTTCATTTATCCATAGAACAAAACATTGTCAATGGTCTGAAGGTGTAACGCTCCGTTTATTTAAATAAATTAGTTTGTGAAGAATTTTAGTAGTGGAGGGTTGATTAGTAAATTACGAGTCGTTTTGAGAAGAATTATAGAGGCAAGGGTATGTTTGGTAATTATCGTACCTAGATTGTAATGAATTTTATTATTGAGGGCTGAAAGGGTAAATATTGGGTCATTTTCCAAAACATTTCTAGAGAGAGGGACTACTTATGTCATTATGGGAACACGTTAGAGGATCAGGGTATATATCCCGTCACCCCTCCAATCCAAGCCTAAACCTAAATGAGGAGATCATCCGCCACGTCTTCTTCCTCTCATCTGTTCGTCGTCGAGTGTGTTGTAGCCGCCACCATCCTTCCCTCCGCCACCGCATTGCCGCCGTGAAGACAGAAAACGTTGTGCCTTTCCGTTGAAGGCGCGAGCCACCACTACCAACCGTGGATGTCAGCGAGACGTGGCACCACGTGTATCCCTTGCTCACAGACGCCGTCGAACGACGCAACCGCTGCCATCGTGTTATTTCAAGCCTCCAACGAAGCGGTGAAAGGTGGATCGACTGCCGGCTGTCGTGGGTTGCCGTTTTGGGTCGTCGCCGCTGTTGGTCGCCGTCTCTAGGGTTCCAGTCATCGCCGGCCACCTATCGCGGCTAAGTGGGAGATGTCTCGGTCTTCAAATCATGTTTTTGAGTGTGCACATATGTTTGCTTGGTTGGGAATCAAGAGAACCGCCGACTGTCATCGCGAATCACCACCACTGCTGCCTCTCCGAGGGTTCTGCCGCCGCCAAACGCCACAGGTGGGTGGCTGTGTTGCTTTTCTGGGCAAAGGGTGTAGTGTGTGTGGATGTAATTGTTTTAGGTGAGTGGTGTTGGATTGTTTGGCCGAAATATCAAGAACAGCCACCGCCACCACCGTGAGGTGGTGGCTGCCGCCTTGAAACACCATGTGTCGAAGTGATTTTGTGTGTTTATTTCGATTATTAGCCTGTAAAAATGTAATCTGAAATTTGAATAATAAAAGGAATTGAAAACCACCACCTTAGGGTGGTGGCTGCCGCCTCCTGCTGCCACCGACCGCCGCATTGGGTAACAGTGTGCTTGTCTTGTGAGTTGACTCGATTGGGGATGCTTGAAACCCTAATGGGCCCAAAGAAGCTCAAATGGGCCCAATGAAGCTTAATGGACTCTAATGGACCCTAATAAAACCCTAATGGGCTTAACGGTATTCTTGTGGGCTTAATGGGCCCAATAAAGCCCTAATTGACCTAAAAGCCCAAAAAATCATTAAATGGGCTAGTATTTGGGTTGGAAACCCTAATTAGGGTTTGGAAAACCTTAATGCCATCAAAACCCTAATTTGGGAAGTAATCGGGACACACAGGGAATTATTTAATAACTTGAGATATTAAATAATAATCATTGGCAAGAAAATTAATCCAAGCAATATTGGACTTAATTGATTAAGTCCTTAAAGGATTAAGTCCTTAATGGGTTAAGTAGGAAACTTAACCCTAATCATCATTTTATGTGAAACCCTAATTACACTTGGGTTTATTGTTGGGCCTTTCTATTGGGCCTTGATGATTGGGTTATTAATGGGCCATCCAAGATCAAGAAATTAGACTAAAATAATTTAATGGGCCTAGGGTAAGGCCCATGAAAGGGGATTGGGCCCAATTTGGAAAATTGGGCCATAGTTTGGGCCTTAATGATTATATGATGTTAGGCCTTAGAATGAGACCATGTATAGGCCTAGGCCCAATTTGGAAATTTGGGCCATGTGTTGGGCTTTGCTTCCTAATTGAATTTGGGCCTATGGATTGGGCCTTGAGCTTGAATAAGCCAAGCTAGGGGTAATGTAGTAATTACCCAAAGAATGTACTTATGGTTATGTAGTGGGACCCAATTATTAATTGGGTGTTATTTTGGTGTTGACAGTTCGGGAATCTGTCAGCCAGTAGCTGGGGTTGAGTATGCGGGACTTCAGCAGGGTGGGATTGTGTATATGGGACTTCAGCAGTGTGAGGTGAGTTACCTTCCAGTAGCGGTGGGTCTACGGCCACAATGTCGGCCCACCAGTAGGAGTTGTTGTTAGATAATTGTCTTTGTGATAATTGTCTATGTTTGCTACTACCTGTTATGTTTATGTGCTAGCATGTTATGATGTTATGTGATAGTGGTAGTAGGGGGTGAAATAGTCCCCGGTTATCGGTCGATAGGGCCGAAGGGGTATATTAGTACCCAACTATGCTAGACAGATTATGATATATGTGATATGATATTATGTGGTAGTAGTAGGGGGTGAAATAGTACCCACTTACCGGTCGACAAGACCGAAGGGGTAGGCCAGCACCCAGATATGCTAGGCAGTATATGACTTATGTGTTTATGCTATGCTTTTATGTGGTAATGTATAGTCCCCGGTTACCGGTTGAAAGATACCGAAGGGGAGGCCAGCACCTAGGTATGCTAGGCAGTATCCGGTCGAGAGGACCGAAGGGGAGGCTAGCACCCAGATATGCTAGGTAGTATCCGGTCAAGAGGACCGAAGGGGTAGGTCGGGCACCCAGATATGCCTGACAGTATATGTATGTTATATGATCATATGGTATGTGGTATGATGGGGGAACTCACTAAGCTTTGTGCTTATGGTTTTCAGTTTTGGTTTTAGGTACTTCGTTTTCAAAGGAATGGAGTCGGCTTGATCGCAGCGCATCACACTATGTTTTCCGCACATGAGATCCTTGGGGATTACGCTCTGATATGGTTTTATGATAATATGTTTTGATTACCGACACTTTGGTTTGACACGAGATATTATTATGAATGTTATTACACTGATGGTTTTATGTGATAACTTATTTAAAAATAAAATTTTTGGCCTTGTATTTTTAGGATGTTTCAAGTTGGTATCAGAGCCTTGGTTTGAGGGATTCGGGCACACTCTTGGGTGTGTCTGAACTCAAACTAAGGACTTGGTATGCAAATTTCCAAAAGTAAAATCATTTTATAAAAGAAGTTTGAAAAGAGAAAAGAACTTTGAAAAGAGCAAGGTGTGTGATGCGTGCAATCAGCCGAGCTCAAGTAAGTTTTCCCCAAAATATCCATACATGTTATGAGATGATATGTTATGATATGATTATGAGAATTGCATGCTAGATTAGGGCTAAGGATCTAGGAGGATGCCTTATATGCCTATTGTATGTGCTTATAGACTTGCATGTTAGTACTAATCAGTCGGTAATAGGATAGACTATTTAGGTTATGCCTGATTGTATGAGCCTTTGAACTGCATGTACAAATTCCTGATTAGGGGATAGAATGATTTGATTGGAATATGATGGTTAGATTTTCCATTGTCTGAATGTTGCTTGCTTTGTGCTTTGTGGGACTCTTAGTAATGTGAGTTAGCTATTAAGTGAATATGCTAAGTCACATGTGGCACAGGCTGGGTAATCTCAAAGTGATAGACTTGACCCTATTGCGCAGCTCTCATTTGAGTCTAATCGTTATAGGGATGAGTCTGTTACTTGAAGGATTATCTGATCTCTGTTGCATGTGGTTATATTCACGAGGTAGCTAGTTGACATTACTGGGAATCTTTCAGCAGCTGAGGACTGGGTGAGTTCGGGAACCTAGGGAAACCTAGGATATATTTCAGTGAGTTAGTACTGAGGCTCAGTTAGACTTGGGTGTACCAATTGAGGAAGTGACTTGGAGGATCCAGGAGGATTGCTAAGGAAAGTATGGATAGGTGTGGAAGGTAGTATTGGGCCCGTACTACTGAAAGCACAAGATCCATACTCGAATCAACGAGAGTCTTGGAGAATCTAAGAAGCTTCAGGGAAGAGTTTGTGACCCAATTTGGGGACAGAGGATGTTCCAGTTGTTGCAGCTTAGCCATTGGCAAGCGAGCTAGTGAGCGTGACAGGGTGTCAGACCCTGAAGGATATGATTTCCAAGAATTGTAGATGCGGGATCGATTTGGGAGCACCCTGAAAAGAGAGGTGTGTGCCAGGTGAGTATAGTAGGGGTCTCGGGAAGAGACCCATGATTTCTGATCATCGGGTGAAAGGCCAGCAGGGTCGGAGTCAGTGCAACGCATACGAGAAAGTGCACGAGGGGGTTTGTCACTCCAAGGGTTTAGGCTGCTACAGGTGTGGAAGGGGTTGATCATATCATCTGGATGTGACTCGGATTCCTCCAGATGTTGCGGGTATGTCATATTTTACTGCTACTAGTTGGATGTTGGGAATATGTATCGCTTTGGAATTGTGAGTGAGTTGGATAAGTCAGACCTCGGGTCGGTTTTCCTGCTAGTGTTTGGGTTATCAAGGATCATATATGCCATCCTGCATGCCGAAAAGTCCTTGATGAACCCAAAGAGGGATGCATCTTGCGGAGTGGCTTCCGCGCATACCATTATCATTTCGGATCTTTTTCGGGATCTATGCAGGAGTATTATTTAGAGGATACTCGATCAGGGTTGGAGTGATTGTTCTCCAATGAAGTCAACGTTCAGAGGTTCTATCATTGTTCAGGTATGGTCGGTAATTGTTTATGGATGAACCTTGGAGTTCAAGGCACTACCGTTTCTAGGACAGAACTGGTGACAGGAAGAGGGTTGTGTCAGTCACGGGTGTTAGATGCATAAGTGGTTGGTTACTGGATGTTCAAGAGAATTGTGTTTTCGCATGGGTTGTGTTCGATTAGAGTTCAGTGGTACTGCAAGATTGGCAGTGGGAACGAGGATTCGTCAGCTAGAGTGAAGATTAAGGTCTTCAATTGATAACATGTTAAATGGATTGAGGTGTCAGACTGGATCAGATTTCAAGAGTACTCATCGAGACTTCTGAGGATGGGAGATCTTAAGGTTTAATCGGCGATTAAACGTAAGCACTCGCAGGCACAGGTTGTCATCAGTAGGATATTAGAAAGCGAGAAGGATTGGGAACCCTTCAATTCTCAAGTAATGTGAAGACTTGGTCGAATCTAAGCAGGGGAGAGACTTTTTATAAAGTTATCCAACCGTGAGTTTTGGTTGCGCAAGGTGCAATCTCTTGGCCACCTTGTCAACTAGAAGGGTATTCTAGTTGATTCGGCCAAGATAGAGGTCGTGATGCAGTGGGAGATTCCGAGGTCTCCATCTGATATTCGGAATTCCCTGGGTATAATGGGTTATTACTGGAGATTTATACGGGACTTCTCCGAGATTGAGGTTCCTTTGAACCGACTGAACAAGAAGTCAGTGGCCTTTCGTTGGGGGCCTGGGCAGCAGGCAGCCTTCGAGGCTCTCAGACAACGGTTGTACGAGGCACCGATTCTCACCCTTCCAGAGGGTGTAGATGATTTTGTGGGTTATGGTGACGCTTTGATCACAGGCATGGGTACGATATTGATACAATGCGGTCACGTGATAGCAGGTTTCGGGAACCAGGTTAGATTTTTGGTTAGGACTCAAGTTCAGTTGTGTGTTAGGTCGAGTGCGTGTTCGACCCAGTATGGAAAGTGTTGTAAGACTACAGGGGTATCCGTAGCATTCACTAGCAGTCAGATAGTTTGGAAAGTGTTGTAAGACTACGGGAGTAGCCATAGCATTCACTAGCAGTCAGATAGTATTAGAGTGTTGTAAGTCTGCGGGTGTAGCCGTAGCATTCACTAGTAGCCAGATAGTGATAGAGTGTTGTAAGTCTGCGAGTGTAGCCGTAGCATTCACTAGGTTGGTAGATAGCGTCAGTGCGTTGTTAGGACGCATAATGAACAAGTAGTACGCCCCATTTTGGGTGCAACATTGGGGATATGGAAATCCATGGATTGGATTTCAGATTTATCCATAAGGATTAGATCAGGTTGAGCCAACGATACGACTGTAGGAGTGCCAATACAGTTATCGGATCAAGGAAGCAACAGACCGTATAAGATTGCTTGTGATATAAGGCTACCATCGGTTAGGTAGCAATCACTTTTAGCCTTGGATTTAGTGACGTCAGGATTTGACACATGGACCTGAATAGTTAGATCGAAAGGTTATTAGAGCCTCAGTATCATGCTAACTAGTGGCAACGAGTTCAAGAGAAGGATTTCTTTCGAAAGTCGTGTGACGCGACTAAGCAGGGAGTCCTTTGGCTTCGCCGTTGGGCTGGAACCCGATACTTCAGATGATTGGCGGAAAATTGAGACCAGGTAGGGCTCGGTAGATGTTGGGAAGCAGCCATATGGCAGCATACAGGTCCAGATAGTTCAGTGTCTCAGGCAGATCAATGTTTCAGACAGTTTTGTGTCTCCAACAGTAATGGTATTTGGGGATTTCATGTATGGTTAGAGTCACAGATAGCTCGGGTTATGCTAAGTCACTTACATCAGGATTATATGAGTTTTGGCTACATATAAGTGAATCGCAGGGATAGGGGGTCTGTGATTCTATTCTTTTAGTAGGAGCCTTGAGTTATCAGAAGATGAGCAGGCAGCTGAGAGACGAGTGGATTGGAGTCAACAATAATGATTCAGTATGGGCGGTTAGTTAGAGGGCTAGATCATCTCGAGACATCAGAATCCAGATGAAGTAGATGTGATCTTGTTGCGAGGGATTGGTTCACCTGTAGATATTAAGGCTTTGTGATGATTGGTCACAACTACCCTGAGAAGGCTAGGGTGCTACCCATAATGGTGACCATGTTACTAGAGTGGTTTGGTGTATAAGAGATGGTAAGGAATGATTTCGAGGACGAAATATAATTTAAGTGGGGGAGACTTGTAACACCCCGTTTATTTAAATAAATTAGTTTGTGAAGAATTTTAATAGTGGAGGGTTGATTAGTAAATTACGGGTCATTTTGAGAAGAATTCTAGAGGCAATGGTATGTTTGGTAATTATCGTACCTAGATTGTAATGAATTTTATTATTGAGGGATGAAAGGGTAAATATTGGGTCAGTTTGCAAAATATTTCTAGAGAGAGGGACTACTTATGTCATTATGGGAATAAGTTAGGGGATCAGGGTATATATCCCGTCACCCCTCCAGTCCAATCCTAAACCTAAATGAGGAGATCATCCGCCACTTCTTCTTCCTCTCATCTGTTCGTCGTCGGGTGTGTTGTAGCCGCCACCATCCTTCCCTCCGCCACCGTACAGCCGCCATGAAGACAGAAAACGTTGTGCCTTTCCGTTGAAGGCGCGAGCCACCACTACCAACCGTGGATGTCGGCGAGACGTGGCACTGCGTGTATCCCTTGCTCACAGACGCCGTCGAACGACGCAACCGCTGCCATCGTGTTATTTCAAGCCTCCAGCAAAGCAGTGAAAGGAACGGATCGACTGCCGGCTGTCGTGGGTTGCCGTTTTGGGCCGTCGCCGCTGTTGGTCGCCGTCTTTAGGGTTCCAGTCGTCGCCGGCCACCTGTAGCGGCTAAGTGGGAGATGTCTCGGTCTTCAGATCATGTTTTTGAGTGTGCACATATGTTTGCTTGGTTGGGAATCAAGAGAACTTCCGACTGTCATCGCGAATCACCACCACTGTTGCCTCTCCGAGGGTTATGCCGCCGCCAAACGCCACAGGTGGGTGGCTGTGTTGCTTTTCTGGGCAAAGGGTAGGTGTAGTGTGTGTGGATGTAATTATTTTAGTTGAGTGGTGTTGGATTGTTTGGCCAGAATATCAAGAACAACCACCGCCACCACCGTGAGGTGGTGGCTGCCGCCTTGAAACACCATGTGTCGGAGTGATTTTGTTTGTTTATTTTGATTATTAGCCTGTAAAAATGTAATATGAAATTTAAATAATTAAAGGAATTGAAAACCACCACCTTAGGGTGGTGGCTGCCGCCTCCTGCTGCCACCGGCCGCCGCATTGGGTAACAGTGTGCTTGTCTTGTGAGTTGACTCGATTGGGGATGCTTGAAACCCTAATGGGCCCAATGAAGCTTAATGGACACTAATGGACCCTAATAAAACCCTAATGGGCTTAACGGTATTCTCGTGGGCTTAATGGGCCCAATAAAGCCCTAATTGACCTAAAAGCCCAAAAAATCATTAGATGGGCTAGTATTTGGGTTGGAAACCCTAATTAGGGTTTGGAAAACCTTAATGCCATCAAAACCCTAATTTGGGAAGTAATCGGGACACACAGGGAATTATTTAATAACTTGAGATATTCAATAATAATCATTGGCAAGAAAATTAATCCAAGCAATATTGGACTTAATTGATTAAGTCCTTAAAGGATTAAGTCCTTAATGGGTTAAGTAGGAAACTTAACCCTAATCGTCATTTTATGTGAAACCCTAATTACACTTGGGTTTATTGTTGGGCCTTTCTATTGGGCCTTGATGATTGGGTTATTAATGGGCCATCCAAGATCAAGAAATTAGACTAAAATAATTTAATGGGCCTAGGGTAAGGCCCATGTAAAGGGATTGGGCCCAATTTGGAAAATTGGGCCATAGTTTGGGCAATAGTTTGGGCCTTAATGATTATATGATGTTGGGCCTTAGAATGAGACCATGTATAGGCCTAGGCCCAATTTGGAAAATTGGGCCATGTGTTAGGCTTTGATTCCTAATTGAATTTGGGCCTATGGATTGGGCCTTGGGCTTGAATAAGCCAAGCTAGGGGTAATGTAGTAATTACCCAAAGAATGTACTTATGGTTATGTAGTGGGACCCAATTATTAATTGGGTGTTATTTTGGTGTTGACAGTTCGGGAATCTGTCAGCCAGTAGCTGGGGTTGAGTCTGCGGGACTTCAGCAGGGTGGGATTGTGTCTATGGGACTTCAGCAGTGTGAGGTGAGCTACCTTCCAATAGCGGCGGGTCTACGGCCACAATGTCGGCCCACCAGTAGGAGTTGTTGTTAGATAATTGTCTTTGTGATAATTGTCTATGTTTGCTACTACATGTTATGTTTATGTGCTAGCATGTTATGATGTTATGTGATAGTGATAGTAGGGGGTGAAATAGTCCCCGGTTATCGGTCAATAGGGCCGAAGGGGTATATTAGTACCCAACTATGCTAGACAGATTATGATATATGTGATATGATATTATGCGGTAGTAGTAGGGGGTGAAATGGTCCCCACTTACCGGTCGACAGGACCGAAGGGGTAGGCCAGCACCCAGATATGGTAGGCAGTATATGACTTATGTGTTTATGCTATGCTTTTATGTGGTAGTGTATAGTCCCCGGTTACCGGTTGAAAGATACCGAATGGGAGGCCAGCACCTAGGTATGCTAGGCAGTATCCGGTCAAGAGGACCGAAGGGGAGGCTAGCACCCAGATATGCTAGGCAGTATCCGGTCAAGAGGACCGAAGGGGTAGGTCGGGCACCCAGATATGCCTGACAGTATATGTATGTTATATGATCGTATGGTATGTGGTATGATGGGGGAACTCACTAAGCTTTGTGCTTATGGTTTTCATTTTTGGTTTCAGGTACTTCGTTTTCAAAGGAAAGGGGTCGGCTTGATCGCATTTCATCACACTATGTTTTCCGCACATGAGATCCTTGGGGATTACGCTCTGATATGGTTTTATGATAATATGTTTTGATTACCGACACTTTGGTTTGACACGAGATATTATTATGAATGTTTTTACACTGATGGTTTTATGTGACAACTTATTTAAAAATAAAATTTTTGGCCTTGTATTTTTCGGATGTTTCAGAAGGTGTGGTCTTTTCCCTTGGACTGATCCTTGGGTTGTGTTCTTTTGGAGTGTCTGATGTTTTTGAAAATGGCTTGTTAAAGGACCTAGAATTAGATTTTGACTTTTTGACTGATTGATGGGTTTTCGAAGAATGCGAGGTGTGTAAAACACCCTTCAATTTTGTTTCTTTTAAGGAATTTGGTGATGGTGACTTGACTTCTTTTTGAAAATTTACTGAAGTGTTTGAGTCAAAAGATTTTGTCACGGTACATGCCTTTTTGCAAGATCCATCAACTGCAATGTGATTTTGAAAAGTTTTTGCAGTGATGGGTTTTTCGAAATTCCTTTTGTTTGAAAACTTATCTTGGTTTTTTGAAAGTTTTGTTCTTGTAATCAGCTTCCCGCTTTTCACATCGGGATCTAATCTCTTTTTCCAAAGCCAATCTTGCTTCAACTTTTGGTGGAACAACTTCAGAGTTATTTAACTGAGGTTTTTTGAAATTATTTGATCTAGGTATCGACCGAGGACTTGAATCATCAGAACTAGAGAGTTCATGATTCTAGGAACATTGTCGAAACTCAAAGTTGTTAATGGGCAATTCATGTGAAATAGGTTGAAGAGTGGTTGTGAACTTGACTAGGGTCTGCGGTAATAAAGAATGGAGTACCACATAGTAAGTTAAGGAAGAGTCATTGTTGGCACATTTCTTGGTTTCGGGTTCTTCCATAGCAATTTCTTCGTCTATAACAGAGTTGGACTGAGAATCGGGACTAATTGTACTAATGATGGGTAAGAAACTATCTAAGTTTCCCAAGGATTCATAATGAATTTCCTAGATGACACAATTGTTGCTAAGTTCATGAAGTCTACCGAAGTGACATCAAATGTCTTCGGGAAAGGTCTTGTTATTGATTAGATAATGAAAGACTCGATCTGGTGGGACATAGGTATGTTCGGTATCGAAGCGAGGAGGCGAGTTCTCATCGGTAGAGTACCCATTGGACGATCCCCAGTTATACGTGTTGTCAATGGTCCCATTATTTACTAAGTTCTCAATAGCCTCACTTTCATTAAACAATTTTTCAATTAAACGATCCAAGCGTACAATTTATTTTTGGACAATATCTCGTTGGGTAAAAGCAACATCTAACTGGGTTTCACTAAGAATTTTGACATCTTTTTTCTAAAAACATATCTTTTTCTAACATAATGACCTTAAGCTTATTGTCTTCTAGTCTTCCTCTCACATGGTACAACTGTTGGGTCGCTATGTTCTTTTCATCTAAGGCATTGTTGTAGCCTGAAAGGATGGAAGCACATGTTTCATTAAGTCTTTGTAAATGTGGTTCACAATCATGCATGTTATAACCATTAGAACGAATCATAAATTTTACCCGCTCAACAATGTTGTGGGTTCCTTCCTTTACCATGTAGTAGTAATTCCTCCGCAAGTTGGTGGATCCATCATCGTCACTTGTTGCAATCATGCATATCTTCCTTCTTTTCCTCTGTTGTCAGGCTCATCGTCTTCATCACCCGAGGACCACACCTGATGATCCCTTTGAACATGAGTTACATACGTCCTTGTCTTTTCTTTTTCACTATCCTCCATTTCTTGAGTCATTATGAGATAAAATGCTTTGTCCTTTACCAAATTTGCTTTACAATAACGTGCAAAGTAATTTTCTTTGTGACATTTGTGACAGACCAAGCCTCCATCCTTGTCGTCCTCGATAGTAGAACCGGAGTCTTGTGACTTGTTGGTCTGTGGGTTCTCTTTAATTTGGGGAGCATTATGAGGCTGAGGATTGTGGTGAGTGTTTCTAGGATAACGTTGGTTGTTGTTTTGCGGGTTGAAGTTTCGGTTGAATTATGGCTTTGTGAACTGTTGGTTCTTACGAAAAATGGGTGGAGGAAGTTTTAAATTCTTCTTCATCATCTAGTTCAACGTTAGCCTCATAAGACTACAGAGAGTTGTCATATGACTGTTGGTAGGATGACTCTCCGGGATAAGAGTATTGAGAGGCTTTGATGGCAAACTGAGAAGTTTGAGCCACTAACGCAAGTGCACCGCCCAAGTCTACACATTCTTTGAACATAGTGGACTCTTGAGCCTGAAGTTCTCTATAGAGTTTAAACAGTGAAAGAGTATGAATTTTCCTATCACCCTGAACTATCATCTTTGCGGGCGTCCAGTGTCTTCCTAGACCATTCAGGAACTGTATGTTGGTTCCATGGTTGCTTCGAACAGTTCTAACATTTGACAGCTTTATGATTATGAGGTTAAATCTTTTGAATGAATCGTCAAGACTCTCACCATGTAGAGCTTTGAAGTTGGTAAACTCGTTGAGGGAAGTAGTGAGTTTCTTGTCTTGAGCTTGTGCAGACCTCTGATAGAGATTTTTTAGCACGTCCCAGATCTCCTTGGCAAATTTGCAGTTGATGATGTTATCGAAATTGACTGGAGCAACACCACATGAAATTCGTAGAAAGCAATTGCATCTTTCTCCATCTCTTCAAAATCATCGTTGATAGGTCTGTTCATGGCTGCTGGACCACCTCCAAGTCTAGCCTGAGCACCATCTACTACAATGGGAGTGAGAATAAGGACATGAGTTCCTTCTTCAACAGATCACCACACATCTCTTTCGAGTCTCTTTAGATATATTTCCATTCTCTGGGATCAATGGTGATATTTACTTGCAACAAGTATTGGAGCCCTGTTAGAACCTCCAACATTGTTTGAAAAGTTTAGAGAATAAGCTTGTGCCATATTTCCTTGTTTTTTTAAGATGCGCTTTAGTGGTATAGAAGGCCTTTCAGATCATAGTTTTTTTTTAAAGAGTTTCATTTTTCTGAAATAAATTAAAAGGCAACCACTTTGGCTCTGATACCAATTGTTGAGAGAAAAAACTTGATAAACGTTAGTAACGAGATATTAAGTTGTGGAATGATAAGTTAATCTCAATGGATCTTGTTAGCTCAACAATAATAAGTTAGATAAGTTAGATTGCGGAAATGTAAGGAAAGTAAATATCAACAATTTTATATCAATAAGCATTAAACAAGTAGACACTTAGTTGAATCGTAACATGGTTTGCATGCAAACACAAGTTATTATATGATGAACAACATAAGTGAAGAGGGACTCGATTTAAGTATCAGTTAAGATAACTTGATATAGAGATGAACGATCTTGTATTTGATAAGTTCTTAAGTGGTTGAAGTGGTTAGAATACATAAAGTGGGAAGCTCTATTTATAGAGTCCCAAAAGTTACAAGGAAATGATAAAATAATTTAAAGCAACTAACTTCGGTGTCCTTGAATGGTACACTGGATATTACAATGAATACAAGCAAAGTCAGTAAAAGTAACTTATGAGAATCTTCATGTATGGTTCATATGCGGGTCTTCAACATCTCTTTGGGTTCACAAAATAACAAAGGTAGTCTCCGGGTGGCTCTCTTCGGGTTCACTTAGGCATAGGGTATTCGGGTCCATCTTAGCTGAAGAGAGTCACTTTCTTGTTTGAACATGTTGTGTTGTTGAACTTTCGGTGCCATAATGAATCACCCCCTGCGTTATCGCAGCAACAACAACTACGGTAGCTGTGACAACAACAACTATGGTAGCTGCGGCATCAACAACCTTAGTGACAACAACATAGCACTCGTTAAAAGTTTTAATTAGCATGGCCTTGATAGACCCAAATAACTCTGGAATAGCCTCTGATTGCTGCGGCCACCTCAACGGCAATAATCTTGCGGATCTCATCATCGTTGGCACTCGACCTCTCGGGGTCGATGGAGCCTAAACCTCAGGTAACCACCATACTAAAACATATAGGAAAATCGTCAGAAATCGGGCTAAAGCGCATATACCGACTCCCACACACTCCTACATACTCTTTAGCTTCTTGAGGTTCATCCTCGAGCTACGTACGGATCCAGTGCTTCCAGTAGTATGGGCCCAATACTACCTTCCATACCAACCCATATTTGTCTCAAGTCGTCCCCTCAAGACAATAACCTTCCTCAAATTAGTTATGTACTTGCCATGTTAGTTCCTTAGAACCATGACTAAGCATCTAAACACTAACTCTAGACTTCTCTCCAGCACTGCTCTACCTCACAAAATCACCGTTGTCCCCTCCATTTGCTCCATATATGTCAATTGTACATAATACGAGACTCAATATACATTCAAATAAATGATCCTACCTCAAATCCACAACTAGACAAGGAACAGGAAAAAATACTAAATCAAGCATTCTAAGGCTACAAACTCCTAATTATGTACAATTATATAGCATACACTAAGAAAATAGTAATGACATATTCAATCTCATAAGAATGAACTCCTAGGATAAGGCATCACAAATCAGGCAATCATTACCACATTATTTATGCAAGATCCCTTAGCCTACCTCTAACTAGCATGCCATTCTATCAGCTCATAATATATCTGCCATGCACTACTCATAATATAGATTTGGGTATTTTGGGAAACTACAACCTGAGCGCTAGTTGATTGTACACACTGCTTATCTGGTTTTTTTCTTCTGTAAAAATCTTCATTTCTTTGTTAAGTTCTTCAAAAAATTTCAGATCCTTAGTTTGAGTTTGGAATCACCATGAGGTTCATCCAAATCCCTCAAACTAAGGCTCTGATACCAAGTTGTAACACCTCAAATCATAAACCAAAGTTTTCATTTTTAATTTACCAAAATTAAGGTTTCACAAGCCAAGTTACCAAATGCATAATTATCCAAAACAACTAGTATCACAAAATATCATATTTCACAATTGTCTCAGTAGCAAATCTCCCAGCGAGTGTGTACAATTAGACATTCGCCTTCCCACGGTCCACAGAAGTACCTGTCACATAAAAACCGACAACTATAAGCACGAAGCTTAGCGTGTTCCCCGAAATAACACATCAAAATAAACAACTATGGGTTATCAGCAACCCTAGGGACTATCAGCAATCCCAGTGGGCTAACAGCATGCCCTGTAGGTTATCGACAACCCTGGAGACTATCATCAGTCTCAATCATGTATAAACAACATTACATAATAATAATAATAACAACTACACCCATCTGGTCACCACAAATATAACTATTCTACCATACATGTGAGAATAAGTAAGGAGACTCACTTGATACTGACGACAAGTAAACCTCACACTCGGACTGCCGAAACTAGACTCTGCTTACTCAACGAAATAATTAACCCTAATTAAGAATTAAGGTCCAAAACTCAACCCGCAAGTCCAAATCCCATAACTAAGTCCCTAAAGGGAAAAAATACCATTGCCCTTCCCATGGTCCAAAACCCTAAATCTTGACCAAGGGCCAAAAGTCTACATGTG
The DNA here is from genome assembly GCF_002870075.4 of Lactuca sativa. Lineage (NCBI taxonomy): Eukaryota > Viridiplantae > Streptophyta > Magnoliopsida > Asterales > Asteraceae > Lactuca > Lactuca sativa. The sequence goes on along the minus strand of NC_056626.2, from coordinate 67,483,284 downwards.
ACATCCCCAAAATCACGGCCAAAAAAGACCGGTTTCATTTATGCTTTTTAAAATAATTTCAAAGTAAATCCATTGATTTAAAAAAGTTGCAGAATTTGTTCCCAAACAAAATATGATAAAAAATAATATTTACCAAAACATTTCTTAAAGAAATGTATTTTCATTATATACCAAAACTCGGGATGTCATGTTCCGATACAGACACAAAAGCATAAACAATAAAACATAGACCTTACACGGTTATATACAACTACTGGTCTATAAACAAAAACATCTTCACAAGTTCTCCAACTTATGCTCTCGCGCCACTACCTGTAATACAAAGAAACTGAGTGGGTCAGGCTTGGGAGCCTGGTGAGCATATAGGGTTTTCAACCCACAATAAATAATTATATTTAATTTAACCAACCAACAATAACCCGATTACCCATTCCCGTTATCCTCACTTTACGTCCCTAAAACAACAACTATCAAAAGGGACCTAGTTTAGGAATTTTCATCGAGACGAACATTACTGCAAATGGGCTTCCTCAACAATAAATGTCCTAAAGGCAACCATGAGGGGGATATAATACAACAAATGAACACCCACGCTCACTACACCTACATGTTATGAGCCTGCCAACGTTCCACTGAACTGTCTAGAAAAGTTCGTGGTCATCATCCATATTCTGCTGGACAACTATATCACAATCACATCGAGGCCTCTCATCGTTTTTATCACACATAACTATCTACCCATGTTCTACCCAACATATTCGTAGATAAAAATATAAATATATATACAACATAAAACATGTATAGAACATTCAACCAATACTCATTTCGAATAACACATAACATATAAACACATAGCACATATTTTATGGAAATACTTCGTATTTATGTGTTAGAAGAAAGTAACTACACACTCACTTGATAAGATGATTATCGGAAAACACTACGGCTCTACAAGTAGCAATTCTTCAATGAAACCGGGAGATCTTCACAAACACCGGGCTTCTTGCGGGCACAGCTTCGGCTCAAAACTCTTTTCTTCTCGGGATCTTCAAAGCGTCGGGACTTGCTTCGAGTGTCGGGATGATACCGGGGCTTCGGGGGTATAACTTGCATGTAAATCGAGAGAATAAGGGCGAGAGAGAAGAATTTGAGCAACTAAACTCGGCTGACCTTGTGTTCTATTTATAGGGTGTTGAGCATCGGATTACGCTGGGCGTAATCTCAGAGTACGCGGGGCGTACTCCCTCTACAATCATTACGCTGGGCGTACACCCGATACAATGGGCGTACTAAGCGGATTAGATCGGATGCGTCATGGTCTCGGACCCGAGACACTCGAGTGATGGAGTAGGGCGACGTGGCCCAATTCAGCCCACGAATCATGAATACGCTGGGCGTACTCCCATTTCTCAAACTTCAAAAATTCGTATCTTTCGCATACGAGCTCCGTTTTTGACGTTCTTTATATCCACGCGTAGGTGAGACTATGCTCTACAACTTTCATTTAGACTCCATCGGCTAATTTTGATTTTATTTTTATTATAATATTTTTAGTAGGCCGGGACAGGAAAACTCCGTTAGAAATACATAACTTCTTCATCTGACGTCTGTTTTCGTCTGTCTTTCTTCCGTTGCACTACTATCAATGAGATCTTTGATTCTCATTTAGATTGTTTCAGTTATAAATCACTCGATCTCAAATCCGAACTTCGGGTTGCATACTGCTAAGCTGAAACTTAGAAAAATCATAACTTCCTCGTACGAAGTCAGATTTGGACGTTCTTTTTATGCACACTCTCGGTTTAACGAACTCTACGACTTTCGTTTAGATCACTAAGGCTAAATATCGCTCTATCGTAAATTCAGTATTTACGTCACGCAGTGTCGTACCGGTTCCGTCGCGAAACTTCGACCGGTCATAACTTCTTCGTTATAACTCGGATTTCGGCATTTTTTATATATTCGGAAACTTTGTCACGATCGCTACAACTTCCTTCGTAGCTATTGGGTTTATCTAACATTCTATTATTACGCTTATTTTTATTCTTGATTAAATTAAGCCACATAATTAAACATACAACATATAATACTCAAATAATACATTCTTATTATTTCAAAATGAGTTACAAAGATTAACCTAGACTATTACATCGTCATTAATGCCTAGCCTAGAAACACGGGCGTTACACTACAAAAGTCAACTTCCCATCGAGTACGTTGGGCGTACCTCTTCTTGTGTGGGGCGTACAACTTGAGCAGCGTATGGTCGGGGTCGGAACCGGTTACGCGGGGTGTAGATAGGAGTACACACGACGTACTCCATCTACTTCCACTTTCACCAACTTTGTGTCTTAAACCCTCAAGACAACTAACCCAACCACAAATCTAAGCATTCTAAGATGTCTTGTTCTATAAAGTCATCGAATTTAAGACTTTGCATGGCTAGAACAGTCCCAATGCAACAAACTTAAACTTCCAATACATTCTAAGCTACTTTGCTTATGCATGAGCCATATGAATTGATCAAGCAATCATTTTTATGAATCTACAAGTCCTATAATGCATGAAAGGACAGGTACAAGCCCTCGGAGTGCTCCAAACTCATAAATGTCCAATATTCGGGACAAAAGTTCATAAAAATTCAACCATGTAGATATAATGGAAAAATTATCAAGGTATAAACTTTATACCTGAAAATAAGGCACAAAGAGGAAAGGTTTATGGATCTACAAGCTTTCTAGCACCCACTCCTTCTTCTATAGATACACCAAAAACACTCAATAAGCTTGTAAAACTCACACAAGAAACTCAAACTCGAAACTATGGTTTAAGGAAGGTATGGTGGCTGATAAGGATGATCAAATGGGGACATAATGTTGTTTAAATAAGGAGAAACCCTTAATATTAGGGGTTAGAGTTTGGGCTAGTACTCCCGGCATACCACACGTACGCCCAACGTACAAGCTGATCATTCGCGATTCCATGCTGCATGAGTACACCGCGCATACTCTTAATTACGCCCTACGTACGACCACAATCTCAAGCCTTTTTCCTCAACGGACCAATTGTGCAACTTTTGATAAAGATACAAGAAATAATAAAAATACCTGATATTTGGATGTTACAAAACCAATGGGGTCCTTTGTAGTCGAGAGATTGATGTGTAAAAGAAGTTCATAATTATGAATGGATACTCTTGGAATGATTTGAAATAACAACATAAGGTGTTGTTTGATTCCTAGATTGATAAATGGATTTATTGATCATAAGGGTATTTTGGGAAATCTGTTGATAAATACATAATGATTAACATCTAAGAAGATGAATGACATTCATGAACATGAATTAACACTCTCGATATGTTATTGGAACATTAAAATGAAGGAATGCTAGTGAAGTTCTAAATCTAGTGGTTGTATTGACCCAAGGGTAATTTGGGAACATGAAATGGAATTGAGGATTCCATAGTTACATTAGGTACCTACAATGATATTGGTTGTGGTTTTATATACTTGAAAACACCCAATGATGTATTAAATGATTTGAGAATGATTCATACTGGATAAAAAGCGTTCCTAATCAACTTGAGCTCTCAACTCTTTGATTTGAATGATTGTAAGCATTATGAACTAGTTAATATACTTATTTCCAAACTAAAGTACTTAAATTTTAAATCTTAAGATAAGACATACATACCCCACAACCCTATACCAATGTGACCACCACCTTACATCATCAAACACTTATGAGATATAGTGTTCCCGAACACCTCCAAACTTCATTATAAAGAGATAACACGAGATAGAAAAATAAGAAATAAGCTTGGTGCCCGTCCACTTGATCTGCTTCCGTTGGACCTGTTTTATTTGGAACGTGGTGTGTCCGAGGGGTGTCCGAGCTCCACGTTGCCACCGGACCGCTTTGGGGACATATGCCGGATAACATACGGATTGTCTTTCAATACAATCTTTTGGAAAGGGTAAAAAAACGTACAATTACTTTAGTAGAACCTTTTAATTGGAGTGTCGTTTAAATTCTCCCGCGCATAAGTAAAATACGTCGCGTGCATATAATCTTAACCGTCCACGTCGGCAATTGGTGGTCCACACAACAAATCGTAATTCCTGCCATTTTCCGACTTTATAACCTTTTTATTTAAACCCTAGTAACGCCAAAGGGTTTTAACAGAAGGAACAGAAACAGGGGTTCTTTTCAAAACCCTAGCAATTCGATTCCCAAATTCTTATCATGGCTTTCTGGGGTCAGTCTTGATTAAACTATCTTAAATTGTTGGAAGTTCATATCAAATTTCATTGTAGTTAGGTTATTTTGCTCGTATTCCGATCGTATAAATTCCGACTGCATCATATGTTTTATCATGTGTATCACGGATTTGCGTTTAACGAACACAATTTCTCCTTAATATATTGTTTTTACGATTAATGTTTCGATTATAATACGTTAGGAATCGAAGTGAAACCTGGAAAGCCGTATACGCATTCATCCAAAGAGGGTAGAGGACGACTGCGAATATCTCAGGTAGATGCTTTATCTTCCACTGAATTGTTATTGGGCGATTTTTTTCTCTATGACGATGATTTTTTGGGTTATGAAATAATAACAATAACGAACAAAACAATGTTTGACGATTTTGTAGAACTTAAGGGTATGATCATCCACATATTCATTTTTAAAACTTCTAGGTTGACGAGAGTGGGGCCAGGAAATCTCTGTTCTATATGAATTGATATGTATTAGTATTACTAATGTCATCTGCTTTTGGTTGTCATCTAATCTCTGTAAAACTTCTTCCAACAAAAATAGTGAACCAAGGGTTAGTATGTTCACTGATTTAATTGGAAAAATGAAATGAAGAGTGTTGATCATATCATCTGAGGCTAACAGCGATAAAATATATTCTAAATGTGATATGATAAGATTATCTAGGTTATGAAGCAAGAACAATAGGATTTGAATTTGTCACAGGTTAGATAGACTCTCCAAATCTTAAGATATTTGGAGATCAATTTCAAAGCAGGCATCACATTGCTGAATGGTGTTTAATCTATGAAATTCTCCATGTGATTCTACTTCTTTTGTTTGCATTTTAGGCGACATTGGCTACTGGATCTGCAACAAAAAAGAGTCTGGTCCAATGCAATGTAGGAGATAAAAGTCCTGTTCTTTTATGTGCACTCCTTCCTGATAAGACTGAGTCATTGCAATTGGATTTGGAATTTGATGAGGCTGAAGATGTAATATTTTCTGTTATTGGTCCACGAGGCGTATATCTCACTGGATACTATGTTGGCCACAGCCGACAATCAATTTTGCAAGATGATTCGTATCCTTTGTTCATTGAATTTTTTTCTTCACCCCTTTTAGAAAGATGAGGTAATGTTGTTTTTCCTTTACTATGATGGCAAAGAGAATCATATGGAGAGGACATTGCAAATTCTGAGACACAGGAATCTGATCATTATAGTGATGAGGATGAATATGAGGACAGTTTTATCAATGATGATGAACCTGAAGCTCTTACACCTTCTCCTATCTCAAGTGACAGAGGTTTTATAAATTCATACATTTGTTACTTCAAGAAAATGATTCATGAAGTTCTTTCTCATTCGAATGAATTTGATTTTCAATGAGCAGATGACGATGATGATGATGATGATGATGATGATGATGGAGAATATTTGGAGAAGAAGAAAAGAGATGTGAAGGGCGGGCGTAGAAGACTCAAAAAGAAGTGTCAGTTTTTTGAATCTGATGATGAAATGGTGTTTGTTGAGATTGATGATAAAAACGCTTCTCCAGTTGCATCCATACAAAATATCAATAAATCAGAAGATTCAGGAAAGAAAATCAAGAAAGAAACAACAGACAAAGAGACAAAAAACAATGATGATGAGTACGTGGATTCTCAGGTTCTTGATTCAAAGGATGATGTTAATGTACACTTAGTAAATAGCAAACCAGAAGGCTGAGCAATTAACTAGTTTTCTCCAAAAAAAGTTGATCTTATTTATCTCTTAATAACAATATATTGCAACAGGAAAGGGGCTGAAGTGATGCCTGAAAGTAAATCAAAACCTAAAAAGAAAAAACGAGGGTCCTCTAACGAGAAGAAGGATACTGTTGATGAGAGCAATGGTCTTAAAGTGGAAAAAATCAAGCAGAATGAGGAAAATCCCAACAATGTTGATGACAAATCTGTTGTTGAGGTTGTTGCTAATGAGTGAGTATTCCTGCATTGTTCTCTACTTAATCTTGTTTTTGTCTTTTATTTAATCTTGTTTTTTTTTTTAACTTTGTAAAATGATATTTTTCATGTAATGAACAGCGGATCTGCAAATGAAGTGAAAACAAAGAAGAAAAAGAGCAAGAAGGGGAATGCTGTTAAAGATGATGATGATGTGTTGGTTGCTAAAGATGATGAGAAGCCTAGTAATATGTAAGTTTGAGCTTATTATTATAGTAGAGGGGATTTTTTGTTTTTCAAACACATGTATGTCTTGACCTCAAAAGGGTACCAAAAAGTGAATGAATTTGTTTTTTATAAATCAGGGGTGTTGGGGAAGTTATGGGTGAAGAGAATGTGAAACCAAAGAAAAAGAGAAAAGCACGTGGCAATTCAGTTGAGGTGTTGGGTGCAGAAAATAAACAGGAGGATGATCTACAACCAATAGACAAGTATGCTTTTGTGTTTCAGCATTGGTAATGCAAAATGATTTGAAATTCTAGTTTGTATAACACAAGAACAATGAATGAAATGCAGGAACTCTGGAATTGATTCTAAGCAGTTAGATAACGGAAACCAGTCAGAGGAGAAGAAAGTTAAAAAAAAAAGGCGAAAAACAACTGAGGTTGAGGTTGAGGAAAACAGAAATATGGAGGTTGAAAAAGAAAATAAAAAAAAGACACTGTCTAATGGACTTGTTATTGAAGAGCTTGTGACAAGCAACAAGCCTAAAGGAAAAGTAGCAGCTCCTGGGAAAAAGGCAAGTCTTTTCAATCAGTTTTTAGTTGCTCATATTAATTATATAAATACAAAAATATTGAAGAATATGTTATGGTGCATTACATACAGGTGAAGGTAGAATATGTGGTGAAGTTAAAGGAGAATGGACATGTTGTTGATTCAAATGGGGAATCCCCTTATAAATTTCGACTAGGTGATAAACAAGTTATAGAGGGGCTCAATGTAGGTTTAGATGGTATGTATAATCTATTATGACTTTTACAAAAAAATAATAATAATAATAATAATAATAAAATAACTTTAGATTAAAAAATATACTAGTATATTACTATTATTAGTTGATGATGTTACAGCTTACATTACATGTGGTGGTGTTTTGCATTTCAGGTATGAGAGTTGGGGATAAAAGGAGACTTACCATTCCACCATCAATGAGGTATGCAAAATTTTATTTTATTGAATAATAAATACCAAACTCTGTTTCTTGCATGAATAAAAGCATCATTTAGTATGGGTATGTTGTTGTTGTGCAGGTTGGGGTATATAGGAACGGGTGAGAATGTTCCTCCAAATTCATGGCTGGTATATGATGTGGAATTGTGTAGTGTCCACTGATACCTTACATTACTCATTACACCACACCATTCTTGTTGAATTTTCCAATACACAGAGAGTTTTTGTTCTTGTTAGGGTTATCGGTCTCTTATTGTAAGAAAATCAAAGTGTTGAGAAACATTACATTTTTGTATTTGCACGGAGGGGGGACATTTTGTTACTTAAATGCCCAATTTTGGCCATATTTTTAATTACAAACATCTTTCTTCAATGAGTTTTCTCTGTTTCTTTCTTCCTTTAAATCCAAAACATGTATATCTAAACCGAAAAGGCTAAAATTTAACTTCACATTTTAGTATTTGTACATTCTGTTTATCAACTCTTCTTGCTTTATAGCTTGAGCTTCACAAGAAAGCAAAATATTTTGTGCTGTGTTGTTACATTTTGTTTCGGGTTTTTATAATAGAGATATTAATGAGGGTCAAGTTTTACCCTAATATCATTTTTCACTTTTTACACCAAAAAATTTCAACTATATTATACCCTTTGTATTTGTTAGTTTTTTACAATTTTGTCTTAACTTTAAATTGTCTTATTAACAAATTTAACAAATGTAAGATTTTGAATTAATTTTAAAGAACTGCTACATTTTAAAATATAACTACACAACTAAATTAACTCTATCAACAAAATCGAACTTGAAACAACTAAAATAAACTTTAAACTCAAACTTGAAGAACCGCAAAAGACATGATACTTTATTATCAAATTTGGTGGTAATGATTAATGAATACACCAAATTTATATTATACTGTTCATCAACACCAAATCTCATGTAGAAAATGGTGTTGGGTTGGAGTGGTTTTGCATTATTTTTTACATAAAAAAGTGAGATGATGTTTGATTGGAGATGCCAAAAAGAGTTAAGGAGTGGTTTTCAATTTAAAACCCAATTGAAGTGGACATTGAGATCTATATTTAAAAATTAATTATATACATAGTTACAGCAAATTGGGAGGTCAACAATAAGATAAATGTTTTGAGGAAGATTTCATAATTTGTAAATGTATGCTATGACTATATTCTAGTCTAATAGATCACGCCTGCTCTGAAAACTCAATTAACTTTAAAGTCCAATTAACGGCTGTATTGGTATTATTTGTATATACTGAAATGGCTAAACTCTACTTTAATTACCCTTCGAACTACTGGAATGTTCTTTTTATTTCCAATTAATCTATTGATTTTGATCACAGAATCAATTTATTTTTAACAATAACCACATCCTCTGCTTTTTTTATGTTATTTCATGAGTCCTATATCCTAAAAATGTGAATACTATATGTAAGACTGTAACAATATATCCATCCTAGCACCTTTCATTTTTAATAGGTGCCTTAAAGGCACTATGATTAAAAATTAAAAACACACAACTTTTTCTACCATAAATACATATGCCCAAAATCCACAAAGCTTCATTACAGACGTTAAACCTTCTACTTCCAAAGTTGACGCATCTTCAAAAACATAAAACTTACACCATCATTCAAGTCTCTGCTTTCACAAACAAGCTTCTAGCATCTTTTTCTGCAATGTCACTGCTCAAATCGCCAAAAAAAAAATTACATGAGTTAGAGATTGATAAGCATTACTCAATCACACAGATAGAAAAAAACAAAAATTAAATTAAAAATGAATACCTGTCTTCAGCCTCTGTTTTGGTAATAAACGTAACATCTTTTGAAGCAAGAAACTCACAGAAACTTTTTAAATCTTTCTCTTCGCAGAATCTATAAAGATGTTGCAGAAAATTGTTGAATTGCTTCGGTTCCTGTACAGCATATTTAGTAAAACAATATTGTGATTAACTAAATAAAAACTTACTTTTTTTTCAAATTTTAGAAAAAAAAAATTACTTGCTCAATGACACATCCCTTTCTGAGAGCAACCAAACATTCTAAAGCCTTTGGATAATTATCCCCTTCATACGAATTCTCCACCAAATCCAATACTTTATTTTTCATGCCAAATATCGCTTTACTAACCCACTCAGGGCTATCTCTACGCGAAATCATAGCTTCAAAATCTTGTACAGCTGTCAACTCCCCAATTGTCTCCACCTTCACTGCTGACGTGGACCCTACTATGTCCATTGACTTGTCTTCGATCCTACCAACTTGCCCTTCAAAAGATCCAGACTTTTGATCCCTCAGTAAGCGCCTAGCCGATTTCTTCAGCTGAAAATAGATTCCTAAATGTTAATTTCCAGACAAAGAAATTATAACACTAAAGATGAAATAAATAACCTTGGGATTTTCTTTGATTTCAAAATTTCTACAAAACTCATCAATTACAAGCTTGTTCTGTGATACTACTTCATGATCAGGTTCTGTTATTCTTTTCAGAGTTGAATCAAGTGGTGGCACTGCTGCATCTGGATTCTTTGATTTCAGTTCAAGATGGTGGTAGAAACGCTGCACAAATAGCAAAGAAAAGTCAATGGAATTATCAAAACACTACATAAACCAAGGGCATTTTTGACTTTTCGCAACTCTACCTCCAAAACAGGATTCGGAGTGAACTCCGGGCGTAAAGCTTCCTCCTTGCCAGCTGGCGCTAAATCCATCATCATCACCAACTTATCTGCAGCTTCTTGCTGTTCTTTATTTGGCTGAAGTGATATTGGAAGGTTGCTGAAAGAAGGAAACTCAAACTCCCTTACATCTTCAGCAAAAGGAAGGACATTGAAGTAAAAAGAATCCGGCTGTCATTCAACAACAAAAAAGTCAAAAAAGACGAAAATACCCTTTGGTTAAAAAATTACAATTGAGGACTACTCACGATATTATCTTTGTCGGATACATTAGGAGTTAAAACTCCTATAACAACATTTGCTTGCCCTTGTCTCCACACACATCTCAAAATTCCAACTTTGTTCATTTCCTTCATTGCCCTTGCTAATGCAGAAACAGCAAGAATTGCCTTTTTGTTGCCAGGGTCAGCGATGATAATGTTGACATCTTTCATGTAGTAGTGTCTTTATAAAAATTGAAAATAAAAAGTCACGTATGTTTATAAATTATAACATAAATTATTATAAAGAAAAGAAGTTATATACCTCATAACATTTGAAGCATTTGTGAACCCTAAAAGCTTCACGCCCTTTTCTGGTTTGAATTTGGCTGCTTCAAATTCAGCAGATGAGATAGGAATGACTTGTGGGCCATATCTGTAGCCTTTTATTCTTTGTTCTGGAGGGACAACTTTACTAGGATCTTGAACACTTTTATACTCGTAATCTAATTTGATTTCATGAGTGGCAAATTTATCTGTTGAAGGGGCTTTATCGGAATATTTTTTGAGAGTTGGGAATTTTTCTTCAGATGTTTTCTTGTATACCCAAACCTAATCATAACAAGATTATCAAGTAAAAGAATAAACCAAATTCTTTTTCTTTAATTTGCCCTAGAAAAAAGCAAATAAAAGTGAGCAGAAAAAAAGTTAATGAAATCACCTTGATTTTACATGTAGGGCTTAACTCAAGATCACCCCTGAATGTGGTTACAGGAGCTAAGTTACGTGTTCTCAATGCACCTAATAATGAAGTTGAACTTTCAACATGAACTGCTTTTGCTTTTGTCTTTTTTGAAAATATACTCAACAGCATATCGTTTTCTTCAATCATGGTATTATGTGGGACCCGGTTTTGATCTCCTCTATATATGATACAATCAATTTTCATCCCATGTGCAGCCATCTGTTCAGCAATGGTGTAGACTTGATCTTCTTTTGTACCTTCATATGGATCTTTGATAGGGTACATGGCATTAGTTATGAGACATATACGTTTTTTACCCTTGATTGTATCTTGGTATTTTTTAATTAGCATATCCATTCCAACAACAATCGCATCCATAACTATTGTAAGAGGTCAAGGTACCAAATGGGAAAATTTTAAAAAACCGATAAATATAATGTAGATATTAAATGATTATAAATAATGTAAAGATAAATGTAGGATACAATCTCCAGGAAGTGTTCCTTGAGGAAGTTGTTGTGTAACATCAACAAGATCTCCATCAACCACTTTGATTGGCTGTAAAACTGTGACATGTTCATATCCACCTACTTCTTTCATCAAATCATTGTCGGTATCTGTATGTTTAAAGTGGTATTTTAAATATTTTAAATAAGGTAATGGACAAGAAAATTATAAAAGTAGACACCTTTTTGGTCAAGTAAAATGATATTACCTTTTGTTCCAAATACAACAACTCCTACTTCATCATATTTGTTGAAAACCAGCTGCAAGGAATAAAAGGATAGAAGATTGGATGATTAAAACAAGTTAAATGATGTAAAACCAATGGGATTAACCCTTATAACAAAACAAGAAAAGAATTACCTTTTTTTGTATTAGCAAAGAACAAACTTTTTGAATCTCTGGTAAGACACTGTGCATTGATGGACCAACATCAATCAATAAGATCAATGCTTCCTGTATATATTCAACAACAGTTAAAACTGTAAACAACAACCAGTAATTGATCCATAAATAATCAAACATATTAAAAAAGTTATGAAAAAAAAACATTTAATGGGTGTGGTTAAACCAACTAATGTATGCAATCAACAAACATAAACAAATAACAGTTGTTTTGAGTATCAGCAATTGGGATATTTCTTTCCCTAAACAAGCATTAACATGGTCAGAAGTTATGAAACTCAGGCTATAAATAGCTTAACAGCAAAATACTAGTTGAACAGGTGGCCTTCTGAGATTTTAGCAAGTATGATGATGACTATGCAGTCTGCTCGACTGAAACCAGTTGAACTCAATGATGAAGTGCTTAGTATTACAATTGACATGATAATGCCTCTTTTGCCCTAGCAAACATTTACTTAGTAATTACATAGAATACAGGCGGATTTCAGCGTTTTAGCAGAGATTACGAAGAGCAGCGTCAACTCGTTCATGAGTTCACTTCTCAACAAACAATTTAAAAACAATCAAAAATCAAAAGCAACAAAACTAACTTTGATTTTTCTTTGCCCTAAGTAGACACCAAACAGTGATTCCATGGAAAGAAAGATGAACTATAACTATGTGGAGTTTCCTTATATTTGAAATGATCATGATCGAAACCATATAATGTTCAAGTTAGAAAGCTCAGCAACAAAACATTAAACGACTGCAGGTGTAAATACTGTAAAATAAACAGAAAAGGTAATGAAGATTCACCTTGTTTCGAGCCATTTTCTCTGGACAGAAAATACGAAGACGGAGGTTTGAATCGTACCAGAGAAGCCAGAAGATGTTCCTCCCCTTTCCCTTCCCGCCCCCCAAACTTTACGGACCTATAAATGAAGGCCCAATGACGTACTCCAAGTCCAAGACGAGTTCAAGCGGATCAATGTTTCATTAAATTCTTTTTTTGTCTTTTTAATATCATAATATAACTAGATTATGACCCGCGTAAAACATGGAAAACATATAAAAATTTATATATAAAGGTATAAAAAATTTGGCACTATAAAAAAAATAAAGTAACAGAAACAGATTTAATATTATTGGTAACATTGAAATGTCTGGAAAAAAAAAACAATGAAACATTTGAATATCTATAATCGTTGAAGGATCTCTTTGTAGACATAACTTTTTGTTTTATTAGTTGGACGACCCTCGTCATATATGAGTACTTTCAATCATTTTTCACTTGTGACACGAGAAACAAAAAACATATAACTGACAATGAGTGAAGACGCGCCTACGCAAATATAATCCAACATTTGATAATTATTGTCATTGACTTTTGTTAATGGCCATAACAAAATAAACAACTATGGGGAATTGCCTCCACTAAAAACAGAATGAAATTCTTTTATTAGACGGAGTTAACTTCATGCAAGGTATATAAGTAGTCTCGTTGAAAAATCTAACATATATGATTCAGGCTTCAATGACATGTCTTCCAATCCTAATAATATGTAACCTAGTACCATTGCATAGTCATTTGGTTTGTTCGGTATTACGAAGTAACATGACTGGAACACCTATTTTTTGTGTAAGTTTATGGTTGGAAATTATAGACACCTTAAAACCATTCAACACAACTAAAGAGTAGATTGATTCCTCAAAAAAATCTGGTAACTCTATCTCACATAAAGAGTTTAAACTCATATATGTTTTCCCTTCATCTTTCATCAATCCTAAAATGTAGTCATTGGTAGCATCGAATTCTTCATTTGTAGGTACCAAAATAGCTTTATCTCGAAAATATGATGGATCATCAATATGGTTTTTAAATTATGGATAAATGGTGGATACAACTGAATGAATATGGTCACCTGTAGAGCGAACAACAACGTTTTCTGGAAATTCAACTTCAACTTCACCATCATTAGGGCCACCAATGTTACCTTCACTAATTTTAAGAATCCACTCATCAAATGCTTTTTTCTGATCCAAATCATTAGTTAGATAACCAAACTAAAGCCTCATGTTTACGGTTAAACGTAAAACTGTACATTCATGTCATAATTCAACAGGGGAAGCTAAACAATTTACTATATACCTAAATAATCAAATGCATATCAACTCGATAACATTAATTGAAAATGTTCAAGGTTTAATGTTGGAAGTTTGATGTACAATTTAGGAATTGATTTTAGATTTATTACAGTTCAAAGTTCATTGTCTGTTTTGGATGATTACTCAAATTACATTGATAATCTCAGTGGGGTCACTAATATGGTTGATGGTTTGATCTTGGTGGATGTGATGTGTTCTTCTCAATCATGAAATCAATGTGGATAGTCCGCAGACAATGTGCCGAGTAACACCTAAGTGAAGCATTTTAACACATTTAGAACAACATAAATCCATTAACTTGCATGTGATAGTTGGGTAGGGCCAATCAACTATTACAGAAAGACCTTATTACAGTAACTTAAGAACATTAGGTTATGAATATGCAACATTGATTTGTATATTGATCACATTCTTTATGGTAAAAAAAATCTTTCAAATGTTTCTTGGTAATGATCATTAGAAAGTACAAAACATGTCAATTAACATTTTAGCTTTATTACATCTCGAAGTTATTTCATATTCATATGCTATTTTGAGAGCATCTAAATGGTGTGTAAGCTACTAAAATGAATAAAGATTTTGAATAAATTGAGTTAGTCAAAACTGGGTTTTTCTTTTTCTGGTTCGGGTTGTCATATCAGGATTTTATCCTTTTCCAAAAAGATTTCTCCATATATGTTCATCAAGGTAGGCATTCAAGGAATCTACCTGCAGTTAAAGAATTCCAAAAAAAGTTATTTTTTAAAAGTACGATGTTATTAATGATTTTTTTTTGCAAAGTTTAACGTTATTAAAGAAATTCGCTTCCAAAACATTGTCCTACAAATGAGCTTCAATGTTGGAAAACATGAAACGTTTCAATATCATCTAAAAATATTTCAAAATAATATTTTTTTAAAGTATAATGCCGTTAATAAACTCTTTTTTTTTTTTTTGCAAATTTCAATACTAAAAACAAATTTTCCCTAGAAAATTGTCATATTAATGACCTACTAATTAACATTTAAATTTATATATTATATAAATGGTTCACTTGTGAACAAAAATACATAAATTGTCCATATTTGAAATATTTTTTTACATAAATGGTCTATATGTGAAAGAAAATGAAAATTTACTTTCCATTAACAAAATGTTTTCAAAAAATCCTATTAATGAGCTCTAATGTACATAAAAATAAAACTTTTTTAGATTAGCCAAAAAGAATATGAAAAAGTCATTTTCTGAAACTACGATGCTATTAATGAACTTTTTTGCAAAGTTTAATGCTATTAATGAATATTTTGTTTTCTAGAAGACAATCCTTTAAATGATCTTCAATATACAAAAAATGTAATTTTCCATATTAACTAAAAATAATTCAAAAAATTCATTTTTTTTAAGAGTACGATGCTATATATGAACTTTGTTTTTTTCAAAGTTCAATAGTAAAAGCAATTTTTTCCAGAAAAGGTCTTAATATAAGGTTAAAAGAGCATATTGTAAATTACTTATCGATCTATATGAGCAAGAATTAAACATTTCCATCAATACCCAAAAAGGCATATAAAACATGCCTCATTTTGTAATTAATTCCAACGCCCCACAATGTGAAATCCTCTCAGTGGCAGAATTCCATAACTCAAACCACAATGGATAATCAAATATGAAGAGAAGCTGCAATAAAAAAAATAATAATTGTCACCATCTTATACAAATATTATAGATTATTGGGGTGTTAGATAGCGTAATAACTTGTCAAAAAAATACCAATACTGTGTAGACATCACCTAAACAACATTTAACAAATATACAAAAAAATATATATAAAATAAACTGTGGTTATGATATCTCTTCTAGGGTACATATGATTATTGAAATTAATGCCAACAAAAATCTTCAATATTTAAGTGACTCTAAATACAACTACCCTCCAGTTTTAGGATCCTTGACTTCACCCCACTCCCAAGCAGAAACGGTCCCTCAAATACTTTAAAAAAACCTGAAAGATTAAAATATACACACAAAAAGATGAAAATGCTAAAATGAACTTTCAAATATAACAACAATATTTTATAGACAATACTACAAACAAGCTAGAAACATGCAAATAGAGACTAGAGAACATCATAATTAGATTAACATCATACACTCATTTAGTCTTATCTTTCTTCTTCCCTTATAGGAGTTTATAAAACATTTTCTATTGTATGATGGATTTCTGAATTACTTTTTTGAGATGTGTGAGGTTGTAAAGAATGGAACAACAAAGAAATGGAATGGATAGGTAATCGTAAAAGCAAGATAATAGAATAAGTAATTCCATTCCAGAAACATATTTGTGAGGCATGGAATGGAATAATGAAAATTTGATACGATTTTTATGTTATATATTGCAATTTAAATTATAAAGATAATCTTTCGCATATCCGTGTTTAGTTATTATTATATAATTAAAAATGGTTTATATTGCAACTTTTATACTAATATCTTCTCTTATTGCTGAGAAAACCTTGATACTTACAATGTTACCAACCCTATTTTCAAGAAGGTAGGGTGTACCGATTTATCATTGAGAAAGTAAACTCAATAAGAAGATTCAAACCGGTTAAACGAAAGAATAAGGTTGAGCAAGGGTCTTACTATGTTTCTCGGCATGCCTAGACAACACAAGTTAACCAAAAAAAAACCCTGCTAATTTACCAAAATTAATCAATCCCAAACATTTTCCAATAAGATTTATCGATGTAATCTGTTTACATGGTATACTAAAACTTTGTATTTTCTTTGCTATTGAGTCTAAAAGATGTTTTTTTATAATATTAAAAAAAGGATAAGTAATAACTTATTTCTGACTGCCCACTTTGTATTTTTAAAGATGTTTTTTTACAATAAATCAAAACACATATCATTACTGGGTTTTCCTAAGTTGTTGAATATGTGGATCACTCAATTGTATAAGGGTTTAAATTTCATCTCCAAATCCAATAAGGGATTGAATGGGTAAAGCACTATAGATATTGACTCGATTATATTTTCCATTCACGACCTGGTAAGCCATAAAAAATCATCGACTAAATGAATATACAAAAATGTAAAAATAAAAAAGAAAATCGATATATACAAATTCACTACCTAGTGGACATATCTTCCAAATTGAAACAATGGATGAGAGGTAGCGGTGTTGCTGTGTCCATCAGTTTGCTCTCCAAATATCTATAACTTAAAAAATAAAAATCAACAATACAAATCATAAGAACAAAAATCGAAGCAAATTCAGAAAATGTAACCATTATACATTTAAACTAAAATCGAAAGGTTTTATAGATTGGAACTTCATAGTTGAAACATAATAAAAGAAATATAATCTAAAACGTACCCAAAATGGATCTAAACTATGACTAAACTAAATTAGAATCTAAAGAAATTTATCTCTATATCATTCCTCATTCTTTAATGATGATCGAACACAAGACTAGTCTACACAGATCGAAACCAACATATATTTTATTTCTTCTTTCCCCATTTTCTTCCTCTCTACAAAACTTAGGTTAGATAAATTATGTCAAGTAAAAAGAGAGAGAGAGGGTAGGGGTACTGGTAATCAGGGATGAGACGGGGCATTTTTTTTTCATTTTATTGTGGTGAGATTTAATTATCATTAATAGAATTCCTAATTTAATTCATTTTATTTTTGGTGAGATTTAACTGTTATTAATAGAATTCCTAATTTAATTCATTTTATTTTTGGTGAGATTTAACTGTTATTAATAGAATTCCTAATTTAATTCATTTTATTTTTGGTGAGATTTAATTGTGATTAATAGACTTATAATTTAAATAAAACATAATATATGTTTTATAAAAATTTTGGACAAAAATAAAAGGGATGACAAAGATGATGTCAGCAAATAATCCAATGATGGAAAATATATGATTGAAATGCAATCAATGATCCTGATTTCTTCAAGTTAGAATTAAAGGTTCTCTTTTAATAATATTTAGAGATTATTTTAATATATTTTGGTTTTTTTTGCTTCTTCCATATAAAATTTCCTGAAAATACATTCTTAATAAATTAATGATAACATGACATCAATAGAATTGGAGCAGGCACTTCAAATATTTTGGGCTTGCGATATGCCAATAGCCCCGATTAGCACATCCCAAACATCCATTATATGCATTAAAATTTAAAATATTAAAGTTGTATAAAACTACATTGAAATTTGCGGGTATGGGTTTAGTCGTTTAAGAGGTGAAGCAACTAGGCCTGGCAATGGAGCGGGTTTTGACCCTGATCCGATCCAAACCCTTAACAATTATATGGGTTTGGAGCATAGTTTTTGATCTATTTACCCGTTAACGACCCGTACCCGCTAACCCTTTTATTAAAAGGGTCGGGTATGGATCAACACCGATCCGCTCCGTTTATAACCCGCCCCATATAAATTTTAGAAATATAAATTTATATTTTATATTGCCGAAAGTTTACATTAAATTCCAATTAGAAATCCAAAGATAAATGGCCAAAGACTAAATTATTTTTACATAGGAGTCAAGGACTCAACTTCTAGACTTCCAGTCTTCTACTATTCTCCCAAGATTCATGATTTCATTTCATTTATATTTCATCATGTAATCACCAATTTCATTTATAAATCAATAAGGTTATTTATCAACCGGAAGGAAGTTTCTATTCTCTATCAATGCAATCGACGGTCAAAAACCAATAGGAAGTAACTAAAATAATGATTTTAATTCCAATAGAAAGTCATCGAGTACATAATGTGTTTTCTAAATCAAAAGTTAGTTTTATTTAATAAATGTGATTTTATGATTTAAGTAAAATGTGTTTTATTATTCAAAAAACGTATGGGTTACGGGGCGGGTTTGGATATCTGCTGATTCGGTGGATAAGGGTATGAGTTTGATTATTCAAAACTCTGCGGGTTACGGAGCGGGTTTGAATCGGATTTTGAAATTTGTTAAAAGGGTTTGGATCAAGGTCGATTCGCTTCAAACCCGCCCCATTGCCAGGTCTAGAAGCAACAGTGGGATTGAAATTTAAATTCACTAAATTAGACTTCAATATATATATATATATATATATATATATATATATATATATATATATATATATATATATATATATATCTACCTCCTCTAATAAACAAAACCTATAATTGGCCACATGTCCCCTTTCTACAATGCATACTTGCCACGTGTCATGTATTCATTTAAATCCTATTTTCTAAATTTTCTAAATTTAAAAATTTAATAAACACAACAAATATTAAAAAAACCGTATAAATTGCATAAGTTTAGGAGAAAACCCGATTTTTTTTCATCTTTATCATTTTCTGATCATATAAACATCCAAATTCAAATTTCAAATAAAAAAATCCATGTTGTTTTGGAAACAATATCAATTTACGTTCAATTTCATTCACTGCATATCTTATCTTATTTTGACTGTTTTGAATATTTATATGAATCCCAAAAAATCAGGAATTCCAATTTACTCATATATTAACTCCGTTTATATTCTGCATTCTTGTCTTCAACATCCATTCTCATCTTCAGTATTACGATTTCTGCATCTGCATTCTGCACGTTGTTGACATAACAAATCTGGTGAGTTCATCATCATAACTGAAAATATAAAACCATTTTGTGAAAATATATTAAAACCAATGCAGCTATGTTTGCTATTTTTTTTTTAAATTAAATGATTATTCGCAATTTGTGTTTTCATATTATTTGATGTTCTTTGAAGTTTGATCTTCATGTTTTTGTTCGACATAAAATGTTCCCAGGGGTATTATAGTCTTTAACTTACTTTTTTGTTTTTAGTTTTCTTATATATGTTATTTGATTTTGAAAGTTTCAGCACTAAATACCACTCTTGTGTTGGACATTAAATCGTCCCAGGGGTATTTTAGTCTTTAATTTACTTTTTTGTTTTTAGTTTTATTATATATGCTATTTGATTTTGAAAGTTCCAGCACTAAATATCACTCTTGTCCTTTTATTTTTCTTAAAATTGAAACATATTTGTTTTTTTTGTTTTTGTTTATTTTTTTTTTCATATAATAGCATCCTACTTTTGGGTGACATTTTGAAGGTTCTGTTTGACAGAAAATCTTTCAGTTTAGTTTGGTGATTTTATGTTATTTTTAAGTTATTTTTATTATTATTATTATTATTATTATTTTTTGCATATAATAGCATCCTACTTTTTTATTTTGTTTTTTTAGTTTTGTTATATATGTTATTTGTTGTGTTGGACAGAAAATCATCTAAAGGGTATTTTAGTTTTTAATTTACTTTTTTGTTTTCTGTTTTGGCTCTCAGTTTTTATATAAGTGATTGTTTTTTTTTTTTTTTTATTTTGTTGTTTATATATCAAATAAACTTATTATTCGTTATATATGCTATTTATTGTGTTGGACATAAAATCGTCCTAGGGGTATTTTACTCTATAATTGACTTATTTGTTTTCTTCTTTGGCTCTCAGTGTTTACATAACTAATTTTTTGTTGAATTTTGTTGTTCATATTTATATATCAAATAAACTTATTATATTCTTATATATGATATTTATTGTGTTTGTCAGAAAATTGTCTTAGGGGTATATTAGTCTTTAATTAAGTTTTTAGTTTTTTCTTTTGGCTGTCAGTTTTTATATAACTGGTTTTTTTTCATGTTTATATAAAAACTAAGCTTATTATATATTACATATACTATTACTAAATTTTTAGGGGATAAAGTAAATACAAGTTGTAAAATTTATTGTCATTTCATTGACTTTTCAAATTATTTTTACAGATATGGCTACTTCAAAGATTACATTCATAAAAGACATTGACCCAGTCAATTCGGATTTCACTATCAAAGTCAAAGTATTGAAGTTATGGACGCTCAATTCTAAATTTAATGAGAACGAAAAGTACTCCATCGAAATGATTTTATTGGATGAACAGGTATATTCTTATTGTTTTCCAAAAAATATATTGCATTTTACCGTTCATTTTTTATAAATATCTTACATGATTACAATTTGATAATGTTGTCTTCTTTAATGTTTAGGGATCTCTAATTCAAGCTAATGTTTTCCAAAACTTATTTTATAAGTTTGAAAAAAGTCTTCGTGAGGGATCCGTTTATGAATTTACCACCCTATCTGTTGCAAAACACAATCCACATCCCAAATCTACCATCTTTTCTGATCTTCCAAATAAAATAACCTTCATAAGGGAAACAGAACTTAAGGAAAGTCTTAATTTTCCGAAAAATGTTTTTGGATTATCTTTTGTTGATTTTCAGAAAATTAATTCCAAGGTTATCCCAACCCAAAGATCTGTTGGTACGTTTTCATTTATTTAATAAATTCTAATTATTTAATACTTTACCTAACATTATTTAGTAATTTTATATTTATCCACAATGAATTTCATAGATGTTATTGGCGTGGTTGTCTCCCGTACTACTATTATCCCCTCTCAGAAGAAAGACAAGCAAAGAATCCATCTTGAGCTCAAAAACTTGGAGTTAGAAAAATTTCATTTTGAATATTTGTTATTTATTATAATTTTTTATTACCTAATCTATAATTTTGTGTTTTTTCCAGTGGTGTACTACTTAAGGTCACTTTGTGGGGTCATTTTGCCAACAAAGTTTCTGATTATCTTGACACTCATAACACTGATGATTGTGTTGTTATAATTGTGCAGTTTGCAAAAATAAATGATTACAGAGGTTTGTCACATAATAATTGTCAATTTATTTCTTATTATAAATTATAAATATCTTTATAACATTTATTATGTTGTCTATAGGTAATATCGGTGTTGCAAGTTACTATGATGTCACAACTGTCTTCATCAACACTGATATTGATGAAATCAAACAGTTTAGAGAAAAGTTGGTTACTTTCGTTTATGTTTATTTTTTTTAACTTATTGAAAAGTTGGTTACTTTCTTTATAATAAACATTTGTTTTTTTTATTATATGACATTATATCATACTATAATATTCTTATAATTAAATATTAATCAGGTTGGCTAAGGATAATGAATCTTCACAATTATCCGGTACCATCAGCTTGATTCGGACAAAACATGTTTCACTCAATGATGATTTCCTAAAAAATAATGAGGTTAAGACAATTTACAAAAGTAAAGAACCTGTCCAGGTAAACCAATTTTTTTGTTTATTTTTTCTTTTGCATATAATAGCATCCTACTTTTTTGTTTTGTTTTTTTTTATTAGTTTTGTTTTTTCTGGAGGGCAAAATGGGCAGATGGGTGACATTTTCATGGTTGTGTTTGACAGAAAATCGTCCTAAGGATATTCAACTGTTTAATTCACTTTTTTATTATATTTTTTGCCTTTCAGTTTTTATATAAGTGATTTTTTTTTAATTTTGTTGGTCATCTTTATATATCAAATAAACATATTATAGATTATATATGCTATTTGTTGTGTTGGACAGAAAATCATCCCAGGGGTATTTTAGTCTTTAAATGACTTTTTTGTAATCTGTTTTGGCTTAGTTTTTATTAAATTGATTTTTTTTTTTGAAATTTGTTGTTCATGTTTATATATCAAATAAAGTTATTATAGATTATATATGCTATTTGTTGTGTTGGACAGAAAATCATCCCAGGGGTATTATAGTCTTAAAATAACTTTTTTGTTGTCTGTTTTGGATCAGTTTTTATATAAGTGATTTTTTTTAAAAAATTTGTTGTTCATCTTTATATATATGCTATTTGTTGTGTTGGACATAAATTCGTCTCAGAGTTATTTTAGTCTTTAATTTATTTTTTTGTTTTCTGTTTTGTGTTCATTTTTATATATCAAGTAAACTTATTATAATAGCATCCTACTTTCTATACAAACATATATTTATATATTAATGTTTATGTTTCTTAACATCTTTGTTTTTTTTAAGCAGGTTGAAGAGTTCATAATTGTTGGTACTATAATAGGAATCCGCCAAGACAAACCTTGGTGTTACCAAAGTTGTCCCGATTGTCATGTAAAGGCAGTTGAAATTCCGGATTGCAATGAAGATGTGAAACTAAGTCTACTAAAGTTCCTATCCCAAGGTTTTTTTTTTTAAATAATTTTAAATAAAAAATTATGTTTTCCTCTTCTTAATTAAACAATTTGAAATTGTTAAAACTTTCTTTTTTAGATACATGATTCCAGTTTGTGTTCAAGACGATTCTGCTTCTACAATCTTAACTATGTTTGATCGGGAAGCATATGGGCTCTTGGGAATTTCAGCCAGAGATTTAGCAGAAAAACATACTAGGGTACATTACCAATACATTTTTAAATTTATTTGTTTTTACCGTTCGACTACAAATGTAATAGTTATTTTTACCATTTTTTCAGCTTGGATTCAGTTTGGGCATATATCCTCCTGAACTCAATTTTTTGAAAAACAAGCATTTAGCTTTTAAAGTTAGTGTCACAAAATACAATGTGAAATTTCAAAATAGTGTCTACACAATCTCAAGGGTAACGGAGGAAAAGCAAATAATCGAGAGTTTGGAGAGAAAGCTACTTCAGTTGCAGGTTATCATTTACTATTATTTGGATTTATTATGCAGATTTAAAATACCAATTACTATTATTTTAAAGTAT
Source organism: Lactuca sativa (assembly GCF_002870075.4). Classification (NCBI taxonomy): domain Eukaryota; kingdom Viridiplantae; phylum Streptophyta; class Magnoliopsida; order Asterales; family Asteraceae; genus Lactuca; species Lactuca sativa. The sequence goes on along the minus strand of NC_056626.2, from coordinate 67,459,512 downwards.
TTGCACGTATATGACATATAAAACATATATTGTCACATCTATAGCCTGCAACTTTAGAGTCTTTAAACGATGGACCATCCGACTCCAATTCCCAGGAAAAAATACTTACCAAGGTATAATTTAACACTAATATAATGCATTATAAGTATACTTCTTCATTTTTTACATAGTATGTTTTCATTTTTTTTAAGGATTGGGTTTCACATTCGGATGAAAATGTTACACCGTCTACCGAAAATATTTTGACACCAACAAGTTTTGAAAATGTAAAAAGTACTTCGATGAATTTAACACGCAAGTTTGAAGAAGTGTATGATGTGGAACAGTATTCGAATTCGTCATCAACAAAAGCACCGCGTCTTTCAACCGGAACTGGAGAGGGGATCAAGCTTTTGATACCAAAAGTTGAAAAATAACAAGACAAACATTTTTTGAAACATTTTTTGCTTTAGCTTTATTTATAACTTCCCATGAAGTTTTTAATAATTCTTCAAACTTGGTTAATAACTTATTATGACGTTGTACTTTGAAAAGTACAGTTGACTCCTCTTTTGCATTGATGCATTTTAAGACTTTTATGTTTGGTTTTGTTTTTTAATTTTATTGAATGTTCTTTTTTTCATTTCCTAAGTAATTTGACATTGTATTTTGAAAATTAATATTGAATACTATTTTAATTTTCTTTTCATATGACTATATTTGTGTCCCTAAATGTTTGTTATCAAATTTTATGTCTTTCTTACAATTATCGAGTTTATCATTGTATGCTACAATTATCGACTTTATCAATCAGCTCGGAATCAATTAAACGATAATGGTCAATAGAGGATGCTCGACTCCAAAACTTAAAAATATTGATGGGACATTTGGGATAGTTTATTTAAAATAACTTTTGACAATGGTAACAATCAAGTTTTAGTGTTTAGATTGATACATGCACTTTTTTTAATATATAAAAAAAAAAAGAAAAGAAAAGAAAGGTTTATTCGATATGATACATGCACTTTTTTTAATATATTAGAAACTCATATCATTTTTGGTTTTTTAACAAATATAATAAACTTTTCATAAATATTAAAATACCACTTATTAACTTATCAAATAAACTAATCCATATATATTTTTAAACTCTTTTTAGCAGAAGATAAACTCTTTTTAACTAAATACCACTCTTGTGTTGGACATTAAATCGTCCCAAGGGTATTTTAGTCTTTAATTTACTTTTTTGTTTTTAGTTTTGTTATATATGCTATTTGATTTTGAAAGTTCCAGCACTAAATATCACTCTTGTCCTTTTATTTTTCTTAAACTTGAAACATATTTGTTTTTTTTTTTTGTTTTTCTTTATTTTTTATTGCATATAATAGCATCCTACTTTTGTTTTTATTAATTTTTTTTTTACTTTTGTTTTTTCTGGAGGGTAATTTGGGCAGATGGGTGACATTTTCAAGGTTGTGTTTCACAGAAATTGGTCCCAAGGGTATTTCAGTCTTTAAATTACTTTTTTTTTTTTTTTTTCTGTTTTGTCTAACAAATAACTTATTTATCAATACATAATTCATAAGTACTTTATGTAATTAATCATAAGATAAATTAAAAGTTTTTTTAGTGGAATCGATTATGTTTACTATTTTGTTTATTTTCGTGATTTTTAGTCACATCACATTACTCAGTAAACTAATAATTTGTGTTGGACATTAAATCGTCCCAAGGGTATTTTAGTCTTTAATTTACTTTTTTGTTTTTAGTTTTGTTATATATGCTATTTGATTTTGAAAGTTCCACCACTAAATATCACTCTTGTCCTTTTATTTTTCTTAAACTTGAAACATATTTGTTTTTTTTTGTTTTTCTTTATTTTTTATTGCATATAATAGCATCCTACTTTTGTGTTTATTAATTTTTTTTTTTACTTTTGTTTTTTCTGGAGGGCAATTTGGGCAGATGGGTGACATTTTCAAGGTTGTGTTTCACAGAAATTGGTCCCAGGGGTATTTTAGTCTTTAAATTACTTTTTTTTTTCTGTTTTGTCTAACAAATAACTTAACAAGAAAAACCTTATCTAAAGCCTAAAGAAAACCTTATTTGATACCTTAACAATAAAAAGCTATACGTATGGAAATTTGTGAACTACAAAGTTTTTTGTTTAAACTTGTACTGTGATGGTTTCTTCTCAACCTAATGCAAACAAACATGCATCCTAACCCTAAGAAACAAACATATAATTAAAGTTGTTATTATACTCAATTATAATTGTTTGCTTTTATTACATTTTATACTCCCCCTTAATATGAACACTGACTTATAGAAGAAAAATTCGTCATATTTGTTAATTTCAAAAGACATGATAAAACACATAAGCGGGAAATCTAATATAAAACCAAAATTTCACATCTTGTATTTTGAAATTTACGCAAATTAACACTGAAATTTCAAATTTCGAAATTCAACTTAAATCACCTAAACAGTTTGGTAAACAAAAAATCTTCAATCTATTTAAACAATTATATCTGCATCTTCTTCAAAAAAAATGAGAATTAGGTTTTACCTTGATTCCTCTTCTTCAAACGTCTTTCAAGATTAGTAGTACGGGATTCTTGAACACCTTTTATCCAGATTTCGACCTCCATCCAGGTATCTTTCTTTTATACTATCTATTCATTCTCTTTGAAAACCAAAATCGGCACATTAGGTTGAAAAAAAAAACTCATTATTCATACCTAATTGTTAATTTTTACCACAAAAAGTCGGATCGAGTATGCAATTACGAACCCTGTTATTCGCGTAGCACAAACCGACTCAACGATTTCACATTCGGCCACCGTTGCTACCGTCTACATCTTCGTTTTGCGTTGGTTTCTTCTTTGACTGTCGGAGTTTTTTGTTTGTCAATATATGTTTTGAGTGAGCCACATAACTTTATAATAACTTTATAATAATACTAAATGTTGTATCTATATGGAAAAACTGATTTATTTAATATATGTAATATGTAATATGTGCATTCACGTTTACATTTTTTTTTATAACTATGGAGATTAATACTTTTAAAACGAGAACTTCATATATGTTATTAATTAACAAATATGATATTATATGCAAAAATAATTATAATAATAACAATTTGTTTTGCATAATCCAATTTAATTTTTTTTTATTATGATTATTTAACTGTCCATATATTCTTATAACATATTTACATGTATATATAATCTTTTTTAACATTTAAATACTGTTTTTTTTTTTTTTTTTTTTTTTTGCAGATTTAACGAATAATATGGACTATACTCATGCTAAAGAAAAGAGAAGACTTAGAAAAATATATTTGGATAAAAAAAAATCCAAAACTTATTTTTCTACTTCAGTCCCGGATAATTCATCAACCGTACATGTTTTAAACAGGAAACAGAATGGTGATAGTATCAATTTAGTTTTTTTTTTATCAAACTTTTACTGATTTCAAGATTATTATACCAACGAATTACATATCAATCTCTTAAAACTATTTATAAATCGTTTTATATATCTTCAAACATTTAATATTTTTCATTATATTTTGAATAAATTTTATTGTAATATTATTATCGTCTTTCTTACTTTTGTTTTATAGAACGAATGAGCATGTATTATAATTATGCTAGAGAGAGAAGAAAGATTAGAAAGTTATATATGGATAATAGAAAATCCAAAAGAATCTCCAACGCATCAACCGTTGAAAGTCCATATAATTTAGATGTTTTCAAAACGCACATCGATGGTAATCGGTTTTCATACCTTCATTTCTTATAAATAATTACATATTTTTTTAACAAATGTTTACATTGTATAACAGAAATGTGCAATCTTTCTGGACAACCGCTACCTTCAACGAGCTCAAAAAATATTCGTAAAGAAAATACAAGCAACTATACATCGTTCTCAAATCAGCAAAGAAGCTTACAATCTCCTTCTTTAATTCTAAATGTTAGAACACCATTATCTAACATTTCGAATGGTATGACTCATTTTTTACAACCTACTATCGAACTTTTACTATTTTCGACTTTATTATATGAACAAATTACATATCAATCTCTGATCGTTTCGTTACTTTTGTTTTATAGAACGAATGGACATGTATTATAATTATGCTAGACAGAGAAGAAAGATTAGAAAGTTATATTTGGATAATAGAAAATCCAAAGGAATCTCTACCGCATCAATTATTCAAAGTCCCTATAATTCTAATGTTTTCAACGTGCACATACACGGTAATCGTTTTCCATTTCTTATATATATATATATATATATATATATATATATATATATATATATATATATATATATATATATATATATATATATTTTCTTTTCATACCTTGAATTCATATAGATAATTATATATTTTTTTAACAAATGTTTATATTGTATAACAGAAATGTGCAATGCTTGTGGAAACTTTCTACCTTCAAACAACTCAAAAAATGTTGGTAACGAAAATACAAGTAACTATAAATCGTTTTCATATCAACAAAGAAGCTTACAATCTCCTTCTTCAATTCGAAATGTTAGAACACCATTATCTAACATTTCCAATAGTATGAGTAATTTTCTACCACTTATTATTTATGTAATTCATTAAGTGTATAAAAATTCTACCAAAAATTATACTGTCTAATTCTTTTAACGTTTTTTACAGGCATATATAGTTCTTGTAATAACATCCAAACACCAATATCAAATAACAGACATCACTCTTTCTTTTCCAATGGCATGCAATCCCTCGACTCCTCGACTATAATTCAACCTTCTTCTTCTGATAATTTAACAAGACGAACCCAGAAATTAAAAAGGAAGCCTACCAACATATCCGCAATTCCTATGTTTGACTTTACAATACACGGAGAAGTTAATGATCAACATACCCATGCAAACATAGCTAAAGGTGTATCAAAAGGTAACCATCACAATAAAAAAGTTATTTGAATTTATTATTATCTTAAATTTATGCAATGGTTACAGCTACATAGATTGTTATATTTGACATTGATTTTTTTTAAACAGATTACATTGATCATGGTGATCAGAATGTTGTATGTCAAATATGTAATGCAAAGTTATGGACAGCTGAATCTATTAGAGGAAAAGATAAACAAAATACAAGTTTTTCACTATGTTGTGGTTATGGCAAGGTTGAGTTGCCAGATTCTAAAAAAGCACCACCAAGTTACCTAAATCTTTTTCGTTCAACAGATTCTAAATCCAAGTACTTTATTAACAACATTCGTCGTTACAATTCAATGTTCTCATTTACCTCAATGGGTGGGAAAGTTGATGCATCCATTAACAGTGGAAAAGCTCCATTCATATTCAGACTTGGCGGTCAAAATTATCATAGAATTGGAAGTTTGTTACCCTCAAATGGAGCTAAACCAAAATTCTCTCAGTTATACATATATGACACCGATAATGAGGAGTCAAATAGGCAAACAATTTTTGGGTACATATTTAGACATATCAAAATTATATTTATACATTTTCAATATTTTTCATTACAACTATTAACATTTAAATTACATTTTATTTGCAGTCGACAACAAGATGCATCTACATCAACTGGTGATTCAGTTGATCTTCAAATTATACACGATTTGAAAGTTATGTTGGATTCAAATAATGTGTTGGTTCAAACTTATAGGATGGTGAGAGATTGTTTCCATGATAATCCTCACATTGACCTTAAGTTACGCCTTATTGGAAAAAGGATACAAGATGGAAGGACATATAATTTACCGTCTGCATCTGAAGTTGCTGCTCTAATTGTTGGAGACATTGATGATTCTTTTCAAAATAGAGATATCATTGTACAAAATTCATCGGGCTCTCTTCAACGTATTAGTGAATTACATCCTTCTTATCTGCCTCTTCAGTATCCATTACTCTTTCCATATGGTGATGATGGGTATAGAGTAGACATCCTTCATCGAGGTCTAACAAGTTCAACCAACAGCAAGCGCCCTAACTGTACAATGAGAGAATTTTTTGCTTACAGAATTCAAGATAGGATTAATAGCTTCTCATTAATCCTTAATTCAAGAAGGCTTTTCCAACAATTTTTGGTTGATGCTTATACAATGATCGAAAGCGAGAGACTTTTTTTCGTACGAAAAAAACAAAAAAATCTTAGATGTGCATCCTACGAACATCTTCGCAACGTACAACATCAAGGGAAGACAACTTTTTCCAACACTGGACAACGTGTTATCTTACCTTCTTCTTTTACTGGTGGTGCACGTTACATGCAACAGAACTATTTGGATGCTATGTCCCTTTGTAAATGGTTTGGATATCCAGATTTTTTTATAACTATAACATGCAATCCAAAATGGCCTGAAATCAAAAGGTTTCTTAAAGACACAAATCTCAAACCTGAAGACAGGCCAGATATTCTATGTAGGATATTTAAAATAAAGCTTGATGCAATGATTAAAGACTTGCGAGAGAAAAAATTATTCGGAAAAGTTAAAGGAGGTATGTCTGATTTTAACATTTCAATTTTACCATCTTCATATTTATAGTATAAATACTATCATACTTAACAAAATTATTACATTTCATTTAATATTTATCTTTTTATTATCTATTTACATTACTGACATTTTTTATTTTTTTTATTTTACTTTTCTTAAAAAAAATTATAGTTGTTTATACAATCGAGTTTCAAAAGCGCGGACTGCCTCATAGTCATATATGTCTCTTTTTGCACTCCGATGACAAACTCCGTACTGTTGAACAAATTGATAACTATATTTCGGCCGAGATTCCAAACATTAATGAAGATCCTGATTTGTATTCACTTGTGAGTGAGTTCATGATGCATGGTCCTTGTGGTGCTGAAAATATGAAATGTCCATGCATGGTTGATAACAAGTGTTCAAAAAACTTTCCGAAAAAATTCTCCAATGAAACTTCAGCCGATGAAGACGGTTTTCCGATATATAGGAGACGAAATGATGGATGTTTTGTTGAAAAGTCTGGTGTCAAATTGGATAACAGACATGTTGTTGCTTATAACAAAGACCTTTTGAAAAGATATCAAGGACACATTAATGTCGAGTGGTGCAATCAAGCTGGTTCTATAAAATATTTATTCAAATATATCAATAAAGGTCCTGACAGAGCTATACTTGCTGTCATACAATCGAACAATGAAAGTGCTACTGATAATTCAGTAGACGAAATCAAAGAGTATTATGATTGTAGATATATATCTGCATGTGAAGCATCATGGCGAATTTTTGGTTATGATATTCATTATAGGTATCCTTCTGTGGTTAGGCTTCCTTTTCATCTTCCTGATCAACAACAAGTTGTTTTTGATCCAGATGATGATATCGAGAATATCCTTGACAAACCGTCTGTTGCATCTTCAATGTTCACATCTTGGCTTGAGTGTAACAAGATCTATAAACAAGCCCGAGATCTTACTTATGTTGAATTCCCGACAAAGTTTGTGTGGAAAGCTAATTCACGGAATTGGGAACCAAGGGAAGTAGGATTTTCAATTGGGAGAATTCATGCGGTTTCGCCTAAACTTGGTGAAGCATATTTCTTAAGAATTCTTTTAAACAAGGTCAGAGGTCCAACATCTTTTGAAGATATCCGAACAGTAAATCGAGAAATATGTCCTACTTTTAGAGATGCATGTTACGCTTTAGGGCTTCTAGACGATGATAAAGAGTATATTGAAGCTATTAAAGAAGCAAGCCATTCAGGTACTGGTTATTACCTACGGTCATTATTTTCAATGATGTTGATCTCTGAAAGTTTGGGAAGACCAATATTTGTTTGGGAAAATACATGGGAATACCTTTCTGATGGAATTCTTTACAATCAACGACGCCGGTTAAAGTCTCCTGGTATAATACTTAGGTTTTATTACTTTAACATTTTTTTATATAAACCATATATTTGTATTTTTTTTTCTAAGTTTATATTTACCATTCTACAGATTTATCCCTTACTAATCATCAATTGAAGAACTTGACTTTGTTTGAGATTGAATCATTTCTACTTCGTAACAATTCCACCCTCAAGAACTTCCAAGGCATGCCTTACCCAGATTTTGATTGTGTGTCTTCTTCTAATAATCGTTTGATTGCTGAAGAGTTATCTTATGACATCACAAGTCTTCAAAACGAATTTCAGACACTAATTGTTTCATTAACAAATGAACAACGAGGTGTTTTTGATGATGTAATGGCAGCAATTGAAGATAATAAAGGAGGTGTGTTTTTTGTTTATGGTTATGGTGGAACTGGCAAAACCTTTCTTTGGAAGACTTTATCAACAACTATCAGATCTAAAGGTCAAATTGTTTTGACTGTTGCTTCAAGTGGTATTGCTTCTTTGTTACTAACCGGAGGTAGAACAGCACACTCTCGCTTTGGTATTCCATTAAATCTTACTGAAAATTCAATTTGTTCTATCAATCGAGACAGTGATGCCTCCAAATTACTAAAACAAACATCGCTAATTATTTGGGATGAAGCACCGATGGTTCATAAGCATGCATTTGAAGCATTGGATCGCACTTTAAGGGATGTTTTAAGTTTTGGGAACGTTAGGAACTCACATATCCCGTTTGGAGGTAAAGTAATCGTATTTGGAGGTGATTTTAGACAGATTCTACCGGTTGTTCCTAATGGTAGCAGACAAGAAATTGTCAACGCGTCGTTAAGTTCATCATATATATGGACAAATTGCAAAGTTTTGAAATTAACGAAGAACATGAGGTTGACTGTTGGAAAAGATCCGTCTGAAATACAACAAACAAGGTTATTTGCAAATTGGCTCTTGGATATAGGAGAGGGAAATGCTGGTGGTTCTAATGATGGTGATGCAGTTATCCGTATTCCTGAAGATCTTCTTATTACTCAATCTTCTGATCCTATCGGTTCATTAATTGAGTTTGTATATCCATCACTTCTTGACAACTTGAACGATCCCAAATATTTTGAAGAAAGATCAATACTTGCACCGAAAAATGAAGTTGTACAAGAAATAAATGATCGTCTGCTTTCATCGTTTCCTGGAGAAGAAAAAGAATACCTCAGTTCAGATAGCATCTGCCAAACAGAGTTTCTTCACGATCAATTTGATGAGAGTTTATATTCACCTGATGTTCTAAATGGACTTAAAATCTCCGGTTTGCCAAACCATAAGTTGATTTTAAAGGTCGGTGTTCCGGTTATGTTACTAAGAAATATCGACCAGAAAAATGGGTTATGTAATGGTACTAGACTTCAGGTCGTATCATTGGGTAATCGCATCATAGAAACAGTGGTCTTAACTGGAAGTAACATTGGACATCGAGTTTTTATTTCAAGGTTGTCTTTAACACCTTCAGACAACAAAATTCCATATAAGTTCAAAAGGAGACAATTTCCCCTAGCGGTTTGTTTTGCTATGACCATAAATAAAAGTCAGGGCCAATCGTTAAAAAGGGTTGGGTTGTTTTTGCGAGAACCGGTTTTCTCACACGGTCAGTTATACGTTGCTTTATCTAGAGTAAAGAGTAGAGAAGGACTGAAGTTATTGATTTTAGATAAGGATGGTAATTTGACTAATAAAACTTCCAATGTTGTGTTCAAGGAAGTATTTCAAAATCTATGTTGAACATTTATGTTTATTTTTTTAAATCAAATAAAATTGTACTTACTTACCATCCACAATCAAATGTTTTTGTATATTTATTAATTTTTTTTTACTATATAAAATTTCTAACTTATATCCCGTGGTTTCCACGGGTTATAACCTAGTATATATATATATAACGATTAGAGTGTAGAATTGGTGATTCCTATGTGCATACGGTGAATAAATTGAGATAGGAAATGGTGAACATGTATATACGTGGCATGAGTAGAAAAAGTATCGTGACTAAGCACCAGTTAAAAACATATATCCACAGAGTGAGGTGTCCATAAAGGAGAAATGGAAGTAAAAGACGTTTTTTTTGTTTTTTTTTTAACAACATTCGTTCATTTAAGTAGTGTTTGTTTTTTTGTGTGCATATATGCGTGATCTCTTCTATTTGTGCCGTGTAGACTATGCGCAGACATTAGTCTTCGCAGACGGTTTGTCTTTTTTGAAGACGGCTGAGCTAAAAATGTCTGTGAGCCCTCTTCTGGGTGCAGATGTGGGCCAGAGTCTTCTAACATCTTCAGACATATTCTAGCTTAAAAAAACATATATATGTTTATTTTTTTTAAGTTATATTTTTTCCAACTTTATTAATAATAAACAATTTGAAAAAAAAAATTACAAAACTTAAAAAAAAATGTTTGACGATACAAACATTGATATTTTTGACAAATTTATAAATAAAGATTTATTACAATAATAATCGTTGAAGTTTTTTATATAAATATGAAAAAAAAATCATAATATATTCTTATATTTTTTTGCCAAATTTTGTAAAACATTATTTAATACAGTATCGTTAATTTCTCGAGAAAATATGCATGATACGTTTTTAATGGATTTAATTGAAAAAATTAAAGTTTATTTCCATCTATTTATGTATCAAATTTTTTGATTACTAATTATAATGTTTAGTTATAACTTTGCAATCAAAGTTGGTTTTTATCAACTATATACATTAATTCATACTATTTTTATTTTTATTTTTTATACAATAATAAATAAAAATTGATATAGATTCGTTAATTATTTATAATAAAGTCACAAAAATATTAGAAAATCACTTTGAAGTTTAAAACAATCAGTTTATTTAGATTTCAGTTTATTTTAGTAGCTCGCAGATGTTAAAAAAACAAACAGTCTTCTTTTTTCAGACTGCAGACGTTTGGTCCACCTCTTCTACTGCAGAGGTCTACAGATGTGGTCCGCAGGCTGCAGACATTTTGCCTCAGAAAAAACAAACAACACCTAACAATTAGCTCCACAAAGTCTGAAACCCACGTACTTTTTGTAGCATACACATTTAATTGAATGTGATTTAGAGCTTTAATTAATGCTTAAAAAGACCCTTTTACGCATCTTGTGCCTTGTGGATTTCATGGATTTTCTAACATGTGTCATCATTAGTTATGGAAGAGTAAGATCAAATAAGAACACCTAAAAGGTTGAGAATACGAGAATAGTTCTGAACCAATCAATAAATTGTAACGACCCGTGTCCGGTATGGTAATTCCTTGGTATTTATTTTGAAGTTTTGCTAGAGGGACTCGGCGAGTTCATAGCCTGACTCGCCGAGTAGGGTCGCGACTTCGAGCACGTGGGAGCCGGAGACTCGGCGAGTCCATCCGTCTGGGTGAAACCCTAAATCCCCGGGTTGCCCACTATTTAAGTCACCTTATAGCCCCATTCTCGCCTCCCTCACCCTGAGAACACTGTGAGAAAGAACCCTAATCCACCCTTGTGTGAGCTAAGTGTTTTGTGCCATTTTGTGAAGGTTTGAAGAAGGAGAAGAAGCAAGGAGCAAGGAGAAGAGGTGTAGTGCAAAGATCCAAGGGCAAATCTGAGTTATTTGAGGTATTTTCGGATTTTCCCTCTTGTTATATGCTTTAAACCTCCATTAGAGCTCTCCTATGATCTAGTTGATGCTTGTTCCAAGCCTTATGTTTGCATGAATGCCTTAATAAGTCGAGATATCTTTAGATCTGAATGATTGGGTGTTGTAGAGCCCAGATCTACTGCCTTTTTGGAGTTACTTTGCATATTAACCATAGATCTACCCATTTTGTGCATCTTTTAGCCTTATTTCCCTTATTCATGAGGTTGTACACGTAAAGTTGGAAACTTTACGTGGTAAATCAGCTTATTGGACTCAGATCTATCAATTGTATGTGTTGGATTCAAACAAAATCGAGTAAAAATCAGTTGCATGGCGGCAACTCGGCGAGTCGGGAAGAACGACTCGGCGAGTTGGGTCGCGAGTTCCCGATTCCTTCATTTCTAGCAGTGTCGAGTGGATCCAGTGAGTTAGAGAGTGGACTCAGCGAGTTGAGAGTAGACTCAGTGTTGGAGGGACTCGGCGAGTTGTTCATACAACTCGGCGAGTCCAAGGCAATCTTCTTAGACTCAAGAACAACTCGTCGAGTTGTTCATATGACTCGGCGAGTCGGATGAAGATTGTCTGAGTTCTTGGATCGAATGAGTACTCGTCGAGTCGATGCCATACTCGACGAGTAGCAGCGAGTAGGGTCGAGGAATGAGAACAGGGACTCGGCAAGTTGGCGGCCCAACTCGGCGAGTCAGGTCAACTGTAGGTTGACTTTGTCCGAGGGTTGACTTTGACCAAAGGTAAAAGAGTCATTTTACCCAGTGCAGTGTTTAGTATTTGATTAAGTGTGTTTATGGACTTGTAGCCGGGGAGGTACCGGAGCAGCAGCAGTTAGCCCTCAGAGCTTTTCACTCAGCAGCCAGTTCACGAGGTGAGTTTCCCTTCAGTAGGAACGGGTCTACGGCCATAATGCCGGCCCGTGTAATTATCAGTAGTTCCGGTCTTTAGTTTGATGTAGTAGCTAGCTGGCTTGACGTCTTTGTGATTCAAGCATATTTGTGTTATGAGTTCCGGACTTCGGTCTGATGCAGTATGCAGTATGTGTGAATATAATAGTTGTTATGTGATATGCTATGTCATGATCAGTCAGTTCCGGACTTCGGTCCGATGCAGTTAGTTCCGGACTTCGGTCCGATGCAGTTAGTTCCGGACTCCGGTCCGATGCAGTTAGTTCCGAACTCCGGTCCGATGCAGGGGACAAGGTCCCAGTCAGTTCCGGACTTCGGTCCGATGCAGCTAGTTCCAGACCTCGGTTTGATGCAGTGGGCAAGGCCCAGTATGTGTTTTATATGTACTGTATGGTATGTGGTAGCTTGGGGGAGCTCACTAAGCTTCGTGCTTATAGTTTCAGTTTTGGTTTCAGGTACTCCCGCTTGTAGAGGGAAGAGCTCGGGATGATGGCATCGCACACACCACAGCTTCAGCTTTTATCCTGGGAGTTGATTTGGTCCTTAATTTTTATATGACATGGATATGATACAGTTTTCCGCACAGTGTTTTTATTATTATTTTGAGATACATCATGTATGGTTTATGATATGACACTCAGATTATGGTTTTTGGTTATGTTGAAAAACGAAATTTTTGGGTCGTATTTTTGGGTCGTTTCAAGTTGGTATCAGAGCCCTGGTTTGAGGGATTCGGATACACTTTCGGGTGTATCTGAACTCAAACTAAGGGGAAATAAAAAGATTTTTAAAAGGAAAATGTTTTCTAAAAGAATTTTGAAAGCACTTAGAAAGAAAGAAATTTTTAAACAAGATAAGGGTGTGATGCATGCGATCAGCTGAGCTCAAGTAAGTACTCTAAAATTACCCATACAAGTTATTTGTTCAGTTTCAGTTTCAGTAGAACAACATGTTAGTATAAGACTAAGGATCTAGGAGGATGCCTTATGTGCCTGCTTTATGTGTTACAGCTTTATGAGTATTGCATGCTAGTATTGAGTAGACAGCAGTAGGATAGCCTGTTTAGGTTATGCCTGATAGTATGAGTTTAGCACTGTATGCTAGATCAGTTTCTCGTTTTGAGAATAGTTTTGCCTTAGTATGTTTCCTTTATCCGAATGCTGCTTGCTTCGTGCTTTGTGGGAGATCCGAGTGATGGAAGTTAGCCATTAGGTGAACACGTTACACCACATGTGATCAGGGTTGAATAATCCCAGAGTGCTGGAACCGGCCCTATTGCGCAGCTCTTGTTTGAGTCCAACCGTTATAGGGACGGGTCTTTTACTTGAAGGATTATCTGATCTTCGTCACATGTGATGGTGTTCAGGTGGTTGTTAATTAGCATTATAAGGAGACCTGCAGCAGCTGAGGACTAGTTGAGTTGAGTTTGAGGTTTCCCTGGGGCAAGCCTAGGATGAGAGTAGCAGAGATCAGTAGTAGTAGAAGTGACTTGGTGGAGTCAGGGCAGTTCTTGAAGAAAGTACGGATAGATGTGGAAGGTAGTATGGGCCCGTACTACTGGAAGCAGAGGATCCGTACTCGAATCAAGAAAGGCTGAGACAAGACCAGGAAGCTAGTTGTAGTATCAATGATCCCTCGAGATATTTCTGTTTTCTGATGTAGTTGTGATGTGTTTCAGAATGGTGGTTTTGCGTTCGAGACCAGCAGCCGGCAGCGGAGGTGCCGGGGAGGGATCAGGTTCAGGTTCGGGGGATGAGCGCATGGATGAGCAGACCCGAGAGTTTCTTTCTTCGGAGATTACGCGCATCATTATAGAGCAGACTCCTGTGATCTTTGGTTCGATCAAGGAGGGGATTCTAGAGCTAATGGATGAGAGATTGGGCACCTTCCGTGCCGAGGTGGCGGCCATGATGGGGTCGCGCACCCTTACTTTCAGGGAGTTCAGGGCATGTGGAGCTCCGGACTATCATGGGGCGCGAGACCCCATAGCGAGCACCAGATGGTTGGCGGATGTGGCCAACGCCTTCCGTACTAGCAGATGTCCCGAGGGGGACAAGGTCAGATTGGCGTCCTGTCTTCTGAAGGACAGGGCACGGGATTGGTGGGAGGAGGTCGAACATGCCATTGGGGATGATGCAGCATTGGACGCCATGACCTGGGCTGATTTCTCTACCAGGTTCAGGGCGGAGCTTGCACCGGTCATTGAGGTGCAACAGCTAGCTAGGGAGTTTCAGGACCTCACCCAGACTACAGAGACAGTGGCGGAGATCACCGCCAAGTTCAGGGATAGGGCTCTTCTCGTTCCTCAGTATGTAGCTGATGAGGAAATGAAGAAGGCCCGTTATCATGAGATGTTGCGGAGCGATATCCGCCAGTTTGTGAGCCGGTCCAGCTGTAAAACGCTGGAAGATATGATTGCTAGGGCACGGGAGAGGGAGATTGATCTCGAGATGGAGAAGAAGAGGAAACCGGAGGCGGTTTCGGGTTCAGGCGGTTCGGGCAAAAAGCCCAAGGTTTCGGATCACAGATCTAGGAGTCAGCAGAGCCACGGTCGATGTGGCAAGTGTGGGAGATTGCACGAGGGAGCGTGCAAGGCAGGGAGTTCCGGCTGCTACAAGTGCGGTCGGATTGGGCATTTGTGTAGGGATTGTACGGCCCCTGCTACTGCCGTCGCAGCATCAGATCTGATTTGCTTTCAGTGCAATCAGAGGGGACATAAAAAGTCCCAGTGTCCGAGTTTAGCTGCAGCAGGGAAGGTGGCTGCACCTGCCCCTGCTACCTTGAGGATTACAGATGGCCGGCAGGGCCGAGCTGATGCGCCAGTGGCGAAGAGTAGGGTGTTTCAGATGACAGCAGAGGAGGCGCGAGCAACTCCTGATGTGGTGACGGGGTCGTTCTCTGTGAACGGCATTTCTGCTTTGGTATTATTCGATTCGGGGGCTACCCGATCATTCGTATCACTTGCGCTTAGCAAGAGATTTAGTAGGGCTCCAGGGGAGCTGGATGGTCCATTAGAGGTTGAGATAGCAGATGATAGGACCGTGAGGGTCGACATAGTGCACAGAGGGTGTTCTCTTCAGTTATTTGATGAGCAGTTTTCAGTGGATCTGGTACCTATTCCCCTGCGAGGGAATAAGGTTATTGTGGGTATGGATTGGCTAAGCCCCAATGGGGCGGTGATTGATTGTGAGCTTCAGCTAGTGAGGGTTCGCACTCCCAGTGGGGGAGAGTTGGTGATTCAGGGCGAGAGGCCACAGCACGGACCGACCTTTTGTTCCGCCGCAAGGGCGAGGCGCTATGTTCAGCAGGGTTGCGTCGGTTTTGTAGCTTACGTTTTGGATGCCCGGGAGAAGGTCAAGACATCAGTTGATGATGTTCCTATTGTTCGTGACTACCCGGACGTGTTTCCCGAGGATTTGCCGGGGATACCTCCTGAGAGACAGGTTGAGTTCAGGATCGACCTCATTCCTGGTGCGGCTCCGATAGCCAAGGCACCGTATCGACTAGCTCCCCCTGAGATGCAGGAGTTGTCTACACAGCTGCATGAGCTGTTAGACAAGGGTTTCATTCGGCCGAGCAGTTCGCCTTGGGGAGCGCCGATCCTGTTTGTGAGGAAGAAGGATGGGTCGCATCGTATGTGTATAGATTACCGGGAGTTGAATAAGGTAACGGTGAAGAACCGTTACCCACTCCCGAGGATAGATGATTTGTTTGATCAGCTTCAGGGAGCGTCTTGGTTCTCCAAGATCGATCTACGCTCCGGTTATCATCAGATGCGGGTTAGAGATGAGGATGTACAGAAGACTGCTTTCAGGACCAGGTATGGTCATTACGAGTTTGTGGTGATGCCATTTGGGCTCACCAATGCTCCAGCCGTGTTCATGGATCTCATGAACCGCGTGTGTAGGCCGATGCTGGATCGGTCAGTGATAGTGTTCATAGATGACATCTTGGTATATTCCAAGACGTAGGAGCAGCACGAGGAGCACCTGTGGGAGGTGCTGGAGGTTTTGAGGAAGGAGAGACTTTTCGCAAAGTTCTCCAAATGTGAGTTCTGGTTGCGCGAGGTGCAGTTCCTTGGTCACCTCGTCAACCAGAAGGGTATTTTGGTAGATCCGGCCAAGATAGAGGCCGTGATGCAGTGGGAGGTCCCGAAGTCTCCATCTGAGATTCGGAGCTTCCTGGGATTGGCAGGGTATTATCGGAGATTTATTCAGGATTTCTCCAAGATAGCAGTGCCGCTCACCCGACTGACCAGGAAGTCAGTGGTATTTCGTTGGGGTCCTGAGCAGCAGTCAGCGTTTGAGACCCTCAGGCAGAGATTATGCGAGGCTCCGATCCTTACCTTGCCAGAGGGAGTAGAGGACTTTGTAGTCTATTGTGATGCCTCGATCACAGGTATGGGAGCAGTTTTGATGTAGCGAGGCCATGTGATAGCTTATGCCTCGAGACAGTTGAAGCCTCACGAGGCTAATTATCCTACCCATGATTTGGAGCTGGGGGCAGTTGTGTTTGCCCTCAAGATTTGGAGGCATTACCTTTATGGGGTTCGTTGTACTATTTACACGGATCACAAGAGTTTGAGGTATCTTATGGTTCAGCCGAGTTTGAATATGAGGCAGAGGAGGTGGTTGGATGTGCTAAAGGATTACGACTGTGAGATCCTATACCATCCAGGGAAGGCCAATGTGGTGGCCGATGCCCTGAGCCGCAAGGTGTCGGCGGCCCCTATCAGGGATCTATGTTTGAGGATGACAGTGATCACTCCGTTGTTGGAGCGGATCAAGGAGGCTCAGGTAGAGGGTCTCAAGGAGGAGAGACAGAAGTGTGAAAGGATTGTGGGCCGAGTAGCCTCGTTTGATTATGATAGTCGTGGTTTGCTGACGCTTCACGGGAGGGTGTGGGTACCGTACTGGGGTGGAGTACGGCAGGTGTTGATGGATGAGGCTCATAAGTCTCGGTTTTCTATCCACCCAGGGGCGACAAAGATGTACCGAGATCTTCGACCTGATTATTGGTGGCCCTGCATGAAGCGGGACGTCGCCTGGTACGTTGAGAGATGCCTGACCTGCCGGAAGGTCAAGGCGGAGCACCAGAGACCTCACGGCAGGATGCAGCCGTTAGACATTCCCGTGTGGAAATGGGAGGACATTACCATGGATTTTGTCACCAAGCTTCCCTGGACCGCGCGTGGAGTGGATTCAATATGGGTAGTAGTGGATCGGTTGACGAAGAGTGCCCATTTTATCCCGATCCAGGAGAGTATATCGGCGGAGAAGTTAGCCGATATCTATGTGCGTGAGATTGTGGCACGTCATGGAGTGCCGGTATCGGTGGTGTCAGACCGAGATGTCCGTTTCACATCCAGATTTTGGAAGCGGTTCCACGACGAGATGGGTACTCGTCTCCATTTCAGCACCGCTTTCCACCCTCAGACAGATGGGCAGAGCGAGAGGACGATTCAGACTCTCGAGAACATGCTAAGGGCGTGTGTCCTAGATTTCGGTGGCAGTTGGGATACGTATCTTCCGTTAGCGGAATTCTCGTATAACAACAGTTATCATGCGAGCATTGATCGACCTCCCTTTGAGATGCTGTATGGGAGGAAGTGTAGGACCCCAATTTGTTGGGGCGAGGTCGGTCAGCGAGTCATTGGGAGCACAGAGGTGGTGCTCAAGACGACCGAGTTGATCCAGCAGGTCCGTAGTAGACTGCAGACCGCTCAGAGTCGGCAGAAAAGTTACGCCGATAGGAGGCGTTCGGACTTGGAGTTCCAGGTGGGGGATATGGTCCTTCTGAAGGTCTCACCTTGGAAGGGTGTCATCAGGTTCCGGAAGAGGGGCAAGTTGGGCCCCAGATTTATTGGTCCTTTCAGGGTTTTGGCCCGGGTGGGTCGGGTTGCTTATCGGTTAGATCTTCCTGAGGAGCTTAGTCAGATCCACAACACTTTCCATGTGTCTCAGTTGAGAAAGTGTCTGGTGGATGAGTCAGCAGTCGTTCCCCTAGAGGATATTCAGGTTGATAGCAGCCTGAATTACATTGAGAGACCGGTCGCAATTCTGGACCGGAAAACCAAGACCCTGAGGAACAAGGAAATTCAGTTAGTAAAGGTGCAGTGGCAGCACCGGAAGGGGTCTGAGTGGACGTGGGAGGCTGAGGAGGAGATGAGGGAGCACTACCCAGAGTTATTTGCAGATTCAGCCGTAGCAGACTTCGAGGACGAAGTCTGAGATAAGTGGGGGAGAATTGTAACGACCCGTGTCCGGTATGGTAATTCCTTGGTATTTATTTTGAAGTTTTGCTAGAGGGACTCGGCGAGTTCATAGCCTGACTCGCCGAGTAGGGTCGCGACTTCGAGCACGTGGGAGCCGGAGACTCGGCGAGTGCATCCGTCTGGGTGAAACCCTAAATCCCCGGGTTGCCCACTATTTAAGTCACCTTATAGCCCCATTCTCGCCTCCCTCACCCTGAGAACACTGTGAGAAAGAACCCTAATCCACCCTTGTGTGAGCTAAGTGTTTTGTGCCATTTTGTGAAGGTTTGAAGAAGGAGAAGAAGCAAGGAGCAAGGAGAAGAGGTGTAGTGCAAAGATCCAAGGGAAAATCTGAGTTATTTGAGGTATTTTCGGATTTTCCCTCTTGTTATATGCTTTAAACCTCCATTAGAGCTCTCCTATGATCTAGTTGATGCTTGTTCCAAGCCTTATGTTTGCATGAATGCCTTAATAAGTCGAGATATCTTTAGATCTGAATGATTGGGTGTTGTAGAGCCCAGATCTACTGCCTTTTTGGAGTTACTTTGCATATTAACCATAGATCTACCCATTTTGTGCATCTTTTAGCCTTATTTCCCTTATTCATGAGGTTGTACACGTAAAGTTGGAAACTTTACGTGGTAAATCAGCTTATTGGACTCAGATCTATCAATTGTATGTGTTGGATTCAAACAAAATCGAGTAAAAATCAGTTGCATGGCGGCAACTCGGCGAGTCGGGAAGAACGACTCGGCGAGTTGGGTCGCGAGTTCCCGATTCCTTCATTTCTAGCAGTGTCGAGTGGATCCAGTGAGTTAGAGAGTGGACTCAGCGAGTTGAGAGTAGACTCAGTGTTGGAGGGACTCGGCGAGTTGTTCATACAACTCGGCGAGTCCAAGGCAATCTTCTTAGACTCAAGAACAACTCGTCGAGTTGTTCATATGACTCGGCGAGTCGGATGAAGATTGTCTGAGTTCTTGGATCGAATGAGTACTCGTCGAGTCGATGCCATACTCGACGAGTAGCAGCGAGTAGGGTCGAGGAATGAGAACAGGGACTCGGCGAGTTGGCGGCCCAACTCGGCGAGTCAGGTCAACTGTAGGTTGACTTTGTCCGAGGGTTGACTTTGACCAAAGGTAAAAGAGTCATTTTACCCAGTGCAGTGTTTAGTATTTGATTAAGTGTGTTTATGGACTTGTAGCCGGGGAGGTACCGGAGCAGCAGCAGTTAGCCCTCAGAGCTTTTCACTCAGCAGCCAGTTCACGAGGTGAGTTTCCCTTCAGTAGGAACGGGTCTACGGCCACAATGCCGGCCCGTGTAATTATCAGTAGTTCCGGTCTTTAGTTTGATGTAGTAGCTAGCTGGCTTGACGTCTTTGTGATTCAAGCATATTTGTGTTATGAGTTCCGGACTTCGGTCTGATGCAGTATGCAGTATGTGTGAATATAATAGTTGTTATGTGATATGCTATGTCATGATCAGTCAGTTCCGGACTTCGGTCCGATGCAGTTAGTTCCGGACTTCGGTCCGATGCAGTTAGTTCCGGACTCCGGTCCGATGCAGTTAGTTCCGGACTTCGGTCCGATGCAACTAGTTCCAGACCTCGGTCTGATGCAGTGGGCAAGGCCCAGTATGTGTTTTATATGTACTGTATGGTATGTGGTAGCTTGGGGGAGCTCACTAAGCTTCGTGCTTACAGTTTTAGTTTTGGTTTCAGGTACTCCCGCTTGTAGAGGGAAGAGCTCGGGATGATGGCATCGCACACACCACAGCTTCAACTTTTATCCTAGGAGTTGATTTGGTCCTTAATTTTTATATGACATGGATATGATACAGTTTTCCGCACAGTGTTTTTATTATTATTTTGAGATACAACATGTATGGTTTATGATATGACACTCAGATTATGGTTTTTGGTTATGTTGAAAAACGAAAATTTTGGGTAAGGACATATTAATAATTGTATATTTTAATTAAATTAAAATAAAATAAAATTCAATCAAATTTCTTTAAATTTAGGATCAGTTACCAAAACATAAAAAAATATTCGATTTTTTTTTCTTATTAATGGAGCATAAAAAACATTTTACCCAAAATTATTTTGAAACAAAAAAAAAGAATCTTAAAAAATCAAAATTTTTCTCTAATTTCATATAAATTATACGTCAATCAGAAATGGATAAAAAACCAAACTATCAATCATAAATGATTATATTAGAATTTGACTTTTATTTTGACACAACTGTAGTTAGTGATTAAAATCACTTCGAGACATGCATTCATATATGAATGCACATTTTCATTTATAAATATAAAATACTATTGTCTTTAATAAATACAAATATAATCGTAAATGAATAAAGCACAATATAAAATTTAAAAAATCAAACATCAACTTTGGAATAAATAAATAAACAAAACACATTTACAATCATATATGAATACAATTATAATCACAAATGAAAAATTATAATGTCTTAATATAAATAAATTTCGACTCGTTCCAAGTTGTTGTCTATGTGCATTCTTCATCTTTCATCATTATAATCATTTAGGCTATCCGTATTAAGTCGGTCAATCTACAAGAAATCAAAAAAAATTGTATTATTTGTAAACAAAGTGCTTAACTCATTAACCAAATACACATTTAATATGAAATGAATAAAGAACGACTGTAATCATCCACAAGAACTAAATCTATATTAAAAATCAAACAAAAAAACAAATATGCATAAATGAATAAAGCACAATCCTAAAACCTCTTATAGATTCAAGAAGTAAACCTTCTTAATGATTAAACTCGAAGAATATTGCTTCGTTTAGTCACTAATGATTATAACTTAATCAAGAAAAAAAAAATCAGTTTTTGCTCTCGTTCTCACAAAAAAAGCACAAATGTCACATTCAGATGATATAAGAACCTTAAAGAACTTACAGAAAACTACAATTAAAAGAAAAACGAATTCAAATACAAAGGAGCAAAAAGTAAAGTTAAAAAAAATAAGTAAATTGGGCTAAAATTCTCGTTCATTAAGAATCAGATTAGCAAAAAATAGCAATATTCATATTGGTTTTCAGAATCAGAAATCAAACTTCATTCTTCACATTTCAGAAATCGGAACTTGGAAATTTCATAATCAGAAATCCGCTAAGTATAAAGTAGGGAACCAAAGACTCTCTCGTATTCAAAATCAGAAAATCGAATAATCAAATAGCCAATAAGGTTGATTACCTGATGGATCTTAAAGAGTACTCATTTTGCCAATAATTGACTTGTAGGTCTTGGTCTAAAAAAGAAGAAAGAAGAACACGAAGAGCAGAAGTGTTTCTTTTTGTTTTTGCTATTGTGTATCTGTGTATTCGTAGCCCTAGAATCGAGTGAAAGGCGACATAAGGAGGCGCCTCATCCGGTCTCATCGACGCCACTTCTAGCGTCACCGGTGATGGGTACAACGATAGTGGCCACGACGTGAGGTGATGATGCTGAAAAGATCCTCGTGGTAGTATGTTTATGATGGAGGCAAATTTATTATAAAAACCTAGAGAAAGAGAGAGAGAGAATAGAGACAGAAGGAATATAGATACGAGAAAGATGAAAGGAAAGAGGTGAGATGGTGAGAAATTATAGGTAATAGGTAAAGCTACAATTCCTATTATGCCATTCTGATCATTTACAAGTTACACTTTAATATCATTAGTTTTAAATTTTTTTCATAAATCGTCTGTTTAATAATAACCTTTGATCTAAGTATTTAAATGGTCCAGATCTGTTTTCGCATTTTCAATTTTTAAGTATTCTCATTTGATCCTATTCCTGTTATGGAAAATTATACATACTTATAAAGCTAGCATTTTTTCTTGAATCTCATGCATTTGAAACCCCCATTCTTTTTTCCTTCCACCACATTCATTTGAAACTCTTATGACTTTTCAATTTCTTTATAATGATAATTATAATTTGGTAATTAGGTTAAATAAATATCAAATCTAAAGTGTATTCATATATAAAATAAATTTCAATATTAAAATAATATCTTTAATTCTACTTATAAAATTATGTTTTTTAACTTTTAACGTATTATACTTAATTTATTAGTTTTAATATATTGTTGGATGTAAACAATTATCATTTTAAAGGTATAATTTTTGAACAATTTGAAGAAAATACTTACATTATTAATTAAAATATAACATTATAGGCTCAACTTAAATATAAATTTGATTTAACTTAAACAACCCAAAGATTATTTTATAAATAGTTAAAAATGATAAATTGTAGTGTCTTTTTAATAATGATTGTAAGTTGGTTAATAAGGTTAAATAAATATCAAACCTAAAGTGTAATCATAAATAGACTAAATTTCAATTTTAAAATAATATATTTACTTCTATTTATAAAGTTATTTCTTTAAATTTTAACATATTATACTTAATTTATTAAATTTAAAATGTTGTTGCATGTAAACCATTATCAGTTTAAAGCTACAATTTTTGAACAGTTTGGACAAAATACTTAAATTGTTAATTTAAATATAACATTAAAGTGTCAACTTAAATATAAATTTCAGTTCGACTAAAAAAACCAAATAATATTTTGTAAATAGTTAAAAGTGATAAATTATAGTGATAAATGCAAAAAAAACTAATTTGTTATATCAGTTTAATTGAAATATTTCCTAAATACATTTATATAATCGTTAAAAATTTTCAAATAAGCAGCTTAAAATAACTTATAATAACAATAGTTAAAAATAACTCTATATAAATGATTATATTGTTACCTTTAAAATCAACAAAATAATGTTTGATGTTTTAAATAATTATAATGATAGAAATTAAAACATTAAGCAAATATATTTTAAAAAATTAGTTAAAAATAACAACTATAAATAATATTAAACCATATATAATATTTAATTTTATTGATGTGTAACTCGCGAGTAGAAGTCTTTCAAACGATTGAGATTATGACGTTATAATATATTTATATATTATCATATAATTCAAAATAGTCAATATATTATATCAAATTTAACAACAACGTTAGTGTTATATTTTAAAATATGTATTTGTAAGGACTTGAACTATATAGATGTTTCTGCGCATTACAATGTCAACTCAAATATAAATTTCAGTTCCATTTAAAAAAACTAAAGAATATTTTGTAAATAGTTAAAGTGATAAATTGTAGTGATAAAAGCAAAAACTAAATTGTAATTTCAATTTAACTAAAATATTTCTTAAATATATTTTTATAATCGTTAAAAGTTTCCAAATAAGTAGCTTAAAATAACTTACAATAACAATAGTTAAAAACAACTCTATATAAATGATTATATTGTTAGTTTTAAAATAAAAAACAATGTTTGATGTTTTAAATAATGATAATGATAGAAATTAAAATATTAAACAAATACATTTTAAAAAATTAATTAACAGTAAAAACAACTATAAATAACATCAAATCATATATTATATTAAATTTTATTCATGTGTAACTCGCGGGTAGAAGTTATTCAAACGATTGAGATTATGAAGTTATAATAAATGTATATATTATCATATAATTATAAATAATCAATATATTATATCAATATAATATATAGAAATTATTATATCAAATTTAACAATAACGTTATTGTTATATTAAAAAAATCATATATTTGTAAAGACTTCAACTGTATAAGTGTTTCTGCGCAACGCGTGGGCATTCGCCTAGTATTATTATAATTAAATGTGAAATGCATTAATTATGAATAATATTTTCTATAATTAAAAAATTTTGTATTTAATTATGGCAATATTATCCATAATTAATAGTTCAATTAATGATTTCTATGTGTGACCTTAAAACACATGTTAGAAAATGCCAAAGATATTTTATTGTTACATAAGTTCAAAAGTCAAAACCCGAAACCATAGTTTTAGACATATCAACTAATTTATCTGAAGGGTTAAATTTGTGGGTGTAGTAACAATTCTGTATCTCAACTCTCAATACTTTTACACCGATTTATGAAGAAAAAAAGTTGTAATGTACAAATCAATAGGCGTAGAGTACTTATAGTAAACGTATCCGATGAACATGTGAAGTAAGCCGGGTTCGTAACAAAGTAATTAATCGCTTTTTGGTGCTTGAAACCATCTCTTCATCTCCGGTTCACACACGTCACTGGACCAACTCTGAAACTCGCAGCAATGGCGTCTATGGCATCATCATCACCAAGCATCTATAAGCATTTGTACAACAACAATAGCTCAATTCACCCAAAAGGTAAATTAAATGTCATAAAAAGTAGAATCAATTGGTCTCGTCGGTTCATATCATCTTCGAAGAACAATAACTCCGACGACCAACAAGAACAAGTAACCCGAAGGTAACCCAACTCTTTCGTTCACATCAATCTAAGAATGCTGATGAATTTCTGGATTAGTTTATCCAAACGCGTGGTGTTTTCACTTTTCAGGGAGGTTATATTGAGGAGCAGCGAAATTGCAGTTCTTGGTGCTATCTTTCACTTTAGGTACCTAATGTGGAAAAATCATTGTTCTGATATTGAATGCTTGATATTTTGACTGAATTAGATTTTCATTAGCTGTGCTTGTAGTTATGGAAAATGCGAGAAACCCTCGGAGTTTTGAAATTATTTGGGGGCTATTGCAAAAATGAAAAAGAGTTAGAATTGAGAAATTTTGAGTTGATTTGTGTTTGCTGCAGTGGAAATAAACCCAATTATCTTGGCGTGCAGAAGAATCCTCCTGCTTTAGCTTTATGCCCTGCAACTAACAATTGCATTTCAACTTCTGAGAATATCAGTGACCTTGTCCACTATGCACCACCTTGGTAAGATCATTTGTTACCATTCAAATTGTCATACATTGACTTTGAATATCAATTAAACTACTTCAATTTTCAAAATTTATGCAGGAATTATAATCCAAAGGAAGGGCGTGGAAGCAAGAAACCTGTGAGCAAAGAAGTGGCAATGGAGGAGCTTGTAGATGTGGTTAGATAATTAATTTCCAAGTGTTACAACTTACAAACCTATTTTTCTTCAAATTTCAAGTGTGTTAGGAGTTTATTTGATTGTTTTTATGGTATTATCACAGTTAAAATCAACAAAACCTGACAACTTCACACCAAGGGTAGTAGAGAAGAAAGATGATTATATAAGAGTGGAGTATGAAAGCCCGATTTTAGGGGTAAGTTAAAGAAAAAACAAAATGTGTTTTTCTTATATGTTGAAATGATGGTGTTGAATTGGTTTTGTGTTGTTACATTACATGTGTCAGTTTGTGGATGATGTTGAGTTTTGGTTTCCTCCTGGGAAGAAACCAGTTGTACAATATCGATCAGCTTCACGTTTCGGATTTGGTTCTGATGCCAACAAAAAGAGAGTCAAGGTATTAACAAACAAACCCCTATGCAACAACATGATCACATATTAGGAACACTTTTGCAGAATTGGTTGTTGCAATCTTTTTCTACAAGTGCATAAAGAAGGGATTACATTATTTTAAGGTGATATTTGTTTTTGTAGGCATTGAGATTGGCTTTAGAGAAAAAGGGATGGGCTTCTGAAGATGACTTTTAATAAGGCTTCAGTTGCTGATCATGTGCTTCACTGCAACCAAGCTCACTAAAAACATGAAGATGTTAACATTGAACTTGATCATGTGGAGTTCCCTTATTTTGATTTTATAGTTTTGTTTTCAAATAATAACATTTAAGGACTTTTTGCTGTTAGATTATGTAGATTGAAAAATGAGGGCTTGTTTTCGTATCTCATGTTTCACCCAAACTATATTTTGTTAAAAAAAAAATACAATGCTTCCAGTCAAAGCGTGGAGTAAAAGAAACTGTATTCACCTATGTGTTCTCTTTCCATAACATATAGGAAAAACACAAAGCTGTCAACAACATTCAACATAGCACGACATGATTATTCATTTTCTTGAAAGGCTGATGCATACCCAAACATGAAAAGCTTGCATCCCAAAAGCCAGAAAATAAAAATAAAAAAATGGTTTACTTTTCAAGAAAGACAAGAAGGCGAAAACACAAGTTTTATGTGATTGCAAAATTAAGTGATTCAACATCAAGAGTAAATTACAAGAACTCAGATATGAAACACCATCAAAACATGATTGATCACAAGAGTCAAATTTCATGGAAGGACTAATCTCTGCGAAGTTCCTCGTATTCACGCCGAATACCATCAGCATTCAAAATTACGATTTCGACCTTGTCTCCCTGTATAATGTGCATAAAAAAGAAAGCTATAAGATACAAAAAAAACTTTTCATCTGTTAAGCTATATAGATAAGTGTTTCTTTTTCACTTAACGAAACTTTCCCTATTATATCCTACAAATCTTTCTTAGGCATCATTTATCTGGTGTAGAAACTTACAGTGTATATATCTCTTTCTGTTGCAGATGCAAAACAAGTCTTCACCAAATCAATAGCTTCAGCTTCAGAAAGTGGTGTAACAGCATCCTGCAAAAAACAACAATCATAAACAAACATATAAACTTATATAAAACTAAAAAATGTATGAAAACTCGATCCAAACAAACCTTTGCTGGCAACAGAAGAGGGCTAGGGGATTTAAGTTGGTTATCCAAAAAGGGAGTAATAAGTGTAGCACCAGAGCCTTGAGCACTGTATCCAACTCTTTCATATGATCCAACAGCATCATATGTGAACACACAACCTTTTCCTTCACTATCAAGTCCACCTAAAACATTGAATGCGTAGTATGGAAAGAATCGTTTGTAGTAAAGGGTGTTTGATAAAAGCTGCGCCATTGCAGGGCAACTCATCTGCTTGTTGTGCTGATGCTGATAGATCTGTTGAAGATGAAAAACATATAAAAGCGATGTTTCTTTTTGACTTTAATGAAATAGAATTTATTCATTCAGCAATTTATCCAGACAAAGTACTTACAGAGTGTCTAGAGGCCAGGACCTTCTGCAATGCTTTCACATCAGCTTGAAATCCTGAAGAAGCCATGAAGCTTTTGTCCGCTCTGAAAATAAAGAATCAAACAATGATGTAAATATCTGATAACCCTAAAGCCCTAAAGTGGATCAAACTACCACGAATTAACAATTAATCAAGACAGGGATTTGGATATTCAGCATAACAGTTGAAACGAAATTCAAATGACAAGTACATATAAGCTTATTAGTTGATTAAACACAAAATTGGAAAGGAAATGGTCGTACAATTTACAGATTTTGGAGTACTCTCGGGTGAGAATACTGTAGCCAGTGGACATTCGAGTATCGGCTGCAATCACACAGTAATCCGCACCGGCAATCGCGACACAAGTTCTGCACATTTCATAGATGCATACCAAAGAGGGAACATTAGACATTGAGAAATTGATACATTTATGGAGAGAAAGGGAGATAATTTAGGGCATAATGAGGATACCCTCCATTGTTGTCGTAGGGAGACCAGTTTGCTTGTTCCTTCGGCATGATTATGATGATCGGATTTCAGATCAAAGTCGCTGCGTTTACGTGAATATGTGCGTTGTGAGAGAAAAATGAAGTATGCTCCTTTTCTTGATGTAAACAGAAACCTTTTTTTTTTTTTGAGCATTTGTGTTCTGTGACTGTTTTCTTTTCTATCAAGAAAACGAAAAAACCAATTATTTATTTATTTTTATAGAAATCTCCATAAAGTCTTAATATTTTATATCAATTTACGGTTTAATTTTAATATTTATTTTTTGAAAAAAAAATCATGATTATCTAATTTTATAATATAATATGTCATTTTCTGCTTATAAAAAATAAATATTTTTTCAAAATATAAAACATTTGTAACTTTTTTTTTTCAAAAAATAAAAGTTATGATTAAAATGTAAACCAAACCAAAATATTAAGACTTTATTGAAGATTTTAAATGTTTTAAAAACCGGTTTTTAAGTTGAACCGGTATGATAACTGGTTCTCAGAGTTTATAAAAAAAATTCTAATTATTATGTATACTACATTAAAATTTCTGAAATTATTATTATTTTTTAATAAAATCAATATTTATGACAAATGAGTGTTCAACTGGTTCGATCGTTGGTTCACATAAATACAAGTTATAAATCAATCAAAATAAATTAAAAAACATATAATCATAAGTCAGTGACGGAACTAGCATAGAGCTAGGGGTAGCCCATGCTACCCCTTGGATTTGTTCAAGAATTGCAATTTTTTTGGATGATGTTGAGGTTAATACGGGATGCTACTCCTTTATAATGTATGATGCTATTTCAAATATGAATTGGAGAGATTCAAGAATGTGTCCATTGAGAAATTGGTATGAGGAAGCTAATAATGTTAAATCGATCCATATAAATGACAACAAAAAGCTGAACTGAAACTTAATTGAAAGATATGTACTTTTTTTTGTTATTTTCTTTGCCATTTGATTTCCAATACTAGTAACAATTAACTTTGATTTTTACTAAATTTGTGCATGTCAAGTGTTTGATGGAATGCTTAAATGAACTTTATTTCTTATTGTTTTTGTTTTTGTTTTTCTCCTTGCTATTTGGCAGCGGACTAAGATTCTCCTTGAACATTTAGTAGTCCAAATATTAATTACATGAATTAATTATAAAAATAATTTGTGGCGGTTGACTCTTTTGCTTAAAATATCCAATACAAGAAAACACATGAATTTCACTTGAGAGAACACTTGATCTTCTATAATTAGTCATACTAAATAAACTTTCTTGGATAATGTAAATGACATCATTGCATCGAATAAAATGTTTCCTAATATGTTTACATGTTTGTGTCTGTGAGCAAAATTAGTTATAGGACTTTCAAATCCTAATATGAAGTGAATATAAAGTATTACTGTGCAAGATAAAATTTCAAACACATTTCATTGTAAGTTGACTCCATCTATTTGAAAAATTCCTTCATACAATTCCTTTTTAATTTTAACCTTAGTGGAACCAAAATCCTCTATATTTGGGTGTTGCATGGTATTTTGACCATGAATGGCTGAAAAACTGAAAGTACGTTGCTATAAAATTAAAAAAACTGAAAGTTCATTGTTATAAAATTCAAATTTTTTAAAAAAAAATGGTATTCTAGTGCTACCCTTAACGAAAATTCTTGATTCCGCCACTGTCATAAGTTTTACATCAATCCACATACATCCAAAAGAAAATAAAGTATAATACGGATAAAAAAAAATATAATTTTAGATGAATACAAACGCTTTGAAAATTGCATAACATTTATCATGTATTTTTATTCAAAGAAATATAAACAGACGTGAAAAACATGACTATGTTCCATGTAATTGTCCACACGATATCTAGAATGGAAGACTATACGATCCTTTATCTGAAGGACAGATTACTGATAAGATCAGAGTTTGACAACGTCTTTGAGAGCTACGATTGCTAATTAGATTGTGCTTACATTTGTAGTTACTATACTTATCCAAGTAGGAGACTGTTGGATTAGTGTCTAAGCTCGTAACTATATTTGGTAAGTACTTGACCCGGTTATGCATGGTCCTTTTGGGTTGCCTTCACCATAGCAACTTGACAGGGTGATTCATAGAGAGAGAGAGAGAAGATATTATGGTTTATTAATATATTATAAGAATAATATATTAAAGGAGGATTCATATTATTTAATTAATATTAGTCATAAATTAATTAGGAATTAATTTAGCGACTAAAAGAGATTAATTGAATAAAAGGGACTTAAACTGTTAAATGTGTGATAGTTGGATTTTGGGCTGGGAAACCCAATGAGACGAAGGAGTGAACGAAATTATGATGGGAGCCCATCATATTTTCGTCCATGGCCTTATTCCAGAAGGTTCCATGGGCTGCTTAATGTTTAAGCTGTCTATTAGGGTTTTGACTGAAACCCTAGCTGCTCACAGTATAAATAAGACCCCTAAGCTACAGAAATCGGCCACTGCTTCTCTAAGAACCCTAGAGCCGATTTTGTGTGCCTCTTCCCACTCTCAAATACTACCCTCTTGCTAGTTGGTGTTTGTAAGCCATTAGAGGAGTTACACTTGTGACTCTAAGCATCAAAGACAAGAAGATTTAAGGAAGCAACAAGAGGTAATCTTCTAGATCTGATTTGATCATTATAATTTCGAACTATTATCACTAGATCTAGGGTTAGAAAGTCTTGGATGAATGCATGTACAATTAGAGAAACCTAGATCCAAGGATTAGGGTTTGCATGAGCACATAGGTGATGGGTTTTATCCATAAAAACTTTCCTATGTGCGCATGTAAAACCCTAATGCTTGGATCTAGGCTTTCTAATTAAACATGCTTTGAATCCAAGACTTCTAATGACTATTTAGGTGTAAGAACAATGTTAAAACAGATCTAGAATCATACCTTTGAATCTTTTGTTGATCTTGTTGTCTTGGAGCTTCTAGAGTCACAATTGTCACTCCTCTAATGGCTTACAAACACCAAATAGCAAGGAGGATGATTTGGGAGAGAGGAGAGGGAAGGAAATCGGCCAGGGTTCTCTTACTTTAGATGAAGTGCCGATTTCCTTATGCTATAGGGTCTATTTATACTTGTAGACTCCTTAAGGGTTACAACCTAAACCCTAATTGGATAATCTTCTCTTAAGACTATCCAAATCCTTTCCATAGATATCCCCTTGGACGATTTGAAGCTATCCTAGCTTCTAGAATCCGTCCATCACATATCTATATGGATTTACAGTCTAAAGTTTAACTATCAAACAATTGACAGTTTATACCCTCTTATTTAATTAATCTCTTTAAGTCACCAAATTAATTCCAATTAATTCTATGACTTATATTAATCAAATAACAATATATTATTCTTTATATTATTCTCATAATGTACTAATAATATTTACTCTCTCTTAATAAATCATCCTATCAAGTTGCTATGGTGAAGGCAACCCAAAAGGACCATGCACAACCGGGTCAAATACTTGCCTAATATAGTTGCAACATTAGACACTATTCCAACAGTCTCCCACTTGGATAAGTCTAGTAACTATATGCACAAGTACAATTCGGTTTGCAATCGTAGCTCTCAAAGACGCTGTCAAACTCTGATCTAATCAATCTTGTCCTTTAGATAAGGGATCGTACAGTCCTCTATTAGATATCATGCTGACAATCCTATGGAATGGTTAGTCAAGCATTTAGGTTTCTCGATCTCTGATTTATTCGACATAGAACTTAATCGAACACATCAATTCAGTTCTGACCGGGCCCGACACATAAGTCAAATCAAATCATCGAGCGGCCGAGATATCGCTTTTACCTTCTTAGATAAAAGTTACAGATAAACTTCGACTTATATGCATTTACTTATTCAATAATCAACTATACACAACAATGCGTTTTATAACATTGAGTTACCAATGCGTTTTCGCATTATCAATGTACAATCAATCAGCAAATAACAAACCATATATCTAGGTTTTAAGACTATATGATATTATCGTCTTGCGATCACCCTTTTATTTCATATTCCATAAGGTGATTCCAGCAAGCGCGGGTTTGTTCCAATGCTCAAAACCAGTTCATAAGCACTCATGAATGTCGCAACAACTCTTTGCTATGTCTAATACCATTTAGACAATCTACGCACCGATTCATAACAATCTTCATTCATATCTACTTCCAACATATGAACGATTGCGGACAATTTGAACAATTCGATTATTCCTAATAAACTCAATTATTATGGAAGTTAAAACATGCAAAGTGAAACTATAGCTAAACAATTAACATAAGACAGTAACATTACTCATAAATAAAACTTGATGTGTGTAAAACCCACTAGTTTTAAACCTACTTTTAATTATCAAATAACACACAAAAGGCAGTGAACCTATCAATTGTGGTATAGTTCAAGCAAGTAGGGTATCGAACACAGGGAACGGCAAATTAAATACTAAAAACTAATTTATCTAATTTAACTAATAAGTAGGGGTTTTCTCTAGTTTTACAAGACTAGAAACTTACTAATGATTACTTGTTAAGCTAGAAAACGAAGACTTTGACTAGATTCAATAACGGAGAAGTACTTCTATTTAGTTCAACTTAATTGATCCTATGGTTGATTTCAAGGTAAAAGTGCAATGGATTAATTCTTTTGCTAGTTACCGATTCGATTGATTAATTCCGTATTCACTTCATTAATCCTTAGCAAATAAATCAATTTAAACAATGGCCAGTTGTCTATTTCAATTAAATTTACTAGATATAATGTTCGGGTTAAGTTAGACTTGCAATAGCTAATTAATTTATCTTTTAATTAACTTCTTGTTTAATGGTCATCTCACAAGCTTGCACATAAATTTACTTGATTTTCTTATTAATCCTAGTTTCATGTTCACTACATTAGACATATGACAAAAAGTGTTCACTAAGCATATGAGATTGATAACTAATAGATGTTCATGCTAATTAATTATCTCCCTATTAACAGAAAATCAATTATCATTCATACACAAGGTTCTTTAGCAAGCTAAAATAACTAAATTAACCAACATAGAATTAATCCTACCAAGAATCAAACCATATTACCAATTTCATATCCCCAAACAGAAGTTTAAAGAATTTAGCTCATAACTAAGGTAAATAACAGCAAACAAATAAGTTCAAGTTGCTTAATCATGTTGACAAAACAAAAGAAACAAGTAGAATGATGGAATTATGCCTTAATTACTCCCAGAATTGGATTCTAGCTTCCTTGGTCGACTTCTAGGGTTCTTCTGGCTTCTTAATCGCAGCTGAGCACTTCTAAATCGTCCCAGAACTTCTGCCTCTCGATCTGTGGAATTATCTTTAAATAAGCGGTCCGACTCGTCGAGTCAAGTGGTGACTCGTCGAGTCCCTCTCACATTCTCCGTATTGCGATAACTATCTGGGATCCCGAGTCATTATCCTTCTGATTCCTCTAACGGACTCGTCGAGTAGCTATCTGACTCGACGAGTAGAAGCTTCTTTTTCAGTGTTTTCCTTCTTCATTCCACTCTCAATCTTCTAACCGCTTCTCTTGCTTCCTTTTGCTCCCGAGCTTCATCTTTGGACTGAAAAACATAATTTAACACTTTTAAGTACCTTTTGTCCATAATATGCGATAATTTAGCTAATATATGAATAAAAAACTATACTAAATACACACTAAATATGCACACATCAAAATACCCCACACTTGTCTTTTGCTTGCCCCCAAGCAAAACTGAATTTTAATCACATTAGAATTATGTATAACAACTCCAATCTAACCCAGCCATTATGCCAAGACTGCAACGCATGCATTTGTGTCTAAAATTTTTCCTAAAGAACCCCCCCATATTCCAAATACTCACAATCCTCATAAACATTCACTCACTCACCCCGAACTATGCTCATTTTATGCAACCCTCCGAATCCATCCGCAGAAAACCTCTTTACCCTCAAGGTATTTTTAATTGAGCAACCCAAGCATACATATTCTAGAATTACAACTTTTCGATACCACATTGGAATTCTTTGAATTCTTCACTTCTTTGAACATTTCATCTTTGATATCTTTGAATTCACCAACTTGTATTAGCTTTTGGCATCTTCAACTTTTTTTGGATTTCTTGGAATTTTGATCTTTTGATCTTCACTTTATTTTCTCCAAAACTCTTATAACTTTTCTTGTAATTCTTTTTTTTTTATATACATGTACCTCACTTTTTTTTTCACTCAAAAACCTACATGCTTAAGCAGGGGCGCTCAATCTCAACCTTTATTGGCTAATGATAAAAACTTTCCTGGATACATTTCAGGTTTAGGCTGCTAAACATATTGCATCCCTCAGGCTGAGCAAGGTCGTGTTTTTGTCTCATGATTTCACTGGAATAAGGAAGCCACAAATGCACTAGAACGTATATAGGCTCAACTAAACATTTGGGTCTTCATGCAATTATTAACACAATCCTAATATGGAATCCTAATTTTTACCAAAATTTTCTAATTAAATCCTAAATAATACTTTTGGTATGCAATTTTTTTTTTTAAAATTGACTATTATGTAACCAACCCCCTACCCCACACTTATGTAATGCAATGCCCTCATTGCATATGATGCATAAAAACATAAAAAGAAACTAAAGAGGGAATTGGA
Source organism: Lactuca sativa (assembly GCF_002870075.4). Lineage (NCBI taxonomy): Eukaryota > Viridiplantae > Streptophyta > Magnoliopsida > Asterales > Asteraceae > Lactuca > Lactuca sativa. The sequence goes on along the minus strand of NC_056626.2, from coordinate 67,424,626 downwards.
ACAAACTCCCCTGGGATAGCAGTCGATAGGCTGATCATTTCCATTTTAAGCTCCAACTTCAATCAACTTTAGACATGGTAACATCTCATCCATGCCTTGGGTGTCAAAACTCGTGTGGGTCGCTTCAAATACGCGGAAATTAGTGTAAGATCTTCAAGAATGGAAATGGAAGAATAAGTGAGCAAGTGGGACCAGTAGCAGCATCAAATCAGCAGTCCATCAGTATAAAAAAATGATCGACTCGTCGAGTCTTATGATGGACTCGTCGAGTACCAGCGCGCCTTCTCAGAATATGTAAAAATACAAGGCAACTCGGCGAGTCTGCTTAGTGCACTCGTCGAGTAGCCACTGAACGAAAAAAAACTTGGTATTTTGCAACTGTTTTAGCTTCCAAAAACTTCTTTAACCCTTCCTCACATTTGGACTCAATTGCTCATACCCCCTAGGACCGGACTCGATACTTTGACGTTAAAAACTCGCTTCCTTGACTCGCTCTTACTCTAGAAAACATCCATGCTTTACATCTCTAAACCATCCTAAGCTGGCAATCATAATTCAATCCTGAAAAATAACTAAAGCAAACAACCATTAAACATAATAAAATCTCAAAGCATACACACCAATAAAACAAAACAAAAAAAATTAAAATTGTTTAAAAACACAAAAACATCAAAATCAATCTTCATCTTCCTCATCATCATTGGCGGCTCCACTTCCCCCTGCTCCACTTCGTCTCGCAGCAATCCTCTCATCCCAAGATGGAATGAATGGGTAATTCCCACCATCAATATGTGGGATATTGAAGTGGTCAAAAAGTCGAATGTGGGATTGGTTGCTAAAGTTTAGCCCCCTCGCCAATTGATCCTGCATCCGCCTCATCTCTACATTGTACCAATCCATTGGTACATCTTCATTTTTGACCGGAATCACTGGCGGCTCGTCCTCCACATCCCGTTCTCTTCTTGATCTCACCCTCCTTCCCGGTGCATCGGGACCAACAACGGGGTCATCATTTGGGATGGCATAATGGCCACCACCATAGTCTTCAATTATCCGCGCTCGTCGGAAAAGAATGGGATTAAACGGGGGCGTCGGGATTATTGTCATGAAGTTCCAGGCACCGCGGTTCATCAACCCGAATGAATTAGCCAATCGAGTGACAAACATTCCTCCATTGATACGGGAGGTTTTGCGATCTTTGACCGCACCCTCCGAAAGGTATGAAGCAATACACCATGGGATGTTGCAAAAGACGCCGGGTGTTATTATGCTCCATAAGTAGAAAACATCAAGGTTGGAGACCTTGTCATCGTCTTTCCTTTGGTTGATGGTGGAGGAAATAAGGCGGTGAATGAGGCGGTGAGTCGGGGATCGGATGCTCCTTTCTTGTGCAGACTTTGGGATGTAAACTTTGTTTCCTATGGTATTCCACCAACCCGCGCTTGTGACTCCATCGGGGAATGCCATATGAGTGTTTGCCAAGAAAGCCCGAAAGATGTTTGTTGTCACCAAGGGTTGATCATAGATCCCTAGTCGGCAGGCAAGGTCCACCACCGAGCATTGACGATACTCGCCCCCAAGACAAAAAGTAAAGCTCGCCGGGTGATACACATCCACTCCCCCGGTGAAAGACACCGTGGAGAAAAACTCCAAGCAAAGCTCTAAATACACCGGCTCTTGTATGCGGAAGACCCGACTCCACCCGTCACACACCATAATTTCGCCTTCATGTTGGAACTCCTTCAAAAGGTAAGGAGCTAGTTCTTCTTCATAGCTAACACTTTGCAGCCATTCCCAATCAATTCTGTTCGGAACATACACCTCCTTCTTCTTAATGTCGGAGAGCTTCTTCTTCCACTTCCTCATTGTTGAAGCGGATTCAATTTGCGGGAAGTTTAACCATGGAAACTCCCCTTGGCTACCAGTTGAAGATTGTCCTCTTCTGAACATGATTTCTGCAAAATAAACACACAAAACCCAGAAACATAGAAAATAATTAAAAACTGAAATGTAACTGTAAATCGACTGGACTCGTCGAGTCCATGCCCGACTCGACGAGTCGCGCAACCTGCACGAGTCAGTCGACGGGTCGCATAAAATTGGACCATAAAACTTGTAATTTCTTTCAAGGGTTTTTGTTCAAGGACTTCCTACTAAGTAATAAGGCCAAACTAAACGTTCAAAACAACACTATTCATGAAAAATCGAAACCCTAAAATTTCATTACTTTTCAAAAACGGGTTTTTTTTATGCAATTGCAGGTATAGATGGCCTTATAATCTCATTCTTTCTAGAAATCAAGAAGAAAGTTGTTACCTTTTGAGTTTAAACCTTGAGAAATTGGAAGAAGATTTGAAGATTTCTTTGAATGCTTGAGAGAGCGTTTGCGAAAGGGGTACCCGGCGAGTGTGGTGTGGAAACTGAATTTTTTTTTTAGGGTTAAAACCCTATTTACCAGTTGTAAAAGTAATTTCGAAATTATTTTTTTCTGTAAATAAAACCGACTCGTCGAGTCAGGGTCAGACTCGACGAGTCTAGTCGCGCAGTTAAAGATTTTCAGTAATCAATATATACTCGTCGAGTCAGGGTCAGACTCGGCGAGTCTTTTAAAAATTTGCATATTTTTCAAAATTTTTCTGTTTATTATGAATCATTTCACCCCACACTTAGGCTAGGCACACTCTCAAGCAGACATGTCCGATGATTTGGAAGATTAAAATTGTGAAACGAAACAAAAACTAAAAAAAAACTAAAGAGTAAAAGAAAGCAAACTCTAATGACGGGTTGCCTCCCGCCAAACGCTTCTTTTTGAGGAGTCATGAGCTAGACTCCTTCCCATTTACGTTTTGTCATCTTCAAGCATCGGGAATGTACGCCTCATTTTTTGTGGTTTATACTTGGTCTTGTAGGCGTGAATCTTTTTCTTGTAAGCCCTCTTCAATTCGTCTCTTCTCCTTTTCATTGCCTCATCTTCAGCTGCTTGGTCTTTCCTTTTTCTCTTTTTCTGCTTTACCCTTTTCTTTTTCACCAACTCTTGAACATCCTTCTCTTTAAATTTAATGACTTCATATTTCATGATGGTCCGTGCTCTAGGTTTAGTGGTGAATTGGTGATCAACTTCCTCCTTCCTTTCCTTTATTCCTGCATCCTTTCCTGTGCTTAACCCTTCTCCAAATGGCATCGTATCAAGGCATGCCACATCGGCGTGTTGGACCTCCATTCCCTTTACTTCTTCTGCAGATTGTTCTTTAAAAGAATCAAAAACAGTAACTGATCCCAGTGTATGTGAAGAACTATCAACAAACAAATCAGCTTTGGTCAAGTTTTTATCCAAATCGACTGGACTCGTCGAGTCCATTATGACGACTCGGCAAGTCGGATCGTGTTCGATCAATCCTGGAGTGTTTTCTGAGTTGGCTCCTTCCAGTAGCTTTTCTAGCTCCTCCAAGTCTTTGTTAGCATCTTCAACTCCTTCAGAGTGTAGTGTGAACTTACTTGGGTCTTCTTTTAGTAAAATTTCAAGCTCTTTTTGTAATACCTCATCATCCAATTGGATAAATGAGATTTCTTCTCGCTTTTCTTCATCTTGCTTGACTTCTGGAATAGCTTTAAACATCACCGACTCATCCCCCACTCTCAATGTCAATGTAGACTCACATATGTCAATTAGGGCACACGCGGTGTTTAAGAATGATCTTCCCAAAATAATTGGTATTTCGGGGTCTTCTTCCATTTCCACCACCACGAAGTCTACTGGAAAAATAAACTTGTCCACTTTGATAAGGAGGTTTTCACAAATGCCTTGTGGATTAATTATCGTTTTGTTTGCCAAATGGATTCTCATATTTACCGGCCTTGGTGCTGGTAAATTTAGCTTCTTAAAGAATGAGTAGGGCATCAAATTAATGCTTGCACCTGAATCAACCAATGCTCGTGTAGAAACTTCATTACCAAATTGGCATGGAACTACTATGTTACCCGGATCACCCTTCTTCTCAGGCAGCTCACTCATCAATATCTCCGCGACTTCAGCCAAATCCTTCCTAGCAGCAAAAAGGCCTTTAAGCAAGTTAAAGTATTTAGGAGTTTGGAGCATTGTTTCCACAAATGGCATATTGACTTGTAAAGCTTTAACATGCTCCATGAAGGTTCTATAGGCTTGAATTTTTTCTGCAGGCATGGCTCTGGTTGGGTATGGCAAAGGAGGGTTGTATGGCTTTAGGAAACTGACCGTATCTTCATTCCCGACTAGACTCGTCGAGTCCATGAGAGTGACTCGGCGAGTCTGGTCGAGTTTTTCTGGTTCTGGTTTTTCTTCCTTCCCTGCCTTCTTCTTGGAGACTCTTAGTGTTTCTGTAAATTCTTCTTCACTGCTGGAGGTTATTACGCTCACGTTCTCCTTTCTTGGATTGGGCTCGGTGTTGCTCGGAATTTGACCCGGTCTTCTTTCATTCACTTGATGTGCAAGCTGTCCCAGCTGTTTCTCAATGTTGAGAATGGAAGCTTGCTGATTCCTCAACATGTTCCTGGTTTCTTGCATTGCTACATCGTGATCATTATGTCTTTTCTCGGATGCGGTTATGAACCTTGTGAGTATATCTTCTAAATTTGCTTTCTTTTCCGCCACCGGCTCTTCCTTTTGATAGAATCCCCTCTCCCTTTGTTTGTATTTCTCCTCTTTAGCCTTTTTATACTCTTCGTATGGGAGCCATTCCTTCTTTGGTTTCCTCCAGTCTTCATCGTATCTATCGCCACTGGAATAAAATACTTGAGCCTTTTTATTTCCATTCTCGTCTCGATCACATTCCTTGGTAAGATGGGGGCCGCCACAATTTTCGCATCCTACCCTAATAGCATGGATCGTTTGATCCATTTTCGTCATTCTTCGGTCTAGGCTATCGAGTTTAGCTATTACCGCCGCCATGCCATCGTTCACCGAGTTTACTGCTCCACGACTCACTTCATTCCTCGGATTGTGGTATTCTCTAGAATGCTTAGAGAATTCTTTAATTAATTCCTTTATTTCCAGAGGTGGCTTTCGGGTGAGCGGGCCTTGTGAATCGAGTAGTTGCCTTGTGGTGACATTAACTCCATCATAAAAGATGGAGACCTCCTGTTGGCTATTAAGATCATGGTGTGGGCAATTTCTAAGTAGGCTCTTGTACCTTTCCCAAGCTTCATAAAGAGATTCTCCGGGTTGTTGCTCGAAGTTGGCAATGGCTTTCTTTAGCTTGGCTATCTTGGAAGGTGGGCAGAAATGGTCAATGAACTCTTCTTTCATCTTGGCCCATGTGGTGACCGATCCGGGAGGAAGTGATTTTAACCAATCTTTCGCAGCGCCTCTAAACGTGACAGGGAGCATTCGAAGAAGCTGGGTCTCGCGTGGAACATTAGGCACATTGAAGTAGTCGGCCACATCATTTACTTCGTCCAAATGCTTGTAAGCGTCTTCATGATCTCTCCCGTAAAAAGGGATCTCCTTGAGTTGAGCGAGAATATGGCCCTTTAGCTCAAACGTAGCGGTTGCGGGAATTGCGGGTTGCACAAGTCCCGGCCCGGTGTCATCACGCATCCTTTTCTTCCATTCCCCCATGGGGACTTCATCGATGTTAGCCATAGTGATAGCTAACTCTTCTTCGGAATCGGTTTCATGCTCGGAAATATGCTCTTTTTCTTCCTCGGTCTCGTACTCGCTACCTTCGTGAATTGGTTCTTCAATTGTTAATGAGGCACTGGATACTCCTGATTTGCTGCCTTTCTTCATGCTGAAAACGAATTTCAAGTTCTTGAGTGGTGAGTTCTTTGAAGTTGCGGTTTCTCCTACGGCTTTTCCCTTGCTTCTCTTTAGTGCGGATTCCGGGTCTTCCAAAGGTGGTACTAGAGGTGTGTCCGATCCTCGGGTCATGAAACAGCTGAAAAAAAAACGAAACAAAAGAAACGAAACGCGTAAAAGGAATAAAAACGAAATAAAAAAATAAAGACTAAAACAGCGATGGACTCGCCGAGTCTGCTCGAATGCACTCGGCGAGTTCAAGGCAAAAACAGAAAATAAAAATTTCTAGTTATTCTAAAGACGAAATTTTATTAAAACTAAATCTACTTACTGATTTGCTTTGTAAATAACTTTGTGTAAGATAAATCCCACACAAAGGATCGATTAAACTAGATTTTACTATTAATTTTAGAACCGTTCCCCGGCAACGGCGCCAAAAACTTGATGTGTGTAAAACCCACTAGTTTTAAACCTACTTTTAATTATCAAATAACACACAAAAGGCAGTGAACCTATCAATTGTGGTATAGTTCAAGCAAGTAGGGTATCGAACACAGGGAACGACAAATTAAATACTAAAAACTAATTTATCTAATTTAACTAATAAGTAGGGGTTTTCTCTAGTTTTACAAGACTAGAAACTTACTAATGATTACTTGTTAAGCTAGAAAACGAAGACTTTGACTAGATTCAATAACGGAGAAGTATTTCTATTTAGTTCAACTTAATTGATCCTATGGTTGATTTCAAGGTAAAAGTGCAATGAATTAATTCTTTTGCTAGTTACCGATTCAATTGATTAATTCCGTATTCACTTCATTAATCCTTAGCAAATAAATCAATTTAAACAATGGCCAGTTGTCTATTTCAATTAAATTTACTAGATATAATGTTCGGGTTAAGTTAGACTTGCAATAGCTAATTAATTTATCTTTTAATTAACTTCTTGTTTAATGGTCATCTCACAAGCTTGCACATAAATTTACTTGATTTTCTTATTAATCCTAGTTTCATGTTCACTACACTAGACATATGACAAAAAGTGTTCACTAAGCATATGAGATTGATAACTAATAGATGTTCATGCTAATTAATTATCTCCCTATTAACAGAAAATCAATTATCATTCATACACAAGGTTCTTTAGCAAGCTAAAATAACTAAATTAACCAACATAGAATTAATCCTACCAAGAATCAAACCATATTACCAATTTCGTATCCCCAAACAGAAGTTTAAAGAATTTAGCTCATAACTAAGGTAAATAACAACAAACAAATAAGTTCAAGTTGCTTAATCATGTTGACAAAACAAAAGAAACAAGTAGAATGATGGAATTATGCCTTAATTACTCCCAGAATTGGATTCTAGCTTCCTTGGTCGACTTCTAGGGTTCTTCTGGCTTCTTAATCGCAGCTGAGCACTTCTGAATCGTCCCAGAACTTCTGCCTCTCGATCTGTGGAATTATCTTTAAATAAGCGGTCCGACTCGTCGAGTCAAGTGGTGACTCGTCGAGTCCCTCTCACATTCTCCGTATTGCGATAACTATCTGGGATCCCGAGTCATTATCCTTCTGATTCCTCGACCGGACTCGTCGAGTAGCTATCTGACTCGACGAGTAGAAGCTTCTTTTTCAGTGTTTTCCTTCTTCATTCCACTCTCAATCTTCTAACCGCTTCTCTTGCTTCCTTTTGCTCCCGAGCTTCATCTTTGGACTGAAAAACATAATTTAACACTTTTAAGTACCTTTTGTCCATAATATGCGATAATTTAGCTAATATATGAATAAAAAACTATACTAAATACACACTAAATATGCACACATCAAAACTCCTTTATTTAATCATCAAATGTTAATTACATTTATCTATTACACGTTTCTAATACTATCTAATCTATGCTAATATCATCCTTCAGCCCAATACTCCTAGCATGCTGCAAGTGCTTAACCCTACTCAGTCCCTTCGTAAGCGGATCTGCTGGGTTATCTTCTGATGATATCCTCTTCACTACGAGTTGTCCTTCTTCTACATGATGTCTAATGAAGTGATATTTTCTGTCGATATGTCGAGATCTACTATGATCCCTCGGTTCCCTGGTCAAGGCAACCGCTCCTTCGTTATCACAGAAAATCTCCATGGGCTCCTTTATGGCAGGTACAACTCCAAGATCACCGATGAAGTTCTTCAGCCATATTGCCTCCTTCGACGCTTTGCTCGTTGCAATGTACTCTGATTCGCACGTTGAATCAGCTATGGTTTCCTGCTTGGAACTTTTCCATGTCACTGCTCCTCCATTCAGGGTAAAGACCCAGCCCGACTGCGAACGGTAGTTGTCCCTGTCGGTTTGAAAGCTGGCGTCACTATACCCTCGCACCTTCAAGTCATCACTCCCTCCGAGGACTAAGAACCATTCCTTTGTCCTCCGAAGGTACTTAAGGATATTCTTCACCGCAATCCAATGTTCTCTGCCAGGATTCCCTTGATATCTGCTAACCATGCTTAACGCAAAGGCTACATCAGGGCGAGTACAAGTCATAGCGTACATGATTGAGCCAACTGCGGAAGCGTATGGAACTCGACTCATTTCTGCTATCTCAGCTTCGGTACTCGGACTTTGAGTCTTACTCAACTTGGCATTACTTTGTATCGGTAATTCTCCCTTCTTTAAGTTTTCCATACTAAAACGTTTTAGTACCTTCTCCAAGTAAGTGTTCTGACTAAGTCCAATTAGTCTCTTACTTCTTTCTCTTACTATCCTTATTCCCAAAATGTAAGAAGCCTCTCCGAGGTCCTTCATAACGAAGCACTTCCCAAGCCAGGACTTAACCTCCTGCAGAGTCGGGATGTCGTTTCCTATGAGTAATATGTCATCGACATATAGAACAAGGAAGCTTACTATACTCCCACTGGCTTTGACATATACACAGGACTCATCTTCGCTTCGTACAAATCCAAACTCTTTGACTTTCTCATCGAAGCAAAGATTCCATCTGCGAGACGCTTGCTTAAGTCCATAAATGGATTTCTCAAGTTTACACACTCTATTCGGATGCTTCGGATCCACAAACCCCTCTGGCTAAGCCATGTAAACATCCTCAACCAACTTTCCATTAAGGAAAGCGGTCTTGACATCCATTTGCCAAATCTCATAATCATGAAATGCGGCAATCGCTAGCATCACTCTAATAGATTTTATCTTCGCAACTAGTGAGAAGGTCTCATCATAGTCAACTCCGGGAGTTTGAGTCAAGCCCTTCGCAACCATTCGCGCTTTATATGTGTGTACGTTTCCATCCACGTCGGTCTTCTTCTTGAAGATCCATTTGCACCCAACGGTCTTACGTCCGGGCACATAATCAACCAAATTCCAAACTTGGTTATGATACATGGATTGGATCTCGCTATCCATTGCCTCTTTCCATTTCGCAGACTCCGGGCCTGCCATGGCTTCCTTATAGCTATTAGGTTCATCAAGATTTATTAGTGTACCATTACTAATATACGTGTCCCCTTCGGTAGTAATATGAAAACCATAAAACTGGGGTAGAACTCTAACTCTATCGGAACGTCTAAGAGTTAAGGATTCTTCAATCGGTTCAACCGGATTTTCCTCCTCGGGTTGAGTGCCAGCGGTAGAGGTTCCTTCATCTATCGACTCTTGAATCTCTTCAAGCTTGATTTGCCTCCCACTGTCTCCTTGGCCTATGAGTTCTCGCTCTCGGAAAACTCCTCTCCTCGCAACAAAGACAACATTGTCCTTCGGTCTATAGAAGAGATATCCAAAGGATGTCTGCGGGTATCCGACGAAAATACATCGCTCACTTCGAGGTTCGAGCTTGTCGTGAGTATCTCGTCTTACGAAAGCCTCGCAACCCCAAACCTTGATATGTGCCAACGAGGGAGCTTTCCCTGTCCAGATCTCGTGAGGTGTTTTGGCAACCTTCTTAGTAGGGAATCGGTTAAGGATATGGGCGGCAGTCTCTAAGGCATACCCCCAAAAAGAGATAGGTAGTGAAGCACGACTCATCATAGAGCGAACCATATCCAATAAGGTTCGATTACGCCTTTCTGCCACACCATTCAACTGCGGTGTCCTAGGAGGCGTCAATTGCGAAACTATTCCACACTCCTTGAGATAATCGTGGAATTCAAGACTTAGGTACTATCCTCCTCGATCGGATCGAAGCATCTTGATTTTCCTGCCCAATTGATTCTCCACTTCATTCTTGAACTCTTTGAACTTTTCAAAAGTTTCTGACTTTTGCTTGATTAAATAGATATACCCATATCTACTATAATCATCGGTAAAAGTCACATAGAAGCGGTTCCCATCCTTCGTGGTTGATCTAAACGGTCCACGTACATCGGTATGTATTAAGTCCAATAGACCCTCACCCCTTTCACACGTACTTGTGAAGGGTGACTTAGTCATCTTTCCAAGTAAACAAGACTTGCATGTGTCATCTTCCCTAAGGTCGAATGACTCCAACACTCCATCCTTTTGGAGTTAGGTTATGCGTTTCTTGTTGATATGTCCAAGACGACAATGCCACAAGGATGCTTTATCCATACTAGTGGAAGAATCTATATTCAAAACATCATTTCCTAAGTTATCAAAAATCATAACAGTTTCATAAATTCCATTACATGGTATAGCTTCAAAGTAAAAGACACCATTTAGATAAGCTAAAATAGAACCATTCTCATTATTAAAAGAAAATCTAAAACCTTGTCTATATAAACCATGAAATGAAATGATGTTTCTAGCCATTTCTGGCGAATAGCAACAATTGTTCAAATCTAAACATAAATTATTCCTAAGCACTAAAGAATACACTCCAATCTTGGTCACAGACGACGATCTTCTGTTCCCCATGATTAGATTGATTCTTCCTTGCTCCACATCCCTACTTCTTCTTTGTCCCTGCACATTAGAACAAATGTGGTAACCACAACCGGTATCAAGAACCCAAGAAATAGCATGATTAGAATCGTTAGATTTAATTGTATATATACATGCGAAAGATGGCTTGATCTTTCCTTCCTTGATGGCTTGCAGGTATTCTGGGCAGCTTCTCTTCCAATGTCCTATATTGTGGCAGTGGTGGCACTCTGCCTCCTTCGGGTTAGGGCAGGGCTTAGCGGGATCAACTTTGGTCCCACTAGAAGAGGCACCATCTCGGGCTTTAACCTTGCGATAGTTCTTGGACGAAGCCTTCCTCTTCTTTCCCTTTCCTGGACCAATAGCCAAGACAGGAGTAACGGGTGGATTGGGAGTTGGTGCAACAGACTTGTCTTTGAAGTTGCTCTCAGCGACCCTCAAGAGACCTTGGAGTTTACTTAGGGTGACCTCCTCTTTGTTCATGTGGTAGGTCATTCTAAATTGATTGTACATCGGAGGCAATGAGTGAAGCACCATGTCGATCGCCAAGTCTTCCCCAAAGTCAACATTTAACTTGCGAAGGCGGTCGACATACCTTTGCATCTTTTGTAGGTGCACGGTAAGAGACTCTCCATGACCCATCTTAGCGGAAATCATGTTAGTGAAAATCTCATAACGCTCTTGTCTCGCGTTTTGGTGGTATCTCTCCAATAAGTCTTGATGCATCTCGTACGGGTACATGTCCTCGTAGGACTTTTGGAATTCGGAGTTCATGGTGGCTATCATGATGCAATGTACCTTCGTTGCATCTCGCTCATGAGTTTCAAAAGCGGTAATTTCAGCCGAAGTAGCGATTTCAGGGTTGATTTTCTCGAGCTTCTCATCGAGGACATACTCCTTATCCTCATAGCGAGCAATGGTGCGAATGTATCTTATCTATTCGCTAAAGTTCGTTCCATCGAAGGTGACCTTTTGGCAAAGGCTCATCAATGTGAAAGAACTAGCAGCAACGTTGTTTGCGTTCGACATCTACAAATAGAAAGGACAAAGATAGATTAGAATATGAATCCCTAATTATCACCCAATAAGAAAAATTAGGGCTAGGATCCAACAACAACATTTACATATTAGAAAAGGGATGCCGTAATCTAACATGCAAATAAGTTGAAGGTAAGTGAATGACGATTCACTAATTCTCCACCATAAAACCTAACTATTAGTCCTAAATGTATTGAGAATTCCTAGGTTCGGATGAGATTCATTGAAACTATTCAATGGCATGTTTAAATCTCGATATGCCCCTCTAGTTTGTGACTGGGATACCGAGGATCACAAAGTGGGTGTGAATTACCATGCAAATTCACATGGTGCCTTCATTGTAACGATCACCTATTCGATGTGCCGGTAAACCACACACGCTCCATCGAACTTTGATAAACAATGAATCACCCTTTGCCACCTTTGCTTAGAACCAATTAGTGTGCCGGTACCACACACGCTCCACTAACTTCTTAGCAAGGGTGCAAAGTGTAATTTCATGAGATTGCATCAATTCACTTTTCCTAAAGTAACTAAGATTGGGAAATTTTAAAATATGTGTAGTTACTTTGTATTACTTATTATACTTTTAATGGGAGGATGAGGTTGCCCTATCCTACCCGTTCGGCTAACGACCCTCCACCGATCAAGCAAGCGGTGGGTGTGAGTGTACACCCATTAAGCGTCATTTTATAGGCCGCAACTTTATACCCACCTTATATATCGGCTTCGTGAATGAGGCCTACTAACGGTAAGACTAGCATTTTAGTTATACATATATATATATATATATATATATATATATATATATATATATATATATATATATATATATTAATCTTGTAATATTATATTAGTATAGGGTTGTATTTTAAACATTTTAAAATCTAGGGTTTGAAATTTAAATTGTCTAAATTAAAACTTTTAATTACAAAATATAAATTTCAAAACTTGAGGACAAGTTTTAAACATTTAAAACATGGAGGATCAAATAACAAATAATTTCAGTTAACAATTAATTTCCTAATTATCTATATTTGATTTATTCAAGATTTCTTTCAAGATAATTACCAAAATAATCAAAATAATTAATTAATTATCATATAAGGAAATTAAATATTTTATTAGTTGATAAATATCTTTAATTAGATCAAGATAATAGTCATATATATCAAAAAAACGGATTAGGGTTGATCTAATATGATTAAGGTAAGTTTCCATAAGATAATCATGAAGAAATCCCGAATCTGGCCATTCCTGACGCTTGGACTCGCCGAGTGCACCAAGGGACTCGCCGAGTCAGGCCAACTCGCCGAGTCCACTTTGGAACTCGCTGAGTCCATGACTCAGAAACACAAAAAATGACTTTTGCAGTTTAGTTTCAGGCAATTAAGCAACAATTTAATGAAAACCAAACTAATGCTCTGATACCACTGATGGGTTTTATCCATAAAAACTTTCCTATGTGCGCATGCAAAACCCTAATGCTTGGATCTAGGCTTTCTAATTAAACATGCTTTGAATCCAAGACTTCTAATGACTATTTAGGTGTAAGAACATGTTAAAACAGATCTAGAATCATACCTTTGAATCTTTTGTTGATCTTGTTGTCTTGGAGCTTCTAGAGTCACAATTGTCACTCCTCTAATGGCTTACAAACACCAAATAGCAAGGAGGATGATTTGGGAGAGAGGAGAGGGGAGGAAATCGGCCAGGGTTCTCTTACTTTAGATGAAGTGCCGATTTCCTTATGCTATAGGGTCTATTTATACTTGTAGACTCCTTAAGGGTTACAACCTAAACCCTAATTGGATAATCTTCTCTTAAGGCTATCCAAATCCTTTCCATAGATATCCCCTTGGACGATTTGAAGCTATCCTAGCTTCTAGAATCCGTCCATCACATATCTATATGGATTTACAGTCTAAAGTTTAACTATTAAACAATTGACAGTTTATACCCTCTTATTTAATTAATCTCTTTAAGTCACCAAATTAATTCCAATTAATTCTATGACTTATATTAATCAAATAACAATATATTATTCTTTATATTATTCTCATAATGTACTAATAATATTTACTCTCTCTTAATAAATCATCCTATCAAGTTGCTATGGTGAAGGCAACCCAAAAGGACCATGCACAACCGGGTCAATAACTTGCCTAATATAGTTGCAGCCTTAGACACTATTCCAACAATAGGATGTTCTTGTGGCTTAAACCCATCACTTTTTGGGTAGTCCCATTGGATAAAGTTGGAAACCTTATCCTTATGGATCACATTTCGGACTAGATATGAGCTTTGGAGCTCTTGGGATCAAGGAAAACAACTTAACGTATTAAGCTATTGGAGCTTTGGCAAACACGACGTGTTTCTAAGTCAGCACGACGTGTTGGTCGGGATTTTCCCGACTGTTTGGGTGCAGGCAGAACACAACGTGTTTTCTAAGTCAACACGGCGTGTTGGGTCAACATGGACTGTTGACCTTGACTGTTAACTTTGACCAAGTTGGACCTTGAGGGTATTTTGGGATTCTGATGGAATTAGTCACTCGGTGGAAACATGTATCGGTTAAAGAGATGAGTTTTGGAGCCGACCCTCAGCAGCTATGGATCAGATCGAGATGTGAGTTTTCCTCACTGTACTTACGGGTCGAAGGCACCAAGGCCGACCCTTTGGATTGTTATTATGGTTTGTCACATGATTGTATGATGTAATGATCTATTAGATCTGTATCATGGTATATATGATGATACCATGCTTAGGGATCTGTAAGATCTGCATGTTTGTCTGTTGGTTGGTTATATGTTTAGTTGTGTATATGTCGTCGTAGTGTGGGTGGGTTGAGATTGTACTACTTTGTGCTGTCAGTCAACAAACCCGATAATATTTATATCGATATGTTGTTATGGTTTATTGGGTTATATGTTTTCTGGATATATATATATATATATATATATATATATATATATATATATATATATATATATATATATATATATATATATATTGACATGTTGTGTGTGGTTGGGTTGAGGCGGTCTTGTTATGTGCTGAAGGCTAACAGACCTAGGGCGTCTCGGATAGACTAATGACCAGTGGCGGGTATCAGTCAGGCCGAAGGCCCGGTGAGGCATACCAGTCACGCTGAAGGTTCTGTGAGTGTACCAGATAGACTATAGGTTGATGTGGCATTCCATTCAGACTGAAGACTCTATGTACGTAGCAGATAGACTGTAGGCCGGTGGGGCGTTCCAGTCAGACTGAAGGCTCTGTGGGCGTACCAGATGGACTATAGGCCGGTGGGGCGTTCCAATCATGCTGAAGGCCCTGTATGCATGCTGTTTGTTAGTATATGTTATATATTCGTGAGGTGGTATTTTAGGGGAACTCACTAAGCTTCGTGCTTACAGTTTTGGTTTATGATTTCAGGTACTTAAGTGGACCGTGTCAAGGCGAAGGCGTGACCGTACACATCATCGGTTTTACAACTAATTGGTCTTGGGAGAATCTGATTTTAAATAATGTTTTGCAACAATGGTTTTGTAACAATTCTATTAGACAAAAGGGTTGTTTTGGAAAAATTTTAAATTTGTTGAATTTTTGGGATGTTACAGAAGATATTATGAAATTTGTTGTATAGTTTTTTTAATGTTTTATGTATGCACCACTCACAACTCTTGTATATTGTTGTTTTTAATAAACTATTTTGTTAATTATTTGTTTAAATAGTAGAATCTAAGAATATAAATGTATGTATCCTTGATATCGTTAGAATGAAAAAGAAATGAATAAACACATAGAGAAGTTTGAGAGATTCAACTAAAATTTTATTACCATTGAATCATCTACAAAAAGAGATTACACAACTAACTATTTCTAACTATCAAAACAATAATGATTACTTTTGATAAAAGACTATTTTACCTTTAAGGGTAACTAACTCTAACAAACTTTTAGCTTGACTAATATATATATATATATATATATATATATATATATATATATATATATATATATATATATATATATATATATATATATATATATATATATATATATATATATATATATATATATGCACTTGCAAAGTGTAAAAAAAACCAATGCATAGATTCTTTTATATAGTTTTATTTAAAGAAAATTAAAAAATAAAGTTGAGATTCATCCAAAAAAAACTCAAGATCTTTTATGTACTCTACCATTCTAGTAATTAACATATTGAAGGGTTAATGAAAAAACTTTTTATTTTTGCTTAGGAGGAATATTTGAGATTGCTTATTTAAAATAACTTATGTTTTTTTAGTAAAATTGCTTATTAGTTTATCCAGTGAAAAAAATAAAGTTCAAAAAAATGTAATGATTAATTTGTTCGGTACTAAAACGTAATAAGTTGATTAGTTACTTTAATGTATGACAAATTGTGTTTATACATGTAATAAAGAACTAGTTGGTTAAACACTTTTTAAATAAGTTAATAACTAAGTAGAAATAACTATAAATTCTTTATATCCAAACATTTAGGACTCTATATTACCGGTGTTAACTGTAAAAAATCAATAAACATTTTAAGTAAACAATCCCAAACACCCTAAAATTTATGTAAGAATTGTTTTTTAATTTTTTTTTTAATTTTTAATATAAAATGCAGCGATGCTTTATTTTAAGGCCTAAAGTTATCATGTTTATGGGTAACCACTTGAAACGTTTTTTTATAAAGTATATCAGTTGTATAAATTGATAAAAACTAAATATTATTAAATAAAATATTAAAAAACGAAATATTGTCACATAGATTATTAAAAGCATACAAAAGTTATTACATAAATAAAATTTCATTACACGTGTACATCATGATTAAACTTGTTCATAAGTTTTAATACAAAGTAGGAAATAAAAAACAGGAATTAAAGATCTCTAAACTTGTACAGGATTACATAACATGTATGAAGAGTTTTTGTAGAACACTCTTTATAATCCATACAAGAAAAACACTACAAAATTAAAACACTAATAAATTATGATGTATGTGTTTTTGGAAGATTGTTATTCATACATTTAGTTATAGGACTATAGGAGTAAGATCTTAGCAAATTCGTGACAGCAAGTGCATATATAATTAATATAATTACCTATGAAGTCTTGGTCTTTTAGTATGATTAAAATGACCGAGGGTGTATGACTTGTAACTAGAACTTTGCAATTCAAAATAGCATATACTAAAGAGTAATTAAATATCTTTATATATTTTCTTTACATTTATCCTCCTATCCGGATTAAGTGATGATAAATGGATTAAAATATTATTAATTTCTACGTGCCAACATTTTACACGAGTAGGGAATGAGCAGCGGCGATTCTAGCATTTTATTTTGTTGAGGACACTTTTTGAATTTTTTCAAAAACATGAAGGGTTTTAAAATAAAATTTAAAATAATTGGAATATTTATTGGTGGCATGTGCTCTTTAACCCTTGCAAACGCCATTGGGGATGAGTAGAAAAAAATTATAGAATGATATATATACTATCTATCTTGAAAAGTTATGTTAAGAATGAAAGATGTAGATCTAGGCCGTCATATATAACCATGATTATGGCGGTTGCACATCGGGATGGGTTGTGGATTTAGGTGGTGACTGACAACCGATCTAAGAGGGAAGTGTGTCTATTAATTACAAGTTGGGGGAGAGGAGGAGGGAAAATGTTTTGATCTACGATATATATATATATATATATATATATATATATATATATATATATATATATATATATATATATATATATATATATATATATATATATATATATATATATATATATATATATATATATTAACATTGATGATAAAATTAAATTAAGCGTAAAATAGTAAATGGTTTGATCAAATATAAAAAATAGAAACGATGGCGACAAAAATCGTAGAACTTATTATCATGAGGATTGTCCATGTAACAAAATGAAATGTTGGTGTGAATTTGTGAGATTTCGTAGACCAAAGGGACTATTAGTGTAACTTTTTTCTAAATGAAAAAGATTAACTTGCTTGTGGGGTGTGTGTATATGTGTGTGTGGTGGGGGTGGGGGGGGGGGGGGGGGGGGTGGTTGTTTAACTGGTCAAAGATAAGTTTGAGTGTGTAATCAACATGACGTCTACACTGATAATTTGACTTTGATACAATGTCATATACATTCAACTTCTTCAAAGAAATTACACAATTAGACTTTATGATAGATATATATTTTCCACGTTTGTTGACATCATACCTCCAATATCTTTTCATTTTTTATGTAATAAATTTATTTAATTCATCCTGGTTGGATTTAGAATCTTTGTTAATAGTATATAAGATATCAACTCTCACTAAAAGCAGAAGTAGGCAAGAACTACTAAAAAGTACATGAAGATCCGTAGAGAACCTTTCTTCACTAAAGTCTTATCCTTCTTTTCTTTCACAGATGGTAACCAAAAATTACTTCTTCTCTTTCTGAAATATACATATGAGATAATATTTTCCTGTGTTTTGCTGAAGTTTTTGGCACTTAGCTTTCTCATCATTGTCGCCATTTTCTTAAGCTCTATCAAACTTTCAAATGATACCGAAGATTCTGATCAGTATCATTCCTTACCGTTTCTCTCTATACTAGAATTAGACCCATTATCATACAAAGTTGGTGATAACATATTAGATGAAACTAATTATAGTTTCGCTAATAATGCTGATGAAATCTATAGTCTGAGGGATATTATTGTAGCCGAAGATAACCAAGAGTTCATCCCTCGAGTAGTTCATCTTGAATTGATAGAGAGTGCCACAGGGAGACATGATGATTACAAAGATTCCATACCTGGTTTTGCTCACGTAAAACTGATTGAGGGTGCCATTAGGAGCGATGAAGAGATTGTAGAGTTTCATGGGGATGATGGTTATGACGAGGATAACGATGATGAAGGTGACAAAGATGATGTTGATAATAGTACTTCAGATGATAGTAACGATGTTGATGATCTAAAAATTAGAATAGAAGAATTTATAGCCAAGAACATTAAGAAATGGAAGGAGGAGATGCTAGTTGACAATATTCGATACTTGGAATACTAGCTTGATATGGTTAGGATATTTTAAGGTTTGATGTTTGTATATATACATGCTATTTTCTATTTTTTTCCCTTTGTTTTTTTAGGGAGGCAAGGGTATTTGAAATTATAAAGGTGTTGGTAAATTAATGTTTTTATAATTCAGAATGCTTGTGATGTAAGATAGGATTGGTGATAAATAACATAACATATACGTAATATATGTATAGTTGTCGGATAAATTGTGTAAATGAAACTAATGGTGTGCAATTATTATGAATTATAAATAATGTGTGTGATATTTCATTTGTCTCAACAATATCGTTATATTTCATTTGTCTCAACAATATCGTTATATTAATTTCCGTTTTCACGTTTCTTAGATAATAATAGAGGTGATTTTAAGGTAAATATATCATGGTTAACATAGTTTATATTTGATCATCAACTATTAATATAGTCACCAAAATTACCCCTATTTGATGAGACATAACAAGTCGACTGTATTTTTTATCAAGAATAAATCGCTGAAATCGTTCATGTGGTTTGGTAAAAAATACTAGTTTGGTCCCTAAGTTGTGTTTTTTTTTTTTTTTTTTTTTTTTTTTTTTTTTTTTTTTGCACTCGGACCGTCCCTGGGTTTTGATTTTATTACGTCTTTCATCTCTCGTAGACCTTAAAAGACTATATTGCCCTTTGTAATTTATTTTTTTATTTTTTATTATCTTTTAATTATAAAAATAACTTAAATAAAAAATAAAATATATTATGCCCAATCCCTACCCACCTACCCATCATCATACCGTCACCCTTAAACCTAACTAACTCTCTTCTTCTCTATCTCTCAACTCCGACAGATAAGTTCGGCAACACCTCCGACTCCGACGACAATGGAACCATCGGTAACCACCACCGACAGGCGACAAATCTAGATTTTTCTTTTCTGTTACCAAAATCCTCTTCCATCGTAACCCCTGAACCTTTGGAACTTAGCCCCCCGCTAAACCACTAGATTGCCGCCGAAATCCACTAAAATACCATGGATCTCCGACGAAAGCCACTCCGCCTCTTATCTTCTCTCTGTTCTATCACTAGAAACTGTTGTCGTCACCATATACCTCGTCTTCCTCCCCTCTTGGCCATATCAACTTGTTCATATCCTACCGTAACCATATCTGCTTAGCGATGGCCGATGGAAACAATGGTGGTCGCTTTTGAATGGTGGTAGTGACAACATATCTAGATTCGACGGTGGTAGATTCAGGGCGCTGTGACAATGTTGTTTTGAGGGTGACGATGGCAGCGTATCTGAATCTTGTGGTGGTGGCTTCAAGGTTTTGGTCTCGTCGGAGATGGTGATGGTGTGTGGTGTTCTATCATTAGACTTGATAATGGAAAAGAAGAAAACACAGGAGCAGAATCAAACATTTTGTTGGTGTTCTAGTCTCCTTGGAGTTTTTGTCTTGCCGGAGGGAAGAGACTTTCCGACGGAGATGGTGGTGGCGTATGGTGGTTAACCGGAGATGGGAAAATCTGGAATTGATTTCCATGGTAGTGTTAGGGTTAGAAGTGTTGGTGATGGGGATGTTAAGTGTAAGGATATAACTAGGTGGGACCCAGTTAATTAATTAATAATATAAATAACTCTAATAAAATAAATAAATGAAAAAGAAAATAGAAAATGGTATTGTAGTCTTTTTATGTATAATAGGGATAAAAGACGTAATAAAACCAAAACCTAACGATGGTCCGAGTGTAAAAAAAAAACTTAGAGATCAAACTAGTAATTTTTACCAAATTATAGGGACGATTTCAGTAATTTGTTCTTTTATTAATAGCAAAAAATGACCTCTAGCTTCGTAATTGGTCGGTTGCAAGTTTCGAAATACCTAAAATGTGGTTCCTAGTATTAAAAATGGGTATCTTGAAGCTTTTAAATCGTACTGTGCAACCAGTTTTGAATTCTTTCTTGGCAATGCAATCTCCCAACTGGTCACTTTACTAAATCGTTGCATATATATTCCTAGAAATAAGGTTTTCATCAACTAAATCTTTCAATTTTGATTTGAAAAGCTATTTCAGAACTCTGCCATATGAATGTCTGAACGCTCAAGAACATTTTTAAAACTCACTTTTTTCATGATTTTATTTATTTCAATGTTAATTTGGTGTAAAAATGTCATATAGTAATTAATAACATGCTAAACTTGGTATACAGTGGAACATGGTATTGTATACATGTTGAAAAGGTATTTCGAAAACTACACTCTATTTCAAACCTTCAAAAACAATTTTACAGTTTTTTTTTTCTTGAGTTTTTTCCTATACTTACCAAAGTTAGATATTTTTATTTACATTATAAAGTTGTGAATATTAGATAACAGTCCCATCATTGCGAAATCTCATGAATGTTTGGATCATATCTTCCGATCAAAATTGAGGAAGAATTTAGTGTATATTGATGTATTGATTTATAGTTAGACCCATATTAGGCCGGACGGAATGGTTGCGGGAAGGTTCCCGCCCGACGGAACACCGCACCGTCGGTGCGGGGAAGGGTGGCGCGGGAACGGGTGAGGGAGACTCTCCCGCGTTCCCTTTCCGACTGTGATTGGCCAGAGCTTTTTTTTTTTTTTTTTTTTTTTTTTTTTTTTTTGTGAATGAGCCGTTGATTAACAGTATTTTTTTAAGCAACGGCTAAATGCATTTAACACAATTTTTTTTAATACCTTTTTAAACACCTAAAAATATACAACTATTTACCATCAAACAACATTCAAACAAACCTTCTATTCTCTCTATTTTCTTCTCAAAAAAAAAAAAAAAAAGAATCCCGACAATCAAACCTCAACTTTGGATCAAAGGAAAAAAAGTCATGGTTTGAGTTTAAACATCCCTTCTCGAAACATTTTTGCTATTGATATATCACCACAAGGAGTTTATCGCCCTAACTCGATGCTCCCATTCAATCCCCACTACAATTTCAATACCAAAAGGTTCGACAATATTACCCGATCCAAGTTCCAAATGTTTCGCCGCAAATGTTTTCAAACTTTGTTGTGTTTCCGGATCAATAATCGCCAAATCAACCTCAACCCCAAACCCAAACTCAAACTCAAACCCAAACCCAACAACAACGCCAACTTGCCGATGAGTTGGATGACTCGGAAGAAGAAGAAGAGATGGTTCCCGAAACTCAACCAACACCACCCCCACAAAGACGTAAAGGGAAAAAACAAGCGTGCGAGGGTGTCGCACAACCGGGAAGACAAAAGCCGACAACATGGCTTCCACACGAAGAGCTAGTTTTGGTCAAAGCTTGGGCTGACATTTTTGAAGATTCGATTCAAGGAAATGCATAACCGGGAGACCATTTTTTGTTTCGCATTTTAGAACGGTTTCGAGAGGAACTAGAAAAATGTGACGACTACCGTACGAAATATCAACTGAATTCAAAGTTTTGAGAAATAGCAAAGGGGGTTTCAAAAATAAACGGGTTGTACAACAACCTAAAAACTCAACGAAAAAGCGGCCAAGGCGACGAACAAATACTTCAAGAAGCTTTGCAGTTTTACCTTGAGGAAGTCGGAAAACCATTCAAGTGACACGATTGTTGGAAATTATTGGTCCGATGTCCTAGGTGGAAAAAATACGAGTAAGATTTTATTTTTGGAGTCCAACAATCAAAGCGAACGAAAACGAGCTCTAGTGGTTACACAACCTCCTCCGATGCTCGGGTCGGTCTAGATTTAAATCAGGATGACGAACTCGAACTAGAAGAAATTGTCTGCCCAATGGGTAGGGACAAAGAGAAGAGAAAGGGAAAAGGGACTTCTTCGGGTGCATCTGATTTCAGCATGGATGTTGACGAAATGCGGAAAATAACAGCGTTTTTTAATCAATATAATCTTAATTTCTCCGAACGTTTGACTTTCGACAAAGAAAAAGAAGAAGCAAGGAAAAATGATCGGATGGAGAGACAAGAATGGAGGATATGAAGTTTTTGATGGAAAACACTGATCATTTCTCGGGACCGGCTCTCGAGCTCGTGATGAAGAAGAGGGAAAAAAATCCTAAAAAAATATTTTCCGTAGGTCGTTGTTGGTTTGTTTGATTTTTAGTTTTTGTGTGTGTGTGTTTTTTTAGTTTTCTAGTTTTTAAAATTTTAGGTTTATTGTAATTTTTATTTTAATTAATGAAATGCATTTTCTTTTTAATTAAATTCTTTGGTTATTTTTAATCTAAAAATTATAAATCATAAAAATCAATTAATTTTATTTAAAAAATAATTAAAAAAAATAGTGAGGAAGTCCTTCCCACGGTCCCACCCATTCCTTGGGTTTTAGGTGAGGGAAAAAAAGTGAAGGAAAAAGTGTTATGGCCTACAAAAAGTGAGGAAAACATCTTTCTCATACCCTCCAGTCTTATGTATTAGGTTGCGGGGAAGGATGATGTGGAAGCTGACGTGGGCAAAATAGAAGGCGCCAACCATATGCTCTTTCTTTTTCTTCGGCAGCCACATGCGGTTAGACAAGGTTTGGACAAGGAAGGAGCTGAGGTGGAGCTCGACACACACTCCCCCTTCTATAGTTTTATTATTGCGAATATATGGAATTTGGAGAAAATACAATGTTTTAGAAAGTTGCAAAATTTAATGGGATAATTATACTTTTTTGAAAAAGATATATCAAAACTACAATACTTTACAATTGGCACATGTTCTAAAATTGGAGATCATTTTTCGATTAGCTAAAAAGATGATTAATTTGAAAAAGGTTAAATCAAAAATTGATATTTTTATGGTTATCTACTTATCTCGTTAATATATTATAGGAGAACGCCTATTGCGTTTTAATATATTTTTGGGAAAATAGACATTCAATTTCGTCATGTTTAAAAATCCCCAATAGTAGGAACTTGTTGGATTCAACCTTCAACTGAATATAATGTTTAATATGTATGATCTTATTCAACTTGACTTTTTAAATATTAGAGTTTGCAAATGTACAAAATAAATTGTTGAAAAATTTGGTTGAAGTTTTCTTGTCGGGGACCATTGCAGCCTTAAATTAACTAATAACTTTAAAAAAAATAGTTAAAGGTGCCCCACTTTTATATGTATGTTTTTATAACTGGAGTGCAATTTCATTCGGTTTAATATTCAGGTTTTTATTTAATATTTTTATTTATACTTTCATCATATAAACTAAATAGGTTATCCCCGCTACGTGGGGTCAGAAGCTTTCAATGTTGTTTCCGAATCGATAAATATGACAGACGTAGAAAATGTAAGGATGACAAGCCCGTGCTTTGCTCCAGACCGTTTTGTTCATGTTTTTATGAAAAAATGTAAAAGTTTTGACTGCAAGGACCAGAAATGTGAAAATGGCTAAACAATTAAAGCGGTAGGAATTAGCAAGTTTTTAGAAAAGATATCAAAGTTGTCGAACCGTTAAAGTTTTGTGGTCAAACTTTAAATATTAAAAGGTTCCTAAATAGAAAAGGGATCAAAGTTGTCAAACCGTTAAAGTTTTGTGGTCAAACTTTAAATATTAAAAGGTTCCTAAAAAATATAAAAATATCGATTATAAGGACCAAAAGTGTCAAAATGGCTAAAAAATGAGGAGCAAAGTTGTCAAACCGTTAAAGTTTTGTGGCCAAACTTTAAATATTAAAAGGTTCCTAAATAGAAAAGGGATCAAAGTTGTCAAACCGTTAAAGTTTTGTAGCCAAACTTTAAATATTAAAAGGTTCCTAAAAATGTAAAAATATCGATTACAAGGACAAAAGTGTCAAAATGGCTAAAAAATGAGGACCAAAGTTGTCAAACCATTAAAATTTTCAAACTGTTAAAGTTTTGTGGCCAAACTTTAAATATTAAAAGGTTCCTAAATAGAAAAGAGATCAAAGTTATCAAACCGTTAAAGTTTTTTGGCCAAACTTTAAATATTAAAAGAGTCCTAAAAAATCTAAAAATATCGATTACAAGGACCAAAAGTGTCAAAATGGCTAAAAAATAAGGACCAAAGTTGCCAAAATACAGGGACCAGTTCTGCCAAAAAAATAACATAAAATCCAGGGACTAAAATAGATAAAAATTATGAAAGTGCACTATTTATAAGAAACAATTTCCATAATATTATTTGCCAAATAAAAGCCAAAATTTAACAAAATCCTACAACTAACTATCCATTCCTCTGCAAAATGCATTGGACAATATGATAATATGAAATAGTAAAACAATGTCGTTTTGCCGTTTTGGTCATTTTTATGCTACGAAAAAAATAATATCATTAACGAAATTGTCTGCAAAAGAGGCCCATGTGGAACGAGCCTAAGCCCATTTTGAAATCCATTAGTATTACAGCCGAAAAAAAAAAAACCTCGCATTTTTGTGAATTTCTCAATACCTTGAAAACGCTTTGAACTCTACGAAATGGCTAATTAGTGATTTAATATAGACATACCGATTGCATAATTAAGTTTAAGGGTGATTAAGAGACAGACTTGCACCAAAAGTAAATTTTAGGGACTACCTATACAAAAATTGAGATATTTGAGCCAAAACGTAAGTTTTGATGTATCATAGGGCTGGAAGTTGTAATTTACTCTCTACTCTTTTAGTAAATAAAATATTCCATCAAATGTGGAAGTATTAGTTGGTCAATGATCTTCTAGCTTTGTTAATCTTCATGACATGTACACAATATATGATAATCTATTATTTGTACAACATCACACACAATCGAATTTTGCGCTAAACTTCCACGAGTAGACTACGTTTTCCTCTCATTTTCCTTGTTATTATGGTGCAAATGCATATACATTTAACATGTTCTTTATGATTTCTTATTTAATATGTTCTTTGACATCACAACTCAACACAGCTTGATTCTGTATATAGATATAATATGGTTTGGACATAGTCAAATCCCAAATCATTGTAAAACACATATACATCATACATGAACATTCATACAAGTCAACCATCATGAACATTTACATACATACTTCTCATATGCATTATATGTATGTATGTATGTACACACACGCACAAAATATACTAATTCCCATCGGAAACAAAAGTAGGCAAGGATTAAGAAAAAAGTTCATGAAGATCGGTGGGGTTCCAAAACTTCTATCTTTCTTGGCTAAGATCGTTTCCTTTTTCCTTTCACATAATCACCAAAAGCTTATTGTTCTCTTCAAGAAATTCGCATATGATGCAAAACCTAGCTACGTTTTACTTATGTTTTTTACAATTAGCATTCTTATTGTAGGCATTTTCTCTAGAATTGCTCAAGAAGATTTTCAATATCATTCCGATTCCTTTTTCTCTGCCTTAGAATTACATCCATTGCCATATAAATTTGATGAAGATATGTTATATGAAATTTACAGTAGCACTGATATTGTAGATGAAGACGACCAAGATTTTGTTCCCCGTTTAGTTCATCTAGAATTAGTCAAGGGTGCCAGTGGGAGCCATGAAGATTACGATCCCTCATTCAGTTCTTGTTGGACGAATCAAGGTTGCCAACAGGAGTGGAACAGAAGAATTTGTAGCCAAAAACATTAGGAAACGGAATGATGAGATGCTCAAAGACAAGTTTCTTTACTAGGAATATAATATTTGCTACATACGGTTAAACTTTTTTTTTTTATTATTAATAATTTTGGGGATATTCGATGTTATGTTTTTTTTTTCCCTTATATAACTTTGTTTTTGTGTAGGGAGGTTAGGAAATGAATTACGATTGTAATGTAAGATAGTGATGACGATAAAAGTGTGTTAATTTTTGCAAGGTATTTTTTATGTGTAAATATTATCATATATGTCTTTGCACAAGATTTTATGAGAGGGTTTTGTTCGGTTTTAGTTTGGCTATAGTTATGTTATGTTATAGTATGAGCGTGATATTTTATTTTTTCGTTCTTATATAGCTTTTATTTTGGTCATGCTTAGTGTTTGTTAGTAGTATCGGTCGTAAGGTTGTTTTTTAAACAATAATTATCAATAACGAGAAAGAAGCTACCAAAAGGTTGTTTATAAACAATAATTATCAAAAACTAGACATAAGCCACCAAAAGAACAGAGACCACAAATAGAAGGAAATTGTCGTAAAGACATCCGAACAAACAACAAGACCAATAACTTTCGGACACCAAGTAGAAATCCATAAAAAAATATAACAATTTGAAGTCTTCATATAAAGTGTCACTACAAAGTATCAATTTGTTGATGAGTTTCATGGTCGATGTCATTCGGATGAATCACGAATATCATACATGATGTTCTCAATCATGAGTCTTCAGTTCCAAATGTTGAAATGTTCCACAATTTTGGAATTTTAGTAGATGCTTTGGCTATTTCTCACAATTAGAAGTTTACGATGTTTGCAATTAGAACAATATTCATTGTTGGTGTATAATGGTAGTGTCTAATATTTGAAGTACATAACCAATGCAAATTGTCTTGTAACGTCCCAAAAATACGAAGTAAAAATTTCATTTTCTATCAACCAAAACCATTCATTCAATAATTCCAAAAGATAATCAGAGTATAATGTATTATCAAAACATCAGAAATAAGTCATAAAAGATAGTGCGGAGGAACTCCAGGGGATGCAATGCAATCAAACCGGAGCCTTCCCTTTGGAACCAGAAGTACCTGAAACATTTAAACATAAAAGCGTAAGCACAAAGGTTAGTGAGTTCCCTAAAATACCACATACCATACATAATATCATGGGTCTATTTCAACCCCAAGTGAATGCTATATGCCAAATCATAGTCTTACAATCACCTTCTGCCATGGGCCAAATCATGGTATTACATACAAGTGCCAAGGGCTAGATCCTGGTCTTTCATGCAATTGATAGGGGCCAAATCCTAGTCACTCATACAATTGCAAGGGGTAGATCCTAGTCTTTCATACAATTGCTAGGGGCCAAATCCTGGTCTTCCATTCAAGAGTCATAAAGACAACTAACATCCTACATAGTATATTGAGAAAGCTCACCTCACACTTGAAGTCGACAACACCCAAGCTCGTACAGTCGAAAGGCTGGCGCTACACACCACCTAATGAAACATCCAAGGTAAAAGATGTAACACCCGGGAATTTGAGGAGCAACTTCAGGTATAAATCTCCTTTTGAGGATTGAACACGGCGTGTTGGAGGCACCAACATGATGTGGCACGGGTTTCATTTTGGGCAACACGATGTATTGCTTCTTGGAACACGGCGTGTTGATGGCTGGAATGAAACCCTAATCTTCCAGGTTTTGTTCCCTATTTAAAGGAATGTGGAGGCTAGGGTTTGTTCACCCTCAACCCCTCAAGCCCTGAAGAAACCCTAATTATCTTTCCCTCCCATTTTTGAAGCTAGTTTGGTGTTTTTGAAGCTAAAGAAGGAAGAAGGTGGAAGAAAGAAGAAAAGCTCCAACAAGCAAGCCCCCATTCTTCAGTTTGGCACTTTTTTGGACCTTTATAAGTGCCCAAGACTCGATTTTTATCATTCAAAGTTGTTAGATCTTCGGTTTTGTCCCTTTTTCTTCTTGTTCTTGAATATTGGAATGGCTAGATCTTATAAAGTTTGCAACTTTATGAATATCCATGTAACATCCCAATTTTTAATTCCAAAATTTTTGTTTTAATTACGTTACTTATAAAACAGTTTACTGAAAAACGTCATCAATATCATATCAAACCATAAAACCATAATAACATGTCTCAAAAATCGTATCATCAAGTAGTAAAAAAATCAGAGTATAATCCCATGAATCTCAAAATGCGGAATCATGTGTGTGTGATACGCTGCTACCGTGCCAACTCCTTTCCCTTCAACGACGAGGTACCTGAAACCAAAACTGTAAACCGTAAGCACAAAGCTTAGTGAGTTCCTCCACCATACCAAATACCATACATAACACATACTGTCAGGCATATCTGGGTGCCCGACCTACCCTGCTAAGCATACCGAGGTGCTCAAGCTACCCTTGCTAGGCATACCGGGGTGCCTAACCTACCCCTGTCGACATACGGGGTATATGACCTACCCCTCTGGTTTATCTCGAACGGTTACAGGGATTCTTTCACCCTTACTACTACCACGTAAACACATAACATAATCATACTGGCAGGCATATCTGGGGTGTCTGACCAACCCTTCGGTCCTAACGACCGAACTTGGGGACTATTCCCCTCCTACTACCACTATCACATATAAGATATCATGCTAGCACATAAACATATCAGGTAGTAGCAAACCAGAAAATTATCACAAAGGCAATCATCTCAACTACAATCAACTACTAGTGGGCCAGCATTAGTGCCTTCGACCCACTTCTACTGGAAGGTAACTCACCTCAATGTCGTAGCGTGCCTGAACTGTCCTCGCTGTTGGAATCAGCCCCTCTCAGATCCTATACATAACAATCTTCCTTAATTACCATTTCCTTGTCAACTTAGGTCGAAGTCAAAGTCAATGGTCAACACCTTGGTCAAAGTCAACTCTAGGTCAAATTCAACATCCAGTTGACTCAACTCGCCGAGTTGGCACCCCAAATCGCCGAGTCCCATAATCTTTAAAAATGCTAAAACCTCGACCCTACACACCGAGTCTAGCAAGAGCTCGTCGAGTCCCCCTCCCCATTTTAAACAAAGTCGGGACCTTCTACAACCGACTCGCCGAGTTCATCTTCGAACTCATCAAGTTCGTCTTCATAAAGTGTTTAGTCCTTGACCCGCTGAGTTCTTCTTGAACTCGTCGAATTCATCTTCATATGGTTGGGATATTGCCTTGTACCACACCCATTTTCTCTTTTCCAAAGTTTCTTTCACCTTTCAAATTTCTTTTATTTTCTCAAAATTCTTTTCTTTTTCCCAAGCTCTTTTATAAAGTTGATTCTCTTTTTAAAATTTTCATAGCAAGTCCTCAGTTTGAGTTTAGACACACCCGAGAGTGTGCTCGAATCCCTCAAACCAAGACTCTGATACCAACTTGTAACATCCTAAAAATCATGACCAAAAATTTCTTTTTAAATATTAATAAAACCATAAGTATCAATTCATTTCAACCATAACTGAAGGTTTTATATAACAAATCAGAGTACCATCTCAAAACACTTGTTCATTTTATCAGAGTACATCCCGGGCTAAAACTACTTTGGTGTGTATGCCATGCGATCACCACAAGCTCTTCCTTCCGCTATCGGAAGTACTTGAAACCAAAACTGAAAACCGTACGCATGAAACTTAGTGAGTTCCCTAACCTACCACATACCACATACGCATAACCATGAACACATAACCATGTACTGGGCCCCCGCCCACTGCATCGGGCCTTGCCCGACATTAGGCCCTGCCTGGCATCGAGCCCCGCTCGGCATACATATATGTCTCTCTTAGGCCCCGCTTGTCTCCGGGCCTCGCCCGCTACACACATACATACAATCAAATAACGTACTAGTACATAATTAAACACACTCTAACTGTACCCTGAGCTAAGGCCTCTCCTAACTTGGGCCCCGCCCATGGACTACTACTGAAGTTGTGTAACCCCGTCCATACTCCTGCTAGTAGTGAGATACGGGCCCCCGCCCACACTTACTCTCTTCCTATCACAAGCCTCGCCCCTACTATGCTAATATTGAGATATGGAACCCCATCCATACTTAGCTAGTGGTGAGATACGGGACCTCGCCCACACTCACCTCCCTACCAGGCATATACAAGTATCATAGAGACAACAAGTATAAACTAACATACAACATAAGAGTCTTCCTCGAGATTACCCCGACATCGGACACCCGGTCCGGTAACGTACTGCCATCTAATATACTTTGGGCTTACCCCGACATCGGACCCTCGGTCCTGACTCTATCATACCTACTCATACAAGAATCCCAAAGACCTCTAGCATTCTAACCTTCCTCGGGCCTTGCCCGGCATCAGGTCGTAACCCAGAATATATAGCAATAAGTGCCTAGGGCTAACCCTGATTCTTCCTACTATACACAAATATAAACATAATGGGCCAACCTTGTGGTCGTAGACCCATGCACATAGTGAGGAGACTCACCTTGCACTACTAAAGACTAGCGGAAACACTTCTGACTGCTAACCGCAAATCCCAAACTGTTGATCCTTTGGCTCCCCGAACTAACAATACCCAAAACACCACTTAGACCACACTACCCGCAAAAGTCAAAGTAGGTCAAACTTGGTCAAAGTCAACAGTCAAAGTCAACGCCCCGAGTTGACTTCAAATCGCCGAGTCGACTCGTTAACTCGTCGAGTCCCACAATTCACATATTACTTCTAGACTTCGATCCTACTCGTCGAGTACACCTTCAACACGTCGGGACTCATCTTCATATGACTCGCCGAGTTCCCCTTTGAACTCGTCGAGTCCACCTTCATAAATTAGGGAGATTGCCTTGGACTTGCCGAGTTCCTCCTTGAACTCGTCGAGTACGATGATCTTCAGGTCCACTATGAACCCAACTGGCTGAGTCCCCTTCCAACTCAACTCATACCCGATAACAGAAGGGTTTTGGGCAAGGAAACGACCTGACTCACCGAGTCCCTCTATGTCTGAGTTTCAGACAAGCACAAAGCGTCCAGGACCCATATATAACCTTCTAGGGTTGGAATAACACGCAAAGCTACTGCCTTTACATCCATGCATGGCCCTTTTTGCTCAAAACGCCATAAAAACCTCTTAAACTTTGCATGGGGAGTTCTAATGGCATAAAGCTTCCACCTTTATGCCTTAACTACCCATAATACTTTCAGATCTGAAAGGATCTTGCTTGGGGACATCCAAACCCCACAAGCACCCATTCATGGACCAAAGTCTTCATAAAAGGGACTATAAAGAGATCTAATAAATGAAAAGCCAAGATGAAGACCTGATTACCAAGAAATGCAGCCATTGGAGTGTATCTTCTGGATCTACTTCCTCCTTCTTGAACCTCCAACTTCCTTCTTCTCATTCTTCCTCTTCAAGGGCACACAAATCACACAAAAGTGGCTTAAACACTCACTAGGTGCTCTAGGGTTTCGTGGGTGAGGGTTTGGGGTCTGGGGGTTGAAGATAAGACTGAGGGAATGAGAATATGATGCTTAAATAGGGTACCAAGTCCCGAAATTAGGGTTTCCCAACCCAGGTCATACTCGCCGAGTCAGTCTATCGACTCGTCGAGTAGGTCACTTAATCCGCGACGTAAGAATCCGCTCCTACTCGTCAAGTTCCTCCCTGGACTCGACGAGTAGACCTCTTGACTTTAGGGTTTTTCTTTCCTTTATTGATCTTCTGAATTCGGGGTGTTACAACTCTCCCTCACTTAAACTAGACTTTGTCCTCGAAGTCCGCTCCAGCTTACAACCCCACAACCTCTCACGACATTCCTAAATGCCGCATACCTTGCCTGCTTACTCCAATCCTTGAAACTATCATCCAGAGAACAATCCAACCACTACAACTTTCGAGTACAACATTCTTACTCATCCTGTAATCCTTTCAGTATTTTTCGAGCATCTGCACTTGACATCCGAAGAGGCTCACCCCTTTGCCCTGCGCTGTCACTGGCCTTCCCATGGTAGTTTTCTATAACCCACAACCCTTTCATATCTCCGACAAGAATAAACCTTCAGCTGAAACTGCAATCCTGACCACTCCCAGTGTTGGCCATCTTTTGATTGCTTAGCTGTTCTATACATGACTTCTCTCATTACCACCCCTGCCTAAAATCCTGCTGGATCTCACCCGCCTCCAGATGAACCGAGACCACCCTGGTCCCAACTGATCTGCCATTATCCAGGATACCGGACTCTCACCGGTTATTGAACGCAAGAACACTCTCCTAGCCGCTCTCAGCGACTTCCGAAGAAAACTTCAGCTACCTGAACCGCTATATCTACCTGGTTACTCTGGCTCTAGGAGGTCTAGGTTCCTCGATACCCTACTCTGACCCTAAGGTCTCAACCAGGTCTCACCTACTGCTATAAGTACACATGCCTTGCCCACGAGTCTCACCCAATCTATGCTCTGGAGTGGCCTCTCCTGCAGGTCTCACCTATCTAGGGCTATGCAGGCCCACTCCTCC
Source organism: Lactuca sativa (assembly GCF_002870075.4). Classification (NCBI taxonomy): domain Eukaryota; kingdom Viridiplantae; phylum Streptophyta; class Magnoliopsida; order Asterales; family Asteraceae; genus Lactuca; species Lactuca sativa. Next base: position 67,391,737 of record NC_056626.2, on the reverse strand, counting down.
TCTAAACTCAGCTTGCTATCCTTTCCTGATTCTTATCATTCTAACTAGTAGATGCGGGCCCCCTTCTATACTCTGCTAGCTAAACTGCTAGTGAATGCTATAACTTACCCGCAATCTTATAACATTTCCCTCACTGAATCGCTACTAGGGGAATGATGCGGCTATCCAGCAGTCTTAAATCCTGCCTAAACTCGCACCTTACCGAAAATCTCCAACCTGGTTCCCAACCAGCCATCAACCAATCGTGCATACACAAACTTAACATTGGGAAATTTCCAAAACTCCCTTTTCTCGTGCCCCTCTACTCAACCGCCACTCCAACTGCTTTCTTCCTTACCCATATTGCAAACTCAACCCAGCTCCGCACCTACTTCTGCTCCTAACTATTTTGATGGCTCTCCCCCACTTTGACTCAACTAGCTCCTCACGGCTCACAGCTCAGAAAGAAATTCCAATTCTCGTTATCATCATCTGGTCACTCTGTTGCCAATCCATGCTTACCATTGCTGGTGATCCAATCGACCAATTCCCAAAGATTTCTCCCCCAGAAAACTAGCGAGACACTCCCGAGTCCCACACACACATGCTATATTTATTGCATCCTAAGTAACCTGCTCTAGAAGGGAACAACCTCCAACTATCATTCTAAAATCCAAGGTATGCAGATGACATATAACTCAATCACAAGCAGCCCCCAAATTCAGAAATACCTTTACCAATACCGATGCAGAACCATAATAATAAAATCATAACATAAGCTGACAGAGAAAAAGAAAAATACGCACCTGACACATCAGGCACTGCTCGAACTTCCTCCGAAACAAACTGGTACGCCCTGCTCCTTGCCGCAGGCGCCTCTGCCCGGTACTGGCGGCCGTCGGTGATCCTCAAAGTCGCAGAGGCAGGTGCAATCACCTGTCCTGGTGAAAGCAAACTCGGGCACTGGGCCTTCTTGTGGCCCCTCTGACTGTAGTGGAAACATATCAGGTCTGAACCCTGGGTGGTGGTAGCAGTACAATCCCTGCTAAAATGACCAATCCGGCTGCACTTGAAGCAACCAGAACCACCACCACTGCCACTCCTACATGCACCCTCGTGCGTCTTTCCACACTTGCCACAGTGGCCCCGGTCCCGAGGACCTCTCAATCTGGAATCTGATGCCTCGGGCCTCTTACCTGATCCCATAGATATCTGAACCTCTGCTAGCTTCCTCTTCTTTTCTGTCTCAAGATCAATCTCTCTTTCTCTGGCTGGAGCGATCATATCTTCCAGCGTCTTGCAGCTGGATTGATTCACGAACTGACTGATATCGCTCCTCAACATCTCGTGGTACCGAGCCTTCTTCATCTCCTCGTCTGCCACGTACTGTGGAACCAGAAGGGCTCTCTCCCTGAACATGGAGGTGATTTCCGCCACTGTCTTTGTAGTCTGACGCAGATCCTGGAGCTCCCAGGCTAACTGCTACACCTCAATTACCGGTGCAAACTCGACCTTGAACCTGGCCGAGAAATTGCTCCATGTCATTGCGTCCAACGCGACACCATCCTCGATAGCGTAACCAACCTCCTCCCACCAATCTCATGCTCTGTCCTTCAGGAAACAGGAGGTGAGTTGAACTTTTTGTTGGATAAGGTGTCTAAGTCCATAACTATTTCGGGTCAGTACTTGACCCGACCCGGCATGGTCCATTTGGGTTGCATGGCACCATGCAATTGGATAGACTAAATGAGAGTAATAACACTTGGAGATTATTAATATATTATAAGTTCTAATATATTAATAATATTATTTTGATTAGTTTGATCAAGAATTAATTTATAATTAATTAAGTGATCAAAGGATAACTAATTAAATATATGGGTTGATTATGTAAATCATTCATATCTTGTATAGTGGGCTAAGAGGCTCCATGGATTATCAAGTTGGGTTCCACCCATAGGATGCTCCATGGGAGTTACAAACCCATGGGTCATGGAAATGAAGAGTCATGACACATTAGGGTTTACATGGTGTAACCCTAGATGTGTCAACACTATATAAGAGTCCCATTCTCCACAAAATCTGACACACATAAGAAACTAGAGGGCCTGGCCGATTTTAAGAAGTGTGTATTCTCTCAAAAGTCTTTCCAAGAGCATTTGGTGTTGTGTGAAGCATTTGAGGCATCACACTTGGGGTGCTAGGCTCACAAGGTTTCAAGGAACATAAGCAACAACAAGGTAAGTTATTCTATCTTTCATTCAAGTTAAAATTGTTCCCCATGTATGCTAGATAGGAATATAACCTTGGAAATTCAACTTTGCATGATAATTAGACAAACATAGATCCAAGGTTATTAGGGTTGCATGTACACTTAGGAAGTGTTAGAATGCTCAAAACCCATCAGTGGTATCAGAGCCTAGACTTGTTTGTTTGTTATTTGTGCTAAAAAGTTGAAGAAAGTCGAAAAACTTGATGTCTGACTGCTGGACTCGTCGAGTCCATGGGGGGACTCGTCGAGTTCACTTGTATCTTCAACCTACTCGTCGAGTAGGTTAATGCACTCGGCGAGTAGGGTCGACAGAGTGCAGATTTTCGACTTTAGTTGCTGGAAATAGATTAGAAACATTACCCTAAACTGTTTTGGTACTTGAAAACTTGTTTTAGTTGGTGTAATGTCTTGCTAATTCATTTACAACAACTAGTTATCAAAATTACAAAGTTTTAAATCATGAAAGTGCTTATGTTCATGTTCTTGATCTTATGATGTTTAGATGATCATGGGAATTATTTGTAACCTATGTGGTAGTTTAATTCTTGATCATAATGTGTTTTAATGGAGTCCATAACTTGTCCTCAAGTTATGGAAAACCAAAAGTCACTTGAGTTAAAAAACCATTAAAAGAACACAAGAGTTAGAAAAATGAAGAGTCTTCATTTTATTACTCTATTAAACTCATAAGTTACAAGAAATGAAAAGTTTTGAAAGTTTACAAAACTTGCCCTCAAGTTTTGGAACAAGTAAAGTCAAGTTAAAACTTTAGTTCCAACCCTTAGAATTTTAAAAGTTAAAATTCAACCCTTATACTTATATTATTATGATTTAATAATTATATATATGTATAAGAACAAAGTCGTCTTACCGCTAGTACACCTCATTCACGAAACCGGTCTATAAGGTGGGTATAAGGTTGTTGCCTATAAAATGTCAACTTAATGGGTGTCCACTCTCACCCACCGCTTGCTTGACCGGTGGAGGGTCGTTAGCCGAACGGGTAAGACAAGGACTTATAAATTCTCATTAAAAGTATGATGAATATTATAAAGTAACTAAATGTTTTATTAAATTCCCAATCTTAGTTACTTTAGGAAAAATGTGAATAAGGTGCTAATCCATGAAATTACACTTTACACTTTGTTTAAGTTGTTGGTGGAGCGTGTGTGGTTAACCGGCACACTAACTTGGACTTAACAAGGTAGGTAAAGGGTGACTTAAGGTTTATTATAGTATCGGTGGAGCGTGTGTGGTTTACCGGCACATCGATTGAGTGATAAAATTTAAGGGTACCAAGTGATTTGCATGGTTACTTCACACCTCGTTTTGTGATCCTCGGTATCCCAGTCACAAAACTTGGAGGGCACACTCGAGATTGAAACATGCCTTTGAAAAGTTCGTTGAATCTCAAAGAATCTAGGAATTTCTAAGAACCAATCAAAAACCTAATATCTAATATTTCGGTTTTCGTGGTGGAAATTGGTGAATCGTCATTCACCTACCTTTCAAATATGTTATAGCTTGGATTACGGCATACCTCTTCCAAGTTATAATATATTGTGATTGGATCCTAGCCTTAATATTACATTTGGGTGTTTTATTAAGGACTCTCCTAATATCTAAACTAATCTTGTCCATTTCTTTCAGATGTCTTCAAACAATGTTGCTTCTGGCTCTAACCCTAATAGCTCCTTTACCCTTATGAACTTGTGTGGGAAGGTCACTTCTGATGGATCCAACTTCAATGAGTGGATCAGAAACATTAGGATGATTACCCGATACGAGGACAAAGAATATGTCCTTGACAAGGAGCTTAAGGAGATTGATGAGACCACTGCAACTCCTCAGGAGATCGCTGACTTTCAGACACATGAAACGGATGCTACGAAAGTGGCTTGCATCATGATGGCCACGATGATAGCTGAACTCCAAAAGTCTTATGAGGATTTCTACCCTTATGAAATGCACCGGGATCTGATGGAAAGATACCATCAAAGTGCACGACAAGAGAGGTATGAAATCATCTGTTCCATGATAACAGCCATGATGAAGGACGGGGAATCCGTCACAAGCCACATGCAGAAAATGCAAAGGTATGTGGATCGTTTGCTGAAGCTTAATGTGAACTTCCCTGAGGATCTTGCAATAGATATCATTTTGCACTCCTTACCATCGTGCTATGATCAATTCCGCATGACATATCACATGAATAAGGAAGAGGTCACACTCAGCAAACTTCAGGGACTTCTCAAGACCGCAGAAACAGGTCTTAAGGGGAAGTCGGTTGTTAACAGTCCTACTCCAAACTCTACTCCAGTTTTGGCAATCGGGAAAAGTCGAGGGAAGAAAAGGAAGAGATCTTCGAA